>NW_027094047.1:0-600000 GCF_019434415.1 Metarhizium acridum | reverse complement strand
TTCTATTGGTAACACACCGAAAATGACGTAACACCTGGTTAGTCCCTAAACACCAAATTCTCTACGCATACACTCCGTGTCATTGCTTAGCCGGCACCCGCTAGACAGCATGGATATCTGGATGAGAGATATTGCGCCGGTAATTGTTATTAAGGAGGGTCCTGGAAACGGTACACTCGCCGGTCTTGACTATAACTTCAACGGCTGGGGCGGCAAATATCCTACGCCGACTACCCGCGAGCTAGCTCGCAAAATTCTCATGGACTTGGGAATCGAACGTATCGAGACATCGATGGCAACCGGCGCCGCTAGCCTGCTGGTAGCGGTGCCATACCAGTAGCTGAGCCACTGAGGCTACTGGTCAACTGGCCCAAGTTGGGTCAATTACATGTACCGCTACTGGTAGCTATGTGCTCCTAACTTAGTGGTAACTTCGCCTGCCTTATTGCCCTAATACACGAGGTGCTCACAGGTGTAGTCCGGTTGCTGGTAATCTTAGTAGCGTGCCTAACTATCACCAAACATTGAATATGTAGGCTAGAGCCGTTTAGTGCTACTAGTAGAGTCCTACTATAGCTAGGCAGTTGAATGTATTGACACCAGACGTTTTTATAACAGTTAGGCTTGTAAGCTTATGCCCACTGCCCAATTAATAATGCCTTTAATATATTGGTATTTGTCTTATTACGATGAGATAATTTGTGCAGGGAAAAACCACACACAAGATAAAGGATTATAAAAGACGGTAAATATATCGTAAAATATCAGTCAAAAATATCAGTGAACACAACCGGTACAAGGGCCAAGAAGGTTGTTGTTCTATTTTTCTAGGAAGGCTCTAAAAAGCTAGTTATATAATTGTGTGGCACGTGACTAGAGGCCACGTTGCTAGCTAAATCGAGCTGCGATGTGCAGCTGAATTCCTCCACACAACGTCTATCAAGTACGAATTGAAGTGAGTTGCCGGATAGACAGGATAGATAGATTCTTGCATTTCCGCACTCCCCCCTTTAGCATTGTCATTTCTTTGTCCTTAAAGTTAGCGGTCCTAGAGGGGCGTGTAAAATGTAACAGAATGTCTAATTCTATTACATTTTAAACTAATACGTGTCGCCGCTATGCATTTTCTACCTATCTCTCCTTTAGATCTTTAATATTATATAATTCCTTATAATCTGATTCTTATTGCATTTTATTAGCGACCTTTACACTACTTTATCTCCTTTCCTATTCGCAATATAAGGCTACCAAATAATATATATAATAATACACTACGTTAGCCTCTATTACTACCAGAGCATTAACAAGAAAACTACATTTTCAATTTTCAAAAAAGCTTAAATAATTAATAATAAATCTAATAAAATACTTGAATTATAATAATAAATACATAAATTAACTAATATTATAACCAATTAGCTCACATAAAAAAGTGGGTCCTTCTAGCTTATTATAAGCTTAAAAACTAGATTATGTAATTTTCTAAAAATATACTATACTATATTACACTATAAAAACTACATTTTATAGTTTTTATAGTTCTAGGCTTATAAGAGCTTGCAAGGACCCACTTTTTTATGTTAGCTTATAGTAGAAGATTTATACTATTTATCCGTAAAACTTATAATCTTATAAGTATTTTATTAGATTTAATATAATTTTTTATATTTGAAACTATAAAAACTATAAAACTACAAAACTACACTACAGTTAATGCTCTGATTACTACTATATTTATTTTATAGATTTATACGAATACGAGAAAGACGTTAATTACGTGTATAACGCAATATTAAAGTGCGATTTCCACGCATATCTTACCTATACGGAGATTCTAGATAAGTTTTAAACGAGTTTAGGCTTAAAATTACCTCTAAGCTAAGCAGCACGTAGCTTGGTTAAACTAGGCGACGAGCTGGATTACGAGGCCGTTTCGGCAGCGATAAAAGTGTCCTAAAAAACTGGCTGGTTTAATGTTTATCGGCAAATTAAAGGAATTATTACCGAAATCAAGCCATTAGTAATTTACCTAGTGAATACATATACACCGGTAAATAGGAGGGATTTTCTAAGCGTAAAAAAAATGAAGAACTTGCTAAAGCGCCTGGCAAAATCAGCCGGTTTTACTGTACAAAGGAGTGGAGACTGAGATAGACCGTAGCAAAAGTCGCCGGTGCATTTCCATTCATGGGTCACTAGAACAAGCATTGAGATATAATTACTAAATTTGGATGTGACAGGGACTAGGATGAGTGAGGGCAGTTGCCAGCTCAGAATCAAATGACAACTAGTACTAAAAATTATTATATGGTAAAATCTTATGTGAGGCCGAAACTTAATATAGATGTTGTAAATTTATAAATACCTTGCTTTAGAAGCAAGTTAGCATGCTGTATTACACCTTGTATATTGCCACATAACTGCCACATGCGCTCTCGATAAACTGCTTCTTAAACGACAAATATGGAAAAACGACCAGATATAAAGCCCATTGAAGTAAGACCTCTAGCAGACTAAATGCTTTACCAAACAACATAAGACTAAATTTCTATAGTGGGATCATCGTCTAAATGTATTTAGAGTGGTTAATAGCCGCTATAGCAGCCTGATAAATGTTAATTTTAATATCGAATTGTCCAAATAATCTCTATTAGCGCGGCCACCCCGTAAAGCAAATGAAACGTTCAGAAATCTGCTAAGGGCCTTAAGTGGGGAGGAGAAGAACATGGAGCAGGTTATGCAGCTGCTTTACTATCCATATGTTGGTTGGAGGCCTGAAGGAAACGCCGCGGTTTGGTATATTTTCGCGCGGGATAAACGAGAATACCTTCAAGTTGGCCTTGACACTATCCAAAGATTATTTGTGTGTCCCGGTGTCTGGGTTGCAATGAGTGGTACATACTATCTCACACTCTCTCACGCGGCTACGTCCGTGAAATAGGGTCAGTTGCATTTACTTCCATAAAAGGCCCTGCTGCTCTTAGTTGGTCAGGTTATAATATTGAGTTCATAGAAAATTTAACTCTTTACTTCGTCTTCTCACTTTAAACAATGCTTGGAGTTTTAGGTCCGGCGTTCAGGGGAGAGAATTCTTTCAGCGTGCAGGCAACCTTGGAATGTGAAATAGATGGCGACCAACTACGCCGCCTCTCTGAATTTCAACCTGCAACAACCGCTCTATCTATCAACGGGCGCGATTTATTTATTGGCGACTACCAAGCCATCATGATCCAGCAGCATAACGGCGACGAGGCTGACGAGCCTGGCAGAAGCCATATTCAAGTTTTCCGAAAGCCGGTATGGGCATGTACCCACAATCTGTACCTCGATGGCCTTAGAAGCTATGCGTACGCCGGTGACCACCTAATAACTCTTAATGGGAGGGCATTAAGAATATGGGATGTCCTTAAATGGGCGTATGTTCCCCTAAGCGCTAAAGAGTTTCAATATCAGAAACCAAAGAGTGGAAAGTATGGGTTTCTCTTATAGAAACCTTCGACGGCAAGACAGTGTGGTACGATATTGATGGCAACGCAATATACGGGCCACTGGTTGAGTTGATAACGGAGTGTGACTTTTTTTTGTCCTTTGCCGTTGGACGACATCTATTTTATTCAGGGGGCCTTTGCAAAGCTGTTGACCATGGGAAGGTTGTGTCATTTGATATATCCGCATCTCAGGCGCTTTGTGTCGTCACTGAGACATCATTCGCGGTCCTGGACGATCAACCTTTGCTTTACTCCATAACTAGGCAACGTCTTGAGCTGGTAAGAACTACGGGCGGCTGAGAAAACGGCTAAAGTGCTAAAATCGCCACAAGAAGAACAGTTTATGAATAGGCGCGCCCGTATATTTATTTTATCGCTTTAAAACTACTCTACCATATCTTAGTGACACGTTAATAGCATGATATAGGTTTAATACCTTTTCACACTAAGCGATAACATGAAAAGACTCGCATGCCTTTACAGTCTCTCTTAACACATTAGCCCTCTATTTAAAGCTAAAGGTGTTATGCGGAAGCATTAATGCTGTAATAAACTAAACACCCTGCATAGTGTTAACGTACATGGTAACTTGTGAATCTGTGATGCAGCTGTTAGCCACGGATATAATATACTAAAACGCAAGACGGGATTAATGCCTCTAATAGCTTCGTTCCGTCGGTGGATTAAAGTTAATCGTCACGTAGTGGACCAGACCAGACAGTATTATATTGACTCCGTAAAGGCGCATTAGGCGAGAAGGTCAACTGGTGGAGCAGTCAATCTGGTTTCAATTTGCTAATCTTTGCCCCAGCTTCCACGTCAATGCATGCATGTCTCTGTCTCTGTTGCCTGATCAACTGGCCAGCATTCGAAGCTACTAATGACTTCATGCTGGTCCATGTCGGTCTCGGCACGGCACTAATACTCCGTATTTCATTCGATGGATGTCCCCCAGGCCTCGCATAGCTACACTTGAGCCCGTGTCACTTCAATGTTTCAACATGGACATGTATGTACATGCATATGTATGTAGCGAGTCGACGTGGACGTACATGTTCAGGGGTCGACGGTCCAGGTCACCCAAGTGAATAAATCCGGCAATTGTCCACGATCCTGTGGCCACAGCAACTTGTTACTTATAATAATCTGACCAGACTCTGCTCATCAATTCAGCTGCTCTATGCATATGAACATGGCGGATTTAAATTATGCCAATTATTGCATTCGACCGCACTGCGGGCTTTGCACTTTCGAGCTTGTCGTAAGTGAACGGGTTATCGCTAGTGAGTCCGTACCTCATGACTTCATGACGATGTCCCTTTTAACATACTATGCAGCCTTACTAGAACGATAGGAAGTGCAGCCCGTCATTTACATTCCCTGGGCCTGGTCGTGCACACATTCTGATGGTCTAGCGGATGCATTTCACTCGGAATGCCATGACATTGCTGGCAAGCCCTCTGCAAGGCTCTTAGCCTTAACCCGTTGTGATTTTGACCCATTACCACTAACGTCCATGGCAAATGCAGACAAACGCTACGTATATAAGAGCCTTAATGCCCCTAAGCTTTTTAGGCTACTAACAGACCTGCGTTACGAACTGGCTAGCTACTTAGTGCAAACCTGGTGTGTCATGTCCACGCTTAAGCTGCGTGTAATAAAGCCTCGGATAATATAGCTTGACCTATCGTCTAAGATATAGGCTTATTTAGTTAAAGTTTATAATAGGATATATATCGCTACATTAACGAATAAGAAACCCGTAAACACCCTAAGCAGAATTCGCATCCTAGTCTATAAACTAACGCCTAGGCCTTTAACCGTCGTAGTTTATATAGCGCGTAACTCGTAGAGCATTTAAAAGATAATATTTTATAAACCGGAAATTACTATAAGTGTATAGCACGAAATTCACGTTACTTAAAGCGCTAGTATATAGTAGCAGACTCTAGTATACACTATAAAAACCAGAAAACTCACTACTTATACTAATGTATTTACCCTACCCCTTATTAGTTTAAGTTAGTATTTTATAAGCTAACTATAAGCTGCCTTACTTAGGGCCTAAAGCTAAGAGCCTTTAAACGATCTGGCTAAGAGATCTTCTAGTTAGTGCCTTAGTCTCCTAGACGTTAATAGTCTTGGAAACTTAAAGAAGAAGCGTATTATATAATAATAACTACTATTATAGTTAATAATGGAAATACTATGGGACTATTAGCGTGCTTTAAAGTAGAGACTATTTCTTCTTTTTACGCGTATAAGCGGGATTAATAATTAACGTTCTCCACCTATTTAAATCCATGAAACACATAGCTTTACATGCCTTTAGCTTTAAACGAATAGCTTTAGGAAATATAGGTATACTCCTATAATTTTATTCCACGAAACTATTCGCTTATTATAAGTAAAGTATTTTAATTTAGTTAATTAAAAGGTAATATTAATTAAGCCTAGTTTAATTAGTAATAAGTAAGAGTCGTGCATGTGTAATAGGCGAACACCTAGTACTAGATTAAGAGTATTACTATAAATACCAATTGATTACAAGGTTAGAAAATAGGGCTTACACGATTAGCCTTAACCTAACTAACGGCGTATAAGCGGTATTAATAAGTGCGCTTATACCGCCTAACCTAAATGAACTTTAATATTTATATCTACTAAGACTAGTATTAGCCTACCCTCTTAGCGTCTCTTCTAAGAAGTTCTTTTATTTACATGTAATACTAGATAATATAGCCGAATTAAAGCTATATAAAGCTAGAAATACTATTACTAGCATGGTTTTACGCTATTTAAATAGTACTAAAGAAAGCTTAGGGTAGGTAAGAGAAGAAGCCCTATAAAGTATATAAAAGAAAGATAATAGTACCGGATTATAGCTACTTATATCCACCTCTTTTAGCTTTCTACGAGTTACTAATATTAGTTTAACCTTACTAGTAGCTGAGAAGGGAAGCTATTTTATAGTATAGTGGCATAGTAAACTAGAGTGGTGGTTTTCTCGCAGATAGTGCTAACTTTTCTACGAAGGTAATAGCACCTAGAAAACTTAGTGTTAGCTAGTCTAAGACATTATTAATTTCTTAGAATAGCCTCTCTTAGCGCTAAAGCCTAAACCTAGTGTCGTACTATCTAGTTTATCGGTTTATCCAATTAAGATCCTTCTACTATACTGGGTTTGTAGTGGTATTTAATATATCTCGTTTCCTTATCGCAGGGCGCCTCGGCCGTCGGCATATTCGCAGTCCTCCGTCTGTAATTAAACAGAAATGGGGTATATACTATTAAGCTAATAAACAAATATAAAAAAAATGAGACAGATTATTATATAAGTTATCGAGTAACACGATATTTTAGCTGTGCCTAGGATAGAGTAACAATATAATATACTATGATATGGTATATATAGTTGTGATATCTAATCTCTCTGCCTTATATTCTACTAGGTAGTCTTCCTATAGCGCTACTACCTATAGGTAACTAGGGAATACTATAAAATTATAGTTATTAGGAGATGAAAAGCTAGCTAGCTACTTGAAAGTTTATTAGAAGATTAGCAATTATTCTTTTAAACTAAGACAAATTATATAAGTCTATCCGGGAAAAGCAGAATGTTAAACAAAAATCCAACGATATTAGCTATGCTTTAATATACTACAGCTAATAGTAACTCTTATAACGTGATAAAATGCTAATAGGGAATAAAGAATTTATTAGTGTCTATGTTTACTCTTCCCTTTTAAATCATTAAATGTAAGATATTTATGCTTGGAGGTCCCCGCCACAAATCCACTCTTAATTTTCCTATTATTCCTCTTAACAGTTACCCTCTGCCATTTCTCGTGCCTAACTTTAATTACATTTCCCTTATCCTTGCCACGTGAAATCTTACAGGTAACTCGCTCCCGGTTTCCCGCTATTACCAAGGCTTAAGTATATTTATCTTCGTTAACGCTATCTGTATACTCGTCTAGATTAATTTCCATGGCCGAAGAATAAGCGGCGGGTAGGTATTATGTTTATGCTACGCTAGGCCCGGTAATAGAGTTAAAGGAACCGGAGTCGTGCTTAAAGTAATAATAACCTTTTTACTTATGTTATTTAGGCTTATTTATAGTAAGATTTAGCTTCGTAAACTTAATAGACGATAATAGGATGGAGTAAGTGGAAGAAGCGTTTAAGGCTCTGGCTATTATAAGCTTAGGGTAGCTAGCTATAGCATGAGTTTCCCACGATAAACTTCCTATATTAAGTATTTAGCTTTTTAATGTTAGCGCCTTTAATAAGAGTGAAGCGCCCTTAACTTTAGCGATATAATTTGTCTATTTAATCGAAGCTTTTAGTGTTAAGATTTTAATATATTCCGTTAAGTTATAACTCTTTCCTTTAAATAAGGGCGTAAGGACTTTATTCTCGCCGTTAAATTCCCAAGTTTAGAATAGCTTTCCCATTATAGTATAGACATATATCTTCTCTAGCTAACCGTCTTTAATAAGAATTTTTACGTAATTTAATGCTTGGTTCTTAAGCTCTCTTACGCTTTATTTATCTTTTTTGTCTTCTCTTAAGGCGACCTTAATAAAATAATTGGGTTCGCCTACCCACGCTTAGATAATAGCATTATACTTCTTCTTCGGGTTACGCGCTATGTTACGATAGACAAATTGCTGTCTTAGAAGACTCCAGATTAAATGTGCTGGAAAGTCTAGGAGTCCATTTATTCGCCGCTGTATGTATAAGCGCTGTATGCATACGATTAACCCGGAATCCCTATATCCCACACCTCTTAGTGTATTCTACATATAAAAAATAATAACGTGTTATCTTTAAAAAACGCGCTTAATAATAGGTTTAAATTTTAATAATATTAAGTAATAATAGTATTAAAAGAGCTTAATTTATTTAAAAACGTGATTTTTAATATTCTATTTAAAATATATATATATTTATTAAATTAACTATTAATTTAAGCTATTTAAAAGGTTATTATAATAATAATTTTCTTTTTTATAATTAACGCTTATAATAAATTATTTTTAATACCTTATACGTTTATTAATCTTATTACTTTATTAATTATAATATTTTTAAAATAAATTAATAACTATAAGTTATCTTTATTATTACCTTATATTCTTAGCTATAATTACCCTTTAATTTTAGCTTATATAATAGTTCTTTAAATACTAAAATTAAGCTATTATAAGCCTTATTAATTTAAGCGTTATAATTATACTTATAAAGGTAATTAAATTAATTAAGATATTTAAGTTACTTATAATAATTAAATTATTATTAAATTATATTATTAAGAGTTAATTTTATTATTTTTAGCTTTATATACGCGGCTAACCTTAATAAAGTTTAGAATTTAAAGGGTTAAGTTATTAATATCTTAAAAGTTAATATTAAATATAATTTTTATATTATTTTCTTTTAAATTTAATTTATAACTTATTAAAAGCTTTTAAAGCTATTAATAAGAATAAATAATAGTTTTATTAAGCACTTAATTATTATTTTAAAAATTAATAATTAGTTAAATTAATAACTTAAAAGAATATTTAATAGAGAAGCCTATTAAAGCACTCTCTTTTAATATATTTAATTTATTACTTAACCTTTAATTAAGCTATTTTCTTAAAATAACTTTAATAGAAAGCTATTATTATTTATTAAAGATCTTAAAGTAACGTATAAAGGTTACTTATACTTTTAATTAAGTAGCTTTTAATATTCTAATATAATAATTCTATTAGGTTATTAGTTAATTAATTAAAATACTAATAATTTAAGAGAAAGTAAAGAGCCTATTACCTTATTTAATTAAAGTATTATTAGAATATATAATAATATTAATAAATAATAGCGCTTTAATACTCGTAATATATATTATTTATTCTTTCTTAAATACTCTTAAAGTTACTATATACGTTAATAATTATAAGCTACTTAAATACCTTAAATAAGCTTATAAGATTATTTTTAAAGGCGCTATATTTCTTATTATTTATAATTTATAGCTTATTACTCTATTAATCCCATTTAATTTAAGCTTAAATAATAGTAAATAAATGAAAATAATAAAGCTATTATTAATAGGCTAAAAAAATAGCTTTTATAGTATTTTTTATTATAAGCTTTATATTTATAATAATAATTAAAGGGGTATAAATATTATTTTACTCTCTTAAATCTTATTAAATAATATAAGCATTTAATAATAGCTTTCTTTAATCTCTAATAATAGAAGGGTAAATATAATATTTATAGCAGTATTTTAATTAATAATAGCTATTATTTACGTAAGATAAAGACTATAATAGTTAGTTCTATAGGTAATATTTATCCTTAAAATATTAGGAAAATATTTTTATTTCTTAATATGTTTATTAAAGGTTTAAACTATAACTTAAAGCTAGCTCTTATATATTTTAAGCTTATAAGATATATCTTTAGCTTTAAGAGCTATAATAAATGCCTATATATTACTATAACTACTAAAAAGCTTTTAATAAAGTTAAAAATAGTTATTAATTGTAAGATTATAAGAGGGACTAGAAGTTAGGTAGCTAAAGTAAGGGTAACTATATTATAATAATTAAAGCTTATTTTATTCTCTAATTATACGAGATATAGGGGATATAGCCTTAAAGCTCTTATTTTATATAACGTTATTAATTACGTTATAAGTAAATAGGGTTTCTTAATTACCTTATAATTATTTTCCCTTACTTTAACTAAGCGTTAAATAACCTTAATACTCGCTTATTAGTTATATAATAGTATATTATTAATTAATATATAAATAATTTAAACGTTTAAGAAAGATTAATCGCGTTATTACGTAATTAATTATATATATAAATTAATATAATCTCTTTACACTTTTATTAATTATTTCTCTCTTAAATATTATTACTTACCTTATTCTTTTTTATACTACTTATTTAATTCTCTTTTTTCAACTAAGAAACCTTATTTTATTAAGCTAATTACCTATTATTTACTATTAAAATAATAAATATTAATATTAAGCGTTATTATTATATATATTATTTACGTATAATAATAAACGCTTATTATTATAGCTTTTTAAAGAAGCTTAAACTTCTTAAGATTTCCTATACTTTTAATAATAATATAAGCTTAAATACTAGTCTTTTTAAGCGCTATTAATAATATATTATACGTGTTAATACGTATAATTTAATTAATTTATAACTTTAAAGGGTTTTCTTATAGTTTTATTATATCTTTATTAATATTATATAGCTTATTTTTATTATAATTAAAGATATAATTAATCTTTTATATCTTTTAAGCTACCTTTAATAGCTTATAATTACCTTAATCTTAAAGAATAAGAATAATAGTAATAATAATAATATTAATTATATTTTTTTACGCGTAACTTATATACGCTTTACTTAGCTTTTATTAGAAATTATTTATAGCTTTAATTACGTTAAAACCGCCTATTATATTACCTATAAGTTAATTAATATAATAAAGAGCTTATAAGTACGTTTTTTCTTAATTTATTATAATATATTTATTAATTAATTCTCTTCTTTTAGCTCGCTTAAAGTATTTACTATTAATATATAATAGCTTAAAAGTACCTTTTAATTACTTAAATTCCCTTTTAATAATTTAATAATATAAGTAGACTTCTTTATTAATAACTTCTTATTATTTTACTTTTTAATTATTATTAAGTAAATTATAATTAAGTTTTTAGTAAATAAAAAGTAATTTAAGTCTTATATTTACACTTATTTAATTTAAGTTATATTACTTAAGTAATAATAATTTATTACTTTTATAATAATATAAAGAAAATAATTATTATTAATAAATTTAATAATAACCTACTTAAAAAAAGCGCTTTAAGTACTTTTCTATTAATTCTTCTTATACTTTAAGCGTTATTTTATTTATTTTTTATTTAATAGTTTATTAGCTTAATAATTAATATAAATAAAATTAATAATAATAAGAGTATAATTATTTTATTTTTATATAATAATCTCTTAATTATAATTTTCTTATAACGTTTTATTAGCTTTTTATTTATTCTTATTTTATTAAAATATAATAATTACCTTAAATATATTAATTATATTTTTAATAGCTATTTATTAATTATACTTAAAGGGTTATTTCTTTTACTTTATTAAATAATAAGTATTTTCTTAAAACTCTCTTTAATTTTTAACTTCTTTAACTTTATACTTTTTATTATTCTCTTTAAGATTTAATATTAAAAGTAAGTTTTTACTAGTATTTTCTTACGTTTTTTATAGCTTTAATAGGCTAATATAAAAGATATTATAAAGATAATTATATTATTCTAATAATATTAAGTAATATACCTATTTTTTAATAGTTTTTAAAATTTAAAAGGGTTTAATATAATAAAGAATAAGCTTTTATTTTCTTATCTTAAATTTAATATTCTTTATAATTAAGCCTATTAAGTCTCTTTTATATAAGGTAAAAGATATATATTATTAATTATAATACTTTACTTAGAATTTTATAGCTTTTTATTAATTAATTTAAAGTTATTCTTATACATTTTTAAGCTTAATTATATAGGTTTTTATGATAAGTACTCTCTTTTAATAAGCTTTAATCTTAAGGTAAAAGTAAAACTTTAAGTTATACCCTATTAAATTATAATTAAATAAGTAACTTATTATATTACTCTTTACGTTATTATAAGTAAATTAAGCTTATAATAATAATTATACTTATATTAATTAATTACTTATAATAAAATAATATAAGTAATACTTTATAGTTTAATTTATTCTTTTTATTTACTTATTTATTTATAAGTAAAAAGCTATTAAAAGCCTTTTTTTTATCTTAAATAAGTAATAAAGGTTTAATTAAAATTAGCTAATAAATATTAGCTTTTTATTAAAGATAATACCTTTTAATATATTAAATTAAAGTTTAACTTTATAATAAAAGAGTTCTATTAGTTTTATAATATTAATAATAATATTAATTATTAAAAAAAAAGAATACTTAATAAATTAATCTACTATTATTAGTATTATATTAATACTTTACTTAAGATACATTATTTTAAGTAGATTTATTATAAAGTTTATTAATATTTTAACTTAAAATTACTATAAAATTAATAGTAATTTAAGCGTATTATATAAGTAATACTATTAGGTTATTACCTCTTAATAAATTATATAGCTTATAATATAATCTTTTACTTTATCTTATATATATAATTAATAAAAGTTACGCTATAATAGTTCTAAGATTCTTTTTATTTTAAAGTAATCTATTAATAAATTATTATAATATATTTTAAGTAACTTTTAATATATCTTTAAATCTTAGAGTATAATTACTTTATTCTTATATAATAAGAGATTACTTTTATCTTTTATTTAGTTTTTCTTTTCTTTTTATTTTATTATTAGCTTACTAATAAATTACTTTTATATATTTAAGTTATAACTTTAAGCTTAAAGTAAAAGTTCTTTAAGTAATATAATTAATTTATTCTTATAAATTAACTATTACCTTATAATATATTTTACTTAGCTTTATATAATTATACTTATTATACTTACTTTTTTCTTAAATTTATTAATAAAACAAGTAATAATTATTAAACTTATAATAATTACTTAACTTATATAAGTTAAATACCTCTCTTTTAAAGGCTTTAAAGCTTTATATATTTAATTAAACGTTAGCTTTTTATTATAATTTTTATAATTTCTTAGAGTATTTTCTATCTTTTCTTAGGTAATTATTAGCTTCTTTTATAAGTTTAATAATAACTCTTTATTAAATATAGCTTTACCTTTATAATTAAGTTACTTTAATAGCTTATTTATTAGATTACTTTTATTAAATTAATACTTAATAATAAAGTTAAAGGGTAATAAGAATATATACTAATAAGCTTAACGTTTATTTAGCTTAAGTTATCTTATAAATATTTAAAGGTTATAATAGTCTAATAAAACCTTAATTAAATTTATTATCTCTTTTATATAATATTACTAGTATTTAAATAATTTTATTATAATAAATAGTTTTTAGTTTAATATTTTATAATTTCTTTTTATATTAATAAACTTTTAAGACTAAAATATAATAGGGTAATATTACCTCTTATTATTTAATTATAAGAGAATTTTAATTATTATAAAGTTAAACGCGTTTATTTTAATTTAAATTACCTTACTTAAGTTATAATATTAAAGAAGAGAGATCTTTATAAAGGTATTCTTTAAATAATTAAATACTAGTTATTCTTTACTTATAAAGGTTAAGTAATTAAGCTTCTTATTATTTTAGCTTTTCTTTAATAAGGTATTTAAAAGTACTATTATCTTAAAGTAATCTTATATAAATTATTAATAAAAGTTATAGAATTCTAGAAATACTTATACCTTATAATATATAATTAATTCCTTTTATTCTTAAATAATTTATACTTATTTTAAATCTATTAAAAGGCTATTAATTAATAAAATAAACCTTAAAATTTCTATAAAGGTTTAATAAAAGGTATACTTAAATAGCTTTATAAATAGCTTAATTACTTATATTTATTTTAATATTTAAATAATATAAGAGGTATATTTCTCTTTTATTTTTAAGAAGATTAAAATATTATTTAAATATACTATATAAATAGTATTAATTAGCTCTTATAAGGCTTAATAAATATAATTCTAAAAAGTAATAAGCGCGTTTATAAGATTAAAGAGTATAATTAAGTATTTATAGTACTTATAATAAGTTTAAAAGATTATTTTTTACTTATCTCTCTCTTTTATTTATATTTTATAATAAGTATTCTTAATATTAATCTTTAAGAAAAACTTAATCTCTTAATATTTATTGAGTAACTTTAAAATTAAGAGTAATATATAATAATTCTTTTAAGTTACCTTATTTAATCTCTTATAATTTACATATAATTTTAAGGTTTTATTCTTCTTAAATGTAAATAAAATTAATACCTTAATTAAGCTTTTTAAGGGTTTTATTCGTTTATTTATTAGGTTTTTATTAATATATTAATAAAGTTTCTTTAGCTTAGCTTAAAATAATAAGTAAATAGGTTTATAAGGTAATATAACGTTAAGTAAAAGATTAATATTATAATTAATATTCTTATATAATAATAGAGTCTTAAAATAATTATTTATTAAGATATTCTTAAAGTTATAAAGCTTTATTAGAATATTATTTATAAAATTATACTCTTTTATTAACTCTTTACCTTTTAAGGTAAGAAAGTCTTTTTTAAATATACTAATAATAGCGTAAATTTAAGCTACGTTTTAGTATTTCTTAATAAATTTACAGGGATTATTTAATAAGAAGCTCTCTCTTTAAAACTTATATTATTATTTTTAATTATATATAATTATATATATCTTTTATTTAACTAGTATATATCCCTATTAAAATAAGGTTTCCCTTTAAGTTTAAGTCTCTTTTAATAGTAATATATAATAGTTTTAAGATACGTTTACACTTATAAAAGTTAATAGCTTAAATAAATACTTTATATATATTATATTAAGAAATTATAAGGGTTTTAATTAATTATAAAATAAGAGCTATTATCTTTACTTAATGTAATTCTTATTATCTTATAAAGTTAATATTAATAAGATTAAGTATTATATAATTATTAAGATTAACGTAAGTTTTTATAATATTACACTTATATATAATAACCTTTATATTAAAGTATTAGCTTATTAATACTTTTTAGCTTAAAGTTAAAGTAAAAGTAATTACTTTAATCTTTAAGTGTTTTCTTAATTATTTAAGTTATTTTTAAGTAGTTTATTATAAGTAAGTTAAAGGTAATTCTTACTATTATAATTATAATAATGTAGCTTTTCTTATTTAATTAAGTTTAAGTTTTAATTATAGTAATTTAATTATAAGAATCTTTTATTATTAAAGTAAGCTTTTAATAAGTTACTTTTTTCTTATTCAAGTATCTTTAAAAAGCTTTTTAATTAAAATAAGTTAATTCTTTACTTATTTCTCTTTAATATAATATCTTAAAATTATTAGGTAATTTAAATTACTTTTTCTTAAGTTTTTTTAAAGATTAAAGTATATAAGTTTATATAATCTTAAAGTTTAAGTTATAGCTTAATAAAAAGAATAAGTACTTATAACTTTTTATTAGCTTTTTTTAAGTATTTCTTTAATAAATTTAAGTAAATATTAAAGTTTATAAAGCTTTAATTTTCACGTTATATTACTTATTTTAATTATATAATTATTTAAGCCTTATAATTTTCTACGTTCTTTAAAAGTATAAGAGTTTAATTTTAAAACGTATTTTAATTATTCTTAAGGTTTTTCTTTTAATTTATTAGTTATTTATTAAAATATTAATTTTATTTTACCTTATATTTTAAGTTTATATAATTTAAGGTAAAAAGAATTTTTTAGTAATTCTTATAATACTTATATTTTACTTTATTAAAAGTATAGTTTAAATTATTTATTTAAATCTTATACTTTTAAGGGTTTATTAAATAATAAAGAGAGTTAATATTCTTAACTTATACTTTTTAATTATTACTCTTCTTTAAATTATAAGAGTTATACCTCTTTTTACTATTAAGTAAGTAATTTTAAGAATTAATTTTTATAGCTTCTTTTTCTTTTTTTAAAGCTTTTATAGCTTCTTTAATTAAGTAATTTAATTTTAAAGAGCTATAATAGCTTTATTTAATTACTTAAGTATTTTCCCTTTACTTAAAGCTATTATATTCTTTTAATTACTTAATAATTCTATTAAATTCTCTATTATTAAAGGTAAAAGCGCTTATAAAATAAGGGTTTTTTAAGTACTTATTCTTATTATTTTAATTAAGTAACTTTTTAAAAAGCTTTAAAAATTATAAGATTATAAGAGAGACTAAAAGTTAAGTAATTAAAGTAAAGGTAATTATATTATAATAATTAAAGCTTATTTTATTTTCTAATTATAGGAGATATAAGAGATATAACCTTAAAGCCTCTATTTTACGTAACTTTATTAATCGCGTTACAGGTAAGCGGGGTTCTCTAACCACCTTACATTAATAATATTATAAGTTATAAAGTTAAAGTTTTTTTAAGGTTTAAAGGCGTAAAAAGTTAATAGCTTTACGAGTAATTATAACGTTTAATTAATTAACCTTTAATAGTAGGCTTAGCTATTATCAGACCTCTAAATGTATTGTATTTTTTATAGTTTTTACTATACTATATTGTATTGTATTGTATTGTAATATATTACAATACATTATAAGATAAGAATACCTATAAATGTATTATAAGGCTATAAAATATCTAATATTATAAATAAATGTTTATATAAGCATATTATATTTTAAAATAAAGCTAAAAATCACGTGATTTCGAATCTTTAAAAATTAACCTTAAAATGTGGATATTAAGCGAGATATTAAGCTTTAAAGTTATATCTTAAAATAAAAAGTAAGTAAAGCGGGGCGAATTTTCAATTGCTTATAACTTTTTGAGATAATAACTTATAGTAATAAAAAGTAGCGCATTTTAAAGAGCTAATTTAGCTCTTTTTATAATTTAAAATTTTCCCTTATAACCCTGATAATTAGCCTTATAATCTTTAGTTTAAGAAAACAGGGGTTTTTTTTACTTATAATACATTTATAGGTATTTTAGTTATGTAATGTAATGTATTTAAATACAATACACGAAAATACAATACAATACAAAATACAATACATAATACACTTGTATTTACTATATTCGTAAGAGCTCTGGCTATTATAACGTATAATAATAATAGATTAAATATACTTATAGCCTTAAAGATTGACTATAATTATACGTAAAATTAATAATTTAATAAGTTAAAGTATAGTTCATATTTATATAATACAAGACTTATAATTAAAAAAAGTAATTAACTTATCTTATTAAAATCTCTTATTAAAGCTCTAATAAACCTAATAGCTTTTAAAGGCTTTAATTATAAATAAATAAGATATATATAGATTAATAGCTTTTATTAAGTATCTTATAATAATTACTATTTAATTTTCTTATAATACCTATTTTTTTTATAGGTAAATTACTATAAAAAGATATAAACCTTATAAAAGGTTTAATAGGTCTTAAATAACGGAAACGGCCTAATATTAGCGCTTTTATAATAGCCTTCTTTAAAGGTATTATAACCCTTATTAATTTATTAGCCTAAACGTAATACACACACACACCTGTAACTTTATACGTGGTATTATAATCTAGTTACTTTTTAATTTTTATAACTTACTTTTTAAGAATAATAAGGTTTTTAAATAAGTAATAAATTAATTTAAATAGAGTAATTAAATGCTTTTAAAATACTAATAATTTCAATTACACGTATTATAAGCTATAACTTATTATAAGTGTAAATAAGTAATTAAATAACTTAAATAATTTAATTATATAATATAAGCTTATATAAGATTAATTAAAAGACTTAATAAAATATTAATAAAAGACCTTATAAAATTAATTATAAAGGTAAAACTTATTAAATTAAAGACTTAAGCGTATACTTATTTTCTTATATTAATAATATAATTATAATTAAATATATTATTTAATTTTCTTTAACTTATAAGTATAAATACTTTATATAAATTCTTCTTAAATAAGTAAAGTTTATTACTTTTATAAGTTAATAATAAGTAATAATAATTAAGTAAATTTATTATATAATCTTTTAATTTATAAATTAATTATTTAATTATAATTTTAATTCTTTTATCTTTTTACTTAACTTTAAAGTCTTTAATATTATTAGTTTAATTTTCTCTTTTTCTTTCTTTATAATATTAAAACGTTTAAGTTTTTTAAAGGCTTTTATAAAGTAATATCTTATAAATTTAATAATTATCTCTTAAAATAATTAATAGTATTTAATAATATTATATTAGAACTTTTTTTATATTAATTCTTTTAAGATTAAGTTTATAAAGCTTATACTTATAAGTAATTTATTATATATTAATTATTTTTATATATACTCTTATAAAAGATTTATTATATTACATATAATTTCTTAAGTTAAAGAGAGATAATAATATTTTACTTAATTTATAAGAGCTTTACTTTAAGTAAAGATTATTATATTTAAAATTATCTTTTAAATATTTTCTTTATAATTAAAGTATTGATTTTTTATAACTAATAATATAATATTAATTTTTATTTTTTTCTTAGTTTTTTTAGCTTTTTTAAGGTCTTTTAAGTAATTAAAGAGTTATTTAATAATTAAAAGCTAATTTAATATTATTATTTTCTCTTCTTTAATAAAACTTTTATAAAATAATAATAAAGAGAGAGATAAATTAATATTAAATAATAAAAGTTAATTTATTAATTTCTTTAATATTAATTTTAAAGGCTTTAAAGTTATAAAACCTTAAATATTATTCTCTTTATTATTACTCTTTTAATTAAAGTTATTAAAACTCTATTATTAAGATATTTTTTTTTAAGTTTAATATAATAACGTTTTTCTTAATCTTTTTTAAGACTTTTATAAGATTAATAACTTTCT
The DNA here is from genome assembly GCF_019434415.1 of Metarhizium acridum. Classification (NCBI taxonomy): domain Eukaryota; kingdom Fungi; phylum Ascomycota; class Sordariomycetes; order Hypocreales; family Clavicipitaceae; genus Metarhizium; species Metarhizium acridum. Next base: position 580,890 of record NW_027094047.1, on the reverse strand, counting down.
TATTTATTGAATCTCTTATAATCTTAAAGTATTTAATAATTATATTAACCTTACACTTAATAATTAATTATTATAAGTTATTATAAGTAATTAAGTATTCTCTTAGAATTTTAAGCTACGTTCTTTTTATATAATATTATATTTTAAATATAATTATATTCTTATTAATTATAATTTATTTAATTAATCTTAAATAATTATATTTTTATTAATTAATATAAGTATTTATTAAAATAAAGCTTTTAATTGATATAATAGTATTTTTCTTTATTATAAGTACGTATAATTTACCTTTACTTTTATAAAGACTTTAACCTAAGAATTTAAGGTTATTATCTTTCTCTTTTATTACTTTAAGATATACTTTAAGCTTATTTATAGCTATATCCCGTAAAATTTATAAAACCTTATTTACTCTTTTATTATTTATAGCGTAGCTTTTCTTTAATAAATATAATTAATCTCTTAAATATAATTTATAATTACTTTTAGTTAAAGTCTTCTCTATAAGTATTATTATTTCTTAGGTATAAATATTCTTTAATTTAGCTTATTTTTCTATTATTTTATTTAAGTAATAGCTTATAAGTTCTTTAAAGTAATTAATTAAAAATATTAGATATACGTAATTATATTCTTAGTTTTTAGTTTATAATATATATAATACTAGAATATAATTAAACTTATAAGAGTAATTTAATAATTAAAGTACTTATTATTATCTCTTAATAAACTAATTAAAACGTTAATTTTTACGTCTTATAAGAAAGTTAAATACGTATAGTATTTTACGCTTATAATTAAATATAAAGTATATTTAATAGCTTAAAAAGTATATAAACCCTATAAAGAATCGTGTTTTCTCTTAGTATATATAAATATCTTATAAATTATATTAAACGCTATATATAATATTTATTAGAGTATTATTAAGTCTTTTAACCTTATTATTAATTAATTTATATAGTTCTTACTTAATAAGTTACCTAGCTTATATAATAAATAGGTATAGTATAATATTAAAAATCTTTTTAATTTCTCTTCTTATAATATAATCTCTTACTATTAGTTTAAATTAATTTAGCTAATAGTTTAACCCTTTTTTAATATAACTCTTAGCTATAAATCTATGAATTTCTATTAAGTAATTATTTTATAACTCTTTAAATACTATTATAAATATAAGTAATAGTTCTTTATAATACTTATTAAGGATTTTTAAGTTCTTATAAACTTTACACTTATAATTCTATTACTTTTAAGATTAATATAATAGTAATTAAAAGAGATAAAGGTTAATAAGATTTTACTTAATAAGCAATTTCTCTCTTTTTATATAAAACTTATTAATATATATAAAGTATATTCTTTTATATATAATAATAATTACATTTTTAATCTTTAAAAATAAGTATACTTAATTCTTTTTTAGTTTAATAACGTTAACTTATACTTATATTTAAGTAATTATAATTAAATACTTTATAAGTTTAGTTTTTTTAAAGGTATTTTTCTTAGTTAAAAACGCTTAAAGAGCTTAAATACTTAATTTAATTAATACTTAAATATCTTCTTATAAGGTTTCTTATACCTTATAAGTGGAACTTAAAGGGTAAGTAAGCTAAAAGATTTAATCTTTAATAGCTTAAATTTAATATTACTTAAAATAATAAGTAAGAAAGCTTTATAATACTTTTAATAATAATAATATTAAGAGTTATAAAGCTTTAAAAAGAAAAAATATAAAAGCTATATTATATTAAAGAGAAGAAAAGATATTAATATATATAAAAGGTAAAAAAATTAAATGCTTAAGAGGTGTAAAAAGCATTTTTTTTATACTTATAATATATAATATTATAGCTTTAAGTGCTTTATTTAAACTTTATAATAAATTATTATATAATTTCTTACTTAATATTACTTAACTATTAGTTTTTCTCTTTTATAACTCTTTTCTTTTAATATCTCTCTTTTTTATCTCTTAATTATTTAATTATAAGTAATTAAGTTTATTATATTTATAAGAACCTTTTAAACGTTATTTTAATTATCTTAAAGATAATTCTCAAAGATAAATTTATATTTTTTATTACTATTAAAATCTAATAAAATTATAATAATAAGCTTTAAGTTAATTCTTTTATTATTTACTAGGTACTTTACTTTTCTTTATTTAATTAAGGTTTCTTTTAAGTATATATTAATTTTCTTTAACTTAAATATACCTTTTACTTTTAGGTTTATAATAGGTATAACCTTAAATAAGGTAATACTTTTATATATACTAAGATAATTATTTATATAAAGCCTTTAAAGAGTACTCCCTTAAATAAAGCTAACTATTAGGGTAAGATAAGGCTCTTTAGTTATTTTTATTAGTTTATTTTTAGTAAACTTAAAGATAATAATCTCTTATATTAGAAAATACTCTACTATTAGCCTTATAATATAATTCTTATTTTTACTAAGATAATTTATTTTAATAATTAGTTTTTCTTAATTATAATGAATTACCTTAAACGCGTTTATACTTTACTTATTTTATTATATAAAAGATTAAATTATATTTTATACTTTAATTACTTTAACTTCTTTAAAAAGACTATTATTATACTTAAAGAATACGTTATAACTTCTTTTTATAATTATATATTCTTTAAGATATATTTATATAAGTCTTATAATAATTACATTTAAAATAACTCTTATATTACTTTCTATAAATAGTATTTATACTTAGCTTATAAGCCTTATAATTTTAATTATAGTTTTTTATTTAAGCCTTTTCTTAAAAAGAATTACTTATCTTTAACTATTAAGGTACGTATTAATTTAAATATTTCTTCTTATATTACTTTAAAGAATACTTTACGTATTATAATTAATTACTTTTATTCTTATAATAATAAGGGACTTATTAAAGCTATTACTTATAAGGTAATTAAAAAGCTTAATAAAAAGATAAGAAAGAACGTTAAATTTAAGGTATAAGTAAGATAAGCTATATTTTATTAATACTTTAGCTTTACTTTATATAATTAATTAATTTATATCTTATTTTATTAACTTTTATCTCTCTTTTAAATACTTATATTATTTTTTCTTAATACTAATACCTTTTACTTCTCTTAACTTACTTAATTTACTTTATAGTACCTCTTATTAGTTATAATTTATAAAAGATTTAAGTAATATTAGGCTTTTTAATAAGAAGTTTTATTTTAAGGTAATAAAGCTTATTTACTTCTCTTTTTATAATTAATATAATAAATTAATTTAATAATTACCTCTTTAACCTATAATTATTCTTATAATATATTAGATTATTTAATCTCTTTATACTTTTAATTATCTTAGCTTTAAATACTTATAATTAAGGTTAATTATTAAATAATTAGGTCTATTAATAGTTAATATTATTAGTTATAAATAATAATAAAATAGCTTTTATCTTTAAGCTAAAACCTAATACTTTTAAGCTTTATTTAATTATGAAGAATTAAAATTACTTATATTAAAATTATACTTATATAAGTTTTATATAATAATTATATAATTTCTAAAGTAAAATTATATATTTCTTATTAAACTTTTATAATTTTTAATATTAATTTATATAAGTTAAAATAAAGGTAAGTTCTTAGGTTTTTAAGCTATTTTAAGAGTTCTTTTATTAACTTACTTATATTTAATATAAATATTATCTTTTATCTCTTATTTTAAGCGTTTATTTCTTCTTTAATTAACGTTTTCTTACTTTTTAAGAGTACTTAAGTATTATTAATATATTTATTAATCTTTTTTCTTTTAGCTTTTATCTTTTACTTTAATTATAACTTTCTCTTTAAGATAAAATAATTAAGAATAATAGTTTTATCTTTAAAATAAGTATTCTTAGCTTTAATTAATTAATATATTTATTAAGATAAACTTATCTCTTTTCTTAGCTATAATAAAGGGTAATTTAATCTTAAGATATTACTATAAATATTACTTAGGTAAAAGTATAATCTTTATCTTCTTATCTTTAAGCTCTTTTACTTAATTTTTATTTAAGTTAACCTTATCTTTAATCTTAATTATTTAATTACTTATATTATAGGTTAATTAGCTTAAGTAAAGCCTCTTAATCTTTTTATTACTCTTTATAGTATTTAAGTTTATCTCTTTTTATTTCTTTAATAGCTAATTATTTATTATAAAGAACTATTATGTAACGGTGGCTTAGGTTCTAAGGCATAGTAGGTTTGTTTCTTAGGAAGTAAGTTAGGTTAAATGCTATAAAGTAGCTTTTTAAGTAGTATTATAATAAGGCTATTAAGAGTATAACTCTTAATAGTAAAACTATTACTTAAATTAATTAATAGAGATTTAGATTATCTAGCTATAGGAATACCTTCTCCTTAAGTACTCGTTTATCTCTTTATTATAGTCTTAGATTAATTAGCTTAACTATTAATCCCTTTAAACCTTAATTAATTAGCTTAAGGTTTAGTTAGTTTAATCCTTCTTAGTTAATATATTTAAACATTAACCTCTTTAATTGCCTCTTAGGTTACGTGGCTAATTACGTGCCTTTACCTTCTTCTTATACCTATAGGTTGTGCCTATTTTAGCTAGTATAGTCTCGTCTCGTATCTTATATAGTATTATTCGTAATATTATACCCCTTCTTTATTAGTCTTATTCTTAAGGCTATTAAAATAGGCCGGCTTAAGTGTTATGCGTTTTCTTCCTTCTATTATTATATACTATTATATTAACTAATTATATCTTAAAATAGTAGTTTAAAGCTTTATTAGCTTTTTCTCTTTGCTAGAATAACCTTCTTTTTATAATAATTAATAATTTATCTTTATTCTTTATAAAGGCTTATACTTACTATACTCGTATAGGACTTCCCTAATATAAAGCCTTTATTTCTAATTTAAGTTATTATATAAAGTGTGTAGTAGATAAGTAAGGGAATTATAATATTATAGGGGTAACCCCTTAATAGCTTTATAGCATTACGAATTAATATTATAAGCTTAAGAGAGAGCTTAAAGAAGCTAAGAAGCGTGCTCTAGCTAAGAATTAAAAGGTCTTACGTTTATAAAAATAAAAGAAATTATAGTTTAAGAAAATAATGCGTGTGGTTACGCGTGGTATTAATAACGTTAAAGAGTTAAAACGTATAAAACGTAAGAAAGTAAAATAGCTTTAAAAGACTATAAGGGTTCTTTCTACTTCTTCTAAGAATCTAGATCCTATTTTAATTTATTCCTTAAATACCGAATTTAATATTAAGTTATTAGATAGTGCTTAAGAGATTAATTAAAATACGTTTCTTAGAAATAAAACTATTTAAGTAACGTTAAGTAGTTTATAAGATTTTTAGCTGGTTTCTAGGTGTTTTTAAAGTTTAAATATCCCTTTTATTTAATAAGATAATAACGATTCTTTATACCTTCCCGTGCTTTAAGTATTCGTTTAACTTTATATTTATTAGTATCTTCTATTATAATATTTATAGTAATTATAGATTTATTTAATGCTTTCTCTAATAGTAATATATAAAATATAAAATAAATTCTTATTCCATTTAATAATAATAGTTTATAGTTAGTATTTAAGATTTTTCGTTTAATAAGAAATAGTTTAATTTTCTTTTAATTAAGTTTATTATTAGGTTACTTAGTTTTAATGTTTTTATAAATAAGGTATACTTTATATCTCTCCTTTAGGATTAGCGCTAATAATCTCTTTCTATTCGCGTAGTATTTTATTCGATTTTACAAAAATATCTATTTCTATTATAAGTGTTTTTATATTTTTATTATAGTTACTATATGCATTATAGCTACTAGCGCGTTTATATTTTATATCGCATGTGTTTTAATAATAGGTTTAAATCCGTAATTTACCTTAAATAGTAATATCTTTATATTATTAATCTTAGAGCTATTATAAGCCTATTATACTAGTAGTAGCTATTTTACTTAATTATTCTATTAATAGTTAATATAGCTTCACAGATATTATTTAAGTATTTAGTTTAAGATTTCTATTTATTTATTTAATTATAGGTGGAATACCATTAATAAGCTTTATTTAATCTTTATAGTTTTTATAAGGCATTTTTAAAAGTTTAAGGTAAATAATTTATTACGATTTAATATAAGCTTTATTAGTAATTCGTGCTATACGATAACTATTTTAAAGAATATATATGCTAAGTCCTTAGTATTACTTAATTTCTTATATAAAATGTAGTAGGCGTATTTTATAAGTTTATCTATAATAACTAGAATGCTATTATAAGCTACTCTTATTATAGGTTCTTTTAACTTTAATAGTTTAATAATAAAGTCTATTATAATAGTTTACTATGCTTTTTCAGGTGGTAATATTAGTTGTAATTCTCTGTATAGTACGTGTTACGCTAATTTTACTTTATTATACGTATTGTATTTCTTAATAACTTCTTATACTATTTTTCTGCTTTCTAGGAAGTTATATAATCTTCTTAGCCTACTAATCGTTTTTCTTATACCTTAATATTCGTGTAGTAGGTACTCGTATATTTCCTTAATAAGCTATTCTTAAAGTGTACTAGAAATATACTACTATTTATTGTATAAGAAGGTCTTACCTTCCTTAAATAAATACGTTTTCGTTTCCTAATTATCTAGGTAATTATTATTCTTAATATATAATACGATTTATTGTATTTATATTTTATCTAGCTTAACTTACTAGGTTATATTAATTTCTTAGGTACCTAGTATAAGGTTCTTATTCTTAGTAGCGCGTAATAAGGGTGTATTACTTACTTACTCATTCGATTTTAAGTTCTCTCTTTAGCTAAGCGCGTTTACTCTTCCGTTTTTAGATCCTTTATAGTATATAATCTTAAAGTTATAATTTATAAGGGTTTTATATTATTTAATCTATTATTTATTTAGATTCTTTATAATTAAGAATAATATAAGATTCTTATAATTAATATAAACCTTAATTTAATGCTTTACTTTTATAAGATAGTGTCTTTATTCTTTAAAGCACTTAATAATAGCTATATATTCTTTGTTATAAATCTTATAGTTGAGTTTAGGTTCGTAGAGTTTCTTTAAGAAGAATATAACTAGGTGTAATCTTCCCTAGTTATCTTATTATTTAAGCTATTTACCTAGTGTAAAGTTTAAGGTATTCGTTTTAAGCTTATAAGGTTTATTTTAATTAGGTGCTTTTAATATAGGTTTTAACGTAATTAAATCTTTTATTTTCTAGAATATTATAGCTTTTAGTTCGTTCTATTAAAAGCTAACTTCTTCCTTTATTAGGTTTATAAGAGGTTATAAAATGTCTTTATATTTACTTAAGAACTTATAGTAAAAGTTTATAAATACTATAAATCCTTTAACTTCCTTTAGATTCTTTAATGTAAGCTATTCCTTAATAGTTTTAATCTTATTTAAGTTTATTTATATTTCTTCGTATATAAGCATATACCCTAGAAAGTGTATAGTGTTCTAGTAGAACTAGTATTTTAAGGCTTTAACTAAGAGTTTATTATTCTATAGAGTTTATAGTACCTTATATATATATCGTTTATATTCCTTAAGGGTATTTAAATAAATAAGGATATTATTAAGGTATATAACTATAAACACTTCTAGTTGTTTCTATAAGATTATATTAATTATTCTTTAAAAGGTTACTAGTGTATTAGTAAGCCTAAAAGGTATTATTAAATATTTATAGTATTCTCTACTAGTTTAGAATGCTATTATCCACTTATAACCTTCTTTTATTCGTATAAGGTTATAGGCTTCTTTTAGGTTAAGTGTAGTAAACTATTTAGCTTTTTTAACTTTATCTTTAATTTCTATTATAAGCGGTAATAAGTATTAATTCTTAATTGTAATCTTATTTAAGTGTTAGTAATTAATATATAGTTATAGTTTTCTATTCTTCTTTAATACCTATAGAATTAGGTATCCTATTAGGGACTTTAATAGTCTTATATATCCCTTCTATAATATATCCTTTAAATACTTCTTAAGTGCTTTATTTTACTTAAGGTTCTAAGAATAAATTTTATTAAACGTTAGTTTAATATTAAGCTAGAGTTTAATCTTATAGTTCTAGCGTAAATACTCTAGTAGTCTTATTTCTAGCTCTCCGTTAAATAGCTTACTATACTTTAAGTATTCCTTAAAAATCTCCGTTATCTTAGCTTTTAGCTCTCTAGCAATTACATATATTTCTAAAGGCCTATTATAGTCTAAATAAGGTGCCCTTTATAGGCTACTCTTAGCTTTATAACCGTATTCTAGTAAATTTTATTAAAGTTAGCTAGTTCTCTAATTAACTCGTAGATTACTTGCTTGTAACTAGGGTATCCCTAATATAATATTATATTTTAAGATTACTATAATATTTAGTGTAACTTAGTGTTTTATGCCTTATATATTAACTAAAAGCTACGTAACTTTTATATTAATTACTTCTTAGCTATACTTTACCGCAATTCCTTCTACAATTATAAGTTAATAGGGCTTATCTTTTAGTGTTTAAGGCAATTATAATCTATTAACGAGATTTAGCGAGATAAAATTTCCTTATACTTTACTATTAATTATTACCTAGATCTTTTATCCTATTATAGTTATATTAATTATAAGGTGTATTATACTACTAATATTTATAGTATATAAAGACCTATTAAATCTCCGTTAAGAAATTGGTTTTAATTGTAATAATAGCTATTATTTTTTAATTTAATAATCCTATTCTTATATCGTTCTCTAGCGCGTTATTCCAAGCGCTATTATTAATAATTATCTTTTAACGTATTATTAGAGCTTTCTTAGTAATTGCTTAACCTATTATTTATATTAATTAAACTTAGGCTAAGCGAGTTACTTATAGTTATATAGTTCTCTTTATCTCTATATTATAAGGTTATAGTTTAAGTAGTATATACGTTATTCTTAGTATAGTATAATTTTCCGTTTAATATCTTAAAATTAGTTTATTATAATTTTAGTTATATTATAAGGGTTATTCTTCTTCCCTTTTATTCTTATAAAAACTATCCACTATCTTACTTACTATTAAGGTGCGTATAGCAATTATTATTATAATAAAAGGTCTAATTAAGAAGTTTATATTTAATTTTAGGTTTATCTTTCTTAATTAAATAATTCTCTTCTTCTTAGATCTATTCTAGTAAAGGTTTACTTTTTAGTAAGGGTATTTAATATTCCTAAAAGTTATTAGGTATTAATTAGGTTTTAAATTTCTAATCTTTATTTAAATTAATATTATTTATTAACGTAAAGCTTCCTTTATTACTTACTATACTAAGATTTCGCGTGGGTAAGTCTTCTTAGTTTACGGTATAAAGCTTTTTACCTTTAGGAATTAGCTTTTATAGCTTTTTTAGGGCTTTACATTTATTTATAAAGTGTCTAGTCTTACTATAATTATAATAAGTCTTTTCCCTTTTCTTATTTACGGTATTAAGTTCTATAAGTCTAGCGTGGTACCCGTATACTATTAATATTTAATATAGCTTACTATTATTAGGTTTATTAAACCTAGTATATAATTTAAATTTCCTGTAACTTTTTTCGTAACGTTACTCGTATAAACGGTTATTTATCTTAATAACCATTTTAATAAAGTTATTAAATAACTTAAGACGATCTTCTTAATAAATATTATCCTTTACTTCTTCTTTAAGTTCTTAATAGAAAACTTCTATTTTAGGTTTAATATTCTAGTTAAGTTTTACTATAATGCGTTTAAACTCCCTAGTATAATAAGCTATAGATTTAGTTTGCTTAAGTTAAGTAAGTTATCGTGTAGCTTTCTTATACTTATTAGGATTTCTAAATGTAATAAGAAGTTATTCTTTAAAGGTTTTATAATTAAAGAAGATATAAATAACTTTTACTCTAGCTTTAGCACTATACTTAAGATATACGTAAAGGGTTAGCTTCTACTATTCTATTACGTTCCCAGTTAAGAGGTTACTAATACAAAGAATCTATAACTTAGGTATTATATAGATTTTTTCATTAACTTATAGGTAAGCTTAGGCTTATATAAGAAAGTTCCTTATATTACCCTTATAACTATTATATGATTTAGGCTTAGGGAATTTTAGTATATTATTATTATTAATAGAGAATATAAGTGTAAGATTTTAAACTATTATAAGTTTCTCTTCTTATACCTTAAGTTTCTCGTAGAGATTATTCTATTAGTTAAGAAGCTATTAATTCTACTTCTTAAGCTTAGTAATCTTATTATAAAGGTACTTTATTATCTCCCTAGAGTTAATAGTCTTTCCGCTTAAAGTAAATATCTTAAAAGTTATTATTACTTAAAGTTTTAAGGTAACTTATTAAATAGAATTAATTAAAATGTAATAGTAGCTTAAGTTCTAAGGTATAATAGGTTTATTTCTTAGAAAGTAAGTTAAGTTAAATGCTATAAAGTAGCTTTTTAAGTAGTATTATAATAAGGCTATTAAGAGTATAACTCTTAATAGTAAGACTATTACTTAAATTAATTAATAGAGATCTAAACTATCTAGCTATAGGAATACCTTCTCCTTAAGTACTCGTCTATCTCTCTATTATAATCCTAGATTAATTAGCTTAACTATTAATCCCTTTAAACCTTAATTGACTAGCTTAAGGTTTAATTAGTTTAATTCTTTCTAGTTAATATATTTAAACATTAACCTCTTTAATCGCCTCTTAGGTCACGTGGCTAGTCACGTGCCCTTACCTTCTTCTTATGCCCACGAGTCGTGCCTATCCTAGCCGGTGCGGTCCCGTCCCGTGTCTTATGTAGTGTCGTTCGTAACATATTAATTATTCTTATTAAGCGTAAACTTCTTTAAATAATTACTTAAGATTATTTTACTTAATATAACCTGATTTAGCGTTTTAATTTAATAAGCCTTTAAAATAATAGTATAATTAACTATTTTAAATAAGCTATTTTATCTTATAATAAGTTTTTTAATTATAAATATATTAATACTTCTTTAAACGTTATAAATAAGAATAAGATTATTTAAGTTTAATTAATCTTTATCTCTTTTAATTAACTTAGCTTATAAGTAGTTAATTTATTTAATTAATTTTCTCTTAAACTTATATACTTTTTTCTTAGCTTTTATAATATCTTTCGCTTTTTATTATAATAAGTGTATCTTTACTTTAAAGAGATCTTATTTTAATTTTATTTTATCTTATTTAATTAACCTTTAAGTAAAAAACTTAACTTTTAAAGGTAATATAAGCTTTTATTTATAAATAAAATAAAACGTTAATTTCCTATAAAAAGCTTAAATAGCTATTCTATTTATTAGTAATACTCTTACTAAATATTAATGCTATTTTCTAGCTAATTCTTTTATCTTAAATATAATTAAAGCTAAAAATTAATACCTAGCTTTTATAATTATATTAGCTTTTAAGTTATATTTAAATATTTGAATTTTATAAGCTCTAATATTCTTAAGAGCTTTCTTTAAATTATCTTATATTTCTAAGCTATTATTATAAATAATATACTTATAAACTTTAAATCTAATAAGTATTTTATTTAAAAACTTTCTTATTATTAATACGTTTACTTTATAAATTAATTTTACTTTAACCTAGCTAATAAAGTTATATTTAACTTTAAGTAAATAATTAAAGCTATAATTAAATAATAGGTATTAAGTATTAATATATATCTTACTTATAGAATTCCTAAAGGCTACTAGTATTAATATCTCTTATAACTATTATAATATAAATTACTAGTAAGTCTTATAATATACTATTATTTCTTTAATTATATTCTATATTATTTACTATGAATATTATTATTTAGCTACTTAATAGATTACCTTAACGCTCTTATAGCTTATAGTTTTATAGATCTTTTTAATTATTAATTATTAATAGTTTACTTTATTAATTATTAATATTAGTTTCTTTATTATTTTAATTAATCTCTTTTAAAGCTAGTTATTTTCTATAAAGAATTACTTAGCTTTTATTCTTAGCTTTTTATATTTATTATTCTTAAGATTAATTAATCTTTTTAAAGTTAAGAGAAATTTTATAATTTAAAGATACTTTAATAAGTAATTTTCGTGCTTCTTTAACTTAAATACTAATACGTTTAAATAAAGGTTAATAAAATTCTTTATATTCCCTTTAACTTCTTAATTTATTTAATTTAATAAGCTAGGCCCTTTTCTTAAGAGTTTATTTATAATTCTATTAATAGCTTTAAGAATATATTTACCTATAAAATTAAATAATAAAATATAGCTAGTTCATCTAGTAATTAATAAGCTTAATACGTTATTAATTACTCTATTAATTTAATAAACTAAAACTTAAGAGTTAATCTTTAAAATAAAGTAAATATTATATAAATATATTTTAAGCCTCTTTAAAGTATAAATAATAGCCTTATACTTTTATTTTATAGTATTATACTTCTTTTTAGGTTTTATTTACGTTTTACTTTTATATTTTATTAGATAACGTTTTCCTTTAATAATTTATAATAAGGTATATCTTTATCTTATACTATTAATATTAACTATTAATATAATCTCTTTATAATTCTCTAAGAGATTAAGTGTTATAAAAATAAGAGCTTTTATTATTATATTTTTTAGGGTTTTTATTACTATTTATTAAGCTTTATCTTATTTTTATTTTATATTCTTTCTTAATAGTTTAATAATTAAGCTTATTATTTAAGTGTATCCTTTAATTTATATCTTATAATAGTTTATTAGCCTTTAAAAGAACCTTATATTCTTTTAATCTTTACATGTTTTTTATTCTAGAATTTTAAGTATTTTTACTTTAATAAGCTTTTATTTATACGTTTTATAAACGAATTTTATTATAATAGTTATTTAATAATAAAACTTTAATTTTAACGTTAATATAATATAACCTATTAGCTTAAGGTTTATAAGCACTTTATTAATATTAATTAAATGTTTCAGCATAAATTTTCTTACTTTTAATAGTATCTTTTTATTATTATAAGTAATAATAGATTCTCTTATAGCTATATTATTTATAAAGAGAGCGTATATATCTAATATAAGGTTATATAAAATTCTTTCTATAATTCTTAGAAATTAAGCTATTAAGTTTATAGCTTCTTATAATAGTATATATAATTATAATAAACCTATTAACGTAAAGATTATAATTATATTCTTACTTACTTTTATAAAAGCTATTTAATTATAGCTTAAAAGTAAGTTTATAATAAAAAGAATCTTATATATACTAAATCTTTTATTAAATTTATTTACTTTTAATAAGATATAAGTATCTTATATTATAACCTTATTATAATTAATTATTAAAAGAATAAAGCGCACTTTTTTATTCTTTTTTCTTACTAAAAAGTAAGAGTTTTAATATAACTTATAGCTTTCTTTTAAATACTTATACTTTATCTTTTTCTTTAAAAATTTAATTAATTTAAGTTAAAGTCTTAATAATATAAAAATTAATTTTACTCTTTATACTTTATACTAAATTACTCTAATAACTTAAGAGAGTATAATAATAAAATTTACTTTATTATAATAAAATAAGTCTTATATAAGAGCTAGTTTATAGTTTTTAGAATAATCTTAAAAATATAAGCTTTCTTTAACTATAAGAAGTTCTTAATCTCTTTAAGCACTTAATTAAATATCTCTTAGCTTACTTTAAGTTCTTTTAATTATTTAAAGAATCTCTTTATAATATATTTTAAGTACTTATTATCTTTTTTAATTTAGTCTTTAACTTATTTTTATTTCTTAGTTTTTTAATTATAATTACCTTTTAAAATTAACTTATTTAATAGAATATTATCTTTTAATTATACTTTATTAGCTTTTCTCTTATATATAATATTTATTTAAAGCTTTTTTATTATTACTTTTATTTACTTACTTTATTTTTAATAGACTTTCTTAACTATTAAAGCTAATATTTTCTTCTTTTTCTTAATAAATAAAGAAATAAACTCTTCTTTAAGTTCTTCTCTTAATAGCTTATAAAATTTATTATAAATATTAAATTTTTTATTAAAGGTTAAAGACGCGTAAATAACTCTCTTTTCTCTCTTCTTTAATATCTTTTTTAATATTATTATATTATTTCTTTTATTATAAGTTTTTATCTTCTTAGTCTTTTTAATTAGGTTATTAATTAAAATTTTAATAATATTAGGTTTATAATTATAATAATTAACTTATATATTTACGTGTATAAAACTATAAAATATATTTAATAGTTTAACCTTACTTTTATAAAGTCTTAAACTTAAAAATAAGTTTACCTTATTATTTATAGTTTATATAATAATATTAACCGCTTATAAATCAATTAATATAAACTCTTTTTTATATGTTTTAAGTTTATTTTAGCTATTAAAAGCCTAATAAGTTAGCTTATCTTTAGTATATTTAACTACTATTAGATTTATTTTAGCTCATATTATAGCTATTTAATTATTATTTAACACTTACTTTAATATATTTAGCTTACTTAAATTAAATAAAGCTAGTATCTTATTATACATTTTCTATATTTAACGTAATATACGTAATATTTAGCTACGTTTAACCTTATTTAATACTTTAATATTAAGTAAATAATAGTTTTTTACTTACGTGTTCTCTTATCTTTTTAACGTCTTTTAGTTATTAAAATTAAATAATTTAAAAATTTTTAATGTTTTTATTATAAGTGAGTAAGTCTTTAATTATATATTACTAGTTATATCTAGTACTTTTTATATAATTAATTTTATTACTTAAGATATAATACGTATAATATTAAATTTATATTAAATAAGTAACTTTTCGCTCTCTTTATTATAATTAAATAATATTTAGGTAAGTCTTATAAATAATATACTTAAAATTAATAGAATATAAATAATATTTAACGTAATATATAAATAAATTAAAGTTTATATATTTTTAAGGTAAAGGTAAGTTCTTATCTCTTTATATATATATATAGTTTTATTAAAGAATAAGATTATAAATATATTCTTTATAAGTGTATATATCTTTAAATTTACTTAAAGAGTAAACTTTATATTAATAATATTTTCTTATAAGCTATTATTTATTAAGATATATATAAGAGATACTCTCTTATAATTAAGTTATACTTATAGGTATAATAACTTTTACGTATACTTAAAAATCTCTTTAAGCTATAAAATTAAGTTTACTTAAAAGTTAATTTAATAATTAATTAATTTAAGTATACCTTAAAGCCTTTTTATAAGTAACGCTTAGAGTTTTATATTTATACTTATTAAAGATATATTATTTTCTTTATTTAAGGTTCTTATTATATTTTAATCGTTTTTAATATAATTCTTTATAATTAATATTATATTAAATATTAAAATTACTTAATTTAATCTTAAAGTATTTTTATTTATAAATTTAATAGGTTTCTTTAAAAGGGTTATTAATTTTCTATTATATTACCTAATATTATTAATACTATTAATATAATTATTAATTTTATTTCTTATTAAAGTTATAAGGCTTAAAAGTAATTAATATAAGTCTTTTAATAAAACGCTAATCTTTTTAAAGAGCGTTTCTTTATATAATTATATTATAATTCTCTTAATTAAACGATTTCCCTTTAATTACGTTATTTACGCTTACCTATTAGCCTTATCTTTAATAAGTTTAACTATTTTTAGCTTAGCTTTACTATTTTAAGCTATAATCTTACTCTTCTTATTTTTATTCTTAGTATTATTTTAATTATCTTTAAGCTTTACTCGCTTATATATATTTATATTTATTAAAAGGTTAACTTTAAATTTAAAATTATAAGCTTAAGCGCTTTTTATTATATATATTTTAAATATTATAATTACTATAATAAATAAGAGTTTAATTAAAGGTAAGTTATAAGAATTACTCTTTTTTAGCGTTTACTTAAATATATTAATTTACTTTAACTTCTTTTATAGTATTTTAGTCTCTTTTTATAGCGTATTTTATTTCTTTATTAAAGTATCTTTAAAGTATTTTACTTAATTTAAGTATATATAAACGTATATATTTAAAAATAGTTTAACTTAAAGTATAATAAGCCTTTTTACGTAGCTTTTAATAATAAGAAATTAAAATAAAAGTTATAATAGTATAATATATTTTTATACTTTAATATTAATTATAAGAATACACGCGTTTATATTATATTAGGTAAAGCTAAGCACTTAATTATACTTTAAGTAAAGCTATTTATTAAGAAAATACCTTATATTATTATAATAATAGTATTAAATCTTCTATTATTCTTTTATAAATATAATTAATTTTAAAGTAATTATTAATACTATTTTTATTTAATTCTTTATTCTTAAATTAAATATAATTAAATTAAATTAATTTTTAATTACTTTAATTAAGCTTATTACTTTCTTAAGATAAGTTCTTTTAATATTACTTAAGTTATTCTTTTAGGTTAATTTACCTTTTAACTTACTTAATTAACGTGATTTTTATCTCTTTAAGTTACTTTATAATTTTATTTATTTAATTAAAAGAAAAACTAATAATAAAGTTAAGTTTTTTACTCTCTTTTTAATTCTTATTTACTTCTTTAAATATAAATTTATTTTAATATAAGCTTTACTTCTTATAATTATTTAAGTTACTCTTAAGAATATCTCTTATTAGTTTATAAATAATCTTTAAGGTATACTTTTAATTTTAAAGTAAGTACTTTAATTCTAATATAATTAAGTTATAATTTATAAGCTTAAGCTTAGCTTATATATACTTATTTAACTTACTTTAAAGTATAATATATTTCTTTAAGATAATTTTACTTTATAAATACTCTTTTTTATTTATAAAGCTTATAATTAAATAATTAAGTAAAGCTTTATATAAGGTATTTAATTAAGAGATAGATTTTATTTATATAAAAGGTTTAGCTTTACTTTATAAGCTTTAATAAAGGTATAACTAATAAAGAGTCTTAAAAATCTCTCTTAAATACTAGATATTAAAACTTTTTAGCTTATTTATTATAGTCTTTATTTAATTTTAATTAATTATATTATATTATAAAAGAAGTTTCTTCTTAGCTTTATTTTAATTATTAATAATTATAAGGGTTTTAACACGCGTTCTTTTAAAAGAAGTAATATTATATTTTAATATCTTTATTTACTTTTTCTTTAAAATAATTAAGGTAACTATTTTCTCCTTAAATTTCTTTAAGAAGTTAAAGATATTTTCTTTATTAAAGGGTTTAACTTTAAAAGCTTTTTAAAACGTAATTAAAATTTCTTATTTACTTAAAGCTTCTTTAAGAATATTAATAAATCTCTTAAAGTTAAAGCTTATATTAATAAATAAAATAAGGTTTTATTAACTTATAGCTTTAAATAAGTTTTTATTATATTTATAATAAAATTATTTAATCTTAAAACGTTTAGCTTTTTAATTATAAGCTTTTCTTTCTTTAAGTTAAATTCTTAAAGAGAGTATTACTAGTAAAAATATAAGTTCTTTTAATAACTTCTTATTAATTAATAATAAACGAATTAATAAAATCTTTTCTTTTAAATTCTTTTTAATTATTTAATTAATTATATTTAAGAAATATTTATATTAATTTACTTAACTTAAGAATAACCTTTTATATCTCTTTTAAAGATAATTCTATTATAAAGATAATCTTATAAGCTAAAATAGTAAACGTTATAATATTATTTCTTATAATTAATTATAAGATTATAATTATTAGGGATACTATAAGAAATATTATATTCTTTTAATTAATTAATTAATTCTTTCCCTTTTTAGTTCTTTTTTAACTAATTTAAGCTATTTTAATAAGAGTCTTCTTTTTAACTATAAGTCTATTAATATTTAAAGAGTAAGTGTATTTTTATTTTAACTAAAGACCTTTAAAATAACTCTTTCTTTCTAGCTAAATTATAGTAATTTTTATTTTATTATAATTTCTCTTTACTTAATTAAATAATCTAGATTATCTTTATAATTTACTTATTATTTCTTTCTTAGTTTTAGTTTATTTTATTATAATTATAATCCTTTTATATTCTCTTAAACGTAAATATTATTAAGCCTTTATATTTATTTAAATTTATTTTATAGTAGCTAAAAAGTACCTTTTATAAGAGATTAAATAATTCTTTCTTAATGAAAATATTACTTAAGTAAAACTATTATTTTTATTAGCTTAAACGTAATATATATATATACTAATAACTTTATATATAATATTATAATTTAATTACTTTTTAATTCTTATAACTTCCTTCTTAAAGCTAATAAGATTCTTAAATAAGTAATAAATTAATTTAAATAAAGTAATTAAATGCTTTTAAAATACTTATAATTCTAATTACACGTATTATAAGCTATAGCTTATTATAAGTGTAAATAAGTAATTAAATAACTTAAATAATTTAATTATATAACGTAAGCTTATATAAGACTAATTAAATAACTTAATAAAACATTAATAAAAGATCTTATAAACTTAATTATAAAGGCGAAACTTATTAAATTAAAGACTTATACGTGTATCTATTCTCTTATACTAAAAATATAGCTATAATTAAATGCACTATTTAACTTCCTTTAACTTATAAGCGTAAATGCTACCACACAATATATTTAATATAAAATTATATAAAATTCTTTTTATAATTCTTAAAAATTAAGCTATTAAGTTTATAACTTCTTATAATAATATATATAATTATAATAAACCTATTAATATAAAGATTATAATTATATTTTTACTTACTTTTATAAGAGTTATTTAATTATAACTTAAAAGTAAGTTTATAATAAAAAGAATCTTATATATATTAAATCTTTTATTAAATTTATTTACTTTTAATAAGATATAAGTATCTTATATTATAATCTTATTATAATTAATTATTAAGAGAATAAAATACACTTTTTTATTCTTTTTTCTTATAAGAAAATAAAAGTTTTAATATAACTTATAGCTTTCTTTTAAATACTTATACTTTATCTTTTTCTTTAATAATTTAATTAATTTAACTTAAAGTTTTAATAATATAAAAATTAATTTTACTTTTTATACTTTATATTTAATTACCTTAATAACTTAAAAGAGTATAATAATAAAATTTACTTTATTATAATAAAATAAGTTTTATATAAGAGTTAATTTATAATTTTTAAGAATAATTTTAAAAATATAAGCTTTCTTTAATTATAAGAAGTTTTTAATCTTTTTAAGTACTTAATTAAATATCTTTTAATTTACTTTAAATTCCCTTAATTATTTAAAGAATCTTCTTATAATATATTTTAAGTACTTATTATCTTTTTTGATTTAATCTTTAACTTATTTTTATTTCTTAGTTTTTTAATTATAATTACCTTTTAAAATTAATTTATTTAATAAAATATTATCTTTTAATTATACTTTATTAGCTTTTCTTTTATATATAATATTTACTTAAAGATTAATTACTTATATCTTTTATAACTTTTTTATTATTACCTTTATTTACTTACTTTATTTTTAATATACTTTCTTAATTATTAAAGCTAATATTTTCTTTTTTTTCTTAATAAATAAAAAAATAAACTCTTCTTTAAGTTTTTCTTTTAATAGCTTATAGAATTTATTATAAGTATTAAATTCTTTATTAAAGGTTAAAGATATATAAATAACTTTTTTTTCTCTTTTTTTTAATACTTTCTTTAATATTATTATATTATTTCTTTTATTATAAATTTTTATTTTCTTAATCTTTTTAATTAAGCTATTAATTAAGATTTTAATAATATTAAATTTATAATTAAAGTTATTAGCTTATATATTAATATATATAAAATTATAAAATATATTTAATAATTTAATTTTACTCTTATAAGATTTATTTTTAAGAATAAGTCTCTCTTATTATTTATAATTTATATAATAGTATTAATACTTATAAATTAATTAATATAAACTCTTTTTTATATATTTTAAGCTTATTTTAATTATTAAAAGTTAAGTAAATTAATTAATTTTTAATATATTTAATTATTATTAAATTTATTTTAACTTATATTATAGCTATTTAATTATTATTTAATACTTATTTTAATATATTTAACTTACTTAAATTAAATAAAGCTAATACTTTATTATATATTTCTTATATTTAATATAATATAAGTAATATTCAATTATATTTAACTTTATTTAATACTTTAATATTAAGTAAATAATAGTTTTTTACTTACGTATTCTTTTACCTTTTTAATATCTTTTAATTATTAAAATTCAATAATTTAAAAAATTTTAATATTTTTATTATAAGTAAGTAAGTTTTTAATTATATTTTATTAATTATATTTAATACTTCTTATATAATTAATTTTATTATTTAAGATATAATATATATAATATTAAATTTATATTAAATAAGTAACTTTTTACTCTTCTTATTATAATTAAATAATACTTAAGTAAGTTTTATAAATAATATACTTAAAATTAATAAAATATAAATAATATTTAACGTAATATATAAATAAATTAAAGTTTATATATTTTTAAGGTAAAGGTAAGTTTTTATCTTCTTATATATATATATAATTTTATTAAAAAATAAGATTATAAATATATTTTTTATAAGTATATATATCTTTAAATTTACTTAAAGAGTAAACTTTAAATTAATAATATTTCTTTATAAGTTATTATTTATTAAAATACGTATAAAAAATACTCTTTTATAATTAAATTATACTTATAAGTATAATAACTTTTACGTATACTTAAAAATCTCTTTAAGCTATAAAATTAAATTTACTTAAAAGTTAATTTAATAATTAATTAATTTAAGTATATTTTAAAGCTTTTTTATAAGTAATACTTAAAGTTTTACGTTAACGCTTATTAAAGGTATATTATTTTCTTTATTTAAGATTTTTATTACGTTTTAATTATTTTTAATATAATTCTTTATAATTAATATTATATTAAATATTAAAATTACTTAATTTAATTTTTAAGTATCTTTATTTATAAATTTAATAGGTTTCTTTAAAAGAGTTATTAATTTTCTATTATATTACTTAATATTATTAATATTATTAATATAATTATTAATTTTATTTTTTATTAAAGTTATAAGGCTTAAAAGTAATTAATATAAGTCTTTTAATAAAATATTAATCTTTTTAAAAAGTATTTCTTTATATAATTATATCATAATTCTTTTAATTAAATAATTTCTCTTTAATTATATTATTTATACTTACTTATTAGCTTTATCTTTAATAAGTTTAATTATATTTAACTTAACTTTATTATTTTAAGTTATAACTTTACTCTTTTTATTTTTATTCTTAATATTATTTTAATTATTTTTAAGCTTTATTTACTTATATACGTTTATATTTATTAAAAGATTAACTTTAAATTTAAAATTATAAGCTTAAGTGCTTTTTATTATATATATTTTAAATATTATAATTATTATAATAAATAAGAGTTTAATTAAAGGTAAATTATAAGAATAACTCTTTTTTAATACTTACTTAAATATATTAATTTACTTTAACTTCTTTTATAATATTTTAATCTTTTCTTATAATATATTTTATTTCTTTAATAAAATATCTTTAAAGTATTTTACTTAATTTAAGTATATATTAACGTATATATTTAAAAATAATTTAACTTAAAGTATAATAAGCCTTTCTATATAGCTTTTAATAATAAGAAATTAAAATAAAAGTTATAATATATAATATATTTTTATACTTTAATATTAATTATAAGAATACGTATATTTACGTTATATTAAGTAAAGTTAAGTATTTAATTATACTTTAAGTAAAAGTATTTCTTAAAGAAATATTCTATATTATTATAATAATAATATTATATCTTTTAATATTCTTTTATATAAATATAATTAATTTTAAGATAATTATTAATATTATTATTATTTAATTCTTTATTCTTAAATTAAATATAATTAAATTAAATTAATTTTTAATTATTTTAATTAAACTTATTACTTTTTTAAGGTAAGTTCTTTTAATATTACTTAAGTTATTCTTTTAAGTTAATTTATTCTTTAACTTACTTAATTAACGTAATTTTTATTTTTTTAAGTTACTTTATAATTTTATTTATTTAATTAAAAGAAAAATTAATAATAAAGTTAGGTTTTTTACTTTCTTTTTTATTTTTATTTACTTTTTTAATTATAAATTTATTTTAATATAAGCTTTACTTCTTATAATTATTTAAGTTACTCTTAAAAATACCTTTTATTAGTTTATAAATAATCTTTAAAATATACTTTTAATTTTAAAGTAAGTATTTTAATTCTAATATAATTAAGTTATAATTTATAAGTTTAAGCTTAACTTATATATACTTATTTAACTTACTTTAAAGTATAATATACTTTTTTAAGATAATTGTACTTTATAAATACTTTTTCTTATTTATAAAGTTTATAATTAAATAATTAAGTAAAGCTTTATATAAGATATTTAATTAAAAGATAAATTTTATTTATATAAAAGATTTAACTTTACTTTATAAGCTTTAATAAAAATATAATTAATAAAAAGTCTTAAAAATCTCTCTTAAATATTAAGTATTAAGACTTTTTAACTTATTTATTATAATTTTTATTTAATTTTAATTAATTATATTATATTATAAAAGAAGTTTCTTTTTAACTTTATTTTAATTATTAATAATTATAAGAGTTTTAATATACGTTTTTTTAAAAGAAGTAATATCACGTTTTAATATTTTTATCTACTTTTTCTTTAAAATAATTAAAATAATTATTTTCTTTTTAAATTTCTTTAAAAAGTTAAAGATATTCTTTTTATTAAAGAGTTTAACTTTAAAGGCTTTTTAAAATATAATTAAAATTCTTTATTTACTTAAAGTTTCTTTAAGAATTTTAATAAATCTCTTAAAGTTAAAGCTTATATTAATAAAAAAAATAAGACTTTATTAGCTTTTAACTTTAAATAAGTTTTTATTATAAATTATAATAAAATTAATTAATCTTAAAATATTTAACTTTTTAATCATAAGCTCTTTTTTCTTTAAATTAAATTTTTAAAGAGAGTATTATTAATAAAAATATAAGTTTTTCTTAATAACTTCTTATTAATTAATAATAAATAAATTAATAAAATCTTTTCTTTTAAATTCTTTTTAATTATTTAATTAATTATATTTAAGAAATATTTATATTAATTTACTTAACTTAAAAATAAGCTTTTATATCTCTTTTAAAGATAATTTTATTATAAAGATAATTTTATAAGCTAAAATAATAAATATTATAATATTATTTCTTATAATTAATTATAAGATTATAATTATTAAAAATATTATAAGAAATATTATATTCTTTTAATTAATTAATTAATTCTTTCCCTTTTTAATTCTTTTTTAATTAATTTAAGCTATTTTAAAAAAAGTTTTCTTTTTAATTATAAGTTTATTAATATTTAAAGAATAAGTATATTCTTATTTTAATTAAAAACCTTTAAGATAACTTTTTCTTTTTAGCTTAATTATAATAATCTTTATCTTATTATAATTTCTTTTTACTTAATTAAATAATTTAAATTATTTTTATAATTTACTTATTATTTCTTTTTTAGTTTTCATTTATTTTATCATAATTATAATTCTTTTATATTCTTTTAAATATAAATATTGTTAGGCTTTTCTACTTATTTAAATTTATTTTTATAATAATTAAAAAGTACCTTTTATAAGAGATTAAATAATTCTTTTTTAATAAAAATATTACTTAAGTAAAACTATTATTTTTATTAGCTTAAATATAATATATATATATACTTATAACTTTATACGTAATATTATAATTTAATTACTTTTTAATTTTTATAACTTACTTCTTAAGAATAATAAGATTCTTAAATAAGTAATAAATTAATTTAAATAAAGTAATTAAATACTTTTAAAATACTAATAATCTTAATTATATATATTATAAGTTATAGCTTATTATAAGTATAAATAAGTAATTAAATAACTTAAATAATTTAATTATATAATATAAGCTTATATAAGGTTAATTAAAAGACTTAATAAAATATTAATAAAAGACCTTATAAAATTAATTATAAAGGTAAAACTTATTAAATTAAAGACTTAAGCGTATACTTATTCTCTTATATTAATAATATAGCTATAATTAAATATACCGTTTAACTTCCTTTAACTTATAAGTATAAATACCGCTACACATTAATTAGTATAATAGAATTATTATAATAATTAATTACAGGGATAAATATAATTATTTTTATTATTAAGGAATAATTAAAATAGCCTTAATAAAGATATTTAAGAGCTTAATAAATTATATTAATAAATTTAATAATATTATTAAAGTAAAGAAAAATTTATAATAATTACCTTATTATATACTATTAAAAACCTTATATATTATAATACCTTTAATTAAATTATAACTTAACGTAAAAAAAACGTGAAAATATTAAAAGATTATAATTTACATTTAATTACACGTAAATTACGTACGAGGGTATAGTAGCCTAAATATATGTGTATTATTTACGAGGTAATATAGGTTATAGGCTTATAGCTAGAGCTATAGAAGTAGTATAGTTTTATAGTTTTATAGTTTTTATAGTTTTTAATATAATAAATAATATTAAATCTAATAAAATACTTATAAAGTTATAAGTTTATAAATAATTAATATTAATTTAAAATTATAAGCTAATATTAAAATAAGTAAGTTCTTATATACTCTTATAAGCTTAAAACTTTAAAAACTATAAAATATAATTTTTATAGTATAATATAATATAACAAGTTTTTAAAAAATTATATAATTTAATTTTTAAGCTTATTATAAGCTAAAAGAACCTACTTTTTTATATAAGTTAATTATTTATAATATAAATTAATTTATATATTTATTATTATAGTTTAAGTATTTTATTAGATTTATTATTAAATATATAAGCTTTTTTAAAAATTAAAAATATAGTTTTCTTATTAATGCTCTGGTTACAGCGCTCATACATACAGCGGCGAATAGATGGACTCCTCACACTGCCATCCTTTTTTATTCATTGCTAGGCTCGCTTTGGTGGTCGACACCCTCTTTGAGGGTGCAAGCGAAGATGGAACCTAAAATGCCAATGGGGGCGTGGCACGAGTAGGCAGCCACGGGGCCCGTACGAGCATAATTTAAACCAAGGTCTGGTAGGTGTGCTCAGAAGTCGGAACGGGCCCTGTTACGGCAGACACTAATTGAGTAGTAAGGACAGTACAGTTCGTCGGCGTATCAGTGTCAAGTGTTGGCTTGGATAAAACGAGCGGCTGGAATTACATTTAAAAGAGCGAAATAATATAAAGCTAACCACCTATTGTAATACTACTACCTGGCAGGCAGCGGTATAATAATGACCGTTGGCCTGAACAAGGGACTTAATCTTGACATAGCAAGTCCCGTAACGTGATAGTCACAACCTGAAAAGAATGTGCTTGAGCTGTTGCTAGCTAAAAAGCCCAAAGGGGACAAATCCGGCCTGCTAGCTACCTCGGCTAGGCAGCTTTAACATATAGCCCAAATACCCAATCTAGGAGATAATAATGCCCTCACGCCCGCACGCACTTATAGCCCTTTACACGAACCGTAGGCCCCAATACTTCATCATAGCCTGTGTAAGAGATCACTTTCCCGCCAACTCTGTTACACTCCCGTGCGTTGTCATCGTAGTTGTAACCCCAGGTATGTCCGATAATGGGTTCAGCGAGAGGGGTGTCCGGCTTGGGCTTGCACCATAGCGTCTTGTGTCCAATCCAGCATCCGGCGCCATAATTTTCGCAGCAGTTCCAGCCAGGGAATGTGGGATCTTCGCGATCTTCGGGGTTGCAAAGTTGAGACTTGGACTTGGACTCTGTTGTCGCGTCTGTAATGCTAAAATCATTTGAAGAAGGAGATTTTGCCAAGCAATCAGTCCATTCGCACTCCGATCCTTGACGTATGCATTTGCCGCCACTAAGAACAGCCGGCACGAAGGTAATAGCAATCGTAATAATGGTAGGCCGCATTGTAGTGGTTGATGAGAGATGATAGATATAAGAGAATAGCTGTCTAATCGTAGCAGCAGAAAGTTGAAGAAAAGAGTAGATTTCTTTCTGAATGAAAACTTCTCTATTTATCTATAAAAGAAAAACTACTCTTAGCAATTTATCCATTATTTACACGGTATTAATAAGACAAGCCTTCTTATCTTGGACCTGTGTAAAACATCTACTGGTACCACGCCCCACTTTCTTCGTACTCGTATAGTTCATAAGTAAGAGAGCTAGCTATACGAAGGCTAATAAGCTGATTCCGGAGTCTTAATTTGAATACTTGGGCTAGGTAGCGTTAAGGGCGGTGTCAGTCATAGGTTACAAGCCCGCCTCCTAGTAGCATATCTCAATATGGCCTGATGCGCATAAATAACATCTTATAAGGTGTGTGGAAGCTACTAGGGCATCCCTTCAAATGCATATCTCTTAATTGACCTTTATACTTGACTTTATTAACCTTAACTATTCATTTCTACGGGGTGTCTATTATACCTGGTAGTAATCAAGCAGAGACTCTGGTGGAACGCCAACTACTACGGTGGTCCTTGATCACCCATCATCTTGGAAGCTCCCAGTGATGCCGCTATCAAGGATGATGAAGTCAACCATTCCAACTCGACCTTGACTGGTCTTTTTGCCCAGATCAACAAGGCCGGTGTTATGACTCTTGAGCATCGCTACTGGGTTGGCAATTCTCCTGTTGGAAAGAACTTTACAGCGAGACTCTGCAGCGTCTTACCCTCGACAACGCTATCCAAGATCTCATCTATTTCGCCAACAATGTTCATCTTCCACTTGATTCCCGTGGCAAATCAAGGCCTGAGAAGGCTCCTTGGGTCCTGACTGCCTGCTCATACGCCAGCGCTCTGACGGCCTGGAATGTCCTAGAACCCGGTATCTTTTAGGCATACCATGCAATGAGCGAGGTTTCTTCATTGCTGACGGGTCCGCTGGGAGACTTTCAAGGCACCCAGCTCACCAGTTATACTAATTCTACCCGGATGTGTGATTACGTCGAGGTTAGTATATAGCCGAACCACCTCCTTGCATCTAGCATAGCATTACAATGCCAAATAGTACAGACAAGCTGACCTAAAACCTCTCCCCGGGACCAATGGACTGGGAGCAATGTTACACTCCCTGGACCAGAGGGTGTTGTTGTGCAGCTTGCGCTCGAGGGTTTTGCCAAGTTGACGAGGGAACGTGCGGCTCGTCGGAGAGTGAAACAGACCCCGATGAGCCTCTCTGGTCGTAGTCCCATCGCAATGAGCCACAGGTCTGCCGTTCACTTTACAAATTTAAGGCCTAGTATCATCTGACATCAGAATCAAAAGGTTTGAGTAGTGGCCAGGCTGGGGGCCTGGTGCAGACAACGTCCTCGTTTCCAGGGCTTGCACCCGCAACAGTACCCTGGCTCGGTGCAGAGAAAAGTTCCCTACCATCGGTAATTTCACATAGGGCCTTGAAAAGGGCCTCGCAGTCGATCAGGTGAATTTAAAGACGGGCGGCTGGAATTACGTCAACACGACACGCCTCATGTGGGTGAATGGCGAGTATGACCCCTGGACCCCGGCTACCGTCTCGTCCAAGTCGCGACCTGGAGGCCCTTTGAAGTCCTCCAAGCAGGCTCCTGTATGGATCGTTTCCAATACCAATTATGATGGCATATTTACCAGTTATAATGGTATATTTACCAATTATGATGGCATATTTACCAATTATGATGGCATATTTACCAATTATGATGGCATATTTACCAGTTATAATGGTATATTCACCAATGAAGATGGTATATTCACCCGCCAGGATGGTATATCTATCCATTATGAGGGTGTATCCATCCGTCATATTCTTTATCCAATCACTTACAACGTCGTGCACACACGCTACCCTTTGTGAATTTGGGTGGGGGGGGGGGAGTAGTGTTTCCAGCCCTTGGACATACTCAAGTCTTGTTTTCGCCAATGAGGCTCATGAACCCGTTATGCGT
This sequence comes from Metarhizium acridum, assembly GCF_019434415.1. Lineage (NCBI taxonomy): Eukaryota > Fungi > Ascomycota > Sordariomycetes > Hypocreales > Clavicipitaceae > Metarhizium > Metarhizium acridum. The sequence continues at coordinate 552,672 of NW_027094047.1, read as the reverse complement.
CTTATATCCCTCCTGAAAACAGTCAAGGACGCGCCCTGAGGATTGAGAATGTCCATGATGGCGTGAGAGACCTGTTTAGTGAGGCAGACTGGGATTTTGCTTGCTGTCTGGTCCCGCGACCAAGATGGAACCGAAGCTGCTCGAGCTTCCGTACAATGGGTATACAACGTGATTGGAGAGTTGTTGCCCTTGAGCAGCGGAGTCTACGGCGCCGACCTGGGGCCGGATCCCAGAGACACCGCTTTGGCAGCCAAAGCTTTCGGACCGAACCGGCCGCGCTTGATCCGTCTCAAGCAGATCTCGGATCCGCGAAACGTCCTGGCTTATGCTTGTCCACTGGCCAAAGCACCGATGGCGCCGACGCTCATCATTCTCGTTACAGGCAAAAGCTGCGCAGGCAAGGATTATTGCGCCGACACCTAGGTCTCCATCGTCACCAAATGTGCCCTCCAAAGCTCACAGCACGCGCAATCAGCATTGGCGACACGACCAAGCGAGAATATGCAGAGGCTGCTTGGGCCGATCTCCAACGCCTGCTTCGGGACCGACGCTACAAAGAGCAACATCGGGCTGCGTTAACGGCATTCTTCCAGGAACAGCTGCACCATCGATCTCGGCTGCGGGAAGAGCATTTTCTGGATGCGGTGAAAGACGCTATGGATGTGGACATGCTGCTTATCACAGGAATGAGGGATAAAGCACCCGTCGTAGCCTTTCGCACTTGGCCCCAAGCAGCAGACTGCTCGAGGTTAGAATTCAAGCTAGCAGTGAAACGCAACGGGCTCGTGGGGGTTGCCAAATCAGCGGCGATAACGACGACGGCATGGAGCTCTACCCGCCCAGTTTGCTCTTCAATAATGACTCTAGTCACTCGACCGGCAATGAGGCGGCAAAGAAGTTTGCCTAAACCCATCTGCTTGCTTTCTTCCACGAGAACCTGCAGCGACTGGCTAGTATGGTACGCCTAGTGCCCGGCTTCCCACGCCCTGGTCTCGATTTTCGCCACGGGCTTGACATCTCCCAGCAGCCGGGCGGGCTGGACTTGTGCACGTCCCTGCTGCAAGCTCACTTCACCGGTGACTAGGCCAAAGCTGATTTGGTGGCGTGTTGCGAGGTTGGCGGCTTTGTCTATGCGTTGGCCTTGGCCTTGCGTGTCGGCGCGTCTCTGGCATTGATTCGCGAAGCCGGTAAGCTTCCTCCGCCCACGATTTCCGTCATCAAATCCCCGTCACACATCTCGTCTTGCGCCTCCCACGGTACGGTGGAGAAGGGAATTGAGATGGGCCTGAATATAGTCCCAAGGGGCGCGTCTGTCGTGGTGGTGGATGATGTGCTTGCCACTGGGAAGACGCTTTGTGCGGTACTGCAGCTCCTAGGACCTAGATGAAGCCGGAGTCAGTGCTGACAAGGTCAATGTCATGCTTGTAGCAGAGTTCCCTATTCACCGAGGCCGGGAACTTTTGCGTCGGCGTGGCTATATGGTTTAACGGCAGAATTGGTGACATGACTTAGTCAGCACCCGTCAATGGCGTTTCTCAAACGGGCACGAGTGTTAGGGTTAGGGTCAGCTTCACAGTGGATACTACATTGAATAGAAATAGAGTAACCTTTTGACTTCCATAGTTTATTTGGACACTAAAAAAACTTTAGATAATTTGATTCCGAAGAACACGATAACTCTCTCCCTTTAAAGGCCAAATACCCCATCCTTTTTATGAAGAGCTCCACTACTAATAGGCCGTAGATATCGCGTTCTTCTTGCACAGCGTGTTTTCTGCATACTGCTATTATCTTCAAAAAAGTTAACAAGGTGGTCGGTTGGAGCCGACAAGTCCCAGCCATCAAGATGTCCCGAGAGTAAACAGGGATCAAGTTCCCCGTTCTAACCCTTGTGTATGACGTAGTGACAAGCACTCACAATGCAGCCACGGCCGACTTTGCATGGCTGATTGCCATGAGAAGAAGTCCACAGATCCATTCTAGTCAAGGTAGTTTTACGCACCACATGTAGATTCCTGGTCTCTAAGGTAGCGTAGGAGACCAGGGCCCCATGTGTTCTGTTCCTATCGTTGAGCCATCTCTTTGAGATTGACCGGTCGGCGGAGGAAGAACCGCCGGATAAGAACAAAAGGGGGACGGATAATGAGACAATTGATGCGAAAGGATTCTCCACATTCTGTTTCCCCGCATAGGCAAGCGAAGTCTCCCCAAGGTGAACTTGACTCATGGCTGCAGATCTGGAATTGGGTGTGCTCGAGGCCGGGTCTGCGCAGGACTCGATAAATCTCTGACAAGGCATTCCATCAAAAACCAGCCACATCCTTTCCATTCACCGCAAGTTAGCTCAATTATTGATGTGATTTGTCTGTGTTACTGAAAAAGGGGGGTGCCAAGGTCACGCGGATCATCTAGAGGGTGAGACATGCTGCCACCGCGGTACCATCGCCGTATGAACTATATTGATCCGATGAAAGAAATACAGAGTTAAAAAGCCCCCAGAAGCTAAACTGGCGCGTCAAGTCGGTTATGATAGTTGCGGTGGTGAGAAGTTCAGCAAGTCGTAGACATAGAGAAGGGATGAGGCCATCGTATCCAACCTCGGAGTACAAGAACTTACAATGCGTCGCGGTATGGATGCCCAGTAGTAGTAAAGTTGTACAACTCTTGGCAATAATCTCGAAACGTTTCGGTGCAGCTATTGCAATGGGACATGGTAACGATGGCCCACGCCAAGATTTGGCGGGTTGGGCGGGAGACTGTCGATTCCCAACAGTCTGCAGTCGGTGCAAAGAATTCGGAGAAGGGTACTGGTTCGGCCCGTATGGTTTGGTGACTTGGCGAAATAAATAATAGTTTTAGTGTGCGCGAGAATAGCCTCGTGGTTCTCTCATTCCTAAGGCTTTTGCTATAGCATCAAAGCAGAGGCCAGCAGCAGGTTCCAGGACTATGGATAACCTCAACTCAAAGAACTGGCTTGTAACAATGTCTCCTCTGCCCTCTCGTGTCCTGGTTGGATGGAATACGTACGCATCATGATGCTTTTGGAGGGACTTGGGCATCACTAACAGCTGCTGTACATACGCAGATGGTAACGGCCCTTGCTCGCGGCATCTCCACGCAACATCCGTAAACATATGCCAGTCCAACCAGAATACAGACTATGTAGCTGTCATGCCGGCAGATATGTTGTGACTGCTGACGAGTCAACAAGCCAACACTGACCGAAAGGCAAGAGGGGATATTATTGTCACACAGCAGGCCGGGTAAACATGGCCCTCTAGCTGCAGCTCGTTCCCATGAGCTGCCCGACTTCCGACTTCCGACATTCTTCATCCATTCATTTCAGAAGATGCGGCGCCATTGAAGATATAAAGGAGGTCTCACGCCGTCTTCAAGGACCAGACAACTGAAACTCCACCGCCCAGCCATACACTTGATATTCAATCACTCCCAACAAGCATTATTTCATCTGAAACAAAGTCAAAGCCTTATCAAAATAGCCTTCCAAAATGCACTTTAATTCATTCACCCTTCTCTGCATGGCTACTGCTATCGCAGCTTCTGGCTCAGCTATGGCTATTCAAGGTTGTGAGCGAAGTTACAGCTATTGCGGCTGGGTGCTCCGTAATGATTTCGGTAGGATCAGCCAAGCGAATAATGCCATAGAGACAGTTGTCAAGTTTTGGATATTTCATGCTAACGTTAATTGACAGGTTGGGACGCAAGAGCAGTCCCCGACCTAAACGGGATTTACTACTGCGATTCCACCTACAACGCCATTTATATTGATCATTGTGGTGGAGGCTGTGCGGGACCAGTTGCTCATTGTGCGTAGAACATGCTACACGTCTGAGCTCCGGTTGCATCGACTGGTCATATATCCCGGGAAATGACTGTCAGCCATCACCAAAGTCGGCCAACTCTTTCATAAATCTCGGGCAAGCCTACACTTGACCTGGCCTATTTTTCCTTCTTCCAGTCTTATTTTTACTACTGGCCCGCTTTAACCTTCTTTGACTACTGCTGTGGAATGCTCCTTAGATGATTGGAATTCTGGTTCTCGAGCTAAGAATGACAATTAGTGTTGGCAGTTTTTGGTTTGGAGACTGCCGTCTGCCTTGGCGTTGGTTCTGACCTTCTTTTAGGTATCCCTATGTCATAGTGCAAATGCAAAGGAAGTTCTTAGCAGCATTGATAATAATATAAAACGACATATGTTGCGGTCTGAAACCCCTCGCAATCATATCGTGATGTCAACTACTGTGTATGGTACATCATAAGCCATTACGGTATATCATATCGAATCGTCATGAAGTCGAAAATAATCACCGGGCCTCCAACATCCCCAACATCAAATCATGCAAATACAGGCACCCTACGTATCGGCTTCGGCGTTACAATGTCCAACCAAGTGACAACTAATCCAACAAAACTCATTACTGAGGTCTCGAGAAAACTTCGTGCGAGTCCACTGCAATGCATACTCGGAGTTTTCTAGGATGGGCTTGTTGACAAGATCATGAGCCACGGGGCTCGACTGGGGGTCCGCATGGAAGCACCCGATACCCGACAATTGTTACCACAAGATCTAGACAGAGGTCCCTATGAGCATTATAAATAAGGTGAGCGCAAGAATTGGAAGTTGGATGGGGTGACAGTGAGGAGCAGTGGAAAGGAGGCATCAAAGAAAACACATTGAGTACAGGTGGTACGGAATTTATACACTCTAGTCATTGATAGAGAAATAATTTACACTTGGTAGTACTTCGCCTATCACGTTAACAGCTATGGAAGCAGATTGAATAGTGGAATTATCCTTGATTAAAGCTATCTGGGTACGAATAACAGGCCCTTATTTATAGATATAAAGGTCGACTAATAGGTTACCTAGAAAGTAATTAATCTAAGGGGTTCTACGGTATTTAGCTATTAAAGGTTTAGCTTTAATATAATAGTAGTGTACGCCTTCTTTTAAGGCTTTTCGTATAATTAAAAAGCAGCTATTTAAGGCATTTTAGGGCTTATTAGGGTCCCTAATAAATAATAGCTATTTTCTATTAAAAGGGGCCTTTAACGTTAATATACCCCTCGTAAATTAGATTAATAGCTAGCTATTAAAGCTATTAATAGCTATTAGGGTAAGCTAGATTAGTTAATTTAAGCTCTTTTAATAATGCTAATAATATTAATAAGCTTTAATTACTTAATAAAGCGGTTAAATTATTAGCCTATTAGGGTCTTTATTAATTTATTAGCTAAATTATTAGCGCTTTAAACGAATTTAATATTAAAGGTCCCTTATTAATAGGCTTATTAAATCTAGCTATTATAAATATTAATATAATAAAGAGTAGTCTTAAGCCTTAAAAGATTACTATTAATAAGCTAAATTATCTGTAAGTTATTACATTATATTATAGGCTTTAGATAATTTAGTTAAAGGTTTAGCTATTAAAAAAGCCTAGATATTATAATAGTCTCTTTAATTATATGTGTAAAAGCTAATAATTTAGCTTTAATAGACGATATTATAACTGTATTTTACTTGCTAGCTATTTAATTAATAAGTCTATTAAATAACTGAATTATTAAGCCTTATAACGACTTTTAAGTCTATTAGTCGTTTATAAATACGGTATTAAAAGCTATTTAAAGCTCTAGGTTATCGGGATTTTTATTGAATTTAATCGCTAGGTATCACGTTAAATACAGGTACTTAATAACTTAATTAGCGACTTATTAGTGGATTTCTAACGAATTAAAGAGGAATTTAGCTAGCTTAACTACTAGTTTAGCTATATTAGGTCTTCTAATAACTATAATATAATTAATAGAACCGATTATCTACTAATATTAATGAATTTAATTAGTAGTTATAATACCTAGATTAGATTTTAATTAATTTTTAGGTATTAAACTTTCTTTAAAGCTATCTCTCTTAAGAATATTAAATTTTGTAGCTAGTTTTTTAATATAAAATCCTAATATAATTAAAGCTTATAAGTAGCCCTATCTTAAAGGACTTAAATACCTAAAAACTATTATAGCTTACTAAGGTCCTTTATATTATAGGTTAATTTAAGCTTTTAAATCATTTAATTAGTAGCTTTAAAAGCTACCTAATAGTATAAAAAAACGATATTATTAACGTAGAAAAAGACCGTTAATATTAGGCTATTAAAGATATAAGAGTCTTTTAAATAAGGTGTTAAATCTAATAGCTTAAAGGTCTTACTAAGAGACTATTACTATAATAAGGCTAACCTTTATAGCCCGTATAGGGCTTATAGTAGCCTTATTATTTAACCGGGCCTTTTAAAGCCTTTAAGAAATTTAACGTAAACTTCTTCGTTAATTAAGCTATTTATAAAGGTATTTACTACGTTAAATTACCTAGCTTTAAGGTTAAATTTAGCTATAATAGCTATTAAAGTTTAAAATAACCTTTTAGCTAAGGTTATAGCGTAGGTCTTCTTATTATTAGGTAGTTAAAGGTTATCTTATACGTATAAACGGGCCTTAAATTTATTAACGAATTCGTATTTATCGTATTTATATTTAAACACCTTAAGTTAATAGTAACGGGTAATATAACTATTTTATTTAATTAAGTTAAATAAGTTAAAAGGTCTCTTAGCTAGTTAGGGTATTATATTAAGCTTAAGTAGCCTTTTTAAATTTAAGCTTATAAAGGTACTTTTATAGCTCTTTTTAATATTAAGGTTTAAGTAGTAGGCTTCTTTTATATAGCCTTTTAAGCCGTTTAATTAAAAAGCTATTATAAAAGCTACTAAGAGCCCTATTAGAAATCCGTTATAACTATTAAGGCCCTTTAAATTAATTAAAAGGCTCTAATAAAGCTAGTATTAAAAGGTCTTAATAAGAGCCACTTATATTAGATTTAAAGTCTTTAAAAGTGTTAGATTTAAATAACTAACTTTCTTTCTAATTAGCTTAAAGGCCTTAAGTATTAAGTTTAATAATAAATCGTATCTTATTAGTATTATTATTATTATTAGACTTAATATAGGTTAAAGATTTAAGCTATTATAGCTTTTATAGTTAAATTTAATAAATTTAGCCTTAATAAAAGGTTTTTTTATTAAAGGTTATATCTTTAACTCGTTTAACTTTTAATTTTAATGGAATTTATATATAAAAGATATTAGTTAAGTTATATTTAATAAGGTAGCTAATTTTTACGTGAGCTATTATCTTAAGAGCTCGTTTTTAAATGCCTTAAAGGGCTTTCTAGGTTATTAAATAGGCCCTATAATTATACGCGATTAAATGTGTAATATTAGGCCTATTTAAATAACCTATATCGCGATTATTTAATTAGAGCTACTATTAAAGCTATTAGAAGAGTGTCTTTTAGTTTAAGCCTTATTATAGTAATAGATTATAAAGGTAAGTAATAGCTTTTTAAATTTTAGGCTATAATCTAGTAGAAAGGTTAGCTATTAGTTGTATTATACGAGCTTTTAACCTTAAAACACTCTTAAACCTTTTAATAGGGCTGTTTTAAGTAGGTGTATATAGTAATATAGGCTTATTAATAATCCCTTTATAGTTAATCTAAGCCTTATAAGCTATTTAAAGGCTTCTATTATTATTCTAATAGATTTAATAAATACCTAGTTAATACTACCTTTAAATTTAAGCCTTAAATAATTAAAGGGCTAATAATAGGGTATTTTAAGTGGTATTTTTAAGCTTAAAGACCGTTAAAAGGCCTAAGAATTTATCTTTAACTATTAGAGCTATTAACTTATTATTATAGCTAGGCTTAAATTAAAAGATATTAATGTAAATCCTTTAAAAGAGTCTTAGACTCGTTATTTAAGAGCTTTTATAAGAGATAACCCTTTTAGCCTTAGCCTTAAAATAGGCTTTATAATTAATTTATATAGGGCCTTAAATCTTTAACCTAATAGTCTATTAGACCAGATATTTAAGGCTATTTACGTTTAAGTAGCCTAGCTATTAGTGCTAGAGGTTAGTAGAGGCTATTTTTTAGGGTTAAGGTAGCGTTAAATTAAATTAAAAGCTTTTAATTTCATAAATTTCATTGAATTTAATAATAGGCTACTTAAAACGACGTCTTATATAAAAGATAACCTTATTATCCTTTAATATAGCTTTTATAACTAGGTTCTAATTATAGCTCTTTTCTAGAAAGCTATCTAGTAAGGCTATATTTATGTGAAAGGTTAGAATAAAAGCTACTTACTCTAGCTAAAAGAGCTCTATTTGTATTTATAGAGAGACCTTTTTATAGCCTTTAATTTAGAGCTTTATATCGCTTATAAAGGCTTCTTTAAGCTATTAAAGAACTTAATAGTTAGTAAATTAATTAAGGTTATTATAAATATATGTGTTTAACCTAGAATCTAAGATAAAAGAGTCCCTTAAAGAGTAAATATTCTTATAAATTAACTAGATAAATAACGCGGTTACTTACTTCATGTAATTTAACCTATACTTTAATTAATTATAGCCTTTTTCATTGATTTAAGCGTTTTTAGCGTTTTTAGCGTTTTTAGCGTTTTTAGGCCCTTTAGGCTACTCTTATTTTTTAATCTTTTAAGCCCTCTAATATCTAGACCTTTATAGGCTTTATTATTTATTGATTTTTTAGGCTTTTAATTCTCGTAAAAAGCGTTTATTAGCTTCTCTAATTAATGCTTATAAAAAGTATTTATAAGCTTCTTTGATTTAGTGCTATTAAGGCCTAGATTACCCTAGCGCTTGTAGAAGGCCTTTATCTTGTAAAGAACCTTATTAATAAGGGCCTTTATTTTAAAGAACACCTTATTATTATTATTAAAGTTAGCTTAAAAACGCGATACCTTTTATTTTTAGGTTTTCCTATTACTTTTAATTAATTTAATTGAAAGCTTATTAATAAGCTTAATTAACTTTTACCTTAATAGATAGGTTTAATAGCTTCTATTAAATTTAAGCTTTAATTTTAGCGTTAGGCTTTTATATTAGATCTTTAAGAGGCTCGTTTAGGTATAAACACTTATAATCAGAGCATTGGAAGTAGTGTAGTTTTCTAGTTTTGTAGTTTTTGTAGTTTCGAATATAAAAAATTATATTAAATCTAATAAAATACTTATAGAATTATAAGTTTTACGAATAACTAGCATAAATCTAAAATTATAAACTTATAATAAAAAAAGTGGGTCCTTATATACTATTATAAGCCTAAAACTTCAAAAACTACATTTTGTAGTTTTTGTAGTGTAGTGTAGTGTAGTAAGTTTTTAGAAAACTATATAATCTAGTTTTTAAGCTTACAAAAAGCTAAAGGGACCCACTTTTTTAAATAAGCTGATTGGCTATAATATTAGCTATTTTATGTATTTATTATTATAATTTAAGTATTTTATTAGATTTATTATTAATTATTTAAGCTTTTTTAAAAAATGAAAATGTAGTTTTCTTGTTAATGCTCTGCTTATAATAGTAGTATTTCTAATTATAGAGGCACTTTAAAGCTGTCTTTAACCTTTTATTTGTAGGTTAGCTAGGTGCCTATAATACATTTAAGGTCTCTAATAATAATAGGCTTCCTTAAAAGGTAGAGGATAAAGAACCGCTCTTACCTTTCGTAGCCTTTTAATGCTAGTAATACTATTTATATAGATTACTAATTTAAAAGCTATCTAGGACCTTATCTATTTAACCTTTCTTATTAAGGTTTAAGAGGTTTAAGATATAATTATTCTAGTAGCTTAAAAATATAAAGCTAATTAAGGCTATTACAGCTATAAAATCTAGGGTTAGTTAAAGCCCTTTCGTATTAGGTAGGTTAATTTAGCGAGCTTCTACTAGCACCTTCTACTAGCTTATAATTTAAGCCTTAATTTTCGTACGATTAGCGCCCTTTAATACCGATTTATATTTTAATAGAACCTCTCTTTTATATTCTTATAATATGGGTTATAAGCTTATAGCCGAGCTTATAGCAGCTCTAGTTATCTTAAAACGCTATTTTTAGTAGCTATTATATTATAATAACTACTAATAGTCTTTATAATAAATTACTAAGTAATTAAAAGGGCCTTTTAATACCTTTAGTAGGCTTAAATATTAACCTAATAGTTATTTATAAGGAATTTAAGCCTCTTAAATTAAACCTTTTTAAGGTTTGTAATTATTATAGCCTTAGAGTTAATATTACTAGGTTAGGGTTTTTTTAAAGGGATAATAGCTACCTTATTAGGCTATTAAGGGTTAATTAAATGCTAAATACCCTAATTAATAGCGTACTTTTTAACGATAAAAATCCACTAAAACTAGCTTTTTAAACCTATTAAGGTTACTAATAAAGGACCTTTAATATTTATAGCTAGGTTAATTAAGTCTTTTATTAAAGACCTTAAATATATTATAATTTAACGTTAAAATATCTTAAATTTAATAGTAAACTAAGCTTATAATTATTACGTTAATAGCTATAAAAGTAGATTAAATAGTGGAATTATCCTTAATTAAAGCTATTTAGATACGAATAATAGGCCCTTATTTATAGATATAAAGGTCAACTAATAGGTTACCTAAAAAGTAATTAATTTAAGGGGTTCTACGGTATCCAGCTATTAAAGGTTTAGCTTTAATACGGTGGTAGCGCGAGCCTTCTTTTAAGGCTTTTCGTACAATCGGAAAGCAGCTATTTGAGGCGTTTTGGGGCTTATCGGGGTCCCCGATGAATAGCAGCCATTTTCCATTGAAAGGGGCCTTTGGCGTTGATATCGCCCGTTACTCTCGCCTCGTGACACTGCATGCAACTAAGTGATTTCCATTCACTTACACAGGAAATCTGTCAATGTGGGCTTCCTTGACGAATGGGCTTGGAGAGATAACATGATCAACAAGTCACTCTTACAAAATTCCATACCCTGATTTACAAGGGCGAATAGGAAGTATACAGGTCCATCTCCATCATCTCATCAGTACTACGGGTCAAATCACGACAACCATCTTCTGCCCTCCTCCTCCCTGCTCCAGATTATCATGAATTTCCTGCAGTTGGTCGAGGCGGAACTCTTTAACTGGGACTTTAATCTCCCCCTTCTCAACTGCCTGGATTAGTTTGGCCCATGGCAATGCCATGAAGTCCTTTGGGTCACCTGAGTACCCTGTGAGACGCCGACGCTCCGGCAGATCTGTAATGGGCGAAAAGTCATCCATTATCCACTCCCCGCCCTGTATGCCAGTCATGCAGACCATGCCCTTGGGGCGCAGGCATCTGATACTATCTTTGAGAGTTTTTGTGCCAATCAGCTCCAGTACCTTGTCGAATCGTGCAGGAGCCTGCTTGGCAATGTTCCCATCGTCAATAAAGATCTCGTCGGCCCCGTAGTCTCGCAGCATCTTCTCCCTGGCACCAGAGCGTGTCGATGCCGCCACACTCCCGGCGCCCAGATACCGCGCGAGCTGGATCGCCGTGAGGCCGACGGAGCTCGTGGCGCCACGGATGAGGATGCTTTCGCCGGGCTGGAGTTCCAACGCTTGAACAAGCGAACCGTACGCCGTTTGAAACATCTCTGGCATGGCGGCAATCGTGGCGATGGGGAGCGTAGTCGGTGGGATACGGGAAACATTCGCCTTCCACGGGCAGGCATATTCGGCGTAAGATCCATGGATGTGTCGTCCCAGCCCTCCCATGCAGGTTGCGATCCTGGTGCCGATGGGCAGGTCGTCCGCGTCTGCTTCAGAGCCAGAAGGATACCCAGCAACTTCGCCAACAAGTTCAATGCCCAATATACGAGGAAATTCAACGCTCGGCGAGTGACCTTGGCGAGTGTACATTTCTGAAAATCAAGACAACAGCAGGTCCGTTAGGTAACATTAAGTCGGTGTGTGTTAAGGCGAGACGTACCAGCACGGTTGATTCCAAAGCCAAGGACCTTTACAAGGACTTGTCCTTCCACTGGAGTGGGCAAAGGAATATTTTGAATCCTTAGCACGGAAGTTGGGCCCGGCGAGTTGCAAACTACGGCTCTCATGGTTCCGGCCGCTGTCGAGGACATTTTTGGGAGAGGATCTAAAACCGTGCTCATGACCTTGACGTGGAAAATTCAAGAGACATCACTTGCGAGAGAATTACGTTCACTGTGTCGACCATGGCTGCCCCCGCGAATCTAGGCTATGAGACCAATTTACAAGAACTCTAATATTGTTACGTCAGCTATCGCGCTCTAATTATATGGAGACAGTGGCAAGTGGCGGCCCCTCCATAATACTCGGGGGCATCGGAGGTTTGCTGTAGATAGGGTGGTCAAATACGTAACGAGAGTAAAGCATATTTGCCATCGAGGCTCCCACATGTAGATGCTGGAGTGCCCACCTCGACTATGAAGTCTTGCAGCGTGCTGTCACCAGACTAGCTATATCCGAAGCTCACCCAGCGATACCAAGCTTCGGAGACCGGCTTTATTAGTCGTTTCGCCGTACACCAAGTGCTAGCGGTGTTGCAAAGATTATATGACCTATGAGATATCTCGTCTGCCACCGCATCTTGGCTTGGTCGACGGCAGTTGCCGATACAGTGGTGGAGAGGTCAGCATGCCCCAAATGTCGGTCCGTATTTCCTCGCCTTGTGTTGGCGACAGGGCGAGCTCGAGTCAGCCTGCCTTATGTCCAGGCCCAGGCGGTTAAGATGGCCAACGACAAGATTGAATGGCTTATCGTGACACAGCGAGTGATGCAGCAGCAAGTCATATTACTATCCTTGTATATATGAAGGAAACTGTAATGAACATCATGTTTCATTTATCAGAGGTGGCCGGACGACATATCCCAAAAAGCAGCACATGACTGAGGCATACGACAGGGTCTCCAGGTGAGAAGACGGGATCTCGGGGTATGATAGGTTCAAACGGAACGGGAAGAAGCTCTTCTTAGACAAGTTGACTAATAACGCTGACACGGCACAGGTGTGGCGGCGGAAAGGTTGTAGGCTGAAGTGATCTACATATAATACTACCCCATAAAGGACCATTTGGCTTACTACTTGGGCAGAAACAAAGCCTGTGTTTCAACCTGTCAAGATACATTTCAGTCACAGTAAGTCGCTTAGACATATCCTATATAACGCCATATCAAGTCATTCGTCAAGTTGTCCTGGAGAGAGATTCTCCAACGTAATGGAGTTTTCCTGAAACTGACTAATTGCAAATCATTCAAAAAAGCAACTAGTTCTCGTGACGTGTTCTTTTTCCCAACACTCCTGGCTGTGTAGATGTATGTCTCGGCACATTTGCCGAGCCAAGGTGAATGTTGCCATTACACCGTGACGAAACAAGTATTAAAGGAGGACGATGCCTTAACCGTTTGTCCTGCTCGCACAAATACTCTACACAAATATTTCACTACTGTTTGTAATACGCAGCATCTTGACACATACAAACCATGAGATTTATTGCCTTGATCCCTTTGCTAAAGGCCGCTGGCGCGGTGCAGATGGTCCATCTGGGCTGGGAAGCAGCAAATGTCCCAGCCAGTGGGCTCCAAGATGTTACGTTTCCCATGGCGATGCCAAAGGCGCCACACGAATCAGGCTACTATTTTGAGCAGGCCGTTTCATTCCAAAATGTTCCCAGCGGGTACCCCAACACCGTCATCTATACCGGCCTACAGCCCAGACCGGATCAAAACGGGCAAAGCATCGTGCATGCCACCTACTCGAGCTTCTTCCCCAACAGCACGACGACAGACGCAAACTGTCACCCCGGTGCTGACAACGGGCCTGGCGTGTCCTGCGCGATTGATGTGCAAGCGAGCTACGACGACACGTATCATTTGCAGATCAACGTCACCAAACAAACTTACAACGGCACACTTGTCAACCAAAGAACCAAGCAGGCTTGGCACATGGGGTCCTTCGACTTGCCAGACGGTGTCAGCGGAATGCAAGGAGGGTACTGGGTAGGGTTTGTAGAGTACTACTACACCGGACTTGGCGACTGCTCCAAATACCCCTATACAGCTGCAACTTTTGGCACTCCGTTGACTTCAGCAGCCGGAGTGGAGATGAGCTTAACTGCTCCCTGGAAGGATGGCAGCTGCGGGAGCGACATGCCGTGGAGCGTAACTTCAACCGTTCCCGGAACATACGAAATCACTGTTGGGGAGCAACAGAGCAAGTAGCGTGGCTACAACCGGCAGCAAGTCGTGACCTGTTTGGATTGCGCTGAAGCTGGATAAGAGTTTTCATTCGATTCCAGGCCAAGATTTGGCCATGGGGAGATCTGCCGGTGCTTGCGCAAGATCCAGTGTCTCTCGTCTGACCAGTATTTACATTCTCATTAGTATATTCGCAGATAGTTGAGCTACCAAAGCCTGAATAGCCTGCTTTGAACGTAATGGCTCGTGGCTCCGTGACTCTCATGTACTGTATCCGTATGATACGTCTCTTTATCGAGCATTTTGTGTGGTTATGGCAGTTACAACGAATCACTATGTAGTTATGGACTTAGGACTTGCATTACATTTTTGTCGTTTATATCGGGACTGCTCCCCAAGCCCTGATAGACGGTGGCGATAAAAAAGCTGTCGTTACTAAGAAATCGTCCGCATGTATCTAATAGAGCGAGGGCGGCAAGTATTATAATTTCTATTTGTTTCAGATTAGGTTGCGGGTAGCAGCGCTCGTGCTAGCATTAAATAGCGTTAAATTTAAAAAAAAAAAAAAGGAAAAAAGGAAAAAATGAAAGAAAAGACAAAAAGAAAAATGGAGAAGGACCTAGGTTCCTAAAAACAGCTCTCCGAAAATCACATCTACAAAAGCAAAGCCAGTTATAGCAGAACAAGAGCACATTCGTTTCCTCGTGGCATACCAGCAAGGAGTCATAAGCTAGCTACAAATTGAATTGGACAACTATTTCCTCGTTGCCCGAATCGGGCGAGCACCAAATAGAGCTAAGGCCACATTTCCTTGTAGTCTTTCCTCAAGACCACGGCCAAGGCTGTGCGAAGTTGCTCCGCCCACTCTTCACGATCCTCAAAGCTGCCCGCAAGAATCTGGGCAATGACTCGGTCCAGATCCCCGGCAATGTCCGCCTCGGGTTTGGATGCCCAAAGTACCCTCGCCATGACGGCATATCCGCTAGTCAGCAGTTCAAGCCCAGGTGCGGGTGCAGCATGATACTTGTCAGAGGCGGCCGAGAAGCGAGCAAGCGCCTCTTCAAAGTTTCCCAGCACCAGGTCGAACGCGCCGACGAGCCAGGCGCCTGTGCCGACCTGGATTGGACCAAGTCTCAGTCTGTCAACCAGAGATGCCGAGCGCAGGGCCAGATGCTTTGCTCTGAGAAGAGTAGGCTTGTCCAGCAAGGGTCCGTCGCGTTGCCAGCCCGGCCAGGCATCGGCCGCAACATTGAAGGTGAAGCGCTGGGCAGCGGTTAACGCTTCATTCTCGTCTGCAGACCCGTTGATGGTCTCGCCAATCTGGCTTTCTATACTGTCGGCGGCATAGTTGGCCGCAGTGATGGCCGCTGCGGCATCTCCTCTGCTCCGAGCCTCTTTGACTTTGTCCACCTCGCCATTCCAAGACGGCGCGGGACGAGGGGGACGACTAGCTGACATGGGCAGCGGTGGTAATTTCGCTCTGCAAAGTGCTTTGTACTGCGGGCGTCTTGTCGAGAGTGTTGGCAAAGAGATGCCGGGCAAAGACGAGTCTGGTTTGTTGGGGAGGGGAAAGGCAGCCGGTGTTATATCCGTCAATACAACATTCAGCTGCACATGTGCTGACTCTTGACCAGCTAAATGACCATGCAATGATGTGAATTGCCGTGAATGTGGACCTGAACCAATTACATGCAGCAGCCGAATCCGAGTCTTGCCAGCACCACGTTTTGATTCTCCTCTTTGCTGTCGAGACAGGCCGTCCCAGCCATGTGGCACCGCAAGCTTACCATTTGCCAATGGTTCATTTCAGATTACTGTATTCTGGAATCTTTACTTGTCTACTATCTAGTACAAACATTTGAAGGCATTACCCCAGACGAAGACAAGGGTAGGGTCCCAATGCAGGACGCGAGGACCACCGAAGTCGTAAGCAAGGTGCTCAGCCACTAGAGCTCACAATTAGTCGTTCTCAACGGAGGTCTGGTATTAGACTACGGCATGACGAGCAATAATTTGCTGCTCTATCTAGATCAGGCTGCCGCATCAATTATTGAAAGGAGTGCTGTGGCATGGCCGAAAGTATGACAAACGTCATCAAAGGTGCGGTGAACATGGTTCAAGCGGTTACAGGGCTGTATCCAGCTTTTCCTCTCAATTTTTTTATTCTTTATTTTACTTTCGACTTTTGGAGTTGACTGATATGTATATTAGCATTGTTGCGACGCGTCTTGGGCAAAGGACTTCATCCCACGACTCAGATGGCTGTGGACATGCCCCGAGCACAGATATTCACCCTTGTCTTGCCTGAAATGAAGCGAGAAAGACCTCCTTATATATTCTCCATTTGTGTCCGCGTCGAGGATCGCTGCTATACTTCGCTAGCTACGTATGGAAAGGCCGGGAACCCAGCAGGTATCGAGCCTGAAGTTGCAGCACTAGACATGCTGCTGGCAAAACGTCACGGCTTCATACCAGCGTAAACGTCTTCGCCCAGCGGCTGAGATTGTCAATCACGAAGGAATAGAGCTCTCTTGTCCAGCTGAGTTGACATCTCACTGGACCTGTTTGCAAGTTTACGGAGTTAAGGGGGTGGAAGCGCGGAGATAGCAACTCTCCTCCGTCAGACAACCCTCACCAACCTATATAACTGCCGCGAGGCGTCAACCATTGACAGTAATCCAGATTTAACTGACCTAAAAGCCTCAAGCGGCTGCGTGCGTAAATCTACAACATGTCCCAAATCCTCGCTGTCTTTGGTGCCACAGGCCAGCAGGGCAGCTCCGTCATTGACTACGTTCTTGAAGACGCGGCCCTGTCTCGAAAATACAAGCTCCGGGCCATTACGCGCGACCCGGATTCTATCAAAGCGCGACGCCTTGCCGATAGAAACATAGAGGTGATTCGGGGAGACCTCCATGACGCCGACTCCCTGGATAGAGCCCTGGCCGGAGTGCACGTCGTCTTCCTCGTCACGGTGCCAGACTTCACTCCCGATGCTCTTCAAAATGAGTTCCGCGCAGCCAAGAACGCGGCCGATGTTGCCTGCAGTAAAGGGGCGCGGTACATCATTTTCAGCACCCTGCCGTCCGTCAGCGACATATCAGGCGGCAAGTTCAACAGCGTCGCCATGTTTGATGCAAAGGCCAGAGCGGAGGCCTACATCCGCAGCCTCCCCATCAAGAGCGCCTTTTACTCACCGGGTTCCTTTATGGAAAACTACATTACTGTGGCGGCCCCGAAGCGATGCCAAGACGGCGACGGCGCCTACATCATGTCCATGCATGTTTCTCCCCGGACCACAGTCCCGCTGATAGACGCCCAGGGCGACACGGGCAAGTTTATCGGATCCATTCTCGCCCACCCTGACGAGCATGATGGCAGGGTCGTCTACGGGGCGGAGCGGTTATATAGCCTTGAAGAGATTGCACTGGCCATGGGCAAGGCGACGGGGCAACAAGTCATCTATCGCCAGGTCTCGGCGGAGGAATACCAGGCCGCTGTGCCATTTGGAGGTGATATCCTCGTGCAGACAATGGGCTACTTTGAGGAGTTTGGGTACTACGGAGGGGCTACAGGCGAGTTGGTCGCTTCGGCTGCGCAAAGCGCGAGAGGAGGATTGACGTCGTTTGAGGAATTTCTGGCAAAACATAGTTCCAGGCTTATCGTTATGTTTCCAAAGATCAACCAAGACTAGGGCTGCATCAGGTCTAGTTGAGCCTACTTCTACATAGGATTAGGGCTCAAGACATCAGAGAGATAGATTCCGCAAGTCCTCACGATAGACGGACATGGTAACTCAATAGAATGCAGCACAATGCACCCCGTCCAACAGGTTACACAAAGTTGCTGGTGCCGCTCGTTTTCCTCTCAGATTCTTTGTCCTTGGTTGTAAAGACGAGCTTAGGCCTTTGGCCAGCATGGCAATGGACACCCCCTGCCCTCCCGCAGCCAGTATTGCCACACAGAGTCTGTGCTTGCCAGATTCCAAGCCTTTCAGTGCGCCCGGGGGATTTCGTCAAAGCCAACAGGCGTCAACTGGTATGCTTTGCAGATAATTCCCCTTCATTCGAACCACATGTCATGGCCCGAGCTCAGCAAACAAGGCAGAGTAGGCATCATATAAAGCCAGAGATGCAAACACCCGCCGAGATGGCCAGGGCACTCATATCTAGTTTCTTATCCCCTCATCTAAATCTTGTCAGCAAAACAACATGTTCCCAAAGCTCGTCTTCGTCACGGGTGGCAACACCGGCATCGGATTTGAGACGGTCAAGGCACTCATCAAGTCAACCAAAGACGACTACCACATCTTTGTTGGCGGTCGCACGCTGGCCAAGGCATCGGCGGCCATGGACCAATTGAAGGATCTGCTGGCGCCGTCTAGCACCACTGCTGAGGCAATACAGGTTGACGTGACGGATGACGAGTCGATTCAGAAAGCAGTCGAGTATGTTGAGCACAGATTTGGATGGCTTGACATCTTGATCAACAATGCTGGTATGCTGGTATTGTCAATGGCATTTCACTCACACTTGGCTAACGCGTGCACCGAGGCGCTCTCTTCGACACCACCTTCAGCGGAGACGCATCCAACTTCAGGGCCGTCTTCAACAAGGCATACGACGTCAACGTTACCGGCGCCCAGGTCCTGACCGGCCTTTTCGCACCTTTGCTCATTAGATCCCCAAGAGCGCGGCTCCTTTTTCTCAGCTCGAGCAATGCGAGTCTCAGCGGCGCGTTTGAGGGTTGCGCTTCAGGCGGGACAAAAGAACCGCAGGACGGCTGGCCAAAAGATGGACTCATCACGCACCAAGGATATAGGTGTTCCAAGGCGGCAGTGAACATGTGCATGTTGACTTGGTACCAGGTGTTGAGAGACGACGGCGTCAAGACTTTTGCCGTCAATCCTGGGCTGTCGGCGACACATCTGGGCGGGAGCACTCCCAGAAAGATGAAAAGGCTGGGCGCTGTTGATGCGGCGCGGGCCGGCGATCTCGTGCGAAGCGTGGTCGAGGGCGAGAGGGATGAGCATGTTGGCAGAGTCGTGACGTGGGACGGAGCGCAAGAGTGGTGATTGATGACGGTCTTGAATGACGCCACGTACATGTACTCAAGCAGGTAGTTTGAAATCAAGCCATGGCCATTCGTCGCCGGGTGCCTCTGCCCGACTTTGCACCTGACGCCCGAGGCTGGAGGGGTGAGGTGGTGAAGAAACGAGGCATCAATTGATCTCGTGATGCGCGCGCCGCGCTTCGGCCAAACAATTAAGCCGTCACTTGATGACTAGACCAGTTGGACCTCGCCTGGCTGCGCAACATGGACCGACCAAGCATTTCACCACTTGCGCCATTTCAAGACCATGGGCCTCTCTTCCCTCTCCCCGACAACGTGGAACGCGCTCGGTCTCGGCGTGGCATCGAGCTGGTTCCTTCTCAGCTCCCTCGCCACCTTTTGCCCTCATCGCACAGCTGCGCTCTTTGGCATCACAGCCTTGAGCGACTCGCAAACGGCAGACTACGAGAGCACCCTCGGCTTCTCGGGCGTGCTTGGGTCGCGAGACTTGGCTATTGGCCTTGCCATGTACTTTCTTGCCAAGAAGGGCCGCAACGACGAGTTGGGCACCTTGATTCTCAGTACCCTGTGCATTTGCGCTGCCGACATTGGGCTTGTGTTGCGGAGGAAGTCGTATGGAGAGTACGCGCTCTTGGTTCTATGTCATCTTCTCCTTGTCGTCCCTTGTCTTTTACCTTTTCTTTTTTTAAAAAAAATTCTTATCCCTCTTTTGAAGACAAACATGGTGCTAACCATTTCAGATTGTCCGTTCTGGCCGCTGGTACGGCCGTGTATGCTGTCATCGGGCTGGGGCTTCGCGGCTTGTTCCATTGACGCGAGTGACCCCTCTGTGAAGCTCGCTGGATACGAGTGTTGTGCCTCTTTGTGTCATAACCTATTTGGATAAATCAAGAAAGAAACAGAACCGTCAATGATGCCCGACCCAGTACACCGCATCCCTCGTAAGACCTCCGAGCGTGAGACTTCTTTCCACATGCACCTTCTCAGATTAGTCCTTTTGCAGCCTCGCTTTAGTCGCAGCTTCGCCTTGACGGTTTTTCGAATACGTCCCATGCCATTGTTTGTCCGCCTGGTCCAGCCCATGGACTTTCCAGCTGGTGCTCGCGGGCTTTCCGCGGATAAGCATCATGTATCGAGCCATGTAAGGCTGGAAAAGTACATAGAAATGTCATGATATCTGTCAAGTTCACTTGCACTCATCTCACAACCATCAACTCAAAAGCTCACTCCCACCTCTTCAAATCAATATAGGTTGCATCATCTCCACGGCCTCCCAAACCAGTCACCATGTCTTCTACGCAGAGTCTCCAAGACATCAACAACCAGACCATGGGGACATTGGCCAAGTCGTTTCCCATTGTCACGCTCCCCAACGGCGACAAGCTTCCCACAGGCACAGTCGGTGCCTTAATAGTCAACATCAAGGCGTACGACGCCGGCGACGAGCATCAAAGAAAGGCCCTGGAACCAGCCATCAAGGCTGCAATTCCAGTGCTGCGCAAGGTCGGCATGTTCGACATCTTTCCCGAGGACGATTGGATCAAAGGAGAAAGTGCGGGCAGGGCGTTGGTGGGAAAGCTGGCCAAGGAGGAACGATAGGCCAGGCATTGGCATCGATTTGCGCTGTCATTGATCGGGCGAACATGGGCTACTCTGTACATGACAACGGCAAAGGGAATTGTTGTACACCCTAGGTTTCCTTCTTGTTTCTTTTCTTTTTTTTTTTTTTTTTTTTGGGCTGTAGAATTCAAAAAGAAACAAAATGTCCATGAAAACCCAACAACTCACACGCAAGATGCCTAGTCAAGATGCATCGCCATGAACCCGAGCGCTTCCACGCGTTGCCAGCCCAACCTGGCATACTCGCCGCTCGCACATCCAAGTCTCGCAAAACGACCAAGACAATGTTTAAAACGCAGTCCAGCTACAAAGTAGAATGTTCGTCCCATCCAAGCACGGTCTAGTTCTTTCAGCATGCCGGGTGGTCCTTCTTGTGCAACACGGCTACCACTTCGACATATGATACCACACTTATACACAGTTTCATGCAAAAATGAAGGCACTGGCCAAGATTCCATCCCGCTACACTGATATCCAGCCTCCTGCTACGAAGTACTCAAGGAAATTTCGCGACGCGGCCACGGCATCGCGTCAAAATGTCTCAGACACCACTCAACTACTCACCCACCACACAAAGCCTTTCCGCCCTCTTGGCGCCTGTCTCTGGAACGCTGTCTTAGAAGCCGAAATACCTGTCTAGAGGCGGTACAAGGGCTACTTCCAGTCCCTGACGGCTCGCACAAGTCCAAGTCTACTACTGCCAACGCCAGTGTAAATTGCAGCTGCATTCCAACGCCCCCTTTTCCCCCCTTCAGCGCTCATCGGCCGCGACCTACCTTGAATTTGTATGTGACGTCGGCTACATGCCTTGGACGGGCTCGTGAATAGCTTCAAGTGTTTCAGGTAGCTGTGGCATTCAGTAAATGGCGGTGCTTTGAGGGATATAATACGATGTCCTTGCCTATCCGTATTCCTCCATCGACAACAGCAACACTCTTCACCAACGCTTCATCCCACCCTAGTAACAGTGTCTTCAAATTTTGATTCGACTTGAACGATTCCCCATTCATTCTTGGTTCTCTTTTTTCCCTTGCCCAAAAGGTCTTTCAACGCTCACTCGTCACTTTCCTCCGGATCACGCAACGCGGTCCGGGCAGAAGAGTCCCATCATACAGTGCTTCTCTCAACTTGCTAAAAGAACTCCCCGCATAAAAAAGCCAAAAATGATGCACACGCTCCTAGTCACCGGTCTCATGGCCGCCAGCGCCTCCGCCCAAGCCAGGTATGCGTCCGACGGCTTCCAATACGTCGGCTGCGTACAGGCCAAGGCCTGCGATTTCCCAGTCAAGATGGATCTGGGCGATTCCTTCACCGCCGCCCAGTGCCAGCAGGCCTGTGGCAAGAACGGCTCCTACGCCGCGGCCGGCGTCAACGGCTGCTACTGCGAGGACCCCGTGTCCCGCGCCGCCCCCAAGTACGGCGTGACCGACGACTCGAGGTGCCCCAAGGCCTGCAAGCCGGGCGACGACAAGGCAGGACACTGCGGCGGGCCGAGCCCAGCAGACGGAGAGCAGCTGTACAACCTCTACAAGCGTGTTCCCACGGAGCCGGCCGGCCCAAACGCCTCCGTGACCCGTCTTACTGACAAGCCTGGCGCTGCTGCTGGAGATCCCACGCCCACGGCTCTCCGGACGACTGCCACGCACCCCGCCGAAACTGCCAATGCCGCCGGGACCAGAACCGAAGAGCCTCACGCGGCATCCTTCAGGGAACCTACTTCGTCGGCGGCCGAATCAAGGGGCGGAGTGGCCTACTCGAACGACACGGCCCCTCTTCCTCCCACACCTACTGCTAGACACGGAGGGGACGAGCCCTCTGCGTCTCATCCATCCGGCCCCTGCAGGGGGCGCGAATGCCCGGAGACGGAGACGCCTCCTCCGCTTTCGTCCAACGCTGCTCGGGCTACTGCTGCCGACAGCAACCCCAGCAGCCCTAGCCACTCGGTCATTGTCAGCGAGGGCCCGTCTCAACCTGTGAGTGCCATCACGATAGTCCTGGGCATGGCGGCTCTTGTTCTCGCCATGGGCATGTCTTGAACGTCGGTTTCCGAGTCCGAGTCCTGAAAAGTAGAAGCGGTGACAGTTTTGCCCTGGTGGCGTACATTGTTTTGCTCTTTTTTTTTCCCTATCTGCATTTCTTATGATGAAATTTCATGACGTTCGGTATAGGTGGGTTATGGCATTGGATGAGGTGCACAAAAAAGGAGAGCACATGAGACAGCGCTGGCAAGTTCGTATACTAGTAGAGTTGACGAGTTTTAGTGTTTACTCTCAATTTCCAATTTCGTCGTAATGTGACAAACCTCCATCCCATGTGACACAGACTTTCCGCAAAGAAAGAAAAAAATATTCCCGTAATACAAAGCCCAAAAGCTCAAATAGTACCCCCCGACCCCGTAAGGCGGGCCAGATTATGTCGGGGGATCCGTCAACTTGACATAGCGAACACCACAGATATTCTTCTTGGTCACCTTGCCCTCCTTGTCTTTGGAAATGCGCCAAACAGATTGCATCACGCCACTGGGGTCGTCGTCAATAGGGATAAACATGCTGCGAATTGTCAGTCGTCAGAATCGGTCCCAAAAAAAAAAAAAAAACTCACCACCCTGGTGCCTTCAACTGGTCCAGCAACGCCTGGTGCAGCTCCTTTGCGCTGGCACCGACATGAATCACGTCCCAGTCTGTCCCGTGCGCCTCCTCGCCACGTCTCGCGGGCTCCTTGAGCCCCAATCTCCCGTCGCCAACTCTGAACTTGACCTTTCCAGAGTCCAGCAGCTTCATGCCCTCGGTGCTCTTGCGCATGTTCTCCTCGCCAATCTGGCGCAGTGCGGGGATGTGCTCCAGCCCAACTACAAGACCCCTTTCGCCAACGAGTTCGGCGAAGAGGTGCGTCAGGTAGCCCGATCCGGAGCCGATGTCAAGGACTCGGGGAGCCGGGGAGGCCGCAGAGGGCGTGAGGTAGTGGAGCAGGTTCTCCATGGCCATGGCATGCATGTGTGGTGCAGAAATGGTTGCCTCATGGCCGATGTACTGCGGCGAGTCTTCGTAGGGGGAGTGGGGGGCGTAGTGAGCTCTGTCGACCTGTTTCCCAAATGAAAGCAAGACAAGGTGAGCGTATGCACTCGGCATGGAGTGGGTTCGAGAGGAAATGTACGCGGTTACCATACCTTGAGGAAAGCCTCCTTGGCGCGCGGGTCTGTAATCAGGCCCGATCGCCACAGGTTCTCGATGAGCTGTTCATTTGAACCCCCAGAGCACCGCCACGCCATGCTGTAGTTTTGGCGGATAAAAGGGATAGATGCAAGTGGTTGCAGAAATTTGGCAAAGAGCATGCAGGCCCGGGGGTGAGACCGAGTAGCTATTATCGACGTGGCCAGGCTGCGTGATGTCGTTTGAGGAGCTGTTAGTCTGGTTCGGCAGGATAGTATGAACGAGGAAATCCTCCACAATCGAATATCCTGGAAAAAAGATCAGGGGTTTGTTACGATCAAAGGGTATTTTCAAGAATGTTTAGAATACGGGAAGGCTAGGATGACTTTATTACAAGGTGTGTAGCTGGGATATCCAGGTGGCAAACTGAAGCTTGAACCATTATTTGTATGAGAGAGCCGGTGCGGGGCCGCCCACGCTTAATTTCTGGAAGCTATCCGAGAAGTGGCTCCACCTGTATTGAACGTTTGAACCGTCGACAATTGCCCCGCGGATTTGGACGGAGCGAGTTCCTCGATGTAGGTCTACGTCTCAACTTGACATCATGTTCCAGCCATGGTGTACACATTTGCCCATGTTAGAATATGGCAATAAACATGACTTTGAGCCGCGTACCTCAAGGTGTTATTATCACCAAGATGTTAACAGCCGTCCATCGCCGTCTTGGCTCGCAGGTCAAGCGATCGCACCAACAATAAACCGCATGGTGACACAAGAAGCTGTGCATTAAAATAAACGAAGTCTATTCCAAGCTGCAGTTGCTATTTTTTTTGCTATTCAACGAAAAGAAGAGAGAAGTGCGTGCTCCGCCTCGGCTTGGTTCAACATTAGCCCAGTGCAATCCCAGCCAAAAAAAAAAAAAAAAAAAAAACAGCGCAGAATAGCAGCAACGCCGAAAAGAAATGCCAGACGCTTATCCAGGTCCGCGAATTCCCATCTCTCGAAGTATACTTGGGGAATCCAATCGCCATCATATATACACCTGATAGGTATGAATCGTCAGGGTGCTTGAACACTCGACTCCTATACCACTCGTTCGGGGCTCTCTCCCTCAGCAACAATCGGCACAGCCAGTCCTCGATCGGGGCTCTGTAGCACTAGTTGCTCATGTCTTCGAGCCTTCAGAAATTCAGCCACACTCTTGATAAGGATAAACCATCCTACTACCATCAGTACATATCCCATCCACTCGCTTCCAGTAATCGTCGTCGAACCGCCATCTGTGACATCGCCTGCGTTAAAGTCGTGAGAGTTTGGATCCGGCGGAGCGGCATAGCCGTCAGGGCCACTCATGACTGGGGCATCGCCGCTTCCAGAGTCCTTCATGTAGAAACCATATTGTATCAGTGTAATTCCAAGACCGGCGCGTGATCCATTTTTGGCGGCATGTGTCGAGTGAAGTAGGTACGTGAGCAGGAATCCAACGAGCTGGAAAGAGGTCGATATCATGCCGTTCCATATGAAGGAGAATACTGAGCCAACAGGCATTCCGTCAACATAGACTTCATCCAGACCGCCCAGGCCAGGTGCCAGAATAGTTGTTTCCCAGTATGGCGGCGCAGCGTCGGCGGCGGCTTGTTCATATGACTATGGGGGGAAATTAGTAGAGGAGCAAACACGTCATGCGCTGGCTAGAATCTTACCGGTGGTTGTTCCTCCTTCTCAGAGTCCGATCTCTCAGGTCGTGCCGACATGTTTGCGAAAACACCGTCGGTGCCGACACCGCCTCCAACGACTCGCGGTCGTGAGCCCGATGACGAGTTTGATTGTGCTGCCGCTGGCTGGGGAGATGACGGCCCATGATCGATGGGGGGCAAATGGGTGGTGGAAGGCGTGGTATTCTGCCTCACAAGTCGTTGTCTATCGTCGGCTTCATCTTCACTAGCATCCTCATCGTCAAAGGCATCTTCCAGGTCCGGGTCAACACGATTTCGTCGAGTCAGAGAAGAGGCTCGTGAATGGAATGACGGCGGCGGGGAGTTGGGGATCGGGTGCAAAGGTTTCGGTTCGTGAGATGATTGAAGGTCGTCGTCATCGTGTTCATTAACCTATCGCAGGCAGTTAGCACGTAATGCTCTTCGGGATATAAAGCGCCAGGAAGATGGGACCAAACGGCAGAAAAATCACTAACCCGTTCGTATCTTCCGGAACCAGGCATTGTGACTGATGCTGCGATGACAGCGGCGACTGAGGGTTGAAAGGGAAGAGTTGCTGATCGGGCGTCAGGGATCGCTGCCACGCACGTAATCAAACGAGGGGAGGCGGAGCACGAGTCAGGGATAACGCCTTGCGCGGTGCAAGAGCAGAGGGCGGCTGACAAACTCGAGAGATTTGGCGCACGAGTAGGGAAGTAAGGGAAAGAAAATCGTACAAAGGTATTCCAAGGAATGAACTAGCAGTGGATTGAATGGGATGAAGGATACCGCCCTGCTCTGAGTGTTGAAGAACCGGACCAGACTGATCAAGGACAGAGCAGACTTCGCCAGCTAAACCAGACCACTAATGCCAGGCAACTAAAGAACAGTCAAGTGCGGAGTTAAGCGCTGAGCGCTGGTGGCAGCAGTGGAAGCCCCTAGAACACCCGCTACGGCCACTAAAATCGAGATGCGAATGGCCGCATCAACCAATCGAGGGACCCGGGATTGATACTGTACAGATGGCGGAAGTATCACATAACAGACAGTGTGAACCTTAAGCAAAATACATTATGCAGGCCCCGCATGTATCCCCTTGGGCGCTCGAGTGGAGATCCGATCCACCCGAACAGGCCATCTCAATTACGTAAGTCATGAGTTGGCCCAGACAGAGTCGTGACGACATAAAAACAGCATCACCAGCACCTTATCATTACCAGTACCTCACCACCAGCCGACAGCCATGTCGCGCTCAATAGCGGTAAGCTCCACGTTGACTTCCTCTGACATGCGCCATGCGCCATGCGATGCCCAAGCTCAATTTTCTAACCCCAGCTAATCACCACTCAGCGCCGCATCTACGCCGACGCCTTTGCAAAATGGCCTAAGCAAGACCTCCGGCCCGATTACCAACTCCAAGACATCCTTAAAGCAGCCGTCGAAGAGCGCTACAAGAACTACAACCCTGCCATGGAGGCGGAGGAAACTTTGAAGGCGAGAGCTCTTCAGTTCCTTGTGCAAGACAAGTTTAACAATAGGGTACGTTGGTCCGCCACTCGCCAACAAATGCGATTATGTGACCACATATCCGGATACACTTTACTTGCGTGCATCATTTGATACTGATGTTACGATACAGTATAAGCTCAAGGGGCCAATGCTGGAACCAAAGAGCCAGCCGACCTATTTCCAAGATCTAGTACGGGAGATTGAGGAGGCGCCGAGAAGGACGTGGCTGGAACGATTAGGCAAACGACTATCCGGAATGATTCGACTTCAATAATGGCTTTTTCGAGCCGATTGTGAATTGGTGTTGCTCCGCTTCGATAGATGTAATGTACCAAGGAATTCAGGATTGGGCTCCTGGATATCCCATGAGGGTTCGAAATTAAAGGGAAAGGGGAACACGACACCCCCTCCATGCCATGAGAGGCTGACTGTACGATATTTGTGTAGCATAGCAAACGCTAGAAAAAGAATATTTGCATCGTGTATTATCCCAATGGTCTATATAGCTCTTTTTGAAGTCTACCACTGCATCGTGAGATGTCCACACTCCGCTACAAAACGCCCAAACCCCGGCCCCAATCCCACCAGAAGCTCAGATGTACTTCATTTCCGGATCCAACCTGTTGAACAAGTCCATGCTCTTCTCATACATGGTAAAGACAATGCCGCCACTCAGGACCAATCTCGCCAGCCTAGGCAAAGCACCACTCCAAAAGGTCAAGACACCCTCCTGCTTGAAGATCATGGTCGCGCAGCGGAGGGTATTCCCGTACTGCTGACGGGCCTCGATGCTCTGCATACGCGTCTTGATGGTATCCAAGGGCTGCGTGACAAACACCGTCACCAGCCCTGCGAGGCCGCCCATGGCAAAGGTGCCCACGGCACCGAGCTTCTCCCCGGGCGCCGTGTACGATTCGGCCATTTGCTTGAGAAAGGTGTACGAGCCGAAGCGGGTGGCACTGTTGGCGGCCTGGCGAGCCGTCGTCGGCACGAAGCCCTGGAAGAAGCCGCGGATGCCACGTTCGCGCGCAATGATGGGGACGGCGTGGAGGAAGCCGCGCATTCGGGGTTTGGGAGACTTTTTGTCGTCGATACTGGGGAATGAAAGGAGGGGTCGCCCGTTAGCAGGTAGGTTTGGCAAAGAGGAGGGTGCATGTTGCACGCGGAGCAAAAAACGTACAGGGTGGTCTTGATGCTCTCCGTCGGTGTCACAGCCAGCAGTGATTCTGTGACACCAGCTCCAAAGCCGGCGAGGACGGTTCGCGGACCAGATAGTTTTCCGTCAGCGTCGGCGAGCATCCTCTTGTACTGGTCGAATGCGACGAAGCCTGAAATCACACACGGCGGGCTATTAGCACCAGACGGCACCGCGAGGGATGGGAGAAACTTTGGGCAAACGTACGAATGCCAGCCTTGGCCGAGTTGCCAATGATGAGTGTGGTGCACCCTGCGTACCATTGCTTTCCAAACGGCGGCCAGGGCAATTTCTGACCCTCGGCCAACCGCCTATTCAGCTGCGATCTGGTCTTGGCGACTGCGCGCGTTAGTATCGTGGCTGTTTGACTCGCCGAAACGAATTCGAGGGCCTACGACATACATTCCGCAGGATATGTAATGGCTAAAACCAGAGTATTAATTAGTACGCCGTTGGTGACCAAGATGTAGTCTGGGAAATTGGGCAGCATACCAATCTCGATGGCTCCAGCAGTCGAGCCCGCCAGAATTGACCGCAGAGCGCTGGGGCTCTTCTTCTTCTCCGGGTTCGCGGGATCCTGTGGTAGTGACGCCATGGTGCCTCCTGGTGGTGGTGGTCGTTGGGCCAAGATGACTGATGGACCGCGGACGGCAATGAAATAAGTTGACGGCCGACGGCCGAAATGTGGCCAAGATCGCCCCCGGTCGTTTTTTTGAATTTACAATCCCATCACACGTGCCGCGGTCCGATGCCGCTGGGGCATGGAGGTGGAGGTCCATGTCTGGTACGGGGCACCTAGGTACCTAATGTTTGTTGGGTGCTCAAGTGGTCTGGTCGGTGGTGGCTGGTGCATTCAGCGCTGACTGCTTGGGCCGCCAGCCAGGCATGTGGCTGCGACAATCAGTCTTTGGCGTCGAGGCGGGTCAGGAACAGCAAGACATCCGAACTCAGACATCTGCAGTGCCGCGCAGGGCGATTACCGAATGCATGCATCACTTATGTGGCACATGAATGCGCAGGTCCGCACGGGCAGATTCGCAGGGATTCAATCATCACATCTCACTCTTGCATGACCATTGACCACGCAGGGAGGTGTACCAAGTATGAGAGCCAGGCACCAGACACCAATCCTGCCTGCTAGCATCACAGTCATTGTCACTCCGCTTCACACCTGCAGACAAGCAAAACTTGTACTCCGTATTCCGTCTGCCATGTTCAAACCAGTTCCCAAGTCGTAAATAAAATGCCCTCGCCATGTTCTTATTCTTCACAGGGTATCAGGATCCGGCCGCGACAACCCAATCACGCATACTAATCCCATTCTAATCCCAGTTCACCCAGGTAAATCCGCAATAAACACATCATGTTCGCTAAGTGTATAGTCATGTCCAGTAATCTATCGTGTATTCTCATCGTCTGTCTCCAGTACGTCCTCTTGCACCTGCTGCTCCGAAAGCTTGGGGTTCCTCAGTGCCAAGGCAAACGCAATCATTGGTATGCACAGACACAGTCCTGCCGTGCAGAGCAACAGCTGTACTGACTTGTAGCTTTCGATAATGGCGCTTCGAATTTCCGTGCCAACGGGGTACTGTGCCACAATGGGAAATGGTGATTTATAAATGTCCCGTGCAAGCGTCTCGTTTGGCTGAAAGGCCAGGTTCTGCTTAAGCGTGGGATACAGGGCTTGGCTCCAGATGGCGCCAGCTAAACAGGTGCCAAAGGCGCTGCCGACGTTGTAAAAAGACAGGTACAAGCCGGTCAGGATCGCAACGTGGTCGCGAGTCGCCGACGCCTGGATAGATGCCTGTGTTGGGTAGGCAAAGAGACCGCTGGCAAGACCCATGAGAACTTGCCCGCTAATCATACCCGCGTGCGAACGAGCCGTCGCGCCCCCGGGGAAGTTATAAAGGACGACAAAGGCAATGGTAAACAGAACCGTGCCTCCGACAATGATGGCTTTCAGTCGTCGAACTCGGTAGACCACGAGGCCCACGATGACGCCGCTTATAACACCAAAGAAGGAATAAAAGGATAGAATGCGGGTCGCCGTGCCGATGGAGAAGTCGAACGCCACGATGAGAACCGTGTACAAGTAGTTGCCCTGGACGTACCAGGCAAAGTTCAGCAAGCTTCGGACAGCGAGGGCAGACCAGACACCGCGATCGGCCAAAAGGTGGAAAGGCACAAGGGGCGTCTTGGCACCGCGGCGTTCCCAAATGATGAATATCGGTACAAGGACGAAGCCCATGCCAAGTGACGAAATAACATACGGGTTCCTCCAGTGCTCGGTCGTAGTTCCAATAATGGAGACGGGCGCGAGTATAAAACTGAACCCACCAACCATGGTGACAAGTCCAACGACATCGAGCTGGTCCGCGAGCCCCTTTGTCGACTTTCCGAACCCAAGAAAGTTCCATCTGTCACGGAAGTTCTTGGGCGCACCGTGTTTCGGCAGCGAGACCCGGCGGTCAATCTTGTACAAGGTGGTGATAAGGGGCAAGGAGCAAATGGGATAAATGATGCACCACATGCCAATACCCCATCGCCAAGTGGTCACGGCCAAGACGGCAGACGTCACGTTGCCGCTAATCCAGGTGTTGATGACAAAGGGCAAAGCAGGTATGTAGCTGAAGAACACGCGGGCTCGCATAGATGAAAAGTCGGCAACAAGGACCTCGAGCAGCAACACGATGCAAGTATATCCGACCTGGTAGACGATGGCGCCGGCGCAGAAGGCATACACCGAGGAGGCGGTGGACTCGATGGCCATGCCGACGACGTAGCAGAGGGTAGAGGCCACTACGATTTCAAACCGGCCAAATATATCTGCGATTTTGGCAGCTGTCGGCTGTACGGCCACGGCAATGACGCTTCGGAGCACATTGATGGTGGACAGGTACGAGTGTAGGGAGAAGGAAGAGGTAGCGTAAGGTTGGTAGGTTGAACGGACTTGGCTCTCGAGACCATATGCATACCCGACGAGGAATATGCCAAAGAACAGCCAAGCTCGCTCTGCAGTCGTAAGTTGCGATGCCACTATTTCCATCCGTGCCACACCAGGGGCACGGCTTCGGACTCGGCCGGCATCAGGCTGGGATGGCAGAAGGGATGTCCGTTCGTGAACATGTTCGGAGCTTCGGGAGAGATAGGATGACGGCTCACGACCCGGCTGGGAGATACGGCCGAACAGCGGTGTTTGAGATGCTGAGCGCGACATTTTGTCTCAGTCGGATGTCGGCAACAGGCCGCAGTCACGGCCTTGGCTTGCACGATGGATGATGGATGGTTCACGGGTCCGAGGAAATGGCGCAGGGCGTTTGCAACTCATGGCTGGAGGAGGGAAGGCAAGCAGGACGCAAAGGAATCAAAAAAAGAAGGACACAAGATCTAGTAATCAGGAGAAGGGCCGGGGGTGAGCAACAGACAATGTGACCAGTGTGTGGCCGACGTGAGCGAGGCGAGCGAGGCGAGCAAAGTGACTTGCAGTGACCGGTGACTTGACTGTACATTGACAAGGCACCTGGCATGGGCAGCTGGACACCTGGTGGGAGCATGCAAGTCGGCTGATCAGATAAGATCAGTGATCGGCTCAGGCGGCTGAACATGATTGACGGCGGTGGTAATTATAGGCCTCCGGGGGGTGCTGCTGGCCGGGGGGGAGCCGGGCGCTGCTGGGGGGGCGCTGCTGGGGCCTGTGCCCGCTATAAATCCCAGCGCCCAACGGGCCGTCCCAGCCAGCCACCCCACTGTAACCACGTCATCCGACAGTCACGTTGTCACTGCCAGTCCTGCGCATGCAAATGCTGGGTTTAGTCGAGGCGAAATACGCACGCAGCTTTGTGCCCGAGTTGCACCTCTTGATGTCTTTATTTTTGGGGGGGTTTTTTTTTTTTGGTTCTTTTTTGCAACCGCCAGTGCCGTTTCGACCCCCGTCTTGTGTTGTCACACGGAGATACATGGTCATCTGTCTCTTCCACTTTGATCCTGCCGCACAACCTCAACCCCATTCATCCCCCAGGACCAGTTTGACCCGTTTTGGA
Source organism: Metarhizium acridum (assembly GCF_019434415.1). NCBI lineage: Eukaryota > Fungi > Ascomycota > Sordariomycetes > Hypocreales > Clavicipitaceae > Metarhizium > Metarhizium acridum. The sequence goes on along the minus strand of NW_027094047.1, from coordinate 520,253 downwards.
ATGTGGAGCCGAACTCGGCATCTTGGCCTCATCCTCTGAACCGGGCCCCCATGACCGTCTCAGCTGAGGTGCTCCGTAATAAATGGCATTGTATTCTGCGTGTACAATCAAGCCCCTCATCCTCCTTGCCTCGGCGGTCCACGTCGCGCGAAATAGTCCGAGATACTCCGGGATGACAAACCCCCTACGGAGTAGTCTGCTTGTATCGACGCTTACCAACCAACCAACTAGCCAACCGTCGGAATACGACGTCCAGGAGCGGCAAACCGAGAAACCCTGCACACTGCCAACCTGAACCATCGCCGGTGACCCTAGCGGCCAGGACCTTGTATCACGGAGTACTGTTTTGCCATGTTTTTGTGCAAGACATGCAGCAGGATAGCTGCCTGATCTGGATACTACGTGGGCTAGGTGTGACTGACTGACGCAAATCTGGTCAAGTCGTTCAAAAATTGTAGGTAGTTAATTAATTAGTACTCGGTTGTTGTCCGGTCCGATCGGATGGGCTGCGAGGCTGGAAAAATGACGCTGCGGCTGAGGTGGTCAGCCCCCAAGGTGTGACATTTGTTCTTGTCCAAGGCAATCTCTGCTATCCTAGAAGAACTTCTATTCCATGTCCCGAGTGGTGGCCATACATATATTCCCTCCACCACCAAAAACGCGCTGTCCAAATGTACAAATCTTACACCAGAGACGCAAAGGGGTCGTCAGCCGAGTCCGTGTTGCGGATATACTCGGACCTTCGAGCAATATCGCCCGCCACGTCCGGCCCATATATCTCACTAACAAAGGCGTACATCATGTCGATTCCCGCAGAGATGCCCGACGAGGTCCAGATATTACCATCCGTGACCCATCTGGCCTTGGCAACCCAATCGACCTTGTCATCGAGACTCACAACCTAGGGTGCCATTTTGTGTCAACGTCATCCGCGTACTCTTGTGTTCGAGACAAAACGAAGAAATCATACCCATTTGTACGCAAGCTTATTCGTAGTAGCCTTCTTCCCCTCCAGCAGACCCGCCCTTGCCGCCAGCGAGCTTCCCGTACACACAGTCAACAGATACCTGAGCTTTGGGTACGTGGCCCGCAGAAAGGCAACCAGCGGCTCTGTCGACTCCAGCTGTCGGGTTCCTCCACCACCGGGGACGAGGAGCACTTCCAGGTCCTCGGGCGCGTTGTCCAATGAGTGCGTAGGGACGACAGACTGCCCGACGGTAGGGCTCGTAGGCTCGACTTTGGTCGACACGGGCTCTAGGGTGGCTGCTATGATGGAGAAGTGGACGGGTGCGGTTTGCGACAGCATGTTGAGGATGTCAATGGGCCCAAAGGCGTCCAGCGCCTGGAACCCAGGGAACAGGAGGATGCCATACTTCACGGGAGGGCTGTCGGCCACTGGCGACATGTTTGCAGCTGGACCTGAGCTGATTGAAGTTGAGGTTGAGGAAAATGATTCAAGAAGACGGGACGCAGCCAACACGGCGTTTCTCTTGAATGTTGCAAAAGCCCCACCGCATTGACAGGGTTCAGGAACAGGAGTATCATGATCCATGTCATTGCGAGCTATTTCTTATGATTTTACTATCATTATTATTATTATGATTTTATTTTATTTTTCAAATTCTTCACTGAAGGGGGTTGGGGAGAAAAAATTAAGGGAGGGGAGCTGTGTTTAAAAATAAATCATCAAGACGAAGCGCGATCCGCAAGATTGCGACAAGAAGGAGACGTGGATTAGCGCGTCATTTCGTCATCCCACCGTAGCAGCGGCCATGGTGTAACGGTTAGCATGGCTGATTTCCATTCAGCCGACTCGGGTTCGACTCCCGATGGCCGCACACATTCTTTTTTTTGGCTGCCATGACACTGCAGGCTTTCTTTTTTGCAACACAAGGGAGAACTTGCATCATACCTCATCGCCGTCGCGCACATTGTCAAGGTCAGTAGTCTAGGCTTCGGAATAGGTCCTGGAGACTAGCGCTGCACGAGCGCATTCTGTTATTGGGCCTATTAGTTGATGTCCATCTGTCGCACCAAACGCAACGTCTATCCTACAAGAAACAAGGCATTGGGCCCTCTTTCAACTGCACCATCAGAAACAAAACACATAGCGCAGACCTGGCACAATTAGTCGACAATCCCACGTCTCGTGCTGCCCAACACTGGCTTCAACGGCCGTCTGGCATCCAACGGGCCCAGAGCACCGAGGTAATAGCACAGTCTTTGCAATGACGCGCAAATAAACGTCTGCTCGTGCGTCATCACAACTCTTGGATCAACTTCCATGCCCGGTACCCAAATCAGCTTGAATCGTGGCGTGTGGCACCACGAGCCCGGCTGGTCCATTTGGGCGAGCATCCTGAAGCTCAGGGGACAAAGATGGTGGAGAGGACTCAGAGGAGGAACCGAGCTCGAGTAACCAAGAGAGCCCAGCCTGCAGCATCAAATGATGCGATGCGGTAGAATATCTGCGAACACGCCGCATCCAGACTGGACCGGGGCCATCTGCCATGACTCTCTGACCGAGGAGTCGTACCTGCTTGATTCGTATGATGCATTCGAGAAGTTGGTTTGCGCAGGGAAAGTCGGAATTTGCTCCGTCCCTGCAAACCGTGTCTAGAAACGCCATGTACTCAAGCTGAGCGACTGTGTCGTGGGGAATCTAGCATGTTGCTTGGTGTGAATATAGCACTAAGAACGTCCATGCTGATCATCTTGTCAAACTCGTGCTCCTTGAAGGGTAGAAATGCCTTGGAGAGTGAACCTACAAAACAAAGGTTGCCAAACCCTCGCCAATTTTTGTATTATTTTTCGGCAAAAATATTTGGAAACCGCCGCGTTGAGCGATGATGGCTCTCGCGGCATCAGGATGTGCGTCCGTTGGTCTGGGGACGGCGGCATCGTCATGTTGCAGGATTTGTTGAGTTGGCGGCTAGACTTGCTTGGCAGATTTCAGGCACTGATGGGAACTGACGCTGAGGAATACTTCAAATAGGTCCGGTCTGGATAGGGCTGCTTCACGCACACCAGCGGCCCAGTTGGCGCGCCATCCAGAACCAATAAACGTAGGACAAAGAGATGGAATCGGATTTGAGACTCATTTCCCTATACTAGCACTCTAGTTTTCATAACCTAAATATACTCCCCATTGTATTCCGGCTGATGGGATTTCCCGTCGGCGGAATACACATTTAGTTTCGTAATGTCAATCCCCTGGACGATTCGCGCTTGTAATCCTGTTAGCGTTTCCTCTCGAGCGCAATTTACGAAGTATTTTCTTGTCTCTTGGCCCAATACCGAAGTATATCAGGCAGAGGAGGTATGCTTATAGACCAGAAATCTCACATTAATGGCAATAATATCCCCCTTTTCATTACTACCCATGAAATCGATGCCGATGCTTGTACCGCAATCTCCGCAGAACTTGTGATCACGAGTTTTGGACGCGAAGCGATAGTTTCACAGGGTTTCCCAACCGTGGATATGCTGAATGTCGGTTCTGAAAACATAAATCAATAGATGACCGTTTTTAGAACAGATTGAGCAGTTACAAGCTGCTACTGGCGCGGCCTTGCCAAGGAATGCGACAAGGGCTCGATAGAGGGCTTGAAGCAAAAGGGCTTAGGAGACTATTTTATATATATAGAAGAAACGGCTTATACTTAATGCGCTTTATAGTTCTCCGTCTGCCAGTGCGCTATTTCCTTTCGACATGATAATGGGCAGAGCTGAAATTCTATCAACAGCGTTGTGCAAGCGGCCCTTGGACTTGATAAAACCGGTTATCCCTCTTCTGAGAGCAGAGGTTCTGAGAGCAGAGGGCGCCAGACGCATGCGTTTACCGTCTTGTGTAGCATCAGCCTCATCAGGTGTATAGGCGGCCCTGCTGGCAGAGACGGGGTTCTCAACCCGGTCTTATCACTTGGATTAAACCTCCTGGCAAGAACGGTATGAGACTTTCATCAGTCTTATTTCGGGGCATTCAGTCTTGTATTTGCAAACCCTAAATAATCTAGGTGCTTTCCAGCGGCAACTACGACTACTATACACAGTCATGATTGCTATGTAAACTGCCGTTATGATTGCCATGTTTCATCTACAGAAAGAAATTATCACCATCAGGCGTTTGCCTAGCCCGTTGTGGTGCACGACCATGTCTCACTTGTGTATTTCAAATACTGAGCTTAATTATCCATGTTTATAAACCAGCGAACATATGGAATTCACAAACTTGGAGGCATATCTTGGTAATGTGATTTTCTGTTGCCTCTGAATAGTGAATGTCCGACTGTCTTGGTCTCGTCCCCTGTCCTCTGCCTAATGGCCCAAGCTGGCTAATGTGACTCAATTTTAACCATCCCAGGCGTGGAGGGTCTCTTTCGGGCTCCATACTTAAAGACCTAACTTTAAGGTATTCATATCATGAAGGGCATAATCTTGAGACCCTAGTATGTCTAATAACACTATATACTGTACACTCTAACGGCTGCTTCTGACATGGTTCAACGGCTCCTAAAGCCCCTTCCTTACTCTGTGTGCTTAAGCCATCAGGAAGCCCTCCTTTTGATACCTCTCAAGCCGTCGAGGTTCTATAAGGCGAATAGGTTGACCCTCTCTTTTATATCGCCAATGTTCATGAAACTCAACCAAGGCAAGAGTAGACAGACCGAGCTTGCTCTGTACAGGGAGTCCTACTAGACCGACTGATCTAGAGCCACGATAGACCCCAGCCAGACCGACAGGCTGGTCTGGGTCTGTCGGTCGATTAGCCACTGGTGAACTTTTGGGGCGACGCGTAGAGAAGGCTTTGCTTCCTCAGGGCATATGATTCGTCGCGTTTTATAGAAAGGCTTAAGCGGGAAGTTACTTACAAGCCACAATTCTACCTTGCAAAGAATCTGCATCTTGTCTTGCGCACCCATCCTGTGTGGCTCAAGCGGGGTCGCTGGTTGCCCTCGCCCAAGACAGGCAACTTTATACGCATGTAGTAGATGTCTCCGTGTCCCTTTCTGAAAGAAAAGGGGCTAATCACCTTTTCTGGCTCAATCTCTGCCACATACCATTCAAACGATTATAGCCTTCATAAAGCAAGATCCTGACAGGCATTTCCATTAGGGCCTACCTTTTCCTATGAACGATCCATCTCGAACTCCTGCGGCAGGTCAATGCTATCCAAGGCCATGGCTGGGGAATTAATCTCAACTACCATGCACTATTTAACGAGTGCACCAGTGATTGACCCACGAGCGGAAGCATCACAAAGCCCTGAACTATGCGGGTTCAAGGACCGAACCTCTGCTGTGACGTGTCCCAGCGGTTATACCTGCAAATTCAACACCGATATCTATGGCGTCGGTTGCTGTACTGGGGATACCTGCGACTGGCGGACGACTTGTTGCAATTATCTGCCCGGGCTTACTTCCAGTTCCCAATGTGGTAAAGGAGGGAGTTACGCCTTTTGGTAAAACCCTGTTTCCGCATAAAAGCCATTTATGCAACTAACTTTAATAAGGAAGCCCCGTCACTGATCCCAAACACTCAGCGGCTATATATTGCCTTACGCAGCGATTCGAAGGAGGATTCACATGGATGCCGCTCTGCACCACGGCTTCTGCAATCACCGAGTCATGCTACTTCACGACGGCCGATGCCACAAGTGCCTGGCCAGGACTTCCGAGACTAACCGGGCTGGGTGGGATTCCTACTCCCACAAGTCCTACAAACAGCAACATAAGTCCAGGTGCCCTCGCCGGGAGTGTCGTTGGCGGTGTTATTTTTGGTGCTTTGCTTTGTTTTGCTCCCATATTCGCGATTCATTATCGCAAGAAGGGGCAGGCACCGCGGTATTCTTTGGCACAGCCAAACACTCAACCGACTCCTAACACAGATGTGGCGTATAATCCTGCAGCCCCATACCCCGGACTTGATTCCATAGACCGGCGTGAGCTAGTGGAAGATGGGACAGGTTGGGTTGAGTTAGGGGCAGACGGGACGAATCCGGTTGAGCTGGAGAATATATCTCAACATTCATCAACCCAACCAGTAACTCATGAGTTAGGCCACAACTAAAACTTAGAAACCAACGTGAGTTGAGTTTGGTTTTCCGCTCTTTACTTGTAAGTTAACTTGTAACTCAATTGTGCTTGCCGAAAAATGTGCGAAGCCTTCTACATGGAAGTCAGCAATAGGCCAAATATAGGAAACCAAGTCAAATGCCGACCGAACGCATTCAAAGCCTGCGCATGTGGTCCATGACTACTATAAATTGTTGGCAAGTCTTTGCTAAAATCAAAGTTTTTCCATTTTCTCTTCAGAAATTCGGATAGCTTTTCATCCTCAAAGAAGAATCCAGTCTGCCTTTTTAGTAAAACGGACCAAATCACCGCCGTCTCCCTTAATCTGCCGGCAACTGGCAGGTCTTGATCATCCTGTAGCTCCTGGAAGACCAGACCGCCAGGCTAAAAAAGCAGTCTGCCACGCTGAGATGTCTTCAACACTTGTTGCATCAACCATCGGAACTTCCCGTTTGCTATCAATGCTACATGTCATGCTGTTGTTGAACGAGCGCATAGGTTGCCTTGCTAACCCAAGCGCTAACGTATCGCGAACTAGCCGTGAAGACCATAATGTAATAATTGATGGTGAGTACTGGATTACGAATTAGTATTTTGGAAATTTTGAATTGGGGTTTGCATCGGACATAAACATAGGTATATGCATATGTCTTGTTTGAAATAAACATGATCAATGTAAGCAGCGTAAGATGTACGCTATGCGCTCTTGTTTCTCGTGCCCCCAAAACAGCAAAACTGGCTCGTGGAAACTCCAACGGTCGTGCATGACGGCAACCTTGGGCGGTTCGCATTACACACTATATGAACCGTGCACGATATTGAAGGACAGAGTTTAAGAGCCCTGACCCTGACCGGCATTCCCCCCTTCGAAAATCTGCATGCCAAGACGTCGCACTGGTCAGTATTACCCGTTGGCAACTAAGTGGGCTAGCCACTTAGTCGCTGACGGGTACATGAAAGTTGGCTATGACATGACTCTCGCATTGTAACAGAAGGCTAATTTAGACAGCCCACACCGCCGCTTTTACACACCGGTTGACACCAACCGAGGCGCTAATCACCTATTGCTTGCTCACTGAGCAACAGTGAGCTTCCAGAGTTCCCCATGAGCGTGACCTGAGCTTCCTCTTGGTGTTCCTGAGCCAAGGTTATACACACATAGAGAGGCCAATTAGGCAAGTGGTGTACACGAATAGTCAGGACGTGGTTCCTGATACCTGCTTCTGTCGTCAAGGTTTTTGGGCAATCTTCCACAGGGCATTTGACCTCCAACTTGAGATGGTCTCTTTTGGTGGAGATTCAGGGCCCGCTGACTTGGACACTCACTCCACTTCACATCCATCATAGGTGCAGAGAAACCCCCGCTTTAGAGCATGCTTCTCTTCAAAATGAGATCGCACTATCTCCTGCTGAAAGTCTCATTGCATCCATTTGCTGGACATTGGTAGTATTCGGTACCTGATGAAGGGCCGGAACGTCTCTTCGCATCCTTGAGCTAGGCAGCGCCATGCTCGGGGTGCAACGTTTCAGGTGTCAGAGCATCCCCTTTCTTCTCCTATACATGCTCTGGCAATCTAATACCGGGCAAGGCCATCTATTGCGGTTGACCCTGGCGTGTGTGTTCTGTAGTGTTTCTGCTTGTCTTTGCCTGTGTGACATCGCAGCCGGCAACCTGGGAAGTCGCATTGGAGGTAGAGAATTTTTGGATGCTTCTTTCGCATATGACGTAGCATATGTGCACTGGCTCGGCGCGAATTGTACTACACGTCGCAATCTGGATTGTGACAGCTTATCGTTGGATATGCGGCGTCTAACACAGGCTTGCTATTGGGCTCGGCTGCTTCTGATCCGAAATTGGCGTGAGGACCGAAAGGATTGGTGGTCGGGCGTATTCGTTTCGCTTCTGGGTTTGGGCCCTTGGACTCGGTCTGGTCGGGACAGTCGAAGAACAAAGCAGTGCATGACGGGGACTCACTCTGGGGCGTTTTTTTTTGTCATTTTCGCGATGTACGAGAGAGATGGCTTGGATGTCGAAGTGTCCGGTGTCACTAACAACGCATCTAACAAAGCCAGCACACGTCAGCAAATGCTCTATGATCGAAAGCCTTAAGGAAATAAAGTGGCGAAACAGACACGACTTACGTTCATGGGCAGGGTGGTTGAGGAGGATGATCGCGTGCGTTGCTTTGGTACCTACGAATAGTAGGGTGGGGTGGTGGTTTTGGTGAGATCATGCCCAGGGTGGTGGGCGAGTAGGGCGGAGAAGTGGGTGCGTGAGTAGTTATGTACTCCGTACCTCTAGTAATTAACCACACCCAGCAATTCGTGCCGGAGTCCTGCTGTGAACTTCTCGTTGTTTGTCGCCGATGACAATGGCCCAGCACGATCAATGGATGGCTCTGGGTACATCGGTCTTGGCCCTGCGTTACAAGTGCACGCAGCGGTCAGACTTTAACTTTGGTGCCAGCTGGCGTTTAACTCGAATTCAGGTACCAGACGAAGGGGTTAGGTCATGTGATAAGCCGGTCATCGGAGGTGACTCAGTTTTTTCTCTCAGTAGTTCTTAGCATACATCTAGCTCATAACCCTTTCACCAACGTATTACCCCATTCCTTCTTCAATGGTATAGAATTCTATGCCGGTTGGCTTCCTTCAACATGCGGCAGAATTTCTTGATTCCAGATCCTACTTGTGACTTGGATTGGGGCGGATTCCGTGGAGGTAAGTAGTAAAGCTGTGCCCAAGCACGACCAGCGTCGTTGAGCGACTTTCTTACTCAACGTTGTAGCAATCCATGACATATTCGCAGCCAATGCGAAGCGAGTGCCTAATAGGCAATGTGTTATTGAAACACGGAGCTCACGAAGTCCCGAGCGCGTCTTCACATATCGCCAGATCAATCAGGCCTCGAACCAGTTAGCACATCACCTCATAGCTCATGGCTGCAATGTAGGCGATGTCGTCGTCATCTATGCCTACCGAGGCGTCGACCTTGTCGTTGCCTACATGGGTGCTCTAAAGGCTGGCGCAACTGTCAGCGTCCTCGATCCACAGTACCCTGGAGAGCGCCAAAAGGTTCTATTAGGCGTTTCGCGACCCCAGTTTCTCATCTGCATCCAACGAGCCATTGACGAGTTTGGTCATCTTCCCAGCCTTGTCAGCGATTTCATCACCACCGATCTGGACGTCAAGGCCACAGTCCCGGCGCTGCACCTTTCGAATAACGGGCAACTAACCGGAGGCACTGTCAAGGGTCAAGACTGTCTCGCAGCCCAGGCACCCCTCATGGAACACGACCCTGATGTCACTGTTGGTCCCGATTCTATACCGACACTTTCGTACACCTCAGGCACTGAGGGAATCCCGAAAGGCGTACAAGGACGCCATTACTCCCTGACCTACTATACGCCATGGATGGCAGAGAGGTTTGGCCTTTCGGAGACGGACAGATTCACAATGCTGTCCGGTATTGCACATGATCCAATTCAGCGGGACATTTTCACGCCGCTCTTCCTGGGGGGAACGCTGATCTGCCCCCCCGTCGAAGTCATTACATACGGGCTGCTAGCTGAGTGGATGAATGAGCATAAGGCTACGGTGACTCACCTTACTCCTGCCCTTGGCCAGATTCTTATTGGCGGCGCCACGACTCAATTCTCCTCACTTCGGAGGGCCTTCTTCGTTGGCGATCTTTTAACCAAGAAGGATTGCAGAAAGCTTTGCGACCTTGCACCCAACACAAGGGTGATCAATCTATTCGGATCCACCGAGTCGCAGCGTGCCGTCTCCTTCTTCGAGATTCCAAGCAAAGCTGAGGACCCGGATTTCCTTGACTCATTGCCAGACATCATCCCTGTTGGCCAGGGCATGTTGAATGTTCAGCTGCTGGTTGTAGACCGTCAAGATAGGAACAGACTCTGCGGAGTTGGCGAGACTGGTGAATTATTCATCCGTGCCGCGGGTCTTGCGGAAGGTTATCGTGGAGACGACGAGAGAACAAAGGAACTGAACCGGTCCAAATTTGTGTCTAACTGGTTCGTCGATCCTGCCAAGTGGATTCGAGAGTCCGAGCCCCAAGACGCTTCTGTTGGTTATTACAAGGGGCCGCGAGACCGTCTATATCGGACTGGTGATCTAGGTCGGATGCGCGAGGATGGAAGTGTTGAGTGCACAGGTCGAATCGATACACAAGTTAAGATCCGAGGTTTCCGGATAGAATTAAGCGAGATCGACATCTCCTTGTCCCAGCACCCATACGTACGTGACAACATTACAGTTATACGGAGAGACAAAAACGAGGAGCAGACTCTAGTCACGTACTTTGTCCCCGAGACAGGGCGGTGGTTCCAACACCTCCAATCGGAAGACGACCCAGAAGTTATTGAGCAAGAGATGACGTCCGAAACGATGGCCAGCATGCTCAGGCGGTTCAAGCTGCTATCTGACGACTGCAAGAAGTTCTTGGCAGCCAAGGTTCCCAGCTACGCCGTCCCAAGCATTTTCATCCCCCTGGCTCGGATGCCACTGAATCCAAACGGCAAGATTGACAAACCGGCGCTCCCTTTCCCCGACCCGGTGGATCTTCTCTCGGGCGCCGAAAGGAGAGCCTCGTCAGTTGTCGCCAATATGACTGATACGCAGAAAAGACTAGCCGCGGTGTGGGCTTCGGTTCTCCCCAATCGCTCCGCACGAATGTTTGTCCCGGAGTCTAACTTCTTCGACGAGGGTGGGCACTCCATCCTCGCACAGCAAATGTTTTTCCGCCTTAAGAGCGAATGGAAGGACATCAACCTGCCAGTTAGCGTTATATTCCGGTCTCAGACTCTCCATGCCCTCGCCTTGGAGATTGACAGAGCCCTGGATCCTATCGGTCTGCGATTAGATGCTATGCCTCTTCCCGGAGATGGAGAGTCTGAGGATGAGTCGTACGCGGCTGACGCCCGGAAACTGCTGTCCCAGCTCCCAGACCGCATCCCGCAGGCGCCGACAGATTGGGACTACACGGCGACGCCACCTACTGTGCTCCTAACCGGCGCCACAGGCTTCCTCGGATCGTACATCCTACGTGAACTTCTCGAAGGCCCAGCAAAGGCACGTGTCATTGTGCACATTCGTGCGGGTGATGCAGCAGCAGGTCTCGCACGCGTAGAGTCTACGGCAGCGGCCTACGGCCTCTGGTCTCCGGAGTGGTCGTCCATGATTGAGACGGTGGTGGGTGACATCTCTAAGCCGTCCCTCGGCGTCTCCGAAGACACCTGGAAGCGCCTCTCCAACTCTGTAGACCTCATCATTCACAACGGCGCTCACGTCAACTGGATGCTGCCATATTCAAGTCTAAGGGCGACCAATGTGATCAGTACTCTGGACTGCATCCGGCTGTGCGCGGAGGGGAAGCCCAAGCGACTGTGCTTTGTCAGCTCTACGTCAACTCTAGACACCAACCATTACGTGCAGCTATCGCGAGACCTCAAGACGGGTGTGCTGGAGACGGATGACCTTCAAGGTAGCCGTAAGGGCCTCGGGACAGGATATGGGCAGTCCAAGTGGGCCAGCGAATACATTATTCGCAACGCTGGGGCCAGAGGGCTTACAGGAGCCATAGTTCGGCCTGGGTATATCACTGGAGACCCGGCGTCCGGTATCTCTGTCACCGACGACTTCTTGGTACGGTTATGGAAAGGCTGCCTGCAGGTCGGGGCACGCCCAGACATCAACAACACGCTCAACGCAGTACCCGTTTCGCGGGTCAGCCGCATCGTTGTCGCCGCAGGATTGCTACTTCCTACCGTGACCGGGCAGTCTCTCAGCGTAGCCCAGGTCACCAGCCATCCGCGACTGAAGCTCAACGAGTGGATTGGCGCTATGGAGCTCTATGGATACCGTACGCCTCTCGTACCGTACCGAGACTGGTGCGCCAAGGTTGTCGAGTACGTAGAGGATGAGGCCAACGAGGAGCATGCCTTGCTCCCACTATTCCACTTTGTGACGGGGGACCTGCCTGCCAATACCATCGCCCCGGAGATGGACGATTCACAAGCTACAGCCGCTCTAGAACTCTACGACAAGAGAACAAGCTCTGGCGCCCCCGGTGGACCGCAGGCTGTAGATATAGGCACCATAGGCATGTACCTTGCGTATCTAGTGGCAGTTGGATTTCTACCCGCACCAGTGCAGAAGGGTGAGCAAGAATTGCCCGAGGTGGACGTCAGTAGGCTACAAGCTGTGAAAGATGCGCTAGGTGGTAGGTCAGCGAAGAGCTAAGGCTAAACAATACCACAATTAAAATATAGGTGCTGTGTCGTATACTTGTTATCTCTCGTTAGGGGTAGTACTCCATGTCGTCCCGCATACCATGGTCAGGGCTACAGTTGGACTCAGACCGGACTCGGACTCAGGTATTGGTTCTGGGCCAGCGGGATCCTTGGGTTTCTACTGGCGGCGGCGGCTCACGACCCTGGATAGGGACGCGTTGACTTTGCAACGTTTTGAACGCTGACCAACGTTGCCGGCAGTGCCCAAGTGGTTTTAGTTGGCCCTGCTGAGGCAGCCCCAAGTTGGCTGAAATTCGCCTGGTTCTTTGGCCTTGAATGGATTCTTATGCCGGCGCAAGTTTCCGAAAAGTACTTAGAAGTACTCGCATGTATCTGTCTCTGCTTTCCCTGTGAAGTGCATGTCCAAAACCTACCACTGTGGCCAAAGTGACTAGAAAATATACAGCGGCACTTGCTGCCTGCGTTGCAAATCCTCCGTTTATTAACCCAAAATCAAGTAGGAGAATGTGCGCCTGAATCTGCCACCCATGTGGTCGCTTTGCGAGTCCGCAGATGGACTGTGCACTATATTTCGAAGCCACTTTAGCTTCTTAAAATAACTAATAAAAGAAAAGTTCATTAAATTATTATAATTTAATGTTAAATTTATTCTTTTAAGTCTTTAATTTAAAAATTTTATTCCGTTTATTTAATGTTTTTTTTAAAATTAAAGCTTTTATAAGTGTATTTATATATTATTGTTTTTATAATTTAATATTAATAATAATAATATCAAATAGCTTATAAGCTTATAATAAAAGTGGGTTTTTAATAGCTTTATAAGCTAGTAAATTTATTGCTTTAATTTTTTTGAAATATATTCTAATATGCGTCTTTTTAGTTTCCTCTTATAAAATTAAGTATATTTTCTCTACTACTCTTTACATTACTTATACGCTTTGCCGCCTTTAGTAGTAAGAAGTATTACCGTTTCTTACCTAGTATTCTTAGCGTTTATGTAAGATTGTAAGAGAGACTAGAAGTTAGGTAGCTAAAGTAAGAGTAGCTATATTATAATAACTAAAGCTTATCTTATTTTCTAATTGTATAAGATATAAGGGATATAATCTTAAAGCTCTTATTTTACGTAACGTTATTAATCGCGTTATAAGTAAGTAAGGTTTCTTAATTACCTTATAATTATTTCCCTTTACTTTAACTAAGCGTTAAATAGCTTTAATACTTACTTATTAATTATATAATAGTATATTATTAATTAATATATAAATAATTTAAACGTTTAATTAAAGTTAATTATATTATTATATAATTAATTATATATATAAATTAATATAATTTCTTTATACTTTTATTAATTATTTCTCTTTTAAATATTATTATTTACCTTATTCTTTTTTATATTACCTATTTAATTCTCTTTTTTAACTTAAGAAACCTTATTTTATTAAGCTAATTACTTATTATTTACTATTAAAATAATAAATATTAATATTAAGCGTTATTTTTATATATATTACTTACGTATAATAATAAACGCTTATTATTATAGCTTTTTAAAGAAGCTTAAACTTCTTAAGATTTTTTATACTTTTAATAGTAATATAAGCTTAAATATTAGCCTTTTTAAGCGCTATTAATAGTATATTACACGCGTTAATACGTATAATTTAATTAATTTATAACTTTAAAGAGTTTTCTTATAGTTTTATTATATTTTTATTAACGTTTAAGTAACTTATTTTTATTATAGTTAAAGATATAATTAATCTCTTATATCTTTTAAGTTACCTTTAATAGCTTATAATTATTTTAGTCTTAAAGAATAAGAATAATAGTAATAATAATAATACTAGTTATATTTTTTCGCGTGTAACTTACATACGCTTTACTTAACTTTTACTAGAAATTATTCGTAGCTTTAATTATATTAAAATTACTTATTATATTACTTATAAGTTAACTAATATAATAAAGAGCTTATAAGTACGTTTTTTCTTAATTTATTATAATATATTTATTAATTAATTCTCTTCTTTTAATTTACTTAAAGTATTTACTATTAATATATAATAGCTTAAGAGTAGCTTTTAATTACTTAAATTCTCTCTTTATAATTTAATAATATAAGTAAACTTTTTTATTAATAACTTCTTATTATTTTACTTATTAATTATTATTAAGTAAATTATAATTAAGTTTTTAATAAATAAAAAGTAATCTAAGTCTTATATTTACGCTTATTTAACTTAAATTATATTACTTAAGTAATAGTAATTTATTACCTTTATAATAATATAAAAAAGGTAATTATTATTAATAAATTTAATAATAACTTACTTAAAGAAGGTATTTTAAGTGCTTTTTTATTAGTTTTTCTTATACTTTAAGCGTTATTTCATTTATTTTTTATTTAATAGTTTATTAACTTAAAAGTTAAAATAAATAAAATTAATAATAATAAGAGTATAATTATTTAATTTTCACGTAATAATCTTTTACTTATAGTTTATTATTATTATTTTATTATTTAAGTACCCTAGAGCTATTATAAGCTATTCTAGTACTTTTATATATAGTTTAAGTAGGAAAACCCTTTATATAAAAAGAAAAACCCCCTCGCTTCTATTCTAGGTTATCTTTACCCTATTATAACCTATAATTATATAAAGTGTATTCTAAATCGTATAAATTAAAGGTATTTACTAGGCTAGCTATTCTAGTAATAGTTTATTAAAGTATATATAGTAAAGGTTTAAGCTAAGTTTAAGTTAGCCTTAATATACTAGTTAAATAGCTATCTTAGTATTTAGGTATTTAAGGCTATTACGTAGTTATCTTTAAGCGTTATATTATATCGTATTATTTTAAGCTTAACGTAATATTATATCTTAAATATTTCTAGTATAATTAATATATTATAATAAACTCTACTTTATTCTTACTTTTAAAGCTACTTAGCTAAGCTTAACTAGCTATTATTAGCTATTTAAGGCCTATTATAGCCTTTATAAGAGCTTTAAATTAAGCTATTAATTTTCCTTTCTTTCTTTCTTTCTTCTTTAAACCCTTAATTTTCGTATATATAGCCTCTTTTTATAGCCTTTAATATTAGGCTAGCCTTATAATAGCTTTTAGCTCTCTTTATAAGCTTATTAAAGCTATACTTATATTAGCTTATTTTTTAAGCGTTTCTTAGGCGAATTTAATTAACACGCGTTATTTTTTAGGCTTTTTCTTATCTCTTATAGCTCTTATAAGCTTTTTTTAATTTAAGATAAGTTCTTACCTAACGCTAGCTTAATACTAGGCGTTTCTCTCTCTTACCTTATTATTATTTTTAATTATATATTAGTTTATTTTACTTTATATATTTACTTAACTTTAACTTAATTTTAATATCTTTTTATTAATATTTTATAAAAGCTTATTATCTTTAAAATAATTATACTTAATATTACTTTTAAGGTATATTTTAACTAATTAATTAACTTTAATTTAATAGTAATATTAACTTAATTATAAAAGAATAGCTCTTTTAAGGGTAAGATACTTACGCTTACCTAAAAGAAGAAGGCTATTAAGTAAAAGATTACTATAAGTACTCTTATTTTACTTTAGCCTAATATTATATTAATATTTATATAAGTTAATACTTAATATTAAATCCTATATTTACTTTATATAGCTTAAGTCACTATTAGAGCATTAACAAAAAAACTACATTACATGTAGTTTTTTAGTGTAGTTTTTAGTGTAGTGTAGTTTTTGTAGTTTTAGTGTAGTTTAACTATACTATAACTACATTTATAGTGTAATGTGTAATTATAAGGGCTTTAAAAGTAGACTTATAAGCTTATAAAGATAACCAGAAAATACTATGATTTTAGTTTATTATAATGCTATAAAAATATTCTTTATAAGTTAATTAATAAGTAAGATATTAAAGTTTAAAGAATTCTAAAAATAAAGATATTAACTTAATTTATTTTAAGTATTTAATAAGAAATAAATGCTTTTTAAATGTTATTTATATATATATAATATATGTAATTAATATAAAAATTTGAAATATATTTTTTTTACTTTAATTATATGTAAATAATATTTTAAAATATTTTTAGTTTTTATTTACATTTTATTTAATTAAAATAAATCTATAAAAGTAAGTAATAAGTATTTTTATATTTTATATAAGTTATTTTAATAGCTTATTAATATAAAACGTATAACTTTATTTAATATATATTTAATAAAATTTATATAAATTATTTTATATATAATTAGGTATATTTTTTAATTTAATTAATATATATTATTTATATTAAAGTAAAATTATATATATTATTAATTTATATACTATAAAGTATTATATAAGCTTAAATATATATTTAATATAATTAATCCTATATATATAAAGATTAATATAAATATTAAAAACTTTATTCTTAAGTTTTTTTTTATTCTATATATTAAAACTATTATAACTTTATAAAAAAAAGGAGTTTAAAAATAAGAGTAATATTATTTTAAAGCTTATAATCTTAGCTATCTAGAAGTATTAACCCCACTTAATTTTACCTATTAATTATAAAGATAATAGCCGCGGTATTTAGTAGAGTAAGTTAACTAGGGTAAAACGCTATAGTATTTTACCTTACTTTAATAAAAAACGCTATAATTTCTATTTCCTAATATCTCTACGAATACTTGACTAAAATTTACAACCTTATAATTAATTAATAGCCCTTAAAAAGCCCTTTAATTTAATACTAGTTATATAATTATAAGTCTAGTATTCTAGGAGTTATATTCGGTTAAAGTTTTAAGATATAAAGATTTCCTATAAGCTATATATACATGTTTTAAGTGATAAAATAGCATATTATCATATAATATAACGCCTTTAATACATTATAAGTATACCGGCTTTTTTAACTATTTTACTATAGTTGCATTTTCTCGTAAAACTATTCTATTATTTTCCACATAAATATACATGTTTAAGGGGTAAGTTAAGCATTAAAAAAATGCCTAAATTCTAAGGTTTTTAAAACCGTTTATATTATAAATTTATTCTATATATTAACTATATTCTTTCGCTTTAAAGTTTAAAACCTTTCTTTTTTATATTAATCTTCTTACCCTTATAACTCTATAAATACTTCACTTTTATTTAAACTTTCCTTATTATTAAATAGCCTTAAATTTAAGCTATCTTATAAAAATTATCTATTATTTAAAACCTACCTTTATAATAAATTAAAATTCTCTTGGAATTACACCTCTTATTATTACGAATAATTTAAGCTTTTCTTAGTAAACTTTAACTAAAAAAGACTATATAAATAATAAGAGCTATTAATTTCGTATAAAATCATATATTATTTAATATAACCTTTTTTTTATAAGGTTTTAGTAGTTAATTTAAAAAAACCACGAGAAATCACCTTTTTTTACAGCTAGCTAAGCTATAACTTTACTTTTACCCACCTAGCTAGCTGTTTTTAGTCCTTTAATAGTTTAGTATATTATAGGAAAAAACATTCTACTATTATAGTATTAAAAGCTAAAGAAAACGATAAAATAACTAGTAAGTTACTTCTTTTATTATTTTATATCTTATTATATTATTATTTTATATCTTATTATATTATTAATTTATATATTTATAATATTATAAATTTATAATTTACTAATTTACTTATAAATAATACCTACTATTATAAAGTTACCTTTAATATCTAACTTTTTAACTAAATCTAGCTTTTCTAGCTTTTTAAGAAGTAATAAAAGACTTAGAAATAATACTATTACTAGTAGTAGTAATAGATTTTCTAAGGATACTACTCTTATATTAGCTCTTAAATTTATACTTTAAAATAACCTATCTTTTACTATTATAACTAGTAAAAGCTTTAAAAAGCTTTTAAGTTATAATTACAAGTAAGTTTATATTATATTATTATATTATTTATATATAAGTTATATTTTATACTAATATTAAGTTATTTTAGCTATAATATAAGCTTTTTTTATTATAAAGGCCTTATATCTCACATGAAAATATTATATTCTAATATAAAAAAGAATATAATAAATAAAATTTAAAATTAAGTTAATAAAATGGGTTTTATATCTATTTAACTTAATATTTAAACTTTAATTAATTTTAAATTATATTTAAGGGTTATAGCTAATTAGTTAAACCTCTAATTTAACTTAGAATATTATTTAATTAGTAAGTATATTTATATTTATATTTATATTATTATTATTATTATTATTATTATTATTATTATTATTATTATTATTATTATTATTATTATAATTTAAAAGCTAATTATATATTAGAATTTAAATACTTACCTACTAGCTATACTAGCTATTTAATTAATTTAATTTTTAATAAATTATTGACTAAATATAATATAAACCCTAAAAAAATTATAAGGTTAGTAGTTTATATATAAAATAATATTAATTTACTAACTTTTTAATTATTATAGCTTTACTAGAGATAATAGCTTTAATAATAATACCTTTTTATCTTCTTTTTTAAACTTATATTTTAAAAGGCATAAAAAGCCTTTAAATATTCGTTATATAGCTTATATTTTAAGTATAGTAGCTAAAGATATAATATTTATATTTATTAACGAAATAATAAATACTAAAAATATTAAAGATTATATAAATAGCGAATTTTTACATTATTCTACTAAAGAATTCAATGATTTCTCTGCTAAAAAAAGAATAAAATTTAATAATTTAATTTCAGGTATTTATTATAATTTAGAATACTTATTTTAAGTTATTTTATATAATTTAAGCTAATTATAAAATAGGAATTATTGGAAAAGTTAAAAGAATAGCTATTCTTATTAAAAATAACTAATAACTTTATTTATAATAGTTAAAAGCTTTAAAAGAAGCTAAAGATAAAGGATTTATTATTAGAAATAGTAATCTTATAAAAATACTATTAGGTAAGTTATTGATCCTATATTATAAATATTATTGAAAGCTTTAAAAGCTTATAAATATTATTATAAATATTAATAAGTTATAATAAGTATTAATAAGTTAATAATTATTAATAATTAACTTTACTTATATTAATAAACGTAATAAGATAGAATTTAACCTATAAAATGCTTTACACAGTTATTTTATTAGTAGAACCTATTAAAATATTACAGAAAAAAACGAATTTAATAGCTTTTAAAGATACTAGCTTAACTATATAAGAATAGGCTAATTTAAATACTTTAATAAGTATTTTAGAGATTTTTAATTAGCTTATAATATAATTATAAAGCTAATCTTATAATACTATAAGTTTAATATATTTTTTCTTAATAAGAATTTATACTTTACTTTAAGATATATTAAAAGATTAAAAAGGTTAGCTTAAAAATGTAAGTTTTATAATTTTATAATTTTATTTTAAATTATTAATTATTTTATAGTTAAATACTTATAATCTATTAGTTAAGGTCTTTATTTTAGCTTTAAAAAAAGGCTTATATAAATTAAATTACTATTTTTCTAAGAATATTAATAGTAATTATAATTTTTAAAAGCCTTATTTATTTACTACTATATTAAACCCTAAACTTAATTTATAATTAATTAAAAATCAATTAAGTATTAATTCTAATACTATTAATTAACTATTAAAAGACTTAAAAGCTAAATATAAAGAGTAAGTTATAATTTATTATATTAATATATAATATATATTTTAAATTTCTTAATAATTAATTATATAATAGAACCTATTATAAATATATATAAGACCCTAAAAATAAAGTAATTTCTTATATAGAATTAGAAGAAATTTCTTCTAATTCTAAAAAATTAACTAAAAATACAAATAATACTTGAATTAAAGTTAATTTATAATAACTAGCTAATTTAGCTTCTTATAATAATATTAGGCTTTAAAAAAAGCCTAGCTTATTTAATAACTTATTTTTAAAGTAAAAAACTAAAGCTATTAAAAAAACTAGAAAAAATAAGATTTCTAGTTATTTAAAGCTTAATTTTAAAGAAGATATAGTATTTTTTATCTTTATAATATTATTTATACATTTATAATTATAAGCTAACTTTTAATAGTAAGATATATTTATTTAATAGGCTAATTCCATTAAATCTTTCCTAATTCTTTCTATAATAGCTCGAAAATATTTAGCTATTTTAGCTACTTTAAGAGCTATAAAAGGGAATTTTAACTAGGGAATTAATATTATTATTAAGCGAAGAACTACTTTATTACATGAAAATATTTAAATTATTTTATTATTAAAAAACTAGGTTAAAAATAAGAATAAAAGGGTGGAAAATAAGAGATATTATAATTTATTTTTATATTTTAGTGGAAATTTAAAAGAAAAAGAAGAGAAAGAAGAAGAGAAAGAAGAAGAAGATTAAAATAAAGTTTTAACTAATTCTAATAAAAATAAGGATATTTCTAAGTCTAATTATATAGATATTAATAAGAATATAAAAGAAGAAGAAGAGAAGGAAAATATTTATAATTCTAATACTTAATTTAATATTAAAAGGGTTTTTTTATTATTATTTTTTATTTTATATAAAAGAGTGAAATTTTAGCGTTATGAAAGTTTAAAAAGTAATATTTAAAGTTAATTAGATAAAGAGTTATTTAAATTTATATTTTATATAAATTTATATATATAATATAACTAAAAGAATATAATCTCTTATATTTATAATAGTAATTATATTACTTATAAGGCTAAAGCTAATATATTTAATTAAGAATATTATTTTATTACCTTAATATATTACTTATAAGCTTTATATTTAATATTTTTATATTTAAGTTATAGGGTAATAAGTTAAATCTCTTTTTTTATAAAATATTTATATATGAATAATAGGATTTTCTTCCTTTATTAAATTAAGTAAATCTTAATTATAATTATAATATAAAATAATACTTACTTACCTAATATAAATCCCTTAAATTTCTCTTATACTTTCTCTTATTTTTATATTTTTATTACGTTTTTAATCCCTATTTTTAGCTTATTTAAGCTAGCTAATCCCTGCTTACTAATACTAATATTAGTAAGTAAATTTAGCCTTATTTTAGCTTACTAATTATATTAGCTAATAATAGCTTATAAATTTATTAATACTATATATTACACTAATTTTCAAAATGTAATGTAGTGTAGTAAAACTATACTATACTCAGAGCTCTTACAAATATAGTAAATACAAGTGTATTGTGTATTGTATTTTGTATTGTATTGTATTTTCGTGTATTGTATTTAAATACATTACATTACATAACTAAAATACCTATAAATGTATTATAAGTAAAAAAAAACCCCTGTTTTCTTAAACTAAAGATTATCAGGCTAATTATAAGGGTTATAAGGGAAAATTTTATATCATTAAAAAGAGCTAAATTAGCTCTTTAAAATGCTTCACTTTTTATTACTATAAGCTATTATCTTAAAAAGTTATAAGCAATTGAAAATTCGCCCCGCTTTACTTACTTTTTATTTTAAGACATAACTTTAAAGCTTAATATCTCGCTTAATATCCACATTTTAAGGTTAATTTTTAAAGATCTAAAATCACGTGATTTGTAGCTTTATTTTAATATATAATATGCTTATATAAGCATTTATTTATAATATTAGATATTTTATAGCCTTATAATACATTTATAGGTATTCGTATCCTGTAATGTATTGTAATATATTACAATACAATACAATACAATACAGTATAGTAAAAACTACAAAAAATACAATACATTTAGAGGTCTGACTATACTACACTACACTAAATTTCACTAAAAACTACAAAACTACACTACTTTTAATACTCTGGTTACTATTAGCGTAAAGAAGAGCTATACTTATCTTTATTATATTATCTTCAATAAAATTATTTTTATACCTTAACTTTAGCCTAGCTTTATTAACTTTTATAAGATTTAATACTAATACTTATTTTAATTATTAGGCTTATAATTATTCTTATTTAAAGGTAAGTTAAGTTTAGCTTAGCTTTAATTTATAATCTTATTATTTTTATACGTTAATTAATACTTTATAGGTTTTTATTAACGTTAAGACTTATTTAATTTTACCTTAGCTTTAAGATAAGCTTACTAAGCTTATTAATACTTTTAAGCCTTAAGTATATACCCCTATTATACCCTTAACTTTAGCTTTAATTTAATTTTAATTTTTAGCTTAATTAAAGGCTAATATAACTATTCTTTAGAAACTATATAATAAGCTTAAGGGTAAGGCTATTATTAGCCTAGCTTTAACTACCTATAATTAAAGTATTAATAAGAAAACTACATTTTCATTTTTTTTAAAAAGCTTAAATAATTAATAATAAATCTAATAAAATACTTAGATTATAATAATAAATACATAAAATAGCTAATATTATAACCAATTAGCTTATTTAAAAACGTGGGTCCTTTTAGCTTATTATAAGCTTAAAAACTAGATTATGTAATTTTTTAAAAACACACTACACTATACTACACTATAAAAACTATAAAATGTAGTTTTTGAAGTTTTAAGCTTATAATAGTATATAAGGACCCACTTTTTTAATATTAGCTTATAATATAGAATTTATACTAGTTATCCGTAAAACTTATAATCTTATAAGTATTTTATTAGATTTAATATAATTTTTTTATATTCGAAACTATAAAAACTATAAAACTACAAAACTATACTACTTCTAATGCTTTGCTTATAATAGTAGTAATTAAAAGAAGTTATTAGCTACTATAAAGCGCGTTATTAAGTTAATATTAGCTTTAGGTATTACCTAAAAGAAGATAAATAATTTATTATAGTAATTACTTATTATTATAAAGAAGGCTATTATATTTAATAATAGTATTAGCTTATTTTTAATACGTTTTTCCCGTTATTTTCTTATATTATTATTTATAGTCTTATTAAAGTTAATACTTACTTAAGAATTATAATTTAAGCGTAAGTAATCTAGTAAAGGTATTAAGTAATAAGTAAGGTATTATTCGCTTATCTTTAAGCTTAAATCTATTATTCAAGGGGAAGAATACTTTTAAGAAGAATAATATAACCTAGTATTATTAATTAGGTTCTTTTATTATTATATTATTAAATTAAGTTTAGCTTTAAGCTATAGTTTATTATTATAATAAATTAAATTTCTTTTATTTAATTATTTTTTATATATTAAACCTTAGTATTACCTTAGCTTAAATTTAACTTTAACTTACTCTTAGTATTATTATTAGCTTATATAACCTAACTTTTTATAAGTAATATAATAAGGTAATAGTAGAAAAGCTTACCTATATTTAATAGCTATTAAGTTAAGGTTTATATTAAGCTAGTATTCTTTAAAGCCTAGTAGAATTTCTTATAATCTTTAAGCTAGTCTTATAATTAACTATTATTATATAATAGATATTTAATAATAACGTGGTATACGTTCTTTATATTTATTTTATATTAATATAAAGAGAACTTTACTTTAAGAATGTATTACTTATAAAGAAATTTATTAAGACTTATATAGCTAATACGTAGCTATATTAAAGTTATTATTTTATATTTTAATAGGTTTAAGTGTATTCTCTTATTTTACTTAATAGATTTAAGTTAAGGTATATTTTTTATTACTTTAACGTTTCTTTATAGGTAATAATTTCTAGCCTTATAATACTAATAGTAAAATTTATATTATTAGTTTACCTATAACGCTTCTTACGTAATATTACTCTAGCCTTAGGTTTATAGCTATTATATAATTTCTTTATTAGGTTTTCTTTATAAGCTACGCTTTTATTTAAGTACCCTTATTATAAATATATATATTATATAAATTTAACTTAATATTTTTAAGTCTTTAAGCTATTATTTAAAGCGCTTTTTTATATAATTTAAATAAAGGTTTAGTAGTAAAATAGCTACTTTTACTTTAAGCTAAAAGATTAAAGTAGCTTTAAACGCTTTAATAATAGCTTAAAAGTATTTTAATTATTTACTAATAAGTTATTATATAATACCTTTTAACTTACTATATATCTTTATTAGTTTATAGTATATACTTACTTTATAAGTAATAATAGATTAAATTATTTAATTATATAAGTATTTAGCTTCTTTATAAAAGTATCTTTAAATAAATACTATAAAAGAGATAAAAGTAAGCTATTATTAGATTAACTTATTCTTAATCTTTATTTAATATTTATTTTAAGTAAGCTTTTAATTAAGCTATACGCTTAAAAAGTATACTTTTATAGTTATTAGTAATATCTTTATACTATTAAGGTAAACGTATATTATTATTAACGTTTATATATAATTAAAGTATATAAGCTTACTCTTTATTAGGTTAAAGTAAACTTTAGCGTTTATTATTTAATTTACGCACGTATTTTAAGTGGTTTTAAGGTATTATTACGTTTAATTTAATATCTTATTAAAGGCTAGAATATTTATATTATTAATAAAACCTATAATAAGAATATTTAATACTTTTTAAAGTTATTTATAAAGTAAGGTAATATAAAGTAAAAATAGTATTAATAAGAGTAATAAACCTTATAAAATACCTATTAGTATTTAATAAACCTAAAATATTTATTTATTAAAGTATAAGTAACTTATTTTTAACTTAATTATAACTTAAATAAACGCGATTATTTAGTAAAAAAGCCTTATCTTTAAAAGTATTTAAATAAGTTTAAGGTAATTAATTATATTAAAGGTACTATTAATATTTAGCTATAAGAGTAAGGTAATATTATATTAGCTTTAAGCTATTTTAATTACTTTTATTATAATTTTAAGCGTAGTTTTAATAGACTTATCTCTTTTATTTCTTATTTATAGGTTTAAGAGTATTACCTTTACCTTAATAACTCGCGTAACTTATCTTATAATTATAGCTTTTATAACTTTATCTATTACATTTAAAAGTAATATTAGTCTTTAATTACTTACCTACTTATAGTTCTTTAGCTTCTTTATTAGCTTTTATAATATAACTACTTTAATAATATAAAACTAGGCTAAAAAGTAAGCGTATTTAAGTAAGTTATTAAGAAAATAAGTAATTACTTTAATAAGGGGTCTCTTATAAGCCTTTAAAAGGCTAGCTAATATCTTATTATCTTTAAGAGCCTTTTAGCTTATTATAAACGTTAAAGCTATTTTTATTTTAATAGAGTTAATATAGTCTTCTTTTAAAATATAAATAATATTAAGTTAAGAGAAAGTTAAGTTTAAAATAATATTAAGGTTAATTATAAACTTAAGAAAGAATTTCTTAATAAGAATATTAGCCTTATTAATATATTCTATAATTAATTACTTTATAAGGTTATTTAAGTTACCTTAATATAATAATAAAAGGTTAGCTTACTTTAAGAGGGTATAGCTTTAAAGTTTTACTTATCTTTTTAGTTTTTAAAGGCTTTCTTTAACTAATAATACCTTTTTTAAGGCGTTTTACTATATACTTCTTCTTTCTTTAGCTATAATTTAAGTTTAAGCTTTTTTCGCCTTATAATAAAGTTATTAGTTTAGCTTTATATACCTTTTAACTTAAGCTCTCTTTACTTTACGCGTAGCTACTATTACCTTAATTATACGATTAATCTACTAGAATTTCCCTTTAAGCTTACTCTTTCTCTTTTTTAAGGCTATTAATTAAGCGATTTCTTATAATTACTTAATAAGCTAATTTATATATTTATTAATCTCTTAATAGTTTTAAATTAATATTAAAGCTATCTTTAAGTTAAAGTAATATTATACCTTTATAGCTATTAAATTATCTTTTATTTTCTTTTATATATATCTTAATAATAAGGTATTTAATATAAGCTTCTTTTCTTTAAGGTTAATATTAATTAATTATAAAATATAATTAAATTTAATTATATTAAGCGCGTTTAAGTATATTACTTTAAGACTTCTTATAACTTATATTAGATTTGTAATATTATTCTTATAGCTATAATATTATTAGATAAATTTCTTATATAGCGTAATAAGTATAAGTTATTATTACTTTATTATTTATAAAAGTCTCTTTACTCTATTAAATATTCTATTATAAGCGTTTTATAATAGGTGTTTTTAGTTAAAATTACTAATAAAAACGCTTTAATTTAAAGGCTCTATTATCTTTAATTTTATTAATAGTATTTATTAGTTAAGGCCTAATAGCTTTGAATAAAGTGAAAAAATATTAATATCTTTAAGCGTTACGTAGCTTTAATTCTTTTTTTCTTAGGTCTTTTATATATTAAAGCTATACCTTTTATTAATATATATAGCGTTTCTTTCTTTATAGTATATTAGGTAATATTTATTAAGCCTTAAGCTAAAAGGCTAATTATACCTTATTATTTTCTATTTTTATATTACTATTAAATTAATATTAAAGCTATATTATAGTACTATATATATAAGTATATTCTTCTTATTAATATTTTAATAAAGGATTTTTATTATTACTAGATAAAGAGTTAAATAACTATAATTAGCACTTCTATTAAAGGGGTATTAGCTAAGAAGTAATTAATATACTATAGTATTTTATTTAATTAAAAGTTAATAATATTATAATAATTATAGCTTTTTAATAAATACTCTCTTTTCTTTATAAAAGGTTAGTTTTCCGCTAAGAATAAGTTACTCTTAGCCTTTAATTTTAAGTGGTATTTATTATTATAATATAGCTTAATAAATCTTATTAAGCGTTTTATATATACTTCTTTAACTTTATTCTAGTATTTCTTTAATATAAAATAAAAGTAAAATTAAGTTAAGTGTATTTTAAAGTAAAGAACGCACTTTTCTCTAGTATTTAATATAATAATAGAGTAGCTTTCTTCTTTATCTTTATATTAAGTAATAGTATATTAACTATACCTTAATATTATCTTATAATATTTAATAATATAACCTATTTTATAGTAATTATAATATTAATATAAGTTAAGAGTTCTATTATAGGGTTTAATATTAAATATCTTAGCCTTATATATAAGTTTAATTTAATATAACCTATTCACTTACTTTATGTCTTTAACTTTTAAAATTAAAACCGTTTATATTATAGTATTACTTTAAGGGTAACGCGTTATAACACGTATAATCTTCGTATTATTTTCTCTATTAAGATTAATTATAAGGTCTTTTTTTTTAGTATATTAAATAAGAAAGGCCTTTATTATAATACTAAGAATTCTTATATAAATTATTACTTTTAGCTTAAAGGTAGCTTAAGTTTAATTTATATTTTTCTTAAAGAAAAAAGCGTTATCTCAAAATATAATAATTATATCTTTATTAAATAGCTTATATATAGCTACTATTATATTACTTTTTAGGGCTTAATTTATAGCCTTTATCATGTCTTTAATAGTTTAATTTTAAAGTACTTTTATAATTATAATACCTTTAATAATAATTTTATAATACTAGTAATTAGGGATAACTAAGAGGGGAGATTTCTAGGTTTACGCCTTAGCTAGGTTAGTTATAACACTTACCTAAGTTCTCTATTAAGTAGTATTATAAAGTGCTTCTTATATTATAGCTATAATTATATTATAAAGCTATACTTTTATAATTAAGGTATTATTAGTAATAGCTATAGCTTTAACTTAATATTATACTACTTTTTAAATAGTATACTCTTTAAATAGTTTTTATATACACTTTAATAAAGCTACTAGAATAAGACTAGTTAATTTATTATAAATAGCGCGTTTTTTATTATTAAGTTTATCTTAAATCGCATTTAACTTAGGGTTATATAATACCTATTTCGTAAACTATTCTCTACTTATATTTAGGTAATAATAGCTTTATATAAGCCTCTTTTCTCCTTTATTTATTACTATTAATATTATATTCTTTATACTACTTTTATTATAGCCTTAATATAATATTATAATAAAGGGTAA
This sequence comes from Metarhizium acridum, assembly GCF_019434415.1. Lineage (NCBI taxonomy): Eukaryota > Fungi > Ascomycota > Sordariomycetes > Hypocreales > Clavicipitaceae > Metarhizium > Metarhizium acridum. The sequence goes on along the minus strand of NW_027094047.1, from coordinate 491,910 downwards.
TTAAGTGTAAGGAATTTAAATCTTGGGTTATTTTTCGTTTTAAAGGTAATTTTAAGCTAGTATTATAATATAAGAGCGAGAGTAAAAGTTTTATTTATATTACTTTTTACTTATAGTTTTCTTATAATATTTTATTAGCTTTTTATTTATTTTTATTTTATTAAAATATAATAATTACCTTAAGTATATTAATTATATCTTTAATAGTTATTTATTAATTATACTTAAAGAGCTATCTCTTTTACTTTATTAAATAATAAGTATCTTTTTAAAACTCTCTTTAATTCTTAACTCCTTTAACTTTATACTTTTTATTATTCTCTTTAAGGTTTAATATTAAAAGTAAGTTTTTACTAGTATTTTCTAACTTTTTTTATAGCTTTAATAAGCTAATATAAAAGATATTATAAAGGTAATTATATTATTTTAATAATATTAAGTAATATACTTATTTTTTAATAGTTTTTAAAATTTAAAAGGGTTTAATATAATAAAAGATAAGCTTTTATTTTCTTACCTTAAATTTAATATTCTTTATAATTAGATCTATTAAGTCTCTTTTATATAAGATAAAAGATATATATTATTAATTATAATACTTTACTTAAAATTTTATAGCTTTTTATTAATTAATTTAAAGTTATTCTTATACTTTCTTAAGCTTAATTATATAGGTTTTTATAATAAGTACTCTCTTTTAATAAGCTTTAACTTTAAGGTAAAAGTAAAACTTTAAGTTATACTCTATTAAATTATAATTAAATAAGTAATTTATTATATTACTCTTTACGTTATTATAAGCGAATTAAGCTTATAATAATAATTATACTTATATTAATTAATTACTTATAATAAAATAATATAAGTAATACTTTATAGTTTAATTTATTCTTTTTATTTACTTATTTATTTATAAGTAAAAAGCTATTAAAAGCCTTTTTTTTATCTTAAATAAGTAATAAAGGTTTAACTAAAATTAGCTAATAAATACTAGCTCTTTATTAAATATAATACCTTTTAATACGTTAAATTAAAGTTTAATCTTATAATAAAAGAGTTTTACTAGTTTTATAACGTTAATAATAGTATTAATTATTAAAAAAAGAGAATACTTAATAAATTAATTTACTATTATTAGTATTATATTAATACTTTACTTAAAATACTTTATTTTAAATAGCTTTATTATAAAGTCTATTAATATTTTAACCTAAAATTATTATAAAATTAATAGTAATTTAAGCGCATTATATAAGTAATATTATTAGATTATTATCTCTTAATAAATTATATAGCTTATAATATAATCTTTTACTTTATCTTATATATATAATTAATAAAAGTTATATTATAATAATTTTAAGATTCTTTTTATTTTAAAGTAATCTATTAATAAATTATTATAATATAACTTAAGTAACTTTTAATATATCTTTAAATCTTAAGATATAATTACTTGATTCTTATATAATAAGAGATTACTCTTATCTTTTATTTAATTTTTCTTTTCTTTTTATTTTATTATTAGCTTATTAATAAATTACTTTTATATATTTAAGTTATAGCTTTAAACTTAAAGTAAAAGTTCTTTAAGTAATATAATTAATTTATTCTTATAAATTAATTATTATCTTATAATATACTTTACTTAACTTTACGTAATTATACTTATTATACTTACTTTCTTCTTAAATTTATTAATAAAATAAGTAATAATTATTAGACTTATAATAATTACTTAGCTTATATAAGTTAAATATCTTTCTCTTAAAAGTCTTAAAGCTTTATATATTTAATTAAACGTTAGCTTTTTATTATAATTTTTATAGTTTCTTAAAGTATTCTTTACTTTTTCTTAGGTAATTATTAGCTTCTTTTATAAGTTTAATAATAACTCTTTATTAAATATAGCTTTACCTTTATAATTAAGTTATTTTAATAGCTTATTTATTAAATTACTCTTATTAAATTAATACTTAATAATAAAGTTAAAGAGTAATAAGAATATATATTAATAAGTTTAACACTTATTTAGCTTAAGTTACCTTATAAATATTTAAAGGTTATAATAGTTTAATAAAACTTTAATTAAGTTTATTACTTCTTTTATATAATATTATTAATATTTAAATAATTCTATTATAATAAATAATTTTTAGTTTAATATTTTATAATTTCTTTTTATATTAATAAACTTTTAAGATTAAAATATAATAAGGTAATATTACCTTTTATTATTTAATTATAAGAGAATTTTAATTATTATAAAGTTAAACGCATTTATTTTAATTTAAATTATTTTACTTAAATTATAATATTAAAGAAAAGAGACTCTTATAAAGGTATTCTTTAAATAATTAAATATTAATTATTTTTTACTTATAAAGGTTAAGTAATTAAGCTTCTTACTATTTTAACTTCTCTTTAATAAGGTATTTAAGAGTATTATTATTTTAAAGTAACTTTATATAAATTATTAATAAAAGTTATAGAATTCTAAAAATACTTATATCTTATAATACGTAATTAATTCTTTTTATTCTTAAATAATTTATACTTATTTTAAATCTATTAAAAGATTATTAATTAATAAAATAAACCTTAAAAATTCTATAAAGATTTAATAGAAAATACACTTAAATAGCTTTATAAATAACTTAATTACTTATATTTATTTTAATATTTAGGTAATATAAGAGATATATTTCTCTTTTATTTTTAAGAAGATTAAAATATTATTTAAATATACTATATAAATAATATTAATTAGCCTTTATAAGGCTTAGTAAATATAATTTTAAAAAGTAATAAGCGTATTTATAAGGCTAAAAAGTATAATTAAGTATTTATAATACCTATAATAAATTTAAAAAGCTATCTTTTACTTATCTCTCTCTTTTATTTATATTTTATAATAGGTATTTTTAATATTAATTTTTAAGAAGAACTTAATCTCTTAATATTTATTAAGTAACTTTAAAATTAAAGGTAATATATAATAATTCTTTTAAGTTACTTTATTTAATCTCTTATAATTCATATATAATCTTAAGGTTTTATTCTTCTTAAATATAAATGAAATTAATATTTTAATTAGGCTTTTTAAGGGTTTTATTCGTTTATTTATTAGGTTTTTATTAATATATTAGTAAAGCTTCTTTATCTTAGCTTAAAATAATAGATAAATAAATTTATAAGGTAATATAATATTAGATAAAAGCTTAATATTATAATTAATATTCTTATATAATAATAAGGTCTTAAAATAATTATTTATAAAGATATTCTTAAAGTTATAAAGCTTTATTAAAATATTATTTATAAAATTATACTCTTTTATTAGCTTTTTATCTCTTAAAATAAGAAAGTCTTTTTTAAGTATACTAATAATAGCGTAAATTTAAGTTATATTCTAGTACTTCTTAATAAATTTATAGGGATTATTTAGTGAAAAGCTCTCTCTTTAAAACTTATATTATTATTCTTAGCTATATATAATTATATATATTTTTTATTTAATTAATATATATATTCTTATTAAAATAAGATTTTCCTCCAAATTTAAGTCTCTTTTAATAGTAATATATAATAGTTTTAAGGTATATTTATACTTATAAAAGTTAATAGCTTAAATAAGTACTTTATATATATTATATTAGAGAATTATAAGAGTTTTAATTAATTATAAAATAAGAGCTATTACTTTTACTTAATATAGTTTTTATTACCTTATAAAGTTAATATTAATAAGATTAAGTATTATATAATTATTAAAATTAACGTAAGTTTTTATAATATCATACTTATATATAATAATCTTTATATTAAAATATTAGTTTATTAATACTTTTTAACTTAAAGTTCAAGTAAAGGTAATTACTTTAACCTTTAAGTATTTCTTTAATTATTTAAGTTATTTTTAAGTAATTTATTATAAGTAAGTTAAAGGTAATTCTTATTATTATAATTATAATAATATAACCTTTTTTATTTAATTAAGTTTAAGTTTTAATTATAATAATTTAATTATAAAGATCTTTTATTATTAAGATAAGCTTTTAATAAGTTACTTTTTTCTTATTAAAGTATCTTTAAAAAGCTTTTTAATTAAAATAAGTTAATCTTTTACTTATTTTTCTTTAATATAATATTTTAAAATTATTAAGTAATTTAAATTACTTTTTTTTAAGTTTTCTTAAAGATAAAGGTATATAAGTTTATATAATCTTAAACTTTAAGTTATAACTTAATAAAAAGAGTAAGTACTTATAACTTTTTATTAGCTTTTTTTAAGTGTTTCTTTAATAAATTTAAGTAAATATTAAAGTTTATAAAGCTTTAATTTTCACGTTACTTTACTTATTTTAATTATATAATTATTTAAGCCTTATAATTTTTCACGTTTTTTAAAAGTATAAGAGTTTAATTCTTAAATATATTTTAATTATTCTTAAGATTTTCCTTTTAATTTATTAATTATTTATTAAAATATTAATTTTATTTTATCTTATATTTTAAGTTTATATAATTTAAGGTAAAAAGAATTTTTTAATAATTCTTATAATACTTATATTTTACTTTATTAAAATTATAAATTAAGTTATTTATTTAAATCTTATACTTTTAAGAGTTTATTAAATAATAAAAAGAGTTAATATTCTTAACCTATACTTTTTAATTATTACTTTTCTTTAAATTATAAAAGTTATATTTCTTTTTTATTATTAAGTAAGTAATTTTAAGAATTAATTTTTATAGCTTTTTTTTCTTTTTTTAAAGCTTTTATAACTTCTTTAATTAAGTAATTTAATTTTAAAGAGTTATAATAACTTTATTTAATTATTTAAGTATTTTCTCTTTACTTAAAGCTATTATATTCTTTTAATTACTTAATAATTCTATTAAATTCTTTATTATTAAAGGTAAAAGCACTTATAAAATAAAGGTTTTTTAAGTACTTATCTTTATTATTTTAATTAAGTAACTTTTTAAAAAGCTTTAAAAATTATAAGATTATAAGAGAGATTAAAAGTTAAGTAATTAAAGTAAAGGTAATTATATTATAATAATTAAAGCTTATTTTATTTTTTAATTATTCAGCCGAAGGCTGACTCTACATTAATCCATAAGTTTTCCGAATAATGAGGGTTTGGTGCAGGCTTGACAAATAAGTTTCTATTGGTCCAAATTTTGTATGGGAAATCGCGAAAGAAGGCTGGATTGGTTGGTGGCTCTAGAAAAGTGGGTAAAGGACAGCCACCGTCTGTCGGTGCTTCTTTGTTTACTTCTCTGTTTACAATCGTTTACAATCGTTTACAATCGTTTACAATCGCTAAATTTGCCCAGCGATCTGTTCGTTTGCTTGGCCAGCAGCCTTTCTTCCATTATTGAAACAGATGTACCGCATGGTTGGGTATGGATTATGATTCTAGGGGTAATATTAGTCCTAGATCTGAATTGGCAGTCCATTGCCCGTCTTGCGACCGAACAAAATCACCAAGTAATTTCGTTAGCAGGAGGAAATCTGCCAATCCAACTACAACCTGTCTGGAATGCCGGGACCACCGCAATTCCGAGGTAACTGACACCATTGATATACTATATATGCCTCCCTAACCTGATCAAGCGTGCCAGGTCCAAAGGTGCCGTCCTTGCATTGAGAAAGCTGGCTGTCCGTCCTACCTCAGCTGAGAGATCTGCCCCGAAAAGAACCGACAGAGACGCTGGCCTATCGCCTCCTAACCAGAGATCTGGAACCCAACCTACATCGCCAGAGAAGCTACGGCAACAACATACAGCTAGGAGTTTGTTCGGAGAGCCAGGCAGCCAGCCGCAGATAGTGCTGGGGACGCCGATCCCACCAACCCAAGCGAGCTCGCGGCTCTTCCGGGCTCTAGCTCCCTCACCGCCTGTGCCGCCCTCGACCGATCCTGTCGCCTCACATTCTGATCCATCTACTGTCCGAAGCAGCACGACTGGTGTGGACTACTCTTACCTGGCTGTTAGGTTCCACAAGGGCGGGAAGGACTCGCAAGATGATGCCTCCAAGGCCGGCGCCAGGGCCAAGCAGGCCACTATTCGGCGCGACCATCGTTCACGACGCCGTGCAGGGGAGGCTGTGTCACTAACTCCCACAATCTCTCAACTCGGCGTCTTTGAAGGTTCTGATGGTCCTGGAGAAGGTATCCTTGTGCTGTGGTCCCGGCAGTTTGTTCAAGCTAACCACGGAACGTAGCTGGGAGTCAAGATCGACTACAGGCAAATGAGCTCCCAGATGGGGATGGAATGACCAAGGAAGCGGATGACAGGGGACAGTTCTCTGAATCTGATGTTGACGTCGAGGACTATTTCAACTTGCTGCTTTCACCTGCTCGACCACGGAAGTACCTCGAACACCTAGGGGTAGAGTCTGATTCCGATCTAGGGGACGAAGACGGGAACGATAATAGCAATGCCTTGGACGAAAGCCCTCTTCGCTATTGCTCGCGGCAGCCTTCCAGAAAGTCAGGGCCTCGTCGCCGTGCTCGCCGTGGTCCTGCCCCTGGTACAGGAGGGCGGCCAAAAAAATCTCAAAGGCAAACTCGATCGTCGGGGCCGCCACGACGGTACCGGAGTCCAGTGATGATTCCACCTGAAGAATCGGCCGTATTTCACGCACAAGATCCGGTGTGGAATGGGGACCTGGACGCTTGCGCCTTGACCTGTCGTGATAAAGCAATCCTCCGTGAGTTCTGGACAAAGCTGGACAATGACCAAATGCAATTTTGTGGTCGATGTCAAGAGCGTTGGTTCCAGATGAAGATCGATTCTGATGGCATTTGTGCGCGTTGCTGTCGAAAGGATGATAAACGCGGCCCTGAAGAGCCGTACTTCTTCTCTGTGGACAACCAGTTGGATTTTGGCTCCGTACCGACTCAATTGCCTCAGCTTACACCTACTGAAGAGTCTTTAATAGGCCGTGTTCACGTCCACGTGAATATTATGCTTGTGCGGGGCCAGCAGTACAAATATCGGGGACATGTTGTTCACTTTCTCCGCGAGGTTGGCTTGGTGTACAACCAACTCCCGCTTTTGCCGCGGGAGTTGAACACTGTATTACTCCGTCCTTCCAATACGTCGTCCCATGCAAACCTTAGCCGGCAATTCACCCGCCAGTTCCGTGTACGCCGCCAGCCAGTTGCCATATGGCTTAACTACCTCCGGCGCCATCATCCTGGCTATCGATGCATCGTCATCGACGAAGAGCGGCTGAGTCAATTGCCTCAAGATGGCAATGTCCTGGACGACATCCCCCAGAGCCAGGTGGAGGCTGCCGAAGTTGGACCCGAGGAAGATGAGGAGGCAGAACCGGACCTGGAGGACGAGGCTGCGGTGCCGGACCTTTTGGCCAAGGACACGGAGCTCGATGCTCTGCGGTCTATTCTTGCCGGAGAACCAGAAGCTGAACCAAGGCTTTCCACAAGCTTCCAGGAGCAGGTGCAGCACGAGCTGCAGCTTCCGAATATACGGCGCACACCCATTAATGAGTTCAATCGCTCTCATGCCCTACTCTCCTTAGCTTTTCCCTGCCTCTTTCCTGACGGGAGAGCCGACTTTGTTGAGCCTCGGCTACGGTCAATCGACTACAAGGACTACATCGAGCACGCGATGCGCTGGCATGACGGGCGTTTTGCACGCCACCCGACCTTCCGCTTCGTCGCCTTCAATACTCTGATGCGGTCACAGGCCCGTGCACGGTCCAAATTCTTCGTGAAGCAACACGATGGTAGTCATGAACCGCTCACACGGGAGCAGCTTGTTCAGGCACTGGAGCACAGCGAGGACCCTGAGGCGCAGGTGCTAATCAACTCAATCACAAGACATGCGGTACCTATTCGCGGCACGCGCCCCTTCTGGAACAGGAAGAGGCAGGACCTCGAGGCCTATGCCTACAACCTTGGATGTCCTGGTGCATTCATCACATTCAGCCCGGCAGATTTACACTGGCGGAGTCTCTACCAGCACATGCCCCGATATGATGAATGGCTGGCTGCGTCCGAGTCCGAGAGGATGGGTCTCTCGCGCCAACTTTTGCGTCAGAATCCTCACATTGCTGCTTTCCATTTCTACCGCCGATACTGTTTCTTTCGAGATATCGTGTTAAGCAAGAAGTTCAACATTACGGATTACTGGGATCGGTATGAATGGCAAGGGCGTGGCAGTCCGCACAACCATGGCCTGTACTGGATGGAGAATTGCCCAAGAGTCGACATGGTGGATGAAGCCGCTCGTGATGTTTTTGCACGCACGTGGGGATTCCACATCACTGCCATTAATCCTGAGCCGACTAGGACTATGCCCCAGGGTGAGGGTAACCCCCTGAGCGTAGATCCACTGAGTACAGAACTGACATTCCTGCGTCTCTCACAAATCGTCAACCGCTGCCAGCGCCACAGATGCAATACCACATACTGCTTACGCGTAAGGAAGAGAACCGTTGATCTGGCGAGGGATATGGAAGGCGCTGCTGCAGATATCGAGGCGGCCAATGCGGCCAATCCAGAGCGGGAGTGTCGTTTTGACTTTCCTCGTGCCTTGCGGGAGCTGGCCGCAGTGATCAGGAAGGAAGGCAAGTCGTACTATGTCTTCGAGGCGGCGCGGAATGACAACCTCATGAATCACTTCAATCCCGCCATTATACTAGGCTGGCTAGCCAATATCGACATATCTCCTTGCACCAGCCTACAGGCGGTTATTACGTACGCTGCCAAGTATTGCAGCAAATCTGAGAAGAAGACTGAGCCTTACTGTAAGCTTGCAGACCAGGTTTTGCCGCACACGGCACACCTTCAGCCGCTATTATCCTTCTCCTCTCGCCTGATGAATAAGCTGATTGCCGAGAGAGATTACTCGGCGCAGGAGATTTCCCATCTTCTCCTTAACATTCCTCTGCAGGAAGGCACGCGGATGGTGGTCTCTGTCGACTGCCGTCCTTTGGAGCAACATGCACGTTCGTATCGCGTGGATGAAGATGTCAACGAGACCGTCGGCAGCTACAGGAGGTATCTCGAGAGAAATGACCAGCACGAGGATGCAACTTACCTCGAGTACCTGCAATCGTATAATCTCAAGACGTGGAGGAGACTCGCTGCCAACGCGAAGAAGAGAGTCCTGTCTTACTTTCCTCGATACAGGTCCGTGGAGGCATCTCCCCAGTTTGGTGACTTCTGCCGTGTTAAATTGATGATGGCTCATCCGCATCGCTCTCCAGAGGAGTTGCTCACCGTGGGCGGGCAGCGGTTCGATTCCTTCGCGGCTGCGTACAGGTTTTGCAGAGAGCAGCACCGTGACACCCATGCGGACGATCATTATGGGGAGCCAGATACAAATGAATTGAGGGCTGAGGACGACGAATTTGAGCTTGAGGTCCATGAAGAGCCCATTGTGGATGAAGACTGGCATGAACTCGCCCGCATGCTTCCCGACCGCCCGCTGGAGGAAGAGGATATCGACATGCTCGGCCGCCGAGACATCGACATCAATTATGATTGGACCCCTCACGTTGGACGGTATACTGATGACGGTATTCTCAAGGGCGACTACTGGAAGCAACGCAAGGCGGCAAACCGCCTTGACCTTGATGTGGATCATCAGCCCTTGGAAGCTCGAGATTCCCTAAACCGGGATCAGCGCTTAGTATACGATACCGTGATGGACCACTTCCTGAATCAGGAACCCTCTCAGTTGCTGCTCCATGTGGATGGTGGAGGTGGTACCGGGAAGTCATACCTCATTAATTTGCTCTCCGCGCACCTCCAAGCCGCTGCTGCCGGGAGAGGGACACCTGTTTGGCGTGCCGCGCCCACTGGCGTCGCGGGAAATCAGATATCGGGCACTACTTTGCACTCCCTGTTACACCTTCCAATCAACAAGGACTTCAAGCCCCTCTCGCCCACTGACATGGCCCAGCTCCAGAAGAAGCTGAAGGACATCAACTACCTGATCATCGATGAGAAGAGCATGCTGGGACTGCGACAGCTTTCTTGGATCGATGACCGCCTGCGCGAGGCGTTCCCGAGTAGGAATGAGGAGTTCTTTGGTAGTCTTAACATCCTTCTGGTTGGCGACTTCTTCCAGCTTCCACCCGTGCTACAGAAGCCGCTCTATTACGATAAAGAGGTGCAGGGAGTGGAGATCAAAGGCAGGAACGCATATAGACGCTTCGATAAATCAGTCTTCTTGAAGGTTGTCCAACGGCAACGGGGCGACGATCAGAAGGCGTTTCGCACAGCTCTCGAGGAATTGCGGCTCCTCCAACTGTCAGTCGAGTCCTGGAAACTCCTTTCCGGTCGAGTACAGGCGAAGCTAGATGATCTGGAGGTCGCCAGGTTCGCCAACGCCTTGCGAGTATACGCCACGAAAGATAGGGTGAACGAATATAACCACTACCACCTCGACCGCCTCGGCCGGCCAGTCATTCAGGTCAAGGCTAAGAATGTCGGCCTTGGCGCGGCTGCGGCGCCTGATGACAAGGCGGGCAACCTTGCGAAGCAGATCCCTATATGCATTGGCGCCCGTCTGATGCTGACATCTAACCTTTGGCAGCCAGTTGGTCTCTGCAACGGCGCTCGCGGTACCGTTTACGATATCGGCTGGGCACCGGGGGCTGACCCAGTCCAAGACCCTCCCTGTGTTATCATGATGGAGTTTGACAAGTACAGTGGACCTGTGTTCCTGACCACCGCTGATGGCAGAAAGATTGTCCCGATTCTCCCAGTAGACAGGGACTTCCTCATCGGAAGCACTCTCTGCACTCGCACGCAGTTTCCCCTGATCGTATGCTACGCCATTACGGTTCACAAGTCGCAGAGCATCACTGAAGATGTCATCGTGACAGATCTCTCCTGTCGGGACTTTCAGACTGGTTTAAGCTACGTAGCTGTCTCTCGCGTAAAAACGCTCCAGGGCTTGATGCTGGATGCGCCCTTTGATCGTGGTCACCTGTTTTACGAGTCTCCACCAGAGGGTATGAAGATGAAGATGAGGGATGAGCGGCATAGAAGACGACAGGTCCTTACACGGAATCCATATAGGTCAGACCACGGCTCTGCATAACTAGATAGCTAGCTAAATGTAATGGCTTAATAGTTGCTTGGCCCAAGGACTCCCAGCCTTCGGATGATCGTACCCCTTGCACCCACAGCTCTAACGTGCAAGGGGTGGCGTAGTATTTTAGCATTCAGCTATTCGCTCTTCCCTGGCTGCGACTCGGGGGTCGCGCCTTTGTTTCGTTTACGTTGCTCTCAAAAAGCCCCCCTTTTTATGAATAGTGACTATTCTGGTCAATCAAGTCATGAAGTTGCAAACTGCTCTTTCTTTGGCGGCCCTTGGCTACGTCACTGCTGGCTGCCTTCTCCCAGAGGAGACTGAAGGTGGGCAAATCAGTCTTCGCCGGCGTCAGTCTGCGAGAACAAAAAACTATGCGCCCATAGGAAAGGGGGATCGCTTTGAAGGCGGCAAAATGGTGCCACGGGGCATTTGCTCCAAGCCTGACGATTTCAAAGACGAATCCAAGTTGTCAATTTTAAGTGTCTCCGAAATTGGGTCAGCTCTCAAAGGTCTCCAACAGGAATATCCGGAGAAAATGAAGCTCTCCACTGCAGATCATAAGACATATGAGGGCCGCGATATTTATTACGGAGTAGTTGGCTCCGACCAGCCCCGTGTGTTCCTTACCAGTGGTGTACATGCTCGCGAGCGTGGAGGGCCAGACAGTAATTTCAGATCTGCTTTGGGCGGATAAGCAGAATACCGGCCTCACCTATGGCAGCAAAGTATATAATGCTTCACAAGTCCGCCAAGCTCTCGGAGTAGGCGTCGCCATTATTCCTTCGGTCAACCGGGATGGGATCAACTACGACCAGACTCACAACGCATGCTGGCGTAAGAACCGCAGACCTTTTGGAAATGACGAGTTTGGCGTCGACATCAACCGCAACTTCAGGGTTTTCTGGGACTGCGAGCGAGTATTTCACCCCCCGGGCTAGAGTCAGCATGTCGAAAAGGCCGTCAGCCCCTAATTACGTTGGGCCAAGCCCTCTCTCTGAGCCCGAGACGCGAAGCATCACCAATGTATTCGAACGTGTTACCAGTTTGTCATGGTATCTCGACTTACATTCCGCTCTGGGAAAGGTTCTAGTTTTATTCATGGGGCGACGATTATGCACAGTTTGACGATCCTGTCATGAGCTTTCGGAATCAGCGATACGACCGCCAACGAGGCCTCTTCCATGATAAATACAAAGAGTACATGGAGCGAGATGATTTTGACGCCCAGAAATCTGCTGCCGAGCGCATGGCCACTGCCATGAACCGTGTCGCCAACAACGGAGCTCGCTATGAGGCTGATCAGACCATAAACCTGTACCCGGCTCTGGGTAGCACCGATGAGGCCATGGCGGGATATTATAACCAGACATGCGGGGCGAATCGCATCCATGCCTTGACTTTTGAGTTTGGGCAAAGCCGGGACTGCAACGACATCTTCTACCCTGATGCAAGGCAGTACAGAGACAATATTATCCACACCAACGTCGGTTTGATGGAGCTTCTGCTGAATGCGGCAGAAAAGGGTGGTAAGAGCAAGATATATGAATGTAAGAATGAGCAAGGCACGCCGGAACAACAGCAGTCATCACCAACACCATCACCATCACCTCAAGACGGTTGCCTGGCGACAACCCAATTATCCAGGCAGGTCATTGAAGCTTGTAACGCTAAAGGTCGCAACTTACACTATGAGGGTTTGGGCAGAACTCCTTTCCAAGGGAGAGAGGCATGCGACAACGAGGGCTGGGTAGTGGTAAACCGATGTAGAGAGGAGGCAAAGCAGTCATGCCAGCAAAAGCCGAAAGAGCCTCAGCAGGAGCCGCCTAAGCCAGACCAACAAAACCCGAAGGATCCACAGCCATCGTTGACACAAGGTGGGAGTGCCTCGTGAAAAGTCTCCCCGAGTACAGCGCGTGCAGAGACCAGGCGTGCAAAGACAGCGTCGCCCAGAAGATTCGAGATTGCTTGGAACAGGCGATAAATGCAAACAGCCCGCCCAAAGCGGCCTTACCAGGCTAGGGCTAAGAATGTCCTCCAGGTTCGTCTTAAAATGCATTTTTCGGTAGCTGTGCTAGTTAATTATTAAAAGCAGGATACGCCTGCGGGTGTAAAAATATCTTAATATGCTCAAGGGTAACACTTCCAACTTCTCCCATTATGCGTTCGAGACTAGCCACTCCTTGACTTGAAGTAGTTGTAAGGAAACATTATACTATATTAACCCCGCCTCTCACGCTCGTTTGTGGATGCCTATCTGTGGGTAAATCGAATAGTAACGCGTCTGCACAGTTCTGATGCATGCTAATCATAGTGCTTTGCTGTGATGCTGGAGTCGTGCTGTTGCTATTTCTATTTCTATTGCGGTTTAACCTATTTCAGAATTTCTTTTGTTTATTGAATACTCAAAGAAAGAGCCTGGACAATGTATGTATTTCGGCCTATTCTAGCTTTAACACACACCATAGACCCCGCTATATAACCCCCCCCCCCCCCCCCCGGCTTGGAGACCTTAATGATGCTTTCATGCCGCTATCGACGATCAATATCGATGGAACTAGGGATAATAAAGGATACATAGGCAGCGTTTGTCTCATACGACTGTGGAGGATACAAGCACTGCGCTATTATTCTGTCTACGCAAGTTGTACGCTAGTTGCCTCAAGCGGTCGAGCTTCACGGTAGGCTGGATCAATCGGCCCACGTCTAAGCGAAAGTGAGGGCCGATGATACTGTTGTATGCAATCAGTCGACGACTCGGGAAGCTTGGAACGGAACCTCGGGGTAACCGCACCATCATGCTTGGCTAATTGTGCCCGGAGAGAAGCCCCGTATGGTGTTGAGATCACAGAGCCTGCTATGACGAAATGTAAACTCCATGCCTCCCTCCATGTCACCGGGCACGGAAGCTACGTAGCTGACTGAAACTTGGGGGCGAGTCATTTGCGGCGTGATGTCTTCTTCACATGCTGAAGATCATCAATCGAGACTTGTGCTGGTTCGGGATGATATTGTCATCAACCTTATCAAGTTGTCGCTTTGATAATTTTTAAATTGTGTTTAATCGTGTGACACCTAGTCCAGAAAGCTAGGTTTTATAATTGAATACTGATTGCTTTTCCATTTTTCACTCCGTCGCCGACTAGAATGTTTTGGTCAGCTTGGCAGTACAGGCCTGGATGCAGCTCTCGTCCAATGAATGACAATGACCATCCCAATCAAACCCAGGGATTTCTTTTCTGTAGCGTGCAAAAGCTCGTTAAACTATTTTACGGATATGATTGTTCTTGTACATAAGCGTGTCTCCTTGCCATATCAACACCACTGTTGACCGACGGGGCCAAGCATCAAGGCACTTATTAGTCCTTTCACCATGATTTTCGACTTCAAGTGACGTGTGTTGGCTTCTAATAGCTCTGACCTTCGAGCTAAAGCCCGCACAAAACATGCAACACCGATTAGCCAAAATTCCCATTGGACAAACCATAGTTGCCCCTGCGACACAGATGGCAATGGAGAGCCGATTGCAAAGGGATTCCTTAGCTGACGCAGGTGTTGAAGGCTCCACAGCTATCTCGGTTTTGAAGATAGAAGGAAGCATGTAAGCCGAGAATACCATGACCAAGAAGTACCAGTACGATGCTGTGCTCCAAGGGAGACCAATGATGTAGACTTGGTGCATGGCCCGATTTTCCCGGCCGCCGGCTTGTCCTGTCGATCCGAGAACCCGTCTGGCTAGAGGATCCAGAGCCTTTTGTACAAGATATGTTGTGATTGGAAAGATTTCCCAAAGTCTTACGATATGAATCGTTTGGTTGATTGACAGGATGGAAGGGACTGGTAGAGCCGCAATAACCCAAGGGAAAGCCATTCCAATAGCGATGCTGATGGATGTTGTGTAGAGTATCTCCGGTGCAACATCAAAATCGGGTACGCAGCAAGACGAGTTTTAGTTCAATCAGCGATAAAGCATAGAATATAGGGCTCACGATTCCCAGTCCCAGGAGTTGCCCTAATAATGCCATTGTTGCAAAGCTATGAGATCAGCCCAGAATCAACGTCGTGGGTAATGTGCAACGGTATGCTTACAAGGAAGGTATGTGGTCCATGTTCCCCTTTCAAAGGCTCTCAATCATGCGCAGAATCCAGATTCCCATTGCGGAGCCGCTGAATGGAATCATAAGTAAAGATATGTCGGCTCTTGATCCGTCGACCATATCGTAGAAAACACTGTGAACGCATCCAGCAAGGTGTCCAACCAGTTCCAGCCTGTCAATGGAGTGTCATTGACGAGGACTCTGCCCCTATCTTTCGCTGCATTACACGGAGAAGCATTTTGTTGAATATGTCATTTGAAATCGGAAATGCGGGCAGGGCAAAAATGCAGGGAACTGCGGGAATGAAGATAATTATTACGGGAGTAGCTCCATGCATAGAAGTGATATGTGGCGAGGCCATTTTCGACAGACTGAGTGAGGGTATTTGCAAGGTCTGAAGAAGGAGTCAAACCTGTACGAAAGCTCTGTTGAGGTATCCAGCGTAATACGAAGACTATCTCTAGGACACCGACGGCCACAAACGCTGAGATCAGAAGGCTATTGGGGTGTCTTTGACCCCAGACCGGGGAAGATCACTAATCTAACGCCGGCGGACCTATCCCCAAGGCAACATATAAGAAATGATCTAGTTTCGGTAAAGGACATGTCCCTGTCTCTGTGGTCAAATGTAACGTGGGTAAACTTGTTTCTTTTTTGCCATGGCCTTGACCCGTACACAGCCAAAGGTTTCGTTGCGTCTAGCTGTACCTTGAAGCGCGCTGCTTTTTTTTTGTTTGCGCTGTTTGCATTCACTTCACCGGCGTGCCCAAATTTCGAGCAGACCCGTCCTTGGGAGTATTTTCACTATTCAGGACTTTGGAAGTAGGGAATCCTGTTCATAGTAGACAGGTTGAGATGGCTAACATATTCATATAGACCGGCATCAGTATCATTGATAATACAAAAGAAACAGCACCTCGATGGCTGTATCATGTGTTAACACTGGTCCGGCAGTTTTATGATGTGTAGCGATGCCACTTCAGCGTGTTGATAGCCTTCGTATGAAGTGGTCGATCCTCCACCGCATCAACGAATATACGGCTTTGACAATCTCGTTGATCCAATCCATCAGCGGGGTTTTATTCCTTATCCACGAATACGCCTGCACATACGGCCCGATCGAAGAACTTCACCCAGCGTCGCAAATGGTCAGTACTGCATACTATTGCTGGCTATGTTATTGCCACCAACAGGCTCAACCTCACCGTGTTGTTTGCCTGGGGGGATATTCTGACATGGCTACCTGTTCGTGCCAAGGACTTTATGCTGGTTCTACATCTTTCACGGAAGTCATTGACATGGAAATAAGTGCCTTTACGGGAGTTACGGCTTATGCCTATGCTATAGCCGGCATTTGGGCTGTCACAGAGGTCATCAAGAGAGACCAGACACCCAGCCGCAAAGCCGTGCTTGAAACAGCGACAGAATCTTTAGCATGAGCGCCGCGTGAGACTGTCTATTCTCTAGCATCATAATACTTCATCTTAGTGTCTTACTCTCAAGGTCGCATACCTCACCACTAGTCAAGACTCAAGGCATATCTGTTTTCGGGGATAATGTAGGTATGTTACTATTTTGTCGTAGTATATTAGAATGCCGAAATCTTCAGATGTCAACTCTACTCGAGGCAGAAAGAGACAATACGAAAATATGTCTTCAACTAGAGGCGAAAGCACGACGAGCCGCTCTTCTAGCACGACTAACATGTTTGGCGACGTTGAGACCGTAACTTCTCCCCGTACTTCCATAGTACCCAAGGTGAGGGGAGGCTAATGCAAAGCGCCGCAGCGGCTAGTACAGTATTTCCCTAGCCATATCCCAAGGCTGTATACATTTTTGGTGCGAAAAGCGGGAACAGAAACGCAGCCAGGCCACGCGGGAAGTGTGATGCACTTATCGCCGAGCTGGTTTGCTCTCCATACACATCTATGAGGTAAGCATGAAGCTTTAGTCCGGCAATCTGGCTGCCAAAGGAAGTAATCGCGATTCCAAGGTCGATAATTACTCAACAAAGTCAGTACTGTGCGCTCCGGCCATAAATACAAAGGCCAACTGGCACAAGCGACGACCCCCTGAACATGAATGGGGGGCGATGCTCTGGTTTAGGCTCTGCGCCGCCATTCTTTGAGACGGCCTTTCAGTAGTAATAGTCCATTAATGGTCCACCAAGTTGGGAGCCAGCAACTTCGCCTATAGCGCAGGGAAAGTAATGTAGTTCCTGATTTCGACAGATTGCCCATATTAATCTACCCATAGCTGACTGAAGGTTGATAGGCCAAGATAGAGCAGATCATATTCAAAAGCAAATATTATGGATGTTATTTGCACGATTGGGTGTGTCCCGAGAAGTTTAAATGGTCCTGAGAACGCCCGACGGATAGTCGCGAATCCAAGCTTCCGTTTTGTGTGCTTTAATACCGGTCGTCCCCAGTAGTACGTCTAACATTCCTTGCTTGCTGCCTGAGAATGACCGGGCTGTATGATTATTCATGTACTGCGAAAGAAACAGCAGTCATTATTCCTTGAAATGCGGATGTAGCCCAGAAGGACCAACGCCAATCCGAGCGTGATGCAATAAAGCCACCCACTATCGGACTTTGGAGATATGTTAGCTGTAATGCCTAGCTAATGTTTCCTTTTTGCAAATGCCCCAATAGAAACACATACCCACGGCAGCTCCAAATAAAGGTATAAGTAAGTAAGCACCCAGGGACTTGTCGCGTTGATCTGCTCGCCACGGGTCACTCTGAACACCACCGACGAGAGCAAATATGGCGCTCGCTCCAAGGCTAGCCGGGAACCGGGTAGCAATTAATAGTTCGGCAGAGTTCGCAAAGCCACAGGCGATATTCCAGCCTAAGAACCAAACATTCGAGGCATGCAATAGTGGCTTTCGTCCAAGTACCTCAGATAAAGGCCCCATGAACAGCAGGCCTATAGCCGTGGCAAGAGGGTAAACAGACGGACTTTTTTAAATGCAATATTTGAAGCCTATGGCAGAAGAGTGGTTTGAATGACATTGTCTTGGGATACGGACGCCATTCGGCTGTTATGCCATGCCTGTGATGATACTCGATTCTAAGAGGCAGAGTATATATATTGTCAGGTTTGATGAAACATTGGCGGTGAATTGCCAGGGTAAAGACAATATAATTCATGACACTTAAGTAACTTACACCTGATACGAGAGAAATGACGCGGCCCTTGGTTTCCTCCGCATGTTGTAGAGGAGTAAATGATAGCATACGTGTTGCCGGACACTTCAAATCCAAGAACATTCAAATACTAGCACCAATGGCCAATAACAAGGATTTGTAGCACAAGTCTACGTTAGCTCCACGGCGATTCTTTCCGAAAGTGTCCGAGCAACTGCCAAACTATATGATATTGTTCTATTGGCTTAGGTACGACTGCGCATGCAATCCCGCCTATTTCCCCTCCCTCTGTAGGACTCGAATGCGTCTCGCGTCAAAGTGTACAATTGTATACGTATTGATGTGTGACTCTAGGTGTTAGTGCTGACGCGGACGTGCTATTGTTCGGAAAATAAGCTGATCGAGATATTGCGCTGTAATTAGACTATTTCTAACAGGGTAGTTTTATGTGAAAGTAGTTCTCGCAGAGAACACCTGGCAGAGGGCTTCCGGTCTTAGATTCAACTCCACGAACTTCGACGCTACGCCAATATTTCGCGTTGATCTCTTGAGAGATTTCGTAGCTATTGTCCCGTGCCTAGTTGTCTATAGCGATTGTCTGAAGTGACTACAAGTAAACTGGTATATCGGAGTGCATCAGGTACGTGGCATCTCAGGTGTTGGCGCACTTGGTGGTCTGGGTGTTGCTTGAACTTCCGTATTTGGTTGCCCATCAGGCGCTCAAGTGGACAGCCCGCTTAGTTGCCAAAGAGTAAGTGAAAATCTGGGGTAGCTGTCTCAAAGACGTAAAGGTGTACCGGTCTAGCGCATGGCTGTTCCGGGTTTCGGGAAATAGAGAGAAATTGACTTGGTCTCGCGGAGCACGCGACAACCGCTACGGCCTAATTTCGAAATAGTCTAAAAGAAGCGGTAACACCAAGAAACTCCTAGTTAGCTTTGTAGCCATTTTGATAGCAAGTGTTGGACACGCAATTGTTTTGCATGAATGATAAGAGACGACATGTTACAGGATGTATATAGGAAGCTGTCGCGGAAATCCGCGCGAAGAATAAGGCAGCGGAATAATGGTATACTAAACGGCCATACATACGTTCATCACTCCGTACCGAGGCTGCGGAGTTGCAGATGGCCCGTATCGTCCGGCCAATTGGGGAGTCGAATACATTTAACTTCGCCTTGCTGACAGTAGAGTACCTGTAAAATTGTCTCAAAAGGACCATACTACAGAAATGGCGTTTACACCCTCTTCACCAGTTTGCATCTCCCCTTGGATCGGGCTACCACCTAACTTATTTATGATTGCTGTCTCTATAATCACGTTTGTGAGAGCTCCGTATGGGGATGGAAGCGAATGGCCTGGCCTAACAACGTTTCGAGATAAACTGGTGAGTCCTTAATACCTCCCATACCGCATATGCCAAGTATGCTTACCGAGATGTCTTTCGTAGTTGGAGCTTAATATCCTCAACTATCGTGCACTGCAAGCACCGCCATGGCTGTACAAGGGAGGAAAGAGAGCGACGTCAATTCTGTGGAGCATACTCATCCCCATGCAGCACAGCCAAAGCATTCGTCGAAGACTGCCCAAATTCCATCGGGGAGCAGGATATTTGGTTGTTCTTTTATCTATTGAGTTGAGCTTGGCAGGCTATTATTTGTCCAGCCGTGGAATGGTTACCACCCATGAAAAATGGTATCATATGCATTCATTCTATGTATGGTACCTTACTCCCGATTCCACTCTTAGTGTGACCAACGTTTGGTTCCGCCATTGGTATTCTTGGTATTCTTGACTTTCTCAGTCTATTTAAGCTATTTACCACAGTTCGGGCTCAGAAAGTAGAATGACATCGACAGTAGGCCGTTTTGCATAGCATGACAGGATATGCCATTTCTATTAAGCGACTCATTGCCGTCTTGGTCATTGCCGTCTTGGTCATTGCGCTGGGCTGGGTCTTGCATAGCATGCCAGACCACTTTCAAACCTGGTTACAACTGCCTTTTGACAGGGGCGGAAAGATAGAAGTAAAGTTGTCAGCCCTCGCTTGGACGTTGGTAGTAGCAGGAATCACAGTTGCTGCTTGGGCGGACAAAGAATTTTCCAAGGTAGATCTAACGGAATCAAACGGCGAGAAAGCGAGCATAGAGGCAGAAAGAAAGAACAAGTGAGGAATGAAGTAGCGAATAGGTTGGGCTCTCATTGCTAGTTCTTGCTTCAAGCCGCTGTATATATAGAATAATGTCTACTGGAATGGCCCAATCCCTCAACCTGGCATTGCTTAGCAGTTGTGCTCACTAGCAACAAATAGACGTAAAATTTCATCCTTACTCGGTAAACCATTTGCCCGTAATTTAGCAGATCAAGGCCCGTGAAAATGAAAACCTAGGACTGGCTTGTGCCCGCAACAATTCGACGTTCCATAGAGCCTGCTAGACTCTGCCATCCGGCTGGGAGTCAAGCGGGGTCAATTTGCCCAAATATCTATTAACTTTCATTAGATACTGCCGCTTCCACCAATAAATAGTACCTAGACTGTAGCTCGCTATCCCATACTGGTTGTGTCAGAACATTTCAATCGTGTCTCAGTGAATCAGCTTTAGCAACCGAGCGGACAGCCACTGGCTTGTCTCCCAGACAGTGGAAGTCATAGACCAGGCCGAGGGTCACAGAACGACAGCGTTGGAAGTTAACAGCCGCTGTTTTTATTCTCAACACTGATGAAGGATATTCATATTCTTGATACTCAACATATTAGCGGCGATTCTTAAAGCATGAGAACATAAGGGATACTTTGCGGACAATTTGCCCGCTTAGTGTCCCCGCCGCAGCGGGCACGATTATGCTATTGAAGCAGCAAAAATCGAGTAGGAATATAGGCGCTCAGATATAAGTCCAAAATAAGAGGGACGAAAGGATTAATAGCTTAGAATTTGCTTTTCAACATCTCGTGACACGGCACCACGGTTGCTTTCTACGCACACATACACATCAAGAGGGAGGCGTAGCAGTAAGGGGTAGTTTCTTCTGGATACTAGTTCTTGGCAAGAAAAACTTTATTTAGCCCTACACCTACACATTTCCAAGATAATTCAAGCATAAGTATAAGTGATACGTAATACCTAATATGAAAGTATGGTAGTTCTATGTATCATCATACAGGACCGAACCGATTGGCAGATCCAAACCACGAGCCAGACACGGTCCGATGCAAAATGGTTCGGCGCATAGACTTCGCTATCATTATCCGTATCTAATTGTATCCCTTTTCGGCTCGGCGACGAACAGTGGTAGATGAATTTCTTTTTTGGCAGTATGTAATCTGGAACCGCGGCGACTCACTAATATCCCAGTCCTCGTCATTGCTAGGGTTACCGAAAATTCTCAGGGCTCGCACGACGAGTTTATAGTAGCCCTCGGGTACATTACTACCTGTGTCGAGCTGGCCATTCCATTTAAATTGGGTGAATTGAAGCAAGTCAGGTGATTGCTGCAAGTTGCTCGGGCGCCACTGGACAGGAAACCCCTGAAGCTGACCAATCGGCTTGGTAGCAATATTGGTTGCATTGGCTGTGCTATTTAAGGGAACAACCTCAGCACGAACAAGAGGGGTTCCTAGTGTTGCATTGATATTCAACATAAGTTGAGATGTCGTGATAGAGCCTGGTGTTGGTAGGACAACAGTGGTACCCTCGCTCACGGACACATTTCGATAGACGAGCGTGGCGCCGTCGGGTGGCAGGACCTGGTGTTTGCGGATTGAGCCGGAGAAACCCTGATAAGGAACAGAGAGTGAACTGCTATCAGACCCGTTTATCGCAATCCAGCCAGACCATAGGGGCATGCGACTGGGGTCGAGGCTTTTAGGAGCTGATGCTGATACACGGATGTTGACGGAATTACCCGGGGCTACGGTGACAGTTGTGTCACTAAGGGTAATAGTGGCCGGAACCTCGAGTGTGTCAAGCTTATTGGGATACGATGAAATGGTGCCATTTTGCGTAAAAGTATACACGGTGACGGCGGGAACGTGAGAAAGACGGTACGTGACAACGCCTGCCCCCATATTCTTGATGGTAAAGCTGAACGGGGCTGCCGTATGCATATGTTCAGTGTCGTTGAAGCTAAGGCTTGCAGGTTGGACAAGAGTTGTAGCGTAGGCAGCGTCGTAGGCACGCGCCAGACCACCGCCCTGCTGTGCAACAGGGGCAAGGTAGGACAAGAAACCGTGTCTGTTATGGTAAAGCTGTGGATGCGAGTGCGAAACAAGAAGGCTCTCGATAGTGGCTGCATCCAGAGAGCCGCGGGCCTCGCCAATCAGTGCAACGATGGCAGCAATGAGCGGACCTGAAAACGAAGTTCCTTGTGTAATTTCGTAGCCAGAAATATATTGATCCCTAGGAGACGTCGTGATGATTCGTTCGCCAACCGCGGTTAGGGAAGGCTTGAGGCCGAGATTCCAAGAAGGGCCCCAGGAACTGAAGGAGGAAACAGATCCTGCAACTTTCTCATTTGGCGTCTCAACATAGACTAATGGTGCGTCATCATATGGGAAGGCCGTGGCGAGGACCTTGCGGCCAGCCTCAAGGGCTTTGAGCATCGACTTCGCGCTATTAAACTCGAGCATTCCGAGGCCGACGACGCCTTCGGGAAAGTCATCCAGGTAATACAAGCCAGGGGTCCAGTCTTCACTTGCCATATATGCAAGAATACGCGTAGCCCCCTTTTCATGAACCAACTTGACCCTAGTCCACAAGTTACAGTCCCCAGGGCTAAGGCGAAAATGGAGCAAGACGAGTTTGTCGCTTAAATCTGGTATGTCATCACGGATCGGTCCACAAGCATGAGTATCGTTGCCAGCACCGGACCCATTTACAGGCAGGGCGTAGACCTCCATTGGGGTGCCGGTGAAGTTATCCGAGGGTGCTGTGGGGTAGAAGAGGAAGGGGACTTCGGATCCGTTGCCGATGGTGTACTTGGCCTCAACAACTAGTTCAGGAGACACACGGCTATGCACTGATCCAACACTAATAACACCGCTGCCGACGGCCGGGTCCAACTGCGAAAACAGACCGAGTTCGCCGTCATTACCTGCGCCCTGGACGAATACGACACCGCTCTCCACAACCCGCGTTGCGGCCGATGATAAGAGACTACCCGGCCACCCGCCGGGAAGCCCGGCCGATGACGAGATAATATCCACGCCTTCCTCTAGGGCGCGGTAAATTGCATCAACCATAACGTCGCTAGGAAACTCACCGCTGCAGGTTATACGGTACATGCCAAGCTGGGCGCCAGGTGCCGCGCCGGTAAAGCCCATCGGGTTCGGTCGTGCGCCAATAATGCCGGCGGCATTAGTTCCGTGACCATTGCAGTCCTTCGGCGTGGGCTCGTTATTGACCAAGTCTGCTCCAAAGGAAAAGAGGCATCCGGGGCCAAAGCAACCCCCGAGTGCCGGGTGCTCGTAGTCAACCTGCATGCATGTGTTAACATTTATTGACGGAACAATTAAGCAGAAGCCACTTACACCGGTATCAATCATGGCAATCTTGATGCCCTTGCCTGTGATACCTTTGCTACGGAGTTTGTCAACTTGCATCATGACGTGAGGGGGGTATGCCGTGGTATTCGTTTCGGGCAGAGCACGTCGCGTTGCCTGACGTTTGCTGAGTTTGCCAACAAAAGACCGTTGCTTTTCGCCCTTGGCTCGGTCGCTTGGCGGAGCAATGCCGCCCAGGGAATGCATCTCAACCGGGTGTATCTTGACAACACCCTCCATGGAAGCCACCACATTGATCTTGCCGGCATCATTGATCTCTATCGAGAGAGCCTTGTAAGGTGCGGTTGCTTTTGCCTTGTCAGGCACGTAGTCGATCTGGCGGCGAACGCGAGCATTGGCTTCTCTCTTGACTCTGTGAGCAAAGCCAGCCACATCCTACGCTTGCTTGTTAGTCATCTGACCGGAAGTTTTCTCCCGGGTACTACAACGTACAGCGTCTTCATGAAGTTCAATAAAGTATGTGCCGGGTATGACTCGTGATGGAGTCTTGTTGGCGGCAGAGGGTGTTGCTGCTAGTGCCGCAACGGCAAGCAAGAATGTCACCATGGCATGCATGGTTTCGCCTCAAGATCTTGAATAATTCGCACGAAGAGCCCCCTACAGTCTGCAGGTCTTAGACTGGCAGGTCGCTGCTACATGTATTTATACGCAGGCTCTCCAGAATCACCACGGCCATAAGATGCCAGCCTTACCGGCATAATTAGGCGTAGGGGTGAATGCTCCCGGCCCTTTCGGCACCGGTAGGGCCCTATATAGCAGAGTATAAAAGACCAGGGCAAATTAAAGGAGCAGGTATCTGACATTTCGGTGCTTGATGCCTTTAATGACGGGGGTCGAGAATGACCAGTCCCACTAGGAATACCAGTCTAACACACCCTGCATCGAGCACCACGGTAGCGTGAACTCCCTTTACTTGATAAGGAAGCTACTAACAGGGATTGTTATACTAGCAGCAACCTTCTATGTACATGTATAGGTGATATTCTTATGTTCTATTACCAGCACAACCCCCACTTTGCTGCTCGTAGCTAGGGTTGCAATATGGGTATGATCCGATACGTGGTACGTCACCCTAGTGGCGGTATTATTGTGGCCTGATTCATAGCAGAGAGACCTCGTCTCGATATAACCCTTTCTCATTTAGCTAGCACAAGCGCAAGAAAGTCTCCCATCGCGTAATGTCTTTCTGCTTGCCTTGGAATCCAAATTCTACTTCATAGTGTATCTATACACACCGGTATTTTAAATTTTATGAAGGAGAAATAAGACATGATAGCCGATTTTAAAGGTATAGCTCAAGTAATATAATATATATTCTCCTATAGGTATATGCATATCGATATGAATCCGTATAGTGGGGACTATATTACTTGAGCCCGTATAATTTAAGCCAAGAAATACTTGGCGATAATTAATTTAGTAACTATTACTTCGTATATTTCAAGTGCAAGGGCTTAGTTAATCCGAATGAACGCACTCTACTGTCTCTACACGCAGAGCACCCGGTTAGTATATATACCACGTCTACCTGTCAATTGATACCCTCTTTTATACCATTGTTTGAAGGAATAGGTCACTTTTAGGTCCTGTTAGCCATGGTAGTTGCTTTTTTCTAGGGCTTGGGTTGAAGGGAGCCCTAGCAGGGGTTTTCAGGGACTGTGACCGGGTATGAAAAGTCAACTGGTGTCAAATTTGCAGGGCCCTAAGGGGCATTATCATTATCCTTCAGTATTCAAGATTATGAATTGAATTGACTTAAAACCTTTAATTCCACTGTGTAAATTGTTGTAATTTCTCCATGGAACTCCTAGAGCAGTGGCCGCATTCGAATATCGTGGGATACTACGGCTACCGTGTAAAGAGAGGCAGGATTACCGGGCTAGTCCTAGAAACTTTTCATTCTCTTACGACCTTGCGTTTGAGACCTAATAGCCACCCCTGTTCAAAGGACTAGTTGATCAGGACTGTATCATGTTAGGACTCCGGTTCGCAGTTAGCCATCTGCACTCATCGGACGGGCGCATAATTATATCTATCTAGCGAATATTATGCTTAAGGAATAAGGGGAGGTAATACCCATTAACTTTAGCTCGTGCTAGCCTATAGGTTAACGGCTTATATTATACCGTTTTATACGGGACGGTTAGATAGCGCTAGGGTGAATTTTACACGTCTGAAACCGCTTATAACACTTTTAGCCTTAGCATACTAGAGTAATAGCTAGAGAATTTTATAGCTAAAGAATAGTTATAAGAAGTCTATACCTTAGCAATTAAGTTTAGATGCTATTATTATCTCGAGGGCTTGCCTCTATGTTACACGGAAATGGTCTAATGTTAAAGGTTGCAAGGGCTACGGTCACGAGACCTGGGGCAAAGTCCCTTGCCGACTTCTTGTATTTAAAGAGGTCTTCAGTTAACGAGGCCTTAAGGAAAACCAAGGACTTTTAATACCAAAGACTGTTATTAGATAAGTTGAGCTAAATTTCCCTAAGCCCTCTAATAAGCCCTTGTCACACTCTACCAGATATAAAAATCGGTTGAGTATAGTTGCTATAGAATAAACGTATAAAGGCCTTTTATATACCCTAGCTTTCAAATAAATTAACTTATACTTTTCCCATTTAGCTCTTAATATAAGTTATATTATAGCCTAAAGTTAAGCATTAAAGGAGTGCTATAATTCGGCACATATAACCTCCTATTCTATAGTGATACTACTATAAGCACTTATAATATTTGCAAGAATATACTTAATTAGCTTAACAGTAATATTTTAACTAATAGTATAATCTCTGGTATTCTACAGCTTTAAGACTACTTGGATAAAGTCTTTATAAGCTATGGCAATCTACCGTAACGTTAGAGCCGAGAGGCCCCCAAGAATAGAAGAGGCAGACAGTAGCAGTTAGCGATAAGCGAATCTGCCGTAAAAGGGGTGACTTGGCCGGAACCCTCTGCGAACGGCATAAACAAATCTGATAAAATATGCAAGCAGAAACTGTGAGCCCCACGTGTTTAACTCATAGAGGCATTATTATCCGACAGCTGTAGTTCTGCTACACTTGCACTAAATGTCCTCACGTTGTGAATGTGTTCTGGGGTTAGACTATCTTAAAGATTTATAGAGCTTGAATTTCATATTAAATACAACCATTCCTTTAAATTAGATCCCTCACAGTTCTCCTAGGCCTTTATTGTCTTCCTTCCATTAAAGCTGCTACCAACTAGCCGCCACATGAGCCAGAATATAAAAAGGCTAACTTTAAGCTCCATTTCTTTCTAATTCTCTCTTAAACTTTCTAGTCTTAGCGCTGTAATATTCCTCTTAATACAAGAAAATCCGTTTGCTTCGAGATCGAGGGTGATTTTCACGACGAAACGAAAAAGTGCCCGCTGTGGCGAATGGGGTTCTTCATCAGGGCTCACTGAGAATAAACTTAACTTGACGCTCCGACGTGACAGGAATCAAATTGGCATATATAAGAACAGCTTTCATGACAAATCGATCTAACTCTCAATGACATCTACATTCTCGCGAAATGCAATGAATCCGGCCGGCATTAGCCCAGCTTCATCACCGTCAACTTTCAAGTACGAGGTGTTTTCAATCATGGTTGGCCGAACCCTCACACTTCCAGCCTGTAGTATTCTTTTGGCTCTCTCCGAAACCCTGCTTTCACTCATCCAAATGTGTTTTTTGACCTCCAGTAAAATTCCATTTGCCTGCGGCATGTATCGCCCTAGGTTATATAACAACTCGCAGCCTTTGGCTAGGAAGTCTTCCGTACGACCAAGTAGGTTTTTCTCTAGAAGTAAGCCTTTGACCGCAACCTCACATGTGTGCAAGAGCCAATAGTCGTGTCGCCCCAAGAAGGCTACATCGTATTCCTTCAATACTGAAATCATTGCTGCGCTGTGTTCCAACGACAATGCCCGTGCAGATCTGCCATGACTAAAATTCGGGAAGGGCAAGAGAATAAATGGCTCTAGTAGTTTGATGCACGCTGTGTGATAGAATGTCCTTCCGAAATCAGTTTATGTTGTCACATCTGACGAGCTTGGGTTACCAACTTACAGAATGGCTACCCATGACGGGATGATAGAGCTAGACCCATAAAATCGTCTAGCATTAAAATCTTTCCAATGAACTAATCGATCGTATATTGTAGCTGAATCAAGATGATTCGGCATCAGCGCTTGTCCATTTAGTTCGGTGACTTCTAAACATTCCGTTGTTAACCGGACCAACTCATACTCTGCCGTTAGCGCTTCAGTTGAATAGCTTATTCGAGAATTAACGGAAACAGGATAAGGAACCCATAGTGTATCGGCGTGTCTTTGCATGTTTGGCGATGGGCCGTGACCATCATTTGGAAGCACTTGACTTGTCCACCTGCTTGGCAGACATGGGCTTGCAATAAGGCTCAGCTTGCTGCGAACATCAGTTACTGGAATTTCGAAGGTAGCTGGGGGTACGGCGACATACACATCAATACAATAGAACCCACTGGAAATAAATGATAATGCGTCTTGGGTTTTCTGCTTCATGCCACTGTCGTCCGGGGCTATGCTCTGATCGACAGGGAGCAAGGTCGAACGTAAATCAAGCAAAGTCTCGAAAAAGAGGCTAGTCCCCTTTTGGGGATCTCCAAATGTATACTCGTAAACAGACAGTACAGCAACAGCTTGTAGTAGTGCGATGCAATTATTCAACGGTTGTGTCTCAAGAAGCCTATATGATTCTTCTGCGAAATCGTGCCCCTGAACCGGCTTGTAATTGCTCATGAACGTGAAACAACTCTGACCAGTTAGTGAAACTGCGAGGGAACAATATTCTGTTGATTTAAAGTGTTAGGCACCTACCGAACTATAAGCCAATATCGAGTTGATCAGCAGTTCCGAACAGAACTGCGCCACGAACTGGCTATCAGCTTTGCCATTATTATCCCTACGAGTGGAAATCATGTCTCCCAGAAGATCGCGATGAATCAGTCGGGTAAGAGTAGTATCCCATGTCCAGAAAAGTCTAAGTAGATGCGATAACCAAGTATCGTCTTGGCTTACTGTGGTCCATTGCGAAATCGGCAGGAGGTATACATTCTCAGCTCGATTTGCAAGTTGTTCTGAGGGGACGGGCCCTGGAGAGTCTGGATCTTTCATCCAGTCGCGTTGCTGTTCCGGAGATAGAAGCCGATATTGCTCAACACTGGGATGGCTGCAAAGCGATGGGATGATGTTGTCCAAACCTTGAGCTCGCCTCACATGTCTCACGATATCAGCTGCATCTCTTTCAGAGACTGCACATATTGCTTCCACCGCCTGCCGGAGCTCATTATACGATTCTTGTAAGCCGACATGGCGCTGCGCTAATGAGGACCCCCGAGTCGTATACTTGCATTCTGCGCTGGCTATGAGACAAGCACGGCAAGATGGCCGACCACCATCACACTGGGAATCGTCAGAAAGTCTTGCACTTAGTACTTACGAGGCATACCTACTTTTGCTTTCCGTTTTCGGCATCCTGTAAGCCGAGCATGCATCAGCCAACCGCGCAGAGTCCATGGCGAGGAGTTGCAGATACTGGAGACATACTATCACATGCTAGCGTTACCCCTTGACGTTTATGAACTTGATTCCCTTCCGGCTTCTCGATCTGTTGCAACGGGGGAAACGAAGACTTAGGTATAAGTTGTCTTCCAGACATAACGATCAATGTGTTAGCCACCATCTAAAACGTAATTTTAGAGGGTAAAATGAGCCAGCTACGGTATGGCCGCTTTGACTTTTTTAAGCATATGGGAGGGAGTCACACAGATTGTAGGATCCATCTGAGGCGGTAAATGGATTTCGTCAGTCTTACGTCTGTGAGGTTACACTCTAACTCCAGGAGACAGGGGAGGCGACACGACCGGCCGGGTGGCTGACGGTGGCGATCGGCCGCCATTCGCGTAAACCTGGGGCTGCCCCGGTTATTCAAAAGGAGCACTTGAGAGATTAATTGCGACTGACATCTGTTGTAATTAAGTACGCGTCTGTCACACCCCCTCCATCCAAAGAGAAATTGACTTATAAAACTGAGTAGCTAATAAGTGCCATTAAGTTCTTTTAGAGGATTTCAATTTAGTGAAGAATGTTACCGTATGAAGCATATAGCAGCAGCATACAGGGAGATGTGCTGCCAAGATGAAATGTTATCTAGCGTAAACCAATCAATCGATAATATGGCAGCAATGAAGTCGGACTTAGAGGGACCCATCAACAGTATGCCCGTTCCTTTCTTCTCGACTCTGACCTCTTACCTACAGCTAATTGCCACTCCCCTTATCCAAACACGGCGAATTCTGCTGTAAAACCTGATATCATCCAGTGGATTCCCTTCAACCAATATCAAATCTGCTCTGTGGCCAGTTCTCACGAACCCACGGTCGCGAAGTCCAAACAAGGTCGTAGGTTGACAGGTCGCGGCACGGATAGCATCCAAATTTGACAAACCTGCCGCTGTGAGTAGCTGGAGCTCTTCATGAAGCCCTTGGCCGAATGGAACAGTTATAAGCCTTGACGTGTTCGCTGATGTACCTGCGCATATAATGGCGCCTGCGTTGTACAGTCTTCTCACCGCAGCAAAGGCAAATGACAAGTCGTAGTCCGAATCGTGAATTTTCCAGAGAGGCATGCCCTGTTTGAGAAATCGGAGAGTAGGAATAATACCTATCCCTCGCTCTACTATCTTGGCAACCACATCGGATTCAATATCCCCGTCTATGGGCACAGGTGATAGAACATCAAAACCCGCGTCTACAGCTAGGGTATACGAACTAGACTGTGCCGCATGCGCGATTGCCAGCTTGCCGTGACTATGTGTTGCTCTTACTAGAGCCGAGAGCAGACTTGCGTTTAATCCCGGCTGGTCCACAATGACTTTGATAAAATCTGCTCGGCTCGATGCGATTTTAGCTTCCACAACTCGCTCGGCTTCGTCCGTCGTTGTGACCACCTCCATGCTACCATAATTTGATATTGTAGGAAGAGACGTGTTCCTTGCGATGATGGCAGACCCCGTAGCTAAAAATGATGGAAGGCCAGGCTCATCGGCGGCAGCGACTCTCATAGCCTGACTCTCAGCACACGAACTGCTTGAATCGATTAACGTTGTTATTCCATACCCTGAACATGTTGGAAGAATCTCCGGCGTCACGCCAGCATCTATTTTGGAGTCAATGAGGCCAGGGATAAGCGTGCAGTCGGTGCCATCGATTACGATGTCGGGATCAGGCTCGTGGCCAAGGATATCACCTGGATTCCCAGCAAAACAAAAGGTTGGATAATGCTGAATGCTGCCTCCGTCAAAAACGCCGACATTCCGTATCATGATAGTTGGCATATCTTTCAAACGCCCTCCCTTCGACGCCTAAATTCTCTAATTCCGAGTTAGCGCTTTTGCTGCTGATCCATCCGCTATCAATACTTTGCGATTAATAACACTACTGCGAGGGCAGTTTCTCCATGCAGTAAGATGATCGAGTGCCAGTCTATCGTTACTTGACAAGGGAGATTGGTGAGAACAGCATGCAAAAGGGTCTTGCTCTTCCATAACAAAGGGTGTGCTATTGCTGGGGTCTTTATATGATTACCTTTGTCGCAACCCGTGCATATTCTGACTCGGCTCACAAATCAAACAATTGTAGATTGGGCTCCGGTTGGGTCAGTGACGCTGCCATTGCGCGATGGTGATGTAATTAATGCCTTGCATTGCGCGCCGCGCAACTTCTACGTCATTCATGGCTTTCACACTACTAATATCTAGAACTTATGTAGAGTGATGAATGAAATTCTTGATAAAAGTTATCGGTATACCTAAGTAAGCACCGTGACTGATTATAAGGGCTGGTTCCAACAATAACAGGTGCCGACAAGAAACAAAACGTGTCTTCTTTTGTCGCGCAAAGTATATATACAACGCTAATTGCGAGAGCAGAATACTCCCAACTCTACAGCCATTAATCTTACTGGGTTTTGGAGAGGAGGCATTAAGGCAGGAAAAGCCAACCCTACTAGCTCTGCTCCGCAATCATCCTTGCACAAAAAAGAGACTGCATTGATCTGCTACTTCCCCTAATGGTACCACTAAGAAGCTTGAGAGAAAGATCTGGTGGTCCATATTTATACTAGAAAAGCAGTCTGCTACGGCTCTCGGCCTACCTAGTGGGATCCGCATGTTTCGCTGAAAGAGTCAGATTTCGAGTCCGCGTTCGGTTCATCAACTCTACGGGCTAATGTTATGGAATACATCAATTACGAGGTAGGGCTAACAAGGTTTTCTCGCATTTTGGCAGGATTGGTCAGTGCAATGTATCGACCACCAAAGTTCTTGCGCCCTTTCAAGAGGAATGAAATGAGAGGCGAGCTGGCAGCGTGGAAGAAAAGCTTGACAAAAAATTGGAGAACAGAAAAATCTGTAAGCTAACTTCTACGCGAGTATGTTATATTTGGACCTTCTTATCCTCCTACATGGAATAGATTACATTGTTAGTGGTGTGGCGAGTTAAGACACCTGAGGGATAATTGCACATCCAGTGGCTGCTAGTAACTCTCGGATTCTTGATCGGGTAGCAAACCTACGATATGCCCAGATCCATTTGATTGCATTTATTTTCATCTATGTGTTCACACTGTTAATCTACGTTGTTTCAAGACGGTTGCAAAGACGGTTGCGCGGAGTCGAGCTAACACATGTCTGCTCGGATTACAAGAATTACGCGACACCTAGGAGGAGAGGGAACTCACGCTTCAGCTATTCTTCCACCATCTAGATCACTCAACAGCTGCGGATTCACAGTAGCAGAGCGAGAGCGGGTGTTTATCTATCAGAGTCGGTCCAACAAACGTCTCTGTAGCAAACGCCGCCAACAGAATAAGCCAGACAAAAAAAATGCACCGATGCAACAGAAGACACC
The DNA here is from genome assembly GCF_019434415.1 of Metarhizium acridum. NCBI lineage: Eukaryota > Fungi > Ascomycota > Sordariomycetes > Hypocreales > Clavicipitaceae > Metarhizium > Metarhizium acridum. The sequence continues at coordinate 459,059 of NW_027094047.1, read as the reverse complement.
AATGCATAGTCTACCGAAAAGCGCAATGACTTTCTCTTTTTCCGGATTGTATTCAATTCTGCGTTTGGGAAGGTAATTTGCTCGATTGCGAAATGAATAACTGCAACTAGCAAATCGCCTCGGTTTAATTTACAGCTGTTTCCTGCTAGACTATGTCCATGATAAGCTATTAATTGACAGAAAGAGAGGTCAAATAACCCAATTCAGCTTGGTTCTGCATCTTGCCACGGAACTTTGCTGTGAACGGTGTGACAATGCGTGGCCAAGCTATCAGCGCTTTGCAAATTCTCCTCCAAACATGGACACCGTGGAATCTATCAATGGAGGCACATGTGCGTGAACCTGTGCTTTTTTCAGATGTTCAAGTAGAGACAAGACGGGAAGTCGCACGTGCAGGTAGGTGGTGGTTGCCCGTTATCAACTTTATCACGTTAAAAGTTATGGATTGAATTGAACAGTGGATAAGTCCTTGTATTCAAGCTATCTAGCTGGATGATTGCGGGCTCTTTATAGATATCAGATCATCTAACAGGTCATCCAGAAGGTCATCAATTCAGGGATTTAGCTGTCTTGAAGGTCCGGCTTCAATAGGGCCGTGGCGTGAGCCTTCACGAGGCTTTTGGCGGCTTCATTTGGCAATACCGTACAATAGTAGGCTTTTTCCGTTGACAAACTTCTGCAAGATCAAATGTAATGAGGGTCGTCCGGCTTGCCGCTGCTTAGCTTAGCTCGAACGGCCTATCATGACGCGCTACTTTATTTGGAACTCGTCGAACTTCTATGACAGGCAAAATGAGAAACGAGTGTAAGCTATCTAATTGTGCAAAGAGTATTACAGGCTTGAACCTACGTTGAATCCATCATGACCTGAGTCCAGGTCCACTTGGGAACAAGATTCTGCGAATGGCCCCCTAGTATAAGGCATGGAGCCTATAGGGATGCAGTATCTCGGACATGCAAGCCTGAATGGTGTCGTTCCGAATGTCGGCTTTGTGCGGAAAAGGCAAACGACTCGATATCGCTTTCAAAGTATCGCATAGCTTGATCTTGAATGGTACCGCCCGTAATGCTTCGTACATAGAGCTATCTGTATGATGCATTACCCTCGCGCATTGACTCTCTTCTAATTTCGGACTCTCGTACATACTAATGGAAATGACTGATATCACCTAGCAGCATAAATCTGTCCACCGAAGCAAACCAGCCAAATGAACAAGGAAGACTGGATTTATACTAAAATACTACGCCACCCCTTGCACGTTAGAGCTGTGGGTGCAAGGGGTACGATCATCCGAAGGCTGGGAGTCCTTGGGCCAAGCAACTATTAAGCCATTACATTTAGCTAGCTATCTAGTTATGCAGAGCCGTGGTCTGACCTATATGGATTCCGTGTAAGGACCTGTCGTCTTCTATGCCGCTCATCCCTCATCTTCATCTTCATACCCTCTGGTGGAGACTCGTAAAACAGGTGACCACGATCAAAGGGCGCATCCAGCATCAAGCCCTGGAGCGTTTTTACGCGAGAGACAGCTACGTAGCTTAAACCAGTCTGAAAGTCCCGACAGGAGAGATCTGTCACGATGACATCTTCAGTGATGCTCTGCGACTTGTGAACCGTAATGGCGTAGCATACGATCAGGGGAAACTGCGTGCGAGTGCAGAGAGTGCTTCCGATGAGGAAGTCCCTGTCTACTGGGAGAATCGGGACAATCTTTCTGCCATCAGCGGTGGTCAGGAACACAGGTCCACTGTACTTGTCAAACTCCATCATGATAACACAGGGAGGGTCTTGGACTGGGTCAGCCCCCGGTGCCCAGCCGATATCGTAAACGGTACCGCGAGCGCCGTTGCAGAGACCAACTGGCTGCCAAAGGTTAGATGTCAGCATCAGACGGGCGCCAATGCATATAGGGATCTGCTTCGCAAGGTTGCCCGCCTTGTCATCAGGCGCCGCAGCCGCGCCAAGGCCGACATTCTTAGCCTTGACCTGAATGACTGGCCGGCCGAGGCGGTCGAGGTGGTAGTGGTTATATTCGTTCACCCTATCTTTCGTGGCGTATACTCGCAAGGCGTTGGCGAACCTGGCGACCTCCAGATCATCTAGCTTCGCCTGTACTCGACCGGAAAGGAGTTTCCAGGACTCGACTGACAGTTGGAGGAGCCGCAATTCCTCGAGAGCTGTGCGAAACGCCTTCTGATCGTCGCCCCGTTGCCGTTGGACAACCTTCAAGAAGACTGATTTATCGAAGCGTCTATATGCGTTCCTGCCTTTGATCTCCACTCCCTGCACCTCTTTATCGTAATAGAGCGGCTTCTGTAGCACGGGTGGAAGCTGGAAGAAGTCGCCAACCAGAAGGATGTTAAGACTACCAAAGAACTCCTCATTCCTACTCGGGAACGCCTCGCGCAGGCGGTCATCGATCCAAGAAAGCTGTCGCAGTCCCAGCATGCTCTTCTCATCGATGATCAGGTAGTTGATGTCCTTCAGCTTCTTCTGGAGCTGGGCCATGTCAGTGGGCGAGAGGGGCTTGAAGTCCTTGTTGATTGGAAGGTGTAACAGGGAGTGCAAAGTAGTGCCCGATATCTGATTTCCCGCGACGCCAGTGGGCGCGGCACGCCAAACAGGTGTCCCTCTCCCGGCAGCAGCGGCTTGGAGGTGCGCGGAGAGCAAATTAATGAGGTATGACTTCCCGGTACCACCTCCACCATCCACATGGAGCAGCAACTGAGAGGGTTCCTGATTCAGGAAGTGGTCCATCACGGTATCGTATACTAAGCGCTGATCCCGGTTTAGGGAATCTCGAGCTTCCAAGGGCTGATGATCCACATCAAGGTCAAGGCGGTTTGCCGCCTTGCGTTGCTTCCAGTAGTCGCCCTTGAGAATACCGTCATCAGTATACCGTCCAACGTGAGGGGTCCAATCATAATTGATGTCGATGTCTCGGCGGCCGAGCATGTCGATATCCTCTTCCTCCAGCGGGCGGTCGGGAAGCATGCGGGCGAGTTCATGCCAGTCTTCATCCACAATGGGCTCTTCATGGACCTCAAGCTCAAATTCGTCGTCCTCAGCCCTCAATTCATTTGTATCTGGCTCCCCATAATGATCGTCCGCATGGGTGTCACGGTGCTGCTCTCTGCAAAACCTGTACGCAGCCGCGAAGGAATCGAACCGCTGCCCGCCCACGGTGAGCAACTCCTCTGGAGAGCGATGCGGATGAGCCATCATCAATTTAACACGGCAGAAGTCACCAAACTGGGGAGATGCCTCCACGGACCTGTATCGAGGAAAGTAAGACAGGACTCTCTTCTTCGCGTTGGCAGCGAGTCTCCTCCACGTCTTGAGATTATACGATTGCAGGTACTCGAGGTAAGTTGCATCCTCGTGCTGGTCATTTCTCTCGAGATACCTCCTGTAGCTGCCGACGGTCTCGTTGACATCTTCATCCACGCGATACGAACGTGCATGTTGCTCCAAAGGACGGCAGTCGACAGAGACCACCATCCGCGTGCCTTCCTGCAGAGGAATGTTAAGGAGAAGATGGGAAATCTCCTGCGCCGAGTAATCTCTCTCGGCAATCAGCTTATTCATCAGGCGAGAGGAGAAGGATAATAGCGGCTGAAGGTGTGCCGTGTGCGGCAAAACCTGGTCTGCAAGCTTACAGTAAGGCTCAGTCTTCTTCTCAGATTTGCTGCAATACTTGGCAGCGTACGTAATAACCGCCTGTAGGCTGGTGCAAGGAGATATGTCGATATTGGCTAGCCAGCCTAGTATAATGGCGGGATTGAAGTGATTCATGAGGTTGTCATTCCGCGCCGCCTCGAAGACATAGTACGACTTGCCTTCCTTCCTGATCACTGCGGCCAGCTCCCGCAAGGCACGAGGAAAGTCAAAACGACACTCCCGCTCTGGATTGGCCGCATTGGCCGCCTCGATATCTGCAGCAGCGCCTTCCATATCCCTCGCCAGATCAACGGTTCTCTTCCTTACGCGTAAGCAGTATGTGGTATTGCATCTGTGGCGCTGGCAGCGGTTGACGATTTGTGAGAGACGCAGGAATGTCAGTTCTGTACTCAGTGGATCTACGCTCAGGGGGTTACCCTCACCCTGGGGCATAGTCCTAGTCGGCTCAGGATTAATGGCAGTGATGTGGAATCCCCACGTGCGTGCAAAAACATCACGAGCGGCTTCATCCACCATGTCGACTCTTGGGCAATTCTCCATCCAGTACAGGCCATGGTTGTGCGGACTGCCACGCCCTTGCCATTCATACCGATCCCAGTAATCCGTAATGTTGAACTTCTTGCTTAACACGATATCTCGAAAGAAACAGTATCGGCGGTAGAAATGGAAAGCAGCAATGTGAGGATTCTGACGCAAAAGTTGGCGCGAGAGACCCATCCTCTCGGACTCGGACGCAGCCAGCCATTCATCATATCGGGGCATGTGCTGGTAGAGACTCCGCCAGTGTAAATCTGCCGGGCTGAATGTGATGAATGCACCAGGACATCCAAGGTTGTAGGCATAGGCCTCGAGGTCCTGCCTCTTCCTGTTCCAGAAGGGGCGCGTGCCGCGAATAGGTACCGCATGTCTTGTGATTGAGTTGATTAGCACCTGCGCCTCAGGGTCCTCGCTGTGCTCCAGTGCCTGAACAAGCTGCTCCCGTGTGAGCGGTTCATGACTACCATCGTGTTGCTTCACGAAGAATTTGGACCGTGCACGGGCCTGTGACCGCATCAGAGTATTGAAGGCGACGAAGCGGAAGGTCGGGTGGCGTGCAAAACGCCCGTCATGCCAGCGCATCGCGTGCTCGATGTAGTCCATGTAGTCGATTGACCGTAGCCGAGGCTCAACAAAGTCGGCTCTCCCGTCAGGAAAGAGGCAGGGAAAAGCTAAGGAGAGTAGGGCATGAGAGCGATTGAACTCATTAATGGGTGTGCGCCGTATATTCGGAAGCTGCAGCTCGTGCTGCACCTGCTCCTGGAAGCTTGTGGAAAGCCTTGGTTCAGCTTCTGGTTCTCCGGCAAGAATAGACCGCAGAGCATCGAGCTCCGTGTCCTTGGCCAAAAGGTCCGGCACCGCAGCCTCGTCCTCCAGGTCCGGTTCTGCCTCCTCATCTTCCTCGGGTCCAACTTCGGCAGCCTCCACCTGGCTCTGGGGGATGTCGTCCAGGACATTGCCATCTTGAGGCAATTGACTCAGCCGCTCTTCGTCGATGACGATGCATCGATAGCCAGGATGATGGCGCCGGAGGTAGTTAAGCCATATGGCAACTGGCTGGCGGCGTACACGGAACTGGCGGGTGAATTGCCGGCTAAGGTTTGCATGGGACGACGTATTGGAAGGACGGAGTAATACAGTGTTCAACTCCCGCGGCAAAAGCGGGAGTTGGTTGTACACCAAGCCAACCTCGCGGAGAAAGTGAACAACATGTCCCCGATATTTGTACTGCTGGCCCCGCACAAGCATAATATTCACGTGGACGTGAACACGGCCTATTAAAGACTCTTCAGTAGGTGTAAGCTGAGGCAATTGAGTCGGTACGGAGCCAAAATCCAACTGGTTGTCCACAGAGAAGAAGTACGGCTCTTCAGGGCCGCGTTTATCATCCTTTCGACAGCAACGCGCACAAATGCCATCAGAATCGATCTTCATCTGGAACCAACGCTCTTGACATCGACCACAAAATTGCATTTGGTCATTGTCCAGCTTTGTCCAGAACTCACGGAGGATTGCTTTATCACGACAGGTCAAGGCGCAAGCGTCCAGGTCCCCATTCCACACCGGATCTTGTGCGTGAAATACGGCCGATTCTTCAGGTGGAATCATCACTGGACTCCGGTACCGTCGTGGCGGCCCCGACGATCGAGTTTGCCTTTGAGATTTTTTTGGCCGCCCTCCTGTACCAGGGGCAGGACCACGGCGAGCACGGCGACGAGGCCCTGACTTTCTGGAAGGCTGCCGCGAGCAATAGCGAAGAGGGCTTTCGTCCAAGGCATTGCTATTATCGTTCCCGTCTTCGTCCCCTAGATCGGAATCAGACTCTACCCCTAGGTGTTCGAGGTACTTCCGTGGTCGAGCAGGTGAAAGCAGCAAGTTGAAATAGTCCTCGACGTCAACATCAGATTCAGAGAACTGTCCCCTGTCATCCGCTTCCTTGGTCATTCCATCCCCATCTGGGAGCTCATTTGCCTGTAGTCGATCTTGACTCCCAGCTACGTTCCGTGGTTAGCTTGAACAAACTGCCGGGACCACAGCACAAGGATACCTTCTCCAGGACCATCAGAACCTTCAAAGACGCCGAGTTGAGAGATTGTGGGAGTTAGTGACACAGCCTCCCCTGCACGGCGTCGTGAACGATGGTCGCGCCGAATAGTGGCCTGCTTGGCCCTGGCGCCGGCCTTGGAGGCATCATCTTGCGAGTCCTTCCCGCCCTTGTGGAACCTAACAGCCAGGTAAGAGTAGTCCACACCAGTCGTGCTGCTTCGGACAGTAGATGGATCAGAATGTGAGGCGACAGGATCGGTCGAGGGCGGCACAGGCGGTGAGGGAGCTAGAGCCCGGAAGAGCCGCGAGCTCGCTTGGGTTGGTGGGATCGGCGTCCCCAGCACTATCTGCGGCTGGCTGCCTGGCTCTCCGAACAAACTCCTAGCTGTATGTTGTTGCCGTAGCTTCTCTGGCGATGTAGGTTGGGTTCCAGATCTCTGGTTAGGAGGCGATAGGCCAGCGTCTCTGTCGGTTCTTTTCGGGGCAGATCTCTCAGCTGAGGTAGGACGGACAGCCAGCTTTCTCAATGCAAGGACGGCACCTTTGGACCTGGCACGCTTGATCAGGTTAGGGAGGCATATATAGTATATCAATGGTGTCAGTTACCTCGGAATTGCGGTGGTCCCGGCATTCCAGACAGGTTGTAGTTGGATTGGCAGATTTCCTCCTGCTAACGAAATTACTTGGTGATTTTGTTCGGTCGCAAGACGGGCAATGGACTGCCAATTCAGATCTAGGACTAATATTACCCCTAGAATCATAATCCATACCCAACCATGCGGTACATCTGTTTCAATAATGGAAGAAAGGCTGCTGGCCAAGCAAACGAACAGATCGCTGGGCAAATTTAGCGATTGTAAACGATTGTAAACGATTGTAAACGATTGTAAACAGAGAAGTAAACAAAGAAGCACCGACAGACGGTGGCTGTCCTTTACCCACTTTTCTAGAGCCACCAACCAATCCAGCCTTCTTTCGCGATTTCCCATACAAAATTTGGACCAATAGAAACTTATTTGTCAAGCCTGCACCAAACCCTCATTATTCGGAAAACTTATGGATTAATGTAGAGTCAGCCTTCGGCTGAATTATCTTGCATTTATTCTTAATAAGCGTCTACATCATATAGAACTCTTTGTAACGCCATAGAATCGCTACTAGAAAGAAAACATGAGCAACGGCAACAACCCCTCCATCCAGTTTTACTCTCTCCAGGACAACTCAGTAACACGTAACAGTCCCGAAAAGCATTTAGCGGCACAGGACTCACAAATGTTCCCGGAATAATACTGGACTCTACATCTTGCAAGGCGATACTTGGTGGGTTTAATCTTCATCTCATGTGGAGAATATCCCGAAACATCATAACACGTTAACATAGATGGCCAAGATGACTACGTTATCGGCAACACAAAATATTATATCGCAAATTGCTACAGAACGAAGATGGGACAATCTGGGACGGAAAATTAGTCAAAGCGAATTCAAGGCTTCAATAGGAATTCTATACCCCAGGGAATATTTATAGCAAAATTTCGTGATACTAGTATGCCTCCGGCTATCACAAATGTATGAGCAATGCAAGACGATCTCGGCAGAACAGTAATAGGGGTCATGCTAACGATTCCCCTTCTTACAGCCTGTGATGGGACCATTTAAGTACACTAGTTCTCTTCCGTCCAAGGGAGTGAGAGATAAACTCATTGAAGCGCTAAATATATGGGCTGAATTACCAGACGTGGCCCTCGCCGATGTCAAGTCCGTTGTGAGAGACGTGCATAATCTCTCTCTCATGTGAGTTTCTATCTGAACTAGTCTTAGCATATATGTTTAAGCTGGTCCGAGCCTCCTACATGCTTAAAAAGGGTTATCCACCATGAGTTTGTTTGAACAGAGAATGCTTACACGGACCTTAGGTTAGACGATGTGTAGGATTATTCACCAATAAGACGTTTAAAACCAGCGACGCACTATATATTTGGTATGTTACAGACCGTTAACTCCGCTACCTGTCAGATTGTCGATGTCCTTCGCGGGTTTCTTGGCTTGGTGATGCCCTATCGCTGAGCGTAATGATTGGTATAATCGTCCTTAATCTCCTTCCCGTTTTAAATTTGCTTTTAATCTTCTGATTTAATGGGCGCCTATAATTATGCATCTAATAGCTAATAAGATACGAATGAAAATGAAGTGAAAAGCCTTCTTATCGGATAAGGTTATAATTTACAGTGGACACATCTTATCTCCGAGCCTATAATTGAAGCTTACTTACGGATGGTAGATGGTAGTAAGTGCACTTCTTTCTACATTCGTTAGTATCTCAACTGTTTTATTAATGAACTAAATATTAGAGACTGGTGGGCTGTTTCGTATGATATTAAAACTAATGATTGCTTAATCCCGGTCACCAACGAAGCCTGCTAATCTGGATCGTTTTATGACACTTGTTAGACGACTCTTTTAGATCCGCGGCAATTTCTATAATTTAACGTCAGATCAGGTAAGCTTAGTGCGTTGATACAATTGAGTGATGCTAATTGAGAAAACTATAACGCTAATTATGTATGATCCGCTAAATAGTATGAGAAGACTAAGGGCTTTGCCGAGGACCTAGAAGAAGGCAAATATAGCTTCATTTGATACGTGTAGTTGTTAACGCGGACACGACTACTCGGATGATATTAAGAAACCTTCTCATTTAGCGCTACGCCGCTGTAGTAACGCTACGGAATGCCACAAGGAGACGGTTATCGATTTACTGCGCACCGCAGAATCTCTCGAGTACACGAAGCAGGTGCTCCAGTTACTGCATGCGAACATAGGGGGCGAGATGCACAAGATTGAGACTTTTACTGGCAGTTGTAACCCAGAAGCGCGCAATATCATAAATTCACTGCGAATTCAAGGACTTTCTTCATAGGGTAATGGGACACGCTCGAGCGAGTAGAACATTCCCAGATGCAATTCCTCCGCTTCAGACACAGGCACTACATGACACTCATGTTATTTCACTACAACTCTCTTTTTTATGTGTTAATTTGTTTTATTTGAGACAGATTAACTCCCTTATATTAGTTACTACTTAACACAGAATATTTATTAGAGGTAAGCTGTTTAATGTAAGTGTTTTCGCTATATAAAACTATAAATAAACCTTAATTAAATACCTTAACTCTTATATTCTATACATTCTATAGCAGAAGAAGTTTTTATACTTAATTATACCCCGTGCTTATTACTATTTTAAACGTAATAATATTTTGTAAGAAATAGTTGTTTACTTGTCTTTCGCGTTAGTAGCCCCTCTACTAATATTGCCTAGTCTAATATAAACAGGTATATAATCTTTCGGGTGCATTATTTTAAGCCTAGTTAGATATAATCGCTGCCTATTTATAGTGTATTTTAGTATATTTAAACGGAGAAATAGCGGTGTAGTTAGTTTATACTATTCTTTTAACCGTAGTCGAGGCATTCTCCGCGTCCTAAGCGAGTAAAAGAAGGGTACCAGAACTCACTGCTTCTCATCCCACTTATCCCATACCTCCTTAATGTTAAACCGGCGAGCACACAGAACGAGGACTAGCTTGGCCTCTACGAAAGCTAATTCTTAGCTAATGCAGCTCCTTTAACCAAGACAAAACGTACGGAGGGCGTCTTTTAGAGGGTGTAGAGGATCCCCTTGGAAAGCCACCGTTCGGGTACGAACTCGTGCGCTCGTAGCTAGATAGCCGGATTTCGCTGCGTCTAACTAATAGCATCCTAAATACCAAATCCTTCTGTGGGATATTTTATCAAAAACCAAGCAATAGTAAGAAAATAGTCTTTTATTAGTCGAGAGTTAGTAGATTCTTCACTTTATCCTAAAAGAATTAGCCGTTCCTCTCGCTTTTCTTAAAATAAGTCTCTTTTTTTATTAAAAGTCTAGCCTTCTTCGATGTATTACCAGGTTCGCCTTATCGAATAATAAATGTAAGGGAATACACTCTAAGAACTTCCTTTATAACCGCCTTTATATAGGGAATAGAGTTTAAAAAGTGAGGCGACTCCGTAAGACGAATTAAGGCGTTAGCTAGATTAGTGCTATATACAGCGCCGTGCTCAGCTCGTTTGCTATGCCTTAAGGGTTATCCTGTAATTCCTTAAACATCCAATATATAATCCCTAAAGTAGTCTTAAACCCCGCAAGTACAAGGACTTTTAAGTTACTTATAAGAGCCTAATATAATTCCTTGTCAAGTGATAATACAGATGCCGCCTTTCAGCCAATTTCTCCCTCGATGTATTTTAACGCTTAGCTAAGCAGCGTTATTTTGTTTAATGTAGGAGGGTTAGTGTCAACAATAATTTTCGCAGTTAACAGAGAATGGTTCTCCATTATGCGATTATTTCGGCGGATCAGCCACTTATGCCAAGGCATATAACCAAGGTTAAATAGGGACTAACGCACATCACCACCAATTTCCATCAATTGTATCTGATAAAGCAGTGCGACTTTAAGAGGACTTCCCGTGGGGCTAGTTTGTTCATGCAGACGTTTACCGCTTTATTAACCCAGTTATTGTTAGCTGTCTGCGATGTCTAAAGCAGAAATGCGAACTTACACAGATGCTCGGAAGATTATGTCCAAGGTGAGATGTGTGGTTAGACTTTAGAGCTGGAAACGGGGCCCCATTTCCTATTCACCCCAGATTTCATAGAAGTCCTCTATCTCTTCTAGAAGCTCTGGAATCATGGCTCATTGCGAGGGCTAAATTCCGGACTCAACGCGGACCGCCACTTCTTCCAAGTATCGCCGCGTGACGAAAGTACATCCATACCCTCCGTTAAGGGTCGCAGAAAGTCTCTCATTATGAAATGTTTTCGAAGTTTACGGTTGATTATGAAATCGGCGGACGTGGTAACATCAAAGACTACCACAACTGAGGACTTCGGCAAAGGCCACATGTCGAGGTAAACTACAAGTGGAACCTCATCTAGAGCTGGGAAGTATTTCTTGACGTTTTCGGCTAGCCAGCCATGAAAGGCGATAAAACTAATGTCTGGAGGCATACCGCTCTTAATTCCGCGACAATGTGCAAATGGCCTAGGAGCCAAGATTGCGGCAACATGGGCTAGAGTGTTCAATGTACAGCAGTCAGTTTTGGCAATTAACATCAAGCGAGTAAAACGGCTCGACTGTAAGAGTAACCGACGATTCCCAAAGCAGCGAGCTGTTTGTGCCTCAGCCTGATCTTGAAAGTCTGGTGAAGGAACCTTAGCAAGGCGAAAGCGGCAATGCCATCTGGTTGCTATGGTGACATAAAAGGTGTTAGTGTGCTTACGTAAATCCAACGTGGCTGGTGCCGTTATGCAAATTCAAAGTCTACTTGGCAGCCCACCCAGAAACCTCCATTACCCCATAGCCTCTTCCAGTGGTAGAGAATGAAGTTGTCGAGTATATCCTGCCAGCCAGTTGTGTGTTGCTTATAGAATTTGCATGGCTGTTCCCGTCGATTAATACCAGATGTTGCGCCTAAACCGAACGGACAGGGAAACGAAGTCAAGGGTTGATCAGCGCCACGAAATCAATCCTATATCTTGACCAAAATCACTTCCTCTGCTTCTGCGACGCCTCGGCACCAACGACTACGGACGAGGGCGAGGGCGAGGGCGATGCGGCTCCAAGACGTCTGTCTCTCACGTCAACTTCCGTCGCATTTGCGCTCTCATATTTCAATATGGCACCCTGGGTACATCCGCGGTGAGGACACAATGTTCTCGCTACCTAGACTGGATGAGGTAGGGCCGCAAGACAAAACGGACGACGAAACCGACGATAGGCAAAAGGGCGCCTGCTTCGGAAAAGCGCGTTATGGGGTCCATTTCAAAACCATGCTATTAGCCTGCCAGATTATCGCAGGAAACTCATTCGAGACTGCGTATTTAAGCTACGATCGCAAAGGCAGCAACAGGGTACAACTGGCTCCCTGTGGTATCTTGATGCATGACCACTACTTTCTCCACGTCCTCCAAGGTGATCTCATTTTCCCTTCCCCCCTTTATATCATCTCGAAGCTGAAGTGCCGGTTCTTCCGCCATTCAATCATCCGTGAATTCGCCTGCTGACCAAAGATTCGTAACAGAAGACGACACTGACACGACGTCGTATGCTGTCACACCTAATTTCCAGGAGTGGCGATTTCCTGATGCTCTCCCGCAATCTTGGGGTTCTGTTGCGATGACTCCCCGCGATACTAAACCAAGCTGTATCATCTCGGGCCGTATGAGGCCCGAGAAGGCACACGTTATACCCCAATCTCACGACAAGTGGTACACTGACAATGCTATGTGTGACTATTCTCAAGGCGCAAAGTCGGTGTCAAATAGTGACGATAATGTATGCCGACTTCGTGTTGACCTTCATAAGATCTTCGACGATCGCGCGTTTGCTTTTGTTCCTAAACTAGATGAGGAAGGGCATCAACATACTGTCGTACACTTCTTCTCGACTACGAGCGATTACGGCGACGCTGCTCTCAAATATCACAACCGCAAGGCACACAGCCTTAATTCCGTGGCACCGCAATTCCTGTTTGCACGATTTGCTCTCACAGTGTTCGCCTGTATCAAAGACTTTATTCTAAGAGGAGAACGCCGCCGGATCGCGGTGGTGCGTCGTGGCATCGACTCCAGCGGCAGCCCTGCTTGGATTACTCAAGAAGTTCAGATGGATCGTGCACAGCGACACAGTCAATACGGCGGCGGAGAATCGCGGGCCTCGAGTCCTAGTAAGAGATCCAGGCCACAATCAGAATCCCAGCAAGGAGACGGTCAAGAAAGCGTAGAAGAATTCGAGTACGCATCGGAGGATCCCGAGAATAATGATAATGACGGATATTATACGTCTCGAACTCGGGCTTGGGTTGAGGCTAATATAGCGGACTACGATATAGCTGCACTATCAAAAAGACGGCGTATTAATGGGGTTGAGTCTCCTCTATCCTTGACAAGCTCTGCTAGTTCCCAAGCAACCATTAATAAACAAAAAATCGCGGATAAAGCAGCTAGTTATAGGCCTAATTGTACTAGTATTAGCTTAAAGGGGAGCGAAAATAATCCCAGCTACTATCTTGTAGAAGCGGTTAAGGTAGTTGATAATAGCAATCCTTTTATTTTCTATTAGCATATAAATGTAACGGTAGCTTAGGTTCTAAGGTATAGTAGGTTTGTTTCTTAGAAAGTAAGTTAGGTTAAATACTATAAAGTAGCTTTTAAGTAGTATTATAATAAGGCCGTTAAGAGTATAACTCTTAATAGTAAAACTATTACTTAAATTAATTAATAGAGATTTAAATTATTTAATTATAGAAATACCTTCTCCTTAAGTACTTGTTTATCTCTCTATTATAGTTTTAAATTAAATAAATCCCATTTAATCTCCCGTATTAGATTAGGTTAATCCCCTTTAATCTATTAAGTTAAATTAAACTAATTCTATTTAATTCCCTCACGTAACCTATAATTCTATTAGGCCTTATTCTTATTTGTATACTAGCAGCTTATAATGCTAGCTAACTACTTTAAGTACCCTTAATTCGTAATATAATACTTCTCCTCTATTAGTCTTATTCTTAAGGCTATTTTATTTTATTTAGTAAGTATTCTCTTTCTTTCTCTCTTTTCCCTTTTTTCTTTCTTTATTATTCTTTTTATAATATCTTTTAACCGTATTTTAAAATAGTGATTTTACCTTAACTAGAAGATTAATTATAAACGTCTTTTTAAGTTTATATTTGCCTTTAGCTTTATTATACCTTCCTATAATTTATATTAAAAAAACAATTAAAAGTGTTTTATTATTAAAGGGAAAGATAAGTATAGCGAATATACTTTACGTGGTTATACTAGCTATAATTTAAGCGAAACATTTTTAAATACTTATAATCGTATCCTTTATAAAAAGAATTATCTTAATAAAGAACGTGCTTTAACTAAAAAGAATTTAAAGCAAGTAATAGCTCGTTTATAAAGGATTTATTATTAGGAGAAATTTTTATGATAAAAGGCTACGAAGATAATTACTTATAGTATAAAGAGTTCAAACGAGTTAAAGGCCTAAAAGCGTTTAAAGTTAAAGTTTAATATACTTAATTAAACACTTAAGTTTTTAATAGACTTAGGTTTTCTTATTTCTAATAAGTTTTTATTCTTTAATAGAACTATTTAAGTAACGTTAAGTAGTTTATAAGATTCTTAGCTAGTTTTTAGGTGTTTTTAGAGTTTAAATATCCCTTTTATTTAATAAGATAATAATAATTCTTTATATCTTCTTATACTTTAAGTATTCGTTTAACTTTATATTTATTAGTATCTTTTGTTATAATATTAGTAGTAATTATAGATTTATTTAATGCTTTCTTTAATAATAATATATAAAATATAAGATAAATTCTTATTTTATCTAGTAATAATAGTTTATAGTTAGTATTTAAGATTTTCCGTTTAATAAGAAATAATTTAATCTTCTTTTAATTAAGTTTATTACTAGGTTACTTAGTTTTAATATTTTTATAAATAAGGTATACTTTATATCTCTTCTTTAGGATTAACGTTAATAATCTCTTTTTATTCGCGTAGTATTTTATTTAATTCTATAAAAAAATTTATTCCTATTATAAGTGTTTTTATATTTCTATTATAATTACTATATACGTTATAGCTACTAGCGCGTTTATATTCTATATTATATGTATCTTAATAATAGGGTTAAATCTATAATTTACCCTAAATAATAATATCTTTATATTATTAATCTTAGAGCTATTATAAGCCTATTATACTAGTAATAGCTATTTTACCTAATTATTCTATTAGTAGTTAATATAGCTTTACAGATATTATTCGAGTATTTAGTTTAAGATTTCTATTTATTTATTTAATTATAAGTGGAATACTATTAACAAGCTTTATTTAATCTTTATAGTTTCTATAAGGTATTTCTAAAAGTTTAAGGTAAATAATTTATCGCGATTTAATATAAGCTTTATTAGTAATTCGTGCTATATAATAACTATTTTAAAGAATATATACGTTAAGTTCTTAGTATTACTTAATTTCTTATATAGAATATAGTAGGCGTATTTTATAAGTTTATTTATAATAACTAGAATGCTATTATAAGCTACTCCTATTATAGGTTCTTTTAACTTTAGTAGTTTAATAATAAAGTCTATTATAATAGTTTACTATACTCTTTTAGGTAATAGTATTAGTTATAGTTTACTATATAGTGCGTGTTATACTACCTTTACCTTATTATACGTGTTATATTTCTTAATAACTTCTTATACTATTTTTCTGCTTTTTAAGAAGTCGTATAATCTTCTTAATCTACTAATCGTCTTCTTCATACCCTAGTATTCGTATAATAAGTGTTCGTATATTTCTTTAATAAGCTCTTCTTAAAGTATACTAGGAATATACTACTATTTATTATATAAGAAGGTCTTACCTTCCTTAAATAAATACGTTTTTATTTCCTAATTATTTAGGTAATTATTATTCTTAATATATAATACGATTCGTTATATTTATATTTTATTTAGCTTAACTTATTAGGTTATATTAACTTTCTAGGTATCTAGTATAAGGTTCTTATTCTTAATAGCGCGTAGTAAGGGTATATTACTTACTTACTTATTTAATTTTAAATTCTCTCTTTAGCTAAGCGTATTAGCCCTTTTATTTTTAAATTCTTTATAATATATAATCTTAAAGTTATAATTCGTAAGGGTTTTATACTATTTAATCTATTATTTATTTAAATCCTTTATAATTAAAAATAATATAAGATTCTTATAGTTAGTATAAACCTTAATTTAATGCTTTACTCCTATAAAATAGTATCTTTATTCTTTAAAGCACTTAATAATAGCTATAAGTTCTTTATTATAAATTCTATAATTAAGTTTAGGTTCGTAGAGTTTCTTTAAGAAAAATATAACTAAGTATAATCTTCCTTAATTATCTTATTATTTAAGCTATTCGCCTAGTATAAAGTTTAAGGCGTTTATTTTAAGCTTATAAGGTTTATTCTAATTAAGTGCTTTTAATATAAGTTCTAACGTAACTAGACCTCTAAATGTATTGTATTTTTTGTATTTTTTACTATACTGTATTGTATTGTATTGTAATGTAATATATTACAATACATTACAAGATTAGAATACCTATAAATGTATTATAAGGCTATAAAATATTTAATATTATAAATAAATGCTTATATAAGCATATTATATATTAAAATGAAGCTAAAAATCACGTGATTTTGAATCTTTTAAAATTAACCTTAAAATGTGGATATTAAGCGAGATATTAAGCTTTAAAGTTATGTCTTAAAATAAAAAGTAAGTAAAGCGGGGCGAATTTTCAATTGCTTATAACTTTTTAATGTAGTAACTTATAATAGTAAAAAGTAGGGCATTTCAAAGAGCTGATTTAGCTCTTTTAAATGATATAAAATCTTTTCTTATAACCCTTATAATTAGCCTTATAATTTTAAGTTAAAAAAACAAGGGTCTTTTTTCCTTAAAATACATTTATAGGTATTTTACTAATGTAATGTAATGTATTTAAATACAATACACGAAAATACAATACAATACAAAATACAATACACAATACACTTGTATTTACTATATTCGTAAGAGCTCTGAACGTAACTAAATCTTTTATCTTTTAAAATACCGTAGCTTTTAATTTATTCTATTAAAAGCTAACTTCTTTCTTTATTAGGTTTATAAGAGGTTATAAAATATCTTTATATTCGCTTAAGAACTTATAGTAAAAGTTTACGAATACTATAAATCCTTTAACTTTCTTTAAATTCTTTAATATAAGCTATTCCTTAATAGTTTTAATCTTATTTAAGCTTATTTATATTTCTTTATATATAAGCATATACCCTAAAAAGTATATAGTATTCTAGTAAAACTAATATTTTAAGGCTTTAATTAAGAGTTTATTATTCTATAGAGTTTATAGTACCTTATATACATATCGTTTATATTTCTTAAGGGTATTTAAGTAAATAAGAATATTATTAAGGTATATAACTATAAATACTTCTAATTATTTCTATAAGATCATATTAATTATTCTTTAAAAGGTTATTAATACGTTAATAAGCCTAAAAGGTATTACTAGATATTCGTAGTATTCTCTACTAGTTTAAAATGCTATTATTTACTCGTAGCTTTCTTTTATTCGTATAAGGTTATAAGCTTCTTTTAAGTTAAGTATAATAAACTATTTAGCTTTTTTAACTTTATCTTTAATTTTCGTTATAAGCGGTAACGGGTATTAATTCTTAATTATAATTTTATTTAAGTATTAGTAATTAATATATAATTATAGTTTCCCGTTCTTCTTTAATACTTATAGAATTAGGTATTCTACTAAGAACTCTAATAATTATATATATTTCTTCTATAATATATCCTTTAAATACTTCTTAAGTGCCTTATCTTACTTAGGGTTCTAAGAATAAATCTTATTAAATGTTAATTTAATACTAGGCTAAAGTTTAATCTTATAGTTCTAGTGTAAATACTCTAATAGTTCTATTTCTAGCTCTCTATTAAATAGCTTATTATACTATAAGTATTCCTTAAAAATCTCCGTTATTTTAGCTTTTAGCTCTCTAGTAATTATATATATTTTTAAAGGCTTATTATAGTTTAAATAAGGTACTCTTTATAAGCTACTCTTAGCTTTATAATTATATTCTAGTAAATTCTATTAAAGTTAGTCGGTTCTTTAATTAACTCGTAGATTACTTACTTATAATTAAGGTATTCTTAATATAATATCGTGTTTTAAAATTACTATAATATTTAATATAACTTAGTATTTCGTGCCTTATATATTAATAAGAAGCTACGTAACTTTTATATTAATTACCTCTTAGCTATACTTTACTATAGTTTCTTCTATAATTATAAGTTAATAAGGCTTATCTTTAGGTGTTTAAGGTAATTATAATTTATTAACGAGATTTAATAAGATAAAATTTCCTTATACTCTACTATTAATTATTACCTAGATCTTTCGTTCTATTATAATTATATTAATTATAAGGTATATTATATTACTAATATTTATAGTATATAAAGACCTATTAGATCTCCGTTAAGGAATCGGTTTTAATTCTAATAATAGCTATTATTTCCTAATTTATTAATTCTTTTCTCTTATTATTTAGCGCGTATCTTTAAGCGCTATTATTAGCGATTATTCTTTAACGTATTATTAAAGCTTTCTTAGTAATTACTTAATCTACTATTTGTATTAATTAAACTTAAGCTAAGCGAGTTACTTATAATTATATAATTCCCTTTCTTCTTATATTATAAGGTTATAGCTTAGGTAGTATATATATTATTCTTAGTATAATATAACTTCTCGTTTAATATCTTTAAATTAGTTTATTATAATTTTAATTATATTATAAGGGTTATTCTTCTTCCCTTTTATTCTTATAAAAACTATTTATTACCTTACTTACTACTAAGATACGTGTAATAATTATTATTATAATAAAAGGTTTAATTAAGAAGTTTATATTTAATTTTAGATTTGTTTTTCTTAGTTAAATAATTCTCTTCTTCTTAGATTTATTCTAGTAAAGGTTTACTTTTTAGTAAGGGTATTTAATATTCCTAAAAGTTATTAGGTATTAGTTAGGTTTTAAATTCTTAATCTTTATTTAAATTAATATTATTTATTAACGTATAGTTTTCTTTATTACTTATTATACTAAGATTTCGCGTAAGTAAGTCTTCTTAGTTTATAGTATAAAGTTTCTTACCTTTAAAGATTAACTTTTATAGCTTCTTTAAGGCTTTACATTTATTTATAAAGTGTTTAGTCTTACTATAATTATAATAAGTCTTCCCCCTTTTCTTATTTATAGCGTTAAGTTTTATAGGTTTAGCGTAGTACCTATATACTATTAATATTTAGCGTAGCTTACTACTATTAGGTTTATTAAACCTAGTATATAATTTAAATTTTCTATAACTTTTTTTATAATATTACTTATATAAACGGTTATTTACTTTAATAACTATTTTAATAAAGTTATTAAATAACTTAAGATAATCTTTTTAATAAATGTTATTCTTTACTTTTTCTTTAAGTTTTTAATAGAAAACTTCTATTTTAAGTTTAATATTTTAATTAAGTTTTACTATAATACGTTTAAACTCCTTAATATAATAAGCTATAAATCTAATTTACTTAAGTTAAGTAAGTTATTATATAGCTTTCTTATACTTATTAGGATTTTTAAATATAATAAGAAGTTATTCTTTAAAGGTTTTATAATTAAAGAAGATATAAATAACTTTTACTTTAGCTTTAACGTTATACTTAAAATATACGCGAAGGGTTAGCTCTTACTATTCTATTACTTTTTTAGTTAAGAGGTTACTAATATAAAGAATCTATAACTTAAGTGTTATATAGATTTTTTTATTAACTTATAGGTAAGCTTAGGCTTATATAAGAAAGTTTCTTATATTACCCTTATAGCTATTATATAATTTAAGCTTAGGGAATTTTAATATATTATTATTATTAATAGAGAATATAAGTGTAAGATTTTAAACTATTATAAGTTTCTCTTCTCGTACCTTAAGTTTTTTATAGAGATAATTTTATTAATTAAAAAGCTATTAATTTTACTTCTTAAGCTTAGTAATCTTATTATAAAGGTACTTTATTATCTCTCTAGGGTTAATAGTCTTTTCACTTAAAGTAAATATCTTAGAAGTTATTATTACTTAAAGTTTTAAGGTAACTTATTAAATAGAATTAATTAAAATGTAATAATAGCTTAGGTTTTAAGGTATAATAGGTTTATTTCTTAGAAAGTAAGTTAGGTTAAATACTATAAAGTAGCTTTTAAGTAGTATTATAATAAGGCTATTAAGAGTATAACTCTTAATAGTAAAACTATTACTCAAATTAATTAATAGAGATCTAAACTATTTAATTATAGGAATACCTTCTTCTTAAGTACTCGTTTATCTCTTTATTATAGTTCTAAATTAAATAAATCCTATTTAATCCCTTATGCTAGATTAGGTTAATCCCCTTTAATCTATTAAGTTAAATTAAACTAATCCTATCTAATCCCCTCACGTAACCTGCGATCCCGTTAGGCCCTATTCTTGTTTATATGCTAGCGGCCTATAACGCCGGCTAACTGCTTTAGGTACCCTTGGTTCGTAATAGTAGACAGCTAGTTTACATAGGGAAAAACAACACATATAAGACAACTAATATAAGATAACTAATATAAGACAACTAATATAAGACAACTAATATAAGACAACTAATATAAGACAACTAATATAAGACAACTAATATAAGACAACTAATATAAGACAACTAATATAAGACAACTAATATAAGACAACTAATATAAGACAACTAATATAAGATAACTAATATAAGATAACTAATATAAGATAACTAATATAAGATAACTAATATAAGATAACTAATATAAGTGTAATGGTAGCTTAGGTTCTAAGGCATAGTAGGTCTATTTCTTAGAAAGTAAGTTAGGTTAAATGCTATAAAGTAGCTTTTTAAGTAGTATTATAATAAGGCTATTAAGAGTATAACTCTTAATAATAAGACTATAACTTAAATTAATTAATAGAGAATTAAATTACTTAATTATAGCGAAATACCTTCTTCTTAAGTACTCGTTTATTTCTTTATTATAATTCTAGATTAATTAGCTTAACTATTAATCCCTTTAAACCTTAATTAATTAGCTTAAGGTTTAGTTAGTTTAATTCTCTTTAATTAATACGTTTAAATATTAATCTCTTTAATTACCTTTTAGGTTACGTGGCTAGTTACGTGCCTTTACCTTCTTCTTATACCTATAAGTTATACCTATCTTAGCTAGTACAGTTTTATCTTATCTCTTATATAGTATTATTCGTAATATTATACCTCTTCTTTATTAGTTTTATTCTTAAGGCTATTAAAATAGGCTAGTTAAGTATTATACGTTTTTCTTCTTTTATTATTATATACTATTATATTAACTAATCGTATCTTAAAATAATAGTTTAAAGCTTTATTTACTTCTTCTCTTTATTAAAATAATTTTCTTTTTATAATAATTAATAATTCGTTTTTATCTCTTATAAAGGCTTATACTTATTATACTTATATAGGATTTCTTTAATATAAAGCCTTTATTTTTAATTTAAGTTATTATATAAAGTATATAATAAATAAGTAAGGGAATTATAATATTACGAGGGTAACCCCTTAATAGCTTTATAGTATTACGAATTAATATTATAAGCTTAAAAGAGAGCTTAAAGAAGCTAAGAAGCGTGCTTTAACTAAGAATTAAAAGGTCTTATATTTATAAAAATAAAAGAAATTATAGTTTAAGAAAATAATACATGCGATTACGCGTAATATTAATAATATTAAAGAGTTAAAGCGTGTAAAACGTAAAAAAGTAAAATAGCTTTAAAAGATTATAAGAGTTCTTTTTACTTCTTTTAAGAATTTAAATTTTACTTTAGTTTATTTCTTAAATACTAAGTTTAATATTAAGTTATTAAGTAATACTTAAAAGATTAATTAAAATACGTTTCTTAAAAATAAAACTATTTAAGTAACGTTAAGTAATTTATAAGGTTTTTAGCTAGTTTTTAAGTGTTTTTAAAGTTTAAATATCTCTTTTATTTAATAAGATAATAATAATTCTTTATATTCTCTTATACTTTAAGTATTTATTTAACTTTATATTTATTAGTATCTTTTATTATAATATTTATAGCGATTATAAATTTATTTAATACTTTCTTTAATAATAATATATAAAATATAAAATAGATTCTTATTTTATTAGGTAATAATAGTTTATAATTAGTTTTTAAGATTTTTCGTTTAATAAGAAATAATTTAATCTTCTTTTAGTTAAGTTTATTATTAGGTTACTTAGTTTTAATATTTTTATAAATAAAATATACTTTATATTTCTTCTTTAAGATTAGCGCTAATAATCTCTTTTTATTCGCGTAGTATTTTATTTAATTCTATAAAAATATCTATTTTTATTATAAGTGTTTTTATATTTCTATTATAATTATTATATACGTTATAGCTACTAGCGCGTTTATATTCTATATTATATATATTTTAATAATAGGGTTAAATTCATAATTTACCCTAAATAGTAATATCTTTATATTATTAATCTTAAAGCTATTATAAGCCTATTATACTAGTAATAGCTATTTTATTTAATTATTCTATTAGTAGTTAATATAGCTTTATAAATATTATTTAAGTATTTAGTTTAAGATTTTTATTTACCTATTTAATTATAGGTAAAATGCTATTAATAAGCTTTATTTAATCTTTATAGTTTTTATAAGGTATTTTTAAAAGTTTAAGGTAAATAATTTATTATAATTTAATATAAGCTTTATTAGTAATTTATATTATATAATAACTATTTTAAAGAATATATACGCTAAGTTCTTAGTATTACTTAATTTCTTATATAGAATATAATAGGCGTATTTTATAAGTTTATTTATAATAATTAAAATACTATTATAAGCTACTTCTATTATAGGTTCTTTTAACTTTAATAGTTTAATAATAAAGTCTATTATAATAGTTTATTATACTCTTTTAGGTAGTAATATTAGTTATAACTCTTTATATAATATATATCACGCTAATTTTACTTTATTACACGTGTTATATTTCTTAATAACTTCTTATACTATTTTTTTACTTTCTAAAAAGTCGTATAATCTTTTTAGCCTATTAATTGTTTTTTTTACACCCTAATATTTATATAATAAGTACTCGTATATTTCCTTAATAAGCTATTCTTAAAGTATACTAGGAATATATTATCGTTTATTATATAAGAAGGTTTTACCTTTCTTAAATAAATGCGTTTTCGTTTCTTAATTATTTAAATAGCTATTATTATTAATATATAATACGATTTAATACATTTATATTTTATTTAGCTTAACTTATTATATTATATTAATTTCTTAGGTACCTAATATAAGGTTTTTATTTTTAATAGCGCGTAATAAAGGTATATTACTTACTTACTTATTTAATTTTAAGTTCTCTCTTTAATTAAGCGCGTTTACTCTTTTATTTTTAAATTCTTTATAATATATAATTTTAAAGTTATAATTCGTAAGGGTTTTATACTATTTAATCTATTATTTATTTAAATTCTTTATAATTAAAAATAATATAAGATTCTTATAATTAATATAAACCTTAATTTAATACTTTACTTTTATAAGGTAATATTTCTATTCTTTAAAGCACTTAATAA
Source organism: Metarhizium acridum (assembly GCF_019434415.1). NCBI lineage: Eukaryota > Fungi > Ascomycota > Sordariomycetes > Hypocreales > Clavicipitaceae > Metarhizium > Metarhizium acridum. The sequence goes on along the minus strand of NW_027094047.1, from coordinate 435,393 downwards.
TAGCTATAAGTTCTTTATTATAAATTCTATAATTAAGTTTAAGTTTATAGAGTTTCTTTAAGAAGAATATAACTAGGTATAGTCTTTCTTAATTATCTTATTATTTAAGTTATTCGCCTAATATAAAGTCTAAGATATTTATTTTAAGCTTATAAGGTTTATTTTAATTAAGTGCTTTTAATATAGATTCTAACGTAATTAAATCTTTTATCTTTTAAAATACTATAGCTTTTAATTTATTCTATTAAAAGCTAACTTCTTTCTTTATTAGGTTTATAAGAGATTATTAAATATCTTTATATTCGCTTAAAAACTTATAATAAAAGTTTATAAATACTATAAATCCTTTAACTTCTTTTAAATTCTTTAATATAAGTTATTTCTTAATAGTTTTAATTTTATTTAAGCTTATTTATATTTCTTTATATATAAGCACGTACCTTAAAAAGTGTATAGTATTCTAATAGAACTAGTATTTTAAGGCTTTAACTAAGAGTTTATTATCCTATAAAGTTTATAGTACCTTATATATATATTATTTATATTTCTTAAGGGTATTTAAATAAATAAGAATATTATTAAGGTATATAACTATAAATACTTTTAATTGTTTTTATAAGATTATATTAATTATTCTTTAAAAGGTTACTAGTACGTTAATAAGCTTAAAAGGTATTACTAGATATTTATAGTATTCTTTACTAGTTTAAAATACTATTATTTACTTATAGCCTTCTTTTATTTATATAAGGTTATAAGCTTCTTTTAAGTTAAGTATAGTAAACTATTTAGCTTTTTTAACTTTATCTTTAATTTCTATTATAAGTAATAATAGGTATTAATTCTTAATTATAATCTTATTTAAGTATTAATAATTAATATATAGTTATAATTTTCTATTCTTCTTTAATACCTATAAGATTAGGTATTCTACTAGAGACTTTAATAGTCTTATATATCTCTTTTATAATATATTCTTTAAATACTTTTTAAGCGCCTTATCTTACTTAAGGTTCTAAGAATAAATCTTATTAAACGTTAATTTAATACTAGGCTAGAGTTTAATCTTATAATTCTAGTATAAATACTTTAATAGTCTTATTTTTAGCTCTCTACTAAATAGCTTATTATACTTTAAGTATTTCTTAGAAATCTCTATTATCTTAGCTTTTAGCTCTTTAATAATTACATATATTTTTAAAGGCTTATTATAGTTTAAATAAGGTGCTTTTTATAGGCTACTCTTAGCTTTATAATTGTATTCTAATAAATTTTATTAGAGTTAGCTAGTTCTTTAATTAACTTGTAAATTACTCGCTTATAATTAAGGTATCCCTAATATAATATTATGTTTTAAGATTACTATAATATCTAATATAACCTAATATTTTATACTTTATATATTAACGAGAAGTTACGTTACTTTTATATTAATTACTTCTTAGCTATACTTTACTATAATTCCTTTTATAACTATAAGTTAATAAGGCTTATTTTTAAGTGTTTAAGGTAATTATAATTTATTAATAAAATTTAGTAAGATAAAATTTCCTTATACTCTACTATTAATTATTACCTAAATCTTTCGTCTTATTATAATTATATGAATTATAAGGTATATTATACTACTAATATTTATAGTATATAAAGACCTATTAGATCTTTATTAAGAAAATAGTTTTAATTATAATAATAGCTATTATTTCTTAATTTATTAATTCTATTCTTATATTATTCTTTAACGCGTTATTCTAAGCGCTATTATTAGTAGTTATCTTTTAACGTATTATTAAAGCTTTCTTAGTAATTACTTAACCTATTATTTATATTAATTAAACTTAAGCTAAGCGAGTTACTTATATTATATAATTCCCTTTATCTTTATATTATAAGGTTATAATTTAAGTAATATATACGTTATTCTTAGTATAATATAATTTTTCGTTTAATATCTTAGAATTAATTTATTATAATTTTAATTATATTATAAGGGTTATTCTCCTTCTCTTTTATTCTTATAGAAACTATTTATTACCTTACTTACTATTAAGGTATATATAGTAATTATTATTATAATAAAAGGTTTAATTAAGGAGTTTATATTTAACTTTAAGTTTATTTTTCTTAATTAAATAATTTTCTTCTTTTTAAATTAATTCTAGTAAAGGTTTACTTTTTAGTAAGGGTATTTAATATTTCTAAAAGTTATTAGGTATTAATTAGGTTTTAAATTCCTAATTTTTATTTAAACTAGTATTATTTATTAACGTATAGTTTTCTTTATTACTTATTATACTAAGATTTTACGTGAGTAAGTCTTTTTAATTTATAATATAAAGCTTTTTACCTTTAAGAATTAGCTTTTATAGCTTTTTTAGGGCTTTACATTTATTTATAAAGTGTCTAGTCTTATTATAATTATAATAAGTCTTTCTCTTTTTCTTATTTATAGCGTTAAGTTCTATAAGTCTAATATAATATTCGTATATAGTAAAGGTTTATTATAGTTTACTACTATTAGCTTTATTATACTTAGTATAGGATTAGTAATTCTTATTATCTTTTTCTTAACGTTATTTATATAAATAATTATTTGCCTTAATAATTATTTTGATAAAGTTATTAAATAGCTTAAAATAATCTTCTTAATAAATATTATTCTTTACTTTTTCTTTAAGTTCTTAATAAAAAACTTTTATTTTAGGTTTAGTATTTTAATTAAGTTTTACTATAATACGTTTAAACTCCCTAGTATAATAAGTTATAGATTTAATTTACTTAAGTTAAGTAAGTTATCGTATAGCTTTCTTATACTTATTAGAATTTTTAAATGTAATAAGAAGTTATTTCTTAAAGGTTTTATAATTAAAGAAGATATAAATAACTTTTACTTTAGCTTTAACGCTATACTTAAAATATACGTAAAGGGTTAGCTTTTATTATTCTATTACCTTTCTAGTTAAAAGATTATTAATATAAAGAATCTATAATTTAAGTATTTTATAGATTTTCTTATTAACTTAAAGGTACACTTAAGCTTATATAAGAAAGTTCCTTATATTACCCTTATAATTATTATATAGTTTTAATTTAAAAAATTTTAATATATTATAAGTATTTATAAGGGTTATAAGTATAGTTCTATAAATTACTATAAGTTTCTCTTTTTACTTATTAATCTTTTTATAAAGGTTATTTTATCGTTTAAAAAGCTATTAATTTTACTTCTTTATTTTAATAATCTTATTATAAAGGTACTTTATTATCTCCTTAAAGTTAATAATCTTTTTACTTAAAGTAAATATCTTAAAAGTTATTATTATTTAAAGTTTTAAGGTAACTTATTAAATAGAATTAATTAAAATATAATAATAGCTTAAGTTTTAAGGTATAATAGGTTTATTTCTTAGGAAGTAAGTTAAGTTAAATACTATAAAGTAGCTTTTTAAGTAGTATTATAATAAGGCTATTAAGAGTATAACTCTTAATAGTAAGACTATTACTTAAATTAATTAATAGAGAATTAAATTACTTAATTATAGCGAAATACCTTCTTTTAAGTACTCGTTTATTTCTTTATTATAGTCTTAAATTAATTAGCTTAACTATTAATCCCTTTAAACCTTAATTAATTAGCTTAAGGTTTAATTAATTTAATTCTCCTTAATTAATACGTTTAAATATTAACCTCTTTAATTACCTTTTAGGTTATATAGCTAATTATATACCCTTACCTTCTTCTTATACCTATAAGTTATGCTTGTCCTAGCCGGTACGGTCCCGTCCCGTCTCTCGTGTAGTGTCGTTCGTAACAATAAGATAACTAATATAAAAGACGTACAAATAACTGTAAATAACTGTGGGATAACTGTAAATATAACAGCTATAAGGGCTAAGAAGGTTAAGGTTCTATTTTTCTATAAAGGCTCTAGAAAGCTAGTTATATAATTGTGTGACACGTAACTTGTCACGTGACTAGCCCTTAAGGCCACGTTGCTAGTTAGGCTAGCTAGTTAGTTAGGCTAGCTAATTAAGCTACTATGTAAGATTCAATCTAGCCTAATAAATTAATCATTAAATTAAGCGTTCTACCTTATTAAATACTATTAGGTATAAAGAACTTTCTATTAAAAACTAAACTTATTAATGTACTAGACTTTACGTATAAGCTGATAGGTGGAGGAATTCACCTGCATATCGCAGCTCGATTCAGCTACTAACGCGGCCTCTAGTCACGTGCAGAGCATTAACTGTAGTGTAGTTTTATAGTTTTATAGTTTTTGTAGTTTCTAATATAAAAAATTATATCAAATCTAATAAAATACTTATAGAATTAAAAGTTTTACGAATAATTAATATAAATTTAAAATTATAAGCTAATAATAAAAAAAGTGGTTCCTTATATACTCTTATAAGCTTAAAACTTAAGAAACTATAAAATTTAGTTTTTATAGTATAATATAATATAGTAAGTTTTTAGAAAACTATATAATCTAGTTTTTAAGCTTAGAAAAAGCTAAAAGGGCCCACTTTTTTATATAAGTTAATTGGTTATAATATTAGCTAATTTATGTATTTAACATTATAATTCAAGTATTTTATTAGATTTATTATTAATTATTTAACCTTTTTTAAAAAATGAAAATATAGTTTTCTTGTTAATGCTCTGGTCACGTGCCACACAATTATATAACTAGCTTTTTAAAGCCTTCCTAGAAAAATAAAACCCTAACCTTCTTAGCTCTTATAGCTGTTATGTTTACTAATATTTTTAACTAATATTTTTAACTGATATTTTACGATATATTTACCGTCTTTTACTTTCTATTATCTTGTGTGGTTTTTCCCTACACAAACTAATAAGTTATTTATACTAGAATAGAACTTATAATTTCTATTAATAGTATTCTAATATAAACTATATTATAGTTCTTATCTTTGAGATAATAATATTATCTTTATATATTATCTTATTCTTATTATTAATATAAAGAGCTATAATATAAACTAATTTATTACTTTTATATTATAAGGAGTTTAATATTACTATAACTATAAGTAAATTAAAGAGCTATAAGTATTAGCGTATAGTATAACTATTCGCGCTTTAAGTAGCTATTTAATATTACATTAAATTTATAAAGAAATAACTATTTATTTTATTAGCTTAAAGATAGTACACTCGTATATACCCCTTTATATAATACTATTACGATCCAATTACAGGCTATAGCGTAGGTTGCAGCTTAAGCTAACTAGAGCTTAGACTTACTAACAATGAGAAGCTAAGTCCCAAGGCCGCAAAATAGGTTGTCATGGAGTGCCGAGTCGCCCTTGGTAAGACACGTTGTAATTCAATGTGGATATTCGTTAACATATCAACAGATATCGACTGGCTTATAGTCATCGACAACGCCGATGGTGAAGATAAGGAAGACTTACTCAAAGAGTACTTTCCTAGAGGTCACTGTGGATCTGTGCTCGTTACCACTTATTTTTATTTTAAATGTCAAATGCCAAACACAACCGATCGGCCAACGCACAATGCAAAAGGGAACGCTCCGCAATTGACTGTGCAATTGGGAGCTTGTATGCCGTCTGGTATATGCCGCATTTTGCAGCTGACATTAGAGAGATATTATATTATATTATATCATATTTAAAGCTCTACTCTCCTAGAGTTTTAAAAATTTACTCAGCCTACGAGCCGTGGCCCCGCGTAATAAATGCATTCTTCTTCTATTTTCTTTTTTTTTTCTCTTATTTTTTTTTTAAGCAATCCGTCCCTCAATCAGCTCTCACCATCTATCTATGCGCTCCACGGCGTCATAGAAGCCGCAGGTCATATTGCGCCTGAAGCGACCATTCACATGATTAGTTCACCCAACAGGACAGCATGACCCAGACTGAAGGCTCCCACGTGGTTTCATTCACCAGCTTGATAGGATCGTGTAAATCCCTCACGTCCCAGCGGCATTAGCTCACTCGTTGATGCAAAAGACGGATGGTTGAGCAGACCATTGGACTAAGCGGCATGATAGATGGATAGATAACATTGGTAAATGCGTTTCGAAGCACAGCATTTTACAACTGGGTGGTGCCTGGATGGTGGAGGGATCCCACGAGTTTGCCAACATGGACTGATTAGCCCAATCCAGTCAGTCGCAGCGTCACAACGCCACACTCCTCCCAACTCGGCCCCTGGCAGGACCATCAATCGAATTGTAGGATGCAGCCTCTGCCGGTTAGCCGGAGAAACCATGTCAAGGTCGCTTTTTGGATCGGTGAGGTCAGTGTTGTAGGAGGACGGACGGAAACAAGGTCATACTTTGTTCTCGAAAACCAGTGGCTTCTTTTTCTCTCTCTCTTCTTTTTCCTGATTAACGTACATGGAACCCGTCTGAGTGGCACTTCGTTCGAGATGCATCCACAGCACATTCAGTTCGTGATTCTGGGACTGCACATCTCCAGTGTGACTTCGGCAGTAGTCACTGATATTCCAAGTATATACAGATCTTGGGGCGAGCTCTCCATCTACGCCGACAACGTGGAGGATGCCTTCGGGGTGCAATTCGTTGGCCTTCCGGATGGATGCCAAGTGGTGAGTCGCATCCTCCAGGGCCCTTCCACCACCACAACATTTTTGACTTGTACCGCATCAGGAATCCGTGAGCACTCTTCAGCGCCATGCAGAGCGATATCCTGATAGTGTGGATGGAGCAGTTACTGGCGGATTTGCGCAAAAGGTAGCAAACTACACCAAAGCCAACGGCGGCAAGGAGGCATTCACGGGGCCATTGACGTTTCTGAATTCCCATGTTTACATCATGAATGACACGGGGCTTCTCACTGGCCGCGGTGCCAGCACAGAATTCGGCGCAGGCGCATCGTTTTGGAACCGATACGGGCGGACTCTGTACGACGCATCCGTCGCCCCGTTGCAATACAGTCCGTCCTTTGCGAGCAATGGAAGCAGCCGCCCAAAGGTTACTCTACGGACAACTGGACAGTCGAGAATCGAAAATAGCCTGATCAACTGGTCGCTTGGATTCTTTGGTCCATCTTTCAATTCGACCCCGGATCCGACACTGACGAAATGGGAGAGCCCGTTTAGTGTCGTCATTATTCCTGAAGGGGGCACGGAAAACAACACTCTTGCTTCCTACGATAGCTGCTTCAATGACAACAGCGAAGCAAATGGGAACATTGCGTCTCAGCACCAGGACGCTTACAAGAAGATCTACTTGCGCTCTGCGCTTCGTCGGCTCCAAGCCTATGCCCCACGAGGCTTCAAGTTTGACTACCAGGACCTGTATGCAATGCAAATGACTTGTGCTTACGAGTATTCATTCATTGGCATGTCCGAATTTTGCAATTTGTTTACATTGGAAGAGTGGGACGGGTTCGAAAACGTCCTCGATCTACAGTGTGAGCAAATTGTCGTCATCGTCTGATTCGGCTTCAGAAATTAACGCAGCGGATAGATTATTACCTTTATAGCTATGGCAATCCCACCGGTCGCGCTCAAGGCATCGGCTACTTGCAGGAATTGATCGCTCGTATTAACCACGAATACATTGCGTCCTCCAACTCATCCGTAAACGCTACGCTTGACGACAACCCAAACACCTTTCCTCTGGGACAGCAAATCTATGCCGATTTCTCTCATGATGATATCATCATCTCGGTTCTGACAGCCATGTCGCTAGACTACCTCAAGGATGCGCCGACTATATCCAGGTTCCCCCCGAGCTCCAACAATCACTTCACTCTGTCGCGTCTCACTCCGTTTGGGGCGAACCTCATCACCGAGGTCATCGGCTGTGGTGCATCTGATCCTGAGCCCGTGGAGAGGCTCCGGGTTCAATATGCGCCAGGGCAGTATGGCTATGAAGCTTCAAACTCGAGCCATAAATTCGTGCGGATGCGCTTGAACAATGGCATCCTGCCGCTCAACACGATTCGTGGTGGCAAGTGCGGCAACGCAACGTCTGGCCGACTCGACGGCCTGTGCGATTTGGGTAGCTTTCTGGAGAGCCAGGAGAACGCATTCGAGTTGAGCAATTATGGCTTTGCCTGCTTTGGTAACTACACCCTCACAAACTCGACTACAGGCATCGACTATGATGGTACGATTATCCAAGGGAAGAATTACGCTCAGGTTTAAGTGACTTGGGAGTGGTGATTGTAGGATTTCATGCACATGACTCTCAATGCTAGCCTTAAAAGGACGTAACATGTTGGAGAACGCGGAGACTAGGCCTAGATGATAATGCAGAGCGGTTGGCATAAAAAGAAACATGCAGCTGCCAGATGAATTGCTACCAAACTAGAGGCTGACAATGGCATTGTCGATGGCGAAACCACATTACAATTCAATCATCGTAATTGGACAATTGTTTCCGTATCCTTGGCCGCCAACACGACTTCACATTTCTCCGTCTTAGTCTCGGCCTTTGTCTCGGTAGTGGAGTTCCATCAAGGCATTCTTCATGTTTCCTGGCAGACATCGCCCCAGGTGCCCAGGCTGTCGCATTCTAAACAACTAGTTAGTTCCCGTCTAATTGCTGTGCTCGGCCAGGGTCTTCTGGGGTCTGCTGTTTGTCACTTGACACAGAGTGTCCATTGAAAGGCATTGGGGTGATGTTGATCCCTTACGTACCTAGTTAGTAGCCCTGCTCATCTTTGACCACTTGACTTGCCATGGCTACGCCTACGCACGCTTACAGTGGGTTCGCAGTAATTCCGAAAAACGCCCACTTTTACACCAAAACTTACACTTTTTAAAAGCTTATAATTCTATTAAATAATATATTAAAAATGTAAATTCTTATATAAACATATAATTAAATACTTATTAATTATAAATATTATTTTTATAATATTTTTAAAATTTTATTTCTTATTTTATTTAAGTTTAAAATAATTAAATATTTTAAAAATTTTAACCTATTTTTAATTTTAAATTTTACCTTAAATAAAGTAATATAAAATATTAAAAATATATATAAATAATATTTAAGTATTAAATTATTATAGAATAATTTTATTATTTATTTTACTCTTATATATTATTTAATATAAATTTTTAAAAAGTATAAGTTTTTTTTTAAGTGGATTTTTTTTTTCGGAATTACCGGGACCGACTGTACATGGAAATTATTGTTTTTTTCGCCTCTAATAAAAGTCACTCCAACAATGAGCCTAGGTATTCACAAGGCACTGATTATGCTACATGGCAGCCATTGCCTGCTTAAGGAGCAGAGCATTGACTGTAGTGTAGTTTTGTAGTTTTGTAGTTTTTGTAGTTTTGAATATAAAAAATTATATTAAATCTAATAAAATACTTATAAGATTATAAGTTTTACGGATAACTAGTATAAATTCTATATTATAAGCTTATATTAAAAAAGTGGGTCCTTATATAGCATTATAAGCTTAAAACTTTAAAAACTACAAAATGTAGTTTTTATAGTATAGTATAGTATAGTGTGTTTTTAGAAAATTACATAATCTAGTTTTTAAGCTTATAATAAGCTAGAAGGACCCACTTTTTTATGTGAGCTGATTGGTTATAATATTAGCTAATTTATGTATTCATTATTATAATTCAAGTATTTTATTAGATTTATTATTAATTATTTAAGCTTTTTTGAAAATTGAAAATATAGTTTTCTTGTTAATGCTCTGTTAATAAGGAGTGGTATAGTGGGTAGACAAAAGTCACGATAATTAGCGATTTTACACCTAAACTTACTACTTTTATTAATAAATTATTACTTAACCTTTTAATAAAAATTTATAAAAATTAAAATTATATTAAATTCTTATAATAATTATAATAATATATAATTTTTATAATTATAAATAAAGTACTTCTCTTATAATTAAAGGTTAAATATATAAGTAGATTTTTTTAGTCTCTTAATCCCCTATAATATCCACTATAACCCACTATAATTAAAATCTTTAATTTTTCCGTTTTTTAAGCTTAAAAATCTATGCTTAAAAAAATAAGAAAATTAATTAAAAAATAATAATAGTAAATTTTAATTAATTATTTATTAAGTTTAGATTTTTATTAATTTACTTACATATAAAAATCTTAATTTATTTATACTTAAAAAGTATAAGTTTTGGTGTAAAAATGGGTCATTATCGAGACTTTTGTCCAGTGACTGTAAGCCTTGTGATCATGGCGACCGTGGACAGTAGCACTAGCGTAGCAAGTGCTTCATCGGCGAGATATTATCCACTAATGGCCGTGATTCTTTGTGCTCGGCCATCAAGATAGCAGGTGGCAGTGATACGGAGCCCGCACGCATTAGGTGACCATGGCATTCGCCTACCGGGTGAGGATCACTAGCGGGCCAACCAGCTCACCTTCACCGTCATAGGGTTGCAATTAGACGGGCTACGGGTGCAGGGAGACTGACCCGGCCTCCCGATCCTCGTATTTGCCCCCGCAAATAAGCAAATTGAATGTGGAGAGAGTCCTTGCAGTTGGGTGCCGTTGGGCGCACCACATACGTCAGAATCCGTCATGGCTTCTGTCACGCAACCCGTGAGCATTGAATGTCAGTGGACTGACGATCATTGAACGAGTCGGGCAATTGTTGGGGGTCGTGAATTGTTATATATACCGGGCATTTGACCTGCATGGCGAGACCTGCCAGCCTCTCATGAAATCCACATCATCTTCTGCGTAAACACCGTCACCAGCTTTGGACCAACCCACAGAAATGAAGTCTACGGCAGTCTTGGCTTCCCTCGCTTTGGGCGGCCTGGCAGCAGCCCAAACCGTCCAGTCAAAGCCATTCAATTTGCTCGTGCAGTCGGACAACAAGGAACTCAACGGCCGTGCCTTGAGTACATGTCACACGGGAGCGGCTATTGAATCCATCTGTCTTCTCAAGGACACCAAGGCTGTATTTAACCTCAACACCACCGAAGGTGCCCAGCCTGGCCCTGGTGGCATCTCTGGAGTTCTGGCATGGACCTTGCCATCACGTATGTATCACATCACGGGTCAAGCCACTGCGCCAAGTGTCAGCTAATCATTAAATTGCACAGAGCCACCTATTCCGTCCAGCATGTCCTTCTATACCGACCCGTCTACCAACGTTGCCCTTCCCCTCTTCTATCCCGGAGACAACAACGTTCAATACGTCGGTTTTGACAAGGACGATCTCATGAACATTGTCAGCCACCTCGATGACACGAAATCACCGCCCACTGGTCAGACGACCCGCGTTCTCAAGCGTTGGTACGTTTGCACCACATACAACTTCAGCTACACCTACCAGACTCTCACTTGGGTCCTGGGCAACGCAAATCCACAGAACCCAAGCTGTGTAAAGGTTAATGTTAAGAGAAAGTTCCTTTAGGACTCGACTGGGGCCAAGAGGATATGATGAGGATAGCATAGCATAGTGTGATACAATTTAATCTAATGTACAGTCTCACAATCACTGGCTTGTTTACGCACAATGCGTTGGCAATCTGCCCTGCGACATTTACAAACGACTGCCTCAGTAACTACTACCCTTACGATTAGATCTTGGATGCCTGAAGAGGCAATTGTTGGCCAAACGGCAAGTAATCAGGCTGATCAACTCCCAAGACAAGCTTACAATCTCACCTTACGCGCGCTTTGCCTTCTTGTCCCACCTTTCTCTGAGTATGTCCGTCTATCCCGGCTACTATTAATTCTCATGGAATCCTTTCTTGATGCAAGACCCAGCGATTCGCTGCTTCATTAGCAGTAGGATCATTGTCATGACCGGTATCCAGCGCAAGCAGAGTCCCACTAACAATCCACGCAATTGGGAACACGATTGACCGACCATTGCCAACGCATTGAACAAGTCCTCTCGATGTGTGCTTGGTTGCGCATGTAAGAAGCCCCAAGCATCTTTGAGAGTGTTTCGGTGCTCCGTACTGCTTATATTGGCAATCGCACCATCCAACCAGTCATTGGAGACTTGGACATGGTCGTTATTGAGCAGATGGCGAACCACACCACCTCGCTACTCGACACGTTCGTAGTGCCCTCCCAGACGGTATTGACGCTGATATCACGGAAAGTCCGAGCCAGATTGTCCGGTTCATCCATGTATCCTACGCTACCCATGGCCTTGATACATTCCTGAATGGTGGCAACGGCTGTCTTGCTAGCCACAGCCTTTGTCGCTGCAGTGAGGGCTCAAACGATCACCTGAGCATCCTTCCGTGACGCATGAAGCGGTGCATATGAGCTACTGCTAGTGGTTTCTTGGAATGACCAACCAACGCATGATGCTTCCAAGCGACCGGCTCTCGCGAAACCAAGCTCAGAATAGAACACGGACGCCTAACTACGGTCTCTGATAAAAGAATAAATGAACCACTTAAACAGCCTTGCTTCACTCAACTGCTAGAAGCCATGCCGGCAATTCGCTGCAGCGATTAATACCAATACTTCAGCCAGTGTCTCAGACACCACACCGCCGAGTGTGCCCATGAGCAAAGCCGTCAGAGTCTCTGGTATGTCTAGAACAATGACTTTGATGAATCTTATTGTTTGATTAATCCCCCTTTTCCTTATATTTGCTGTCGTCCATTTGGGCACAAGCGTTAGGGGCAGTATTGTACTTGCCTAAAGAATTCCCATCACCAATAATCAATGCTCGCAAGCGATAGCACTCGAGTCGGGGCCTCAAGAATGGACATTTGTAGAAACAAGAGTTATCTTCACGGATATAGGGGCACATATATATGTACTCATTGAGGCCAGGCTGCTTAGCCTACTTCTTTGCTTCGTATAAGGCCACCGGCACTCCCTGTCCCGGACATCCAACCAACTCCGCCTTGTGAAACTGAGCATTCCAATCGCCGCGGTATTCAACACGCTCATACTTTTGCAAAAGCCGCACCACTATGGTACAGAGTCAGCATCGTCTAAAATTCCGAACGCTGAGCTCGGAAAGAATCCTCACATGTAAAGGCCATCTCGGTGACGGCAAAGTTTTGGCCGATGCAGATTCTTGGCCCACCATTGAAAGGCACGTATTGCCACGGCTTCGGTGTCCAGTTCTCCCATCGATCGGGGCTGAAGATGGCAGGGTCGGCGAATGAATCTGAAACAGGCGGGTAAAGATCAGGCCGGCGCTGCATAGCCATGGTGCTGTAAATTACAATATCGCCTGTCGATGTCGCGATTTCTGGTTGGCCTTCAGGCGTGGGGAGGGTAGAGTCCTCAACTAAGTCAAGTATAGTCAGTCAGTGTCCGTTAGCGACAAGCCGATGCAGAATTTATACAGGTCAAACACGTACTGCAACCACGAATGTTATAGGGGACCGCGGGGTACAGCCGCAGAGTCTCGTTGATGGTGTGAGTCAAGTATGACAGGTTTTTGAGGTCCTCGTATGATGGGGTTCGAGTTGGGCCTACGTGCTCCAATACCTGGTTTCGAAGCTTTTGCCACACCTCGGGGTAATTGGCAAGTTCATAAAGAGCCCATGATAGCGTTGCTGCAGTCGTGTCTCGTCCAGCAATCAAGACAGCAAAGATCTGGTCTCGGATCACTTGAGGGTCTCGTGAAAATAAGGCAATGTTGTGAAGGAAGGTGAATTCCTTGTCTGACTTTGACAGCTGTTCGAGCTCCTCAATGGGCAGACGCAATGTTGATTCAATGTACGGGGTAATGAATCGCTCAATTACTTTGATTCCATCATAGTATTTGCGTAGTGGCAGTACGTGACGAAATGGGCTACACGCGCATGATTAGTACAGAGATGACTCCGCGCACGTCATGAATGCACAAGGGAGACGGTTTCCTTCTTGTATTAGGGGAGTGACACTTACTGGAGGATGACTCGAATCATCTGCATACGTTGTACATCGGTGAACGCTTGGCTAAACTCGCTGTTGGGGTTTTCCAAGGCACCAACAGTCTGCCCCAGGAGGAAGTCGGTTGAAACATCCAGCGTCATCCTGTAGAACAAGTCGCAGATATCGACAGTCTTTCCCGAGGCGGGAAGCTTGGAAATCAACACATCGGTCCATTGAGAAAAAATCTCAATGTCGCGGACGCGCTCTCTTGTGAACATGGGTCTGATGAGAGCGCGGCTCTTTTGCCACAGCTGTCCGTCAGTGGTGAAGATGGAGTCTCCCAGGAATGGGCTGGCCGCAGTGTGGACCAGTTCGCCCTTTCCATACTGGGTAAGCTTGCTGGTGAGAACGGTCTTTATATGCTCTGGATCCCGAGTAATGATGACGCGCCGTCGGCCAAACTGTAGCTCAACAACATGGGGGGTTTTAGGGTCCCCCTTGCCGAACATGGTATCAAAGTGCTCCAGCATGCGATTTTTTGCTTGCATATAAGCCGATTGGGCAAAAAAGAGCAATACTGGACAGAATTATTAGCATGTGCGGGAATAGATGCGAGTGTTGACCATATACCTCCAAAGGGGTTTCCGGACAGGATGGGCGCCCTAGTTCCAGGACTCTTCCGCAGCCGAATCGGCATATAAATCAACTCGAATATCCATAATGCCATGAGGAAACCCGGTAGGGCAAGCACTACGGCCCATGGGTTGACTGTGACCTTGAGCATGGTCGTTACCGGCAAGTTGCCGCAGTAAGACGTCTGGTGGTTTATGCGGCGTATTGAGCGCGGTGTTTTGGGGGCTCTGAAGCCTTGCTCGCCAACAACGATTGGCAGACGAGCGGCGGGCACCTGGGTACAGGTAGAGACGTATCTTTATAGTCGTGGGAGGCCGATGGGACGTCAATGCCGTTCGCTGAGCAGTCCGGCAGGCTGCTGTGTCCATGACATGGCGATGGGAGAAGGGGGAACGGAGGGCAAAGGGAGGGCACCCTGTCATGCCCATCGGGCAACCGGGCAAAGAGTCGACACGTTGCAAGCTCAAATTATGAACCATCAGAGCCGTATGTATGAAGACAGAAGTGGAGTGACGGACGGTGGCGTGTGACAAGCTACCAGACATCTTTCTTGATGGACCAAGGCGGAGACTTTGTTGACAGATGGGTGCGATGCTGCATGGAGCTGTCCGGACCTGCGGAGCAACTTTCCAATACAACCAGACACAACTGATGTTCCAGCAGTCTCTGGAGACTCCACCCCCGCATTCTTTGTTTGTTTGCTTGACAATCTTGCTGGCGAACCAGTTTGCTTTCAATGGTCAGGTTGAGAGGCATAGGATGATAGGAAGCGGGCCGAGACACCCAAGTGTCTCAGCTGCCTCTTAGCATCAGAGTCTACCAGACAAAGAGTGTCAGAGGGTTGGGGCTACGAGTCAGTCACAAAAGGGGACTTGTGACTCGTGAGGCCCCTCTTCACATGCTTTCAACCGCAGAAGAAAAACTATGGAAATCCCCGCAATTTGCGTCGTCACAAACTGGGAAGTTGCCGCGTAGGGACGACGGGCGCGTGGCTCTGTGTATCCCAACTGCCAGAGTGAGGCAGTCACGGATATACATGGAAGATGTTGATGGCACCGTCCGCTACTGGGCAACTAGAAGCCCCTGTATTCCTTCTCAATCAAGTTAACGCAGGGTTCGAGGAATCAGTATCACATGCAAAACATGAACATATTCATCTACTCTGTTGAATTGATTACAATCTCAGGAGCCACCTCTCTCTGATCTGAATGGCCTCCCCGAGCATCTGAGACCAGAAAAGTCATCGTATAGACAGGCCACCCAAGCAGTGCCCCAAGATAGCAGCGCATGGGACTGACGTGAAGAGGAGCGACCAAGAGGGATAAGGGGTACAAAAACAAAACCAAGTTCAAATAGACGACCATTGGCCCTACGATGTTCGTCCGATAGAATAGAAGAGAGCATCAGAGCCCCGTGACAATGCACGGATGGAAGCTTCTTTCTCGAGCACAGGGCGTCCTACTTGGTACTTGGTCTTCCATCTTGTGCGGCACGAGTCCATAGCGCGCTGTTCATTTTGATCAGGTTGGGCCAGACGAAAGAAATCCCATGCATGCGCCCTTTGGCCCATGTATGTCTCATTCCCCCTCCTCGAAAGCGCGGTTGTTGGCCACGACCAGCAATTTCCTCACTTACGGAGTTGCTTATACACAATCCCGAACTCCGCTGTTCGTCTTTCCGAAATCCATCTTTGCACGTGCTAGTCGGCTTCTTTGGCCTGCACTTCCAGAGTTGCCAGATTGTCAAGCACGAGTTGACGGGCTTTCTCATCGTCCCCTCCTGTTCGACGCTTTGCCTCGGCCAAAGTTTTCTGGAACTTCTTATTCGTGGAGTGAAAGGCATCCAGCAACCCCGTAGGACCAAAGTTTTCGTCAAAGGCAAAGTGGTGAAAGTCATGCTGCAGGTTCGAGTGCATCCAGGGAATGTTGTATCCCGAATGCGAGCAAATGGTGCCAAACTCTAGGAAGACGAATGTAAAGACGGCTTGCGACCAATGGTGTCTTACAAGCAAGGTACCAATGACGTTGGGGAGCAGGTTGGAGAAAATGTGCTCCGTCACGGTGCAGTAGGTAGCTGCGAGACCTACAGGCGCTGTGAACTCGTGGTGTTGTTTGTGGAAGAGCGAATAGAGCGTCTTTGAGTGAAATAAGCGATGGATATAGTAGAATCCGACTTCAGTGCACAGAACGTCGAATATGATGGTTGCAACGGTTTCCAGTTTGCCCGGCAACGCCGACGAGCTGACGGGCTTCAGAGGGCCGATATACATGGTCCCTAGTAGCAGTGGTGCTGCGACCAGGACCTGGTTTTTCAATGAGATGAGCGCGATATTGGCATACTGTCGTAGATTGACTCTGACGAACGGTTGCGTCTTGTATTTGAACAACCAAGCCGGATAGCCGGTAAGATCCGGAATCGCAAACACGGCTCCCCAAACCCAGAGGAAAATGGATGTAATGAGAAAAGTGCCCCAAAAATTAACGTTCCATGCACCGTATCGCGTTTCGATGCCGTCATAAAAGTTGCGCCCCAATTCGGACGAGTTAAAGGCAATAAAACTGCCCACTATGACTCCATCAATGGCGGACGACTTCAAGGCTCCTCCATTTTTGAAGGCGGGCGTTGAGTAAAGCCATCTTTTATTCTGTGGGATTGGATTGCCAGACAAGTCTTTTGGCACAAATCGCTTGGAGCTGCGCGGGACTAGGGCCTGGTCCGCGGTCACAACCTGTACAGTTGTGCTTTGTGCCATCTGGAACTCCGCGCCTTTGTATGGATTCGTGGCTGTAATCCTGCCCCAAGATGTAACATGAGCTGGTTGGGTGTTGGAAGGCCTCAAATATGTTATTGTTGTAGTGAGAAGAGGATGTGCGGGAGGCTCGGGGTGACGTAGCTGTAAAAGAACGAGCAAATACGCACCTTTATCTATGGATTTGTGGGCTGGATAAACTTATTAAATAAACCCAACGTTTAGTAGGGTCTTGAAAAGCAATCTCTGTGCTTAAATACTCATTCGCCACTTCGTATGTACAGAACAAGTGACGGGTGCTTTCCGATCAAGTGGGTATCTGGCCATCGGGATCGACCCGTGCGTCTGGGTATGATGCTCGATTTACCTCGGCCCCATCCGTCAATTCCATTTTAAGGCGATCCTCGCTGTTTCATGCGGTTCACTGGGTACCAGGATATAGCAGGTCGATTTAGGAACAACCGAGTGCTGGTCGTTGTCACAATCGGAGGCAGTGTCTTAACAAGACAGCATACTCGAGTACTCGATCAACTGCACATGGTCTCGCAAGGCATGTTGCAATCATGACAAGATATATTTCAAATCGGCCTAGATGTTATCATCACATGCATCCCCCATGGCATGGTTTGCCATTGGTCTCACAGTACATGCTCAAAAAAAACACACCATGACGAACCCGAAATATTGCCATGTCGACATTATTATGTAGAATGCAAATTGGGAAGAGCAAATAATTCGTAGCACAGCATTTCGGGCGTTTCCCACCATTGTATCAATCTCATTCTCCTCACAAGAAGTTTCTTGACAGGAGTATGGCATGTTTAGTATTTGGCATCACAAGTCACTCAAATGGAGGGGAAGATGATTGCATTGGCGCCACAGGCGACCGGGAAAAAGGAAGAATAGTTTCATAAATAGTATGGTATATACATCAGATCAAAAAAAATTATGTACTCAAAGTATTCGAGGAACCCAAGGGTAATTTATACAGCAGTGCTCCAGCATAAGGGATAGGATGTCTTCGGCCTTTTTCCCTCCCCAGCTCAGCTTAAATGCGGCAGCTACTGCCAGCCAGAGTCCAGCCAGTAAGACGGTTAGCAATATCAGACACATAGCAAGGGGTGCTGCCCATGGCCTTGTCGAGGCTGTTGTAGTCAACGAGGCCGCTGTTGTAGAGGCGGGCAGCCGCGTAAAATGACCGGGTGCTCTTCTCACCAGCAACTCCACGAGCCTGGTCGAGCACTTGCTGAAGACCGTCTCCAGACGAAGTTCCAGCGACGCCGTCGCTAATCATTTGGGTGATTTGGCTGGCAGGGCACGGGTTGGTGTTGGCGCAAGTACCTTTGCCGTTGTGAGACTGCATCAGGCCAGGGTTCGTCACTCCGTTGCTGGTCGTGGGAGCTCGAACACAGCCCTTACTCTCCTGCATCATGACGGCAAGAATAAAACGGTTATCGACGCCAGTCTGGTCAGCCAGCTCCTGGATAGCAGACTCGATGGCGTCGATTTCATCGTCAGAGTTATTCGCGCCCCAGCCATTCCAGCCGCAGGTCTGCTTCATGAGAAGGGCATTGGCATTCCAGAGGGCGTCCCAGGAGCCCCACGCGTCCTGGGAAGGCCAACCCGCTCCAGTAGAGCCGTCGCCTGCGTAAAAGGTGTAGCGGTCAGTGATGGCGCCGCGCTCGTGGTGGGCGTTGACATGAACGTGGTTGGTGTAAGCCGGTAGTCCTGCTACAACGGCGGCAAAATGAACAGAAACGAGGGCAACTTGTCCAAACATGACAATGGGTTTTGGAGTGTGTTTAAAAAGGGGTTACGTAAGGCATATACAGTGTACAGCGAATGGATTGAAACGAAGGCGTTGACTGTGAAGCCGGAAGATGCCTGTCGAACCTGCTTGCTCAGTGAAGAATAGCAAGAAATTTCTGAGGATGTTTGCAGCCGTTATATAGGTGATTTCTGCAAAAAAAAAAAAAAAAAGACTCACTACCCAATCTAACATGGGCTCTTCTTACTCTGCTTTACACGGCTTACGCCAGCTGGGCAAACCGTACCATGCTCCAGACGTGCGTGGTAACATCTACACACCAGACGTGATGCTTTGTTACGGCCAAGACAGATCCCAGTTCTCGGCTTCCAGTGAGGGTAGAAGTGCTATTGTCCGGGCAGTAGAGCCAGACATTGGTCAACGAGACCACGAGGCCAACAGGAGGCGGCGCCGGGCTCAAGACGTGCTGTCCAATTGCATGCTGTGTCTTGGCTGGAAACGGGAGGTGTGATTTGGGATGAAATTCTGTGTTATATGGGGGTCGTTGACATGCCATTGTTTGGAGCTTGAACGGTTCAGGACATTTGGCCGGATATTCAGATCTACATGTTGAACCGTATCAGCGCCGTAACCGCAGAACAATTGAGGGTAGAGTGTAATTTTGGTTTTTTGATCATCATCTCTTCAAATCAATTCAATGTCCTTGTCCTACTCATACACAACTTGGGCAGTAAACGAGATCTCACATCACTTGATTGACGCTCTCTCGGATCGTTGTAGGCATGTGGCCACAAACAATGCGCCCGGCCAGGCTCACTTGGTCTCAGCTGGACCGCCATGTTCAATGTTCTCATTTTCGTTCGACTCAGACTCTACAGGGGCAGCCACTAATTGCCCACGCCGTCGGTGGCGTGAGGCCCCAGAAGCCAAAGACTTGGCCCAATTACGCAGAACGAGGCCCATTTCATGCGTCCCGAATTCCAGCTGGAACCAGCGGCCCCCCACAGAATGCCCTGAACCATGCTGCCACAGGTGGTTCTATTGGACCAAGAATTCATGGCGGCTGTTGTTTCCTGAGTTGAGCAATGATCGACGGTGCCTGGAAACGGCACACCCACCGCCCTCAGTAAAATGTCAAGTACTCGGTACGGAGTAGTGGACCAGCAATCTCATCATGTTACGTGCCTAGTGGGAGGCTAAACGCTATTGTAGAGTCCATGGTGGGATTAATTTCGTGGCCCAAAGTGCTGGGTGGTTCCCTGGGTCAAACGGCCGCTATTCATATTGTCATGGTGTAAAACTATGTACAAGTACGTACGAACCGTTGATGGCCGACAAAATCTCTCACAAAATGTCGTCGGGCTTCACAATGACCCAATTCTTGTCGGCCCACACGGGCAAACCCTCGCGCTTCTGGGCGGCAGCAAAGTCTTCCCTCATCTTGTTGATCTGCTGCATGTACTTGTCCTTGCGGTTCACCCACAGGTGAATACCACCACGGCCAACATCAACTCCCTGGAACAGCATCGGGCCGTCACTATCGGGAGTATCACCAGCAGCCAAGATGGGACGGTTCCAAGGGTCAATGTAGTCCAGAATAGCCGCCCACTTGCCCTCTTTCCATGTGGCCGGGGTCCAGAGGAAAGGAGTCATGACCAAATCGAGGTTATTCTTCTCGTTGTAGTCGCCCTCTCTGATCTGCTTTCGCGCAGAAGTGACGTTTCCGCTCCCGAGATCCTTCATCAAGAGGGTGACGCCAATGACATTTTGGGGCTTCACATTGTACTCATACTTGGGGTCCGAGGCAACCATGCGCACGAGTTCCTCCGAGGCAGCACTGACAACGTATACTTCGATACCGTTGGCCATGAGCCGATTATACAGCTCAACCTGGCCACGGAAGACCTTGGGCGGGCTCACGGTGGAATTGGTCAGGACACCCTCTGCGTAGTACTGCACGGGGATAGTGCTGTTGAGGGCCATGAGCTCGTCCACGTAGACTTTGAGCTGTCGGATTGGCACGCCACTGAACACCTGAGCGGCAAAGGGGTAGCAGACGGCATCGTCGATTTCACACAGACGAAGGTAGTAGCTATATAGGCTCTCGGTGTGGGAAGCAGTGTCTCTGAAGGGGACAATTTTCAGAGAAGGGTCGAGCTTCTCGCGCGACAAGACACCCTTGGCCTCGAGGAAGGGCAGCAGGGACTCCTCGAGATCGAAGCGGTAACTAGTGTTGTCCATGTCGAAGACAGCATAGCGACCCTTGTGGGCATTGCGCACAATCATTTCATTGAGGGCCTTGGCAGCCTCGGGCGGCCAATGGGCCAGACGAGGCCCAGCAGGACATTTGGTGTTTTTGTCGGCTGGCGTGGCATCAGCAATGCCGGCGATGGCACCGAGGCCGAAGACTGTCCAGGTGCTTCTCATGATCATGATGGTCGGGTGTGTTGCCCCGAGATCCAACCAATAAAACTCTCGGTGTTTCTCTTGGTCTTTGATGATGTCCAATTACTCAGCTCAAGTCGTGTAGGACAAACGACATGCTGGGTGAATTTTCGCTGGGACGAAGGCAGTTGGTTGTGCTGACGGACAGGAATGGAACAACAGAACGTATGTGCCGGGGGTAGCGTCTCGCAATTTAAGTAAGATCGCATGCGTGTATGTATGTATGAATGTGTATTTACTCGTGTTGCACAAACAGGTTGACGGCGTTAAACTAATAACTAACCATAACTAATGCACGTTCAAGGTCGACAAGGGCTTCCCGTGGCTCGCCGAAGCCATGTTGAAAGTTTTCCCGAGGGTCAATTTTTCATCATGGACGGGGAGGCACGGCAAGAACAGCCAATCAGCCTCTGGGGCCAAGTGCTAGTAGTTTGTGTCATTTTTGAAATGCTTGCTTGCATCTCAACACAATGTCCCAAGAGTGTCGAGCACAAGGGACAAGGAACCTGACTCCTCTCTGCTCCATCGCCCGCACAATTGCTTGCGTACAATTGGGTCGTTTCTGCTGAGCTAGGCCTTGCGAGCCAGAACACACGTCATTGGGGGCCAGGATATCCTTGGAGATCGCGTGGCTGAAGTCGTTGGTCTCTCGGCGGGAAAAAACATCGTGGAGACGAGGGATAGAAAATAGCTTTACTACTAGTCATCGCAGAGGCGCGGCCTTGAGACCTTAGCACAGTAATCAATGCAATTGAGCAGGTGTAGCCATTATCCATTGATGGCGGCGGTTGGCGGCCAAGTTTCTCGTCGGCTCTGTGAGTGAGCGTGGTGGTTGGTGATGTTGTCGAAACCATGGCAGTTCGCCATGTCGTGCCCTTGTCATTGTTTGGCGGTACACTCACGGCATGCTTACTCGCGCAGCTAATAACATCTAAGCCCTCGAGCCCCCGATTGACCAAGATGCGTCAATTAATTGAACAGTTAATATGAATTGCCACTGCGCATAGCCCGCGAAAAGCCGCAATCCGGTGGTCCTACCCTGCAGCAGCCTGCGCCTCCATTTAGCAAAAGGTCAACCAACACATGTGCAAGCATTCCGAGTTACCATGGCAGAAATCATGTCTCATGTTATGTCTGAGCGTAAAGACCATATGATTGCATGGGTTTGTATTTTACTTTGAACAAAATAATTGCTGGCGTGGGCGCGTCTGAATCTGCTGCTCATGGACGCATCCCAACAACACGTGACACGGATGATGCTCAAACACTCCAAATGCTACCGAGCAGGTTATCCCTCCATGCATGAATTCAACCGCCAACCGCCAGCTATCACGTCCTGTTGATCCATCTCCCCATCCACTCCTTATTCAGCTTCTTTGCTTCATCAACCATGCCCAGCTCAAGCAACAGCTGCACCGACCCCCTCACCGCCGAATGCAACGACGAGCTAATCCACGCATGCGTTGGTGCCGTGTGCTCCCCAATGAAGATGGTGTTGTGCTCGGTGCGATGATACGACGGGATGTACAACCTGTGCTGCTCAACATTGGGTCGACACCACGACGTCGCAGAGTGCTCGTCCTGCAGCCAGCAGAGCTTCTCGTAGTCGCCCGTGTACAGACGCCGCGCCTCTTCGCCGTGCAGGCTGACAATGGCATCCAACACCATGCCCACGTACTCCTCGTCCGGAAGGCTGACGAACCGATCGCTCCAGTCGCCTCCGCGGTACTGCGTAATAAGCCCCGGACGGCTCTCGTTCAGCCCATAGCTGGGATAGTACAGCGCCCCCATGGCCGCGCTCGCAGGCTGAGAGTAGCCGCCAAAGATGGGCCGCTCGCCCTTCTCCCAGAACCGTTCCTTGAACAGCAGCGCCGCCTTGCAGGCTGATTTGAAACCGGAGGCCGTGTTCGCCAATGGCCCTGCTGAGCGTCGACGAGAATTTGGGCAGGTCCATCAGTCGAGTCATGGTAAATGGGAGCGTCATGACTGTGTAGTCGTACTCCTTGGATTCGTACGTGCGGTTAGTTGCGCTGGGATACCAGGAAAGCCGTGTCCGGAGGCCACCTTTGCCGTCGCCAACAGACTCGAGCTTTCTGATCTTGCGGTTGAAAACCACCCTGTCCTGGACATGTGGCGTAAAGGCGTCGGATAGCCTGTTGAAGCCCCCGTCGACACACTTCCACTCCGTCTCGCCAAAGGCGCCGCGTCCACCATCCTGTGCCAAGTTGGAGTTGTGCACCATCTCGTCCCAAAACACCTCGTAATCCGTGTCGGTGGCAATGGCGTCCGTGACGTTCTCGCTGGCCTTGAACAGGTGACGCATCATCCCTTGTTCGCTCCAATCGTCGAGATTCTCCTCCATTGCCTTCTCGTGTGCCCGCCAGATATCGCGCTGGATCTCACGCAGGCGCGTCTCATTCTTAAGTATGCCATTCATGGCACTCTTGGTGTTATTGTACTCGGCGCTGCTCATTGGAGGCGGAGCTGCCAGCTCAGGGTTTGCCGCGATTTCTCCTCGGGTTGGAATCCTCCCATCGGCATGACGGCCGGTTCCTCTGGCGAGAAGCTCATTGGGATGGTGCTGCAGCCAAGGGATAAAGTCTACTTTCCATTTCGTGTCGTTCTTATTGAGTTTATTCAACCACTCTGCCAGCTGGAAGGTCATGCGGTGGTCTGTGTATTCGTGTGTCGTATTATCGCTCCTGTACTTGATCGAATACGGCAGCCTCATAGGGCCCATTTCTGCCCATTCTTGCGTACCGCCGACATATTTCGTTCTAAAACGGCCGCCGATTCGATCACTAGCTTCAATTATCTCCCAGTTATGCACACCAATACTATCGAGCATGAGCCCGGTTGTGAGACCAGAGATGCCGGCCCCTACGATTGCGATTGTGACATTTGGGCGGCGAGCAATCGACGTTCCGTTGATGGCTGCTACATCTTCAAACCAGGCGCCTATGGCATCAAAGTTCTCTAGCAGTGCGGGCCTTTGTGACGAGCCATGGGTATGCTGTTGGTTGGCGGCATGACCAAGGACGGGTGTCAGTGTAATTAGAGTCACAGCTGACACGAGATGCCTGAAACTGGGTACCCTGAGCAACATTTTGCATACGTCGTCGTTGCATGGAACTACACGACTTTGTTGGGATAGTGATCTTGTCGGACTGGCATTATGTTGTGACTGAGCAGCGCTCTTCAAGTCTGCTGCTTATATATTTATTTGACTACTGACCTTGATTAAGCAACCACCAAGCTGGACTACTGCCGTAATCGCAAAATGAAATGATAGTGCTTGTCGGGTCCACGGAGTTTGTTGGCGCATGAAATAAGCGCATACATTCTTCGATGTTGTACCATTTACCTTGATGGTTACGTTGCTGATAGCACAATTATGCAGCCGAGACTTGCTGATGGGCCGCGGGACTACCCCGTAATGTTGTTGCAAAATGATTTGCTCCAGGACTGTACAAAGCTCTGCGATGGAGCAGTTGACTGAAGTTGGTTTGTGAAACTGACCTCCATAACAGCGGCTAGTTACAGTTCATTGAACAGTATTCATATCGATCGATATTGCAAACAGTCATGTCTGGTATTGGCACTTCTGATGGCTAAGAAGTCATGGGAATCCCACTTGTTCTGTTCCAGACGTGTTTAAACAGCCACTTCGCTAGGGCTAATGAATAATCACGTACTATCACCATGTACATTCGACCGGCTTTGCGGCTATGCGCAATTTCTTTTCGGGCCTTTGTAGAACATCAAGGTGCTTTTGTGTCTCTCAGGGTGTTCAGCTCTGTGGAGATTACCGTCTATTTTACACGCACGATGTAACAGCGATAAACACATGGTACTATGTCAAGTTTTTTAGTCAACCTAAACAAGGAGTTTTACCCGAAGTTTGGTATCTCAATGTAGTATCAAAAATATCATGGTATGGGTGAGTAGGTGCACCCATTGCTGATCTCATATCATCCGTGAATCAGCTGCTTCCCGGCAATCATTGATCCTTTGGAAGATTCTGTGGAAAGCACCACGACCCGGCCATGTTGCGACTACAGCGTTGGCGATTGCTTGCTTTGGCAGTGCTTCTGGCCGTTTCATCAACCAGCGAGGCTGACATTCGCATCACTGGCCTAACGCTGCAACTGAATAACATACCATATTATGTGCCGCCGCAGTCAATTGGCGTGATCCCTCAGCCAGCAAACAGCTCCAAGGCACGCGACTTTGATCTTGTTCCAATCACAGTGGTGACGTCAAATTATGGAAAATTTGGACAAGATGAGTTGAGATATATAAAAACTGAATTTTCTGGCAACGATGACGTTTTCCAAGATGGATTCATTCAGGGTGCGCCCAACATTGGCAAAAAACTATGGCATTGATCTACAGTGCCATGACGACGACCACTTGCAGAACCGATGAAAAAGCTCGGCTAATCCAATCTATAGACATCTACATACGGAGTACGACGACCGAAGGGAGCCGTTTCTGCGATGCCGCTCTGAGGAACTGCGTTGATGTGCATGCTTCAACCTTGGACGACAGCATTCCCGACGGACCGTACTTTATGTCAAGCTGGGGGTCTATATTCCAGGCATATCGACTGTATTCCGATACACAGGCATCATTCAGCGAAACCACTATACCGGACGGCAACGGGGGCTTTGCAGTCCTTCCTGCGAATATTCCCGGACAATCCCTAGCTGTTGCGGTCCCATCCCGGTTATACTTCAAACCCACCCCCGAGAAGCCCTTGGCTGGTGTGCGTCTTGGGATCAAGGATATATATGACTTGAAAGGAGTAAAGACTTCGAATGGTAACCGTGCTTGGTATAACCACTATGCGGTTGCAGACGCAACCGCTCCGGCGGTGCAGAACCTCATCAATGCGGGTGCCATTGTCGTGGGCAAAATGAAGACGAGCCAGTTCGCCAATGGGGAGACGGCAACTGCTGACTGGGTAGATTACCACTCGCCATTCAATCCTAGAGGGGATGGCTATCAAGATGGATCGTCGTCGTCTACAGGACCTGCTTCTGGAGAAGGTCTGCCAAAAGCCCGCCTATCACCGACAGGTTGTGTTTCACTGACAGCTACGTGTAGCTTCATACCCATGGCTAGACATTACACTCGGGTCCGACACTGGTGGCAGCATAAGGAGCCCAAGCCAAGCTCAAGGACTATACGGAAACAGGCCATGTGAGTAGTATTTGGGGGAAAAAGTGGACGGTTAAGAACTAACAACGAGCTGCAGCTCATGGACTGGTCTCCATGGACCGTGTTATGCCGCTCGCGCCAGAGTATGACACGGCCGGAATCTTTGCTAGAGACCCTCGTCTCTGGGCTTCGACAGCGCAAGCGCTCTACCTTGACAACATTACCTTGCAAAGCACATACCCAACCTCGGTCCTCGCCGTCGGTTTCCCAACCAACTCGTCAACCAGATACAATGCATTGCTAGACAATTTTCTACGAAATCTGACTAGTTTTCTGTCCGCCAGTGTAACCGCCTACAATGTCCAAGAGTCGTGGAAAGCAGACATGCCAAACGAGCAACCTTTGCCGATTCTGCTCAAAAACACGTACGAACTCTTGACAGCAAAAGAGCAGGCAAAGCTTGTCCGGGACACATTCGTGTCAGACTATGCCCAAGCTCACGATGGTCGACTCCCTCACGTGGACCCGAGTCCGTTGCAAAGATGGGGCTTTGGAGACGAGGATCCGAGCACGATTGAAGATGTGGTAGCTGCCAAGACAAAATTCATGGACTGGTTCAACAAGAGGCAGTTGCCACGCGACCCCAGGACATGCTCCAAACACCTCCTCGTGTATGTCCCGAGAATGCCGACGCCAAAGTACCGTGATACATACCTCAGTGGACCGTCTCGGCCGTTCCCCTTTTCCGTCAGTCGCCTTTCAGTATACAGCGGCGCACCGGACATGGTGGTGCCCATCGGAGAGCTGGCATACGAGTCGATTGTTACGAACCACACAGAGGTGCTGCCCGTGTCGGTGGACATGATGGCCGCCAAAGGGTGCGACGGCGTCATCTTCTCCCTTGTACAGGATTTACATGCAGCGGGGATACTGACCACGGTCAAGACGGGGAGGAGCATAGTTGACGGCGAGGATATTCTTTACTAAGAGCATATGCGATGGCTAGATTCCATGTACAATTCTTATCATTATCTTACAAGTAGATTGTTTGCACCATCACGTCTGGTGTCTCGTCATGAGCCATGGCTTGCATGCTTGGGCGTCTGTCATGGGAGTAGATTCCCGCCGATGCCTTTTATTTTATTTTATTTCATCTCTTTTTTTCTTCTCCACGTCCCGTGTCATCATGACCTACTCGGCGAAATGGAGACGGAGCTTGACTCCATCAGCCGGGCAGTTGGTCAAGGTTAAGCCATGCTTGACGGGACCCGCGGCCGAGCCATCGAGGACGTCGATGCGCTGCAGCATACGGACCAAGACGTAGGCGATTTCAGTAAGAGCGAACTGCTGGCCAATGCAGATACGGGGGCCGCCATTGAAAGGGAGGTAGTCCCAGCCAGGCTTCCGTGATTCCCAGCGCTCTGGCTTGAAATCCTCGCAGTCCTCACCCCACAGGTCCTTGCGACGGTGCATGATGAATACCTACAAGATTCAATTTGCGTGAGCAGAGGACGAAAGGGAGAGTGTCCTTGCAAGCAGCAGCAGGGCCTGAACTTACAGAGTAGCCGACATCGGTCCCCTTGGGGACAAAGACGGGCGAGCGGCCGTCATCGCCTCCCCCAGTGGGAAGAGTCGTGTCGGTCAGGGCTGTGCGTACATTCATGGGGACGACGGGGTACAGTCTCAGGGCCTCGTTGATACACCACTGCAAGTATTGGCAGCTCTTCATCCTCTCAAAGGTGATGTCCCGCGGGCTGTCATAGGTGCCAAACTCGTCGACGACAATCTGGCGAAGCCTCTTGTAAATGTGCTCGTGGCGCTTGTCGGCCAAGGTGTGGAAGAACCAGCCCAAGAGCGAAGCCGTCGTATCACGACCAGCCAGCAGGATATTGAGCAGTTGCGATCGCAGCTCGGTCGGGTCCTGGGTCTGCTCGGCCAGCGCGTGCAGAAAGACGTAGTGGCCCGATGTCTGCTTCTCGCCCGGGTTGCTCATGGCCTTTTGCACAAAGTAGTCGACAAACTTGTGGACTCTCTCGACCATTCGGTGGAACTCGGGCGTGTGCATCAGCCAGTAGTTGTGGCCCAGCCGGGCAGCAATGGCCAGGATGTACTGTGAGCGATCGAAGGCGTAGGCGAAGCTGTTGTCGTCCTTGCCGCTGTTGGTGATGTCGGCCTGCAGATCCATCTGGCTGTTGACGCTCTCGCCAAACAGGAACTCGGTGGCCGAGTCGAGGGTGAGACGGAAGAACAAGACCTGGAGGTCGACGGTGCCGGTCCAGCCATCGCTTCCAAGGTGACGATCCAGCACCGTCATCATATTCCTGACGTGCGCCTCCTCGAGATCCAAGTCGCTGACCTGGCTGCGGACGAACTGGGGGCGGAGGAGGGCTCGCGAATGCTCCCATTGCTTACCATTGGCAGCAAACTAAACAAACAACAAGAGAGGAGTCAACCGTCTGGCGCTCGAGATCATGTCGGGCCACAGGCAAACAAAACTTACAATGCCGTTCCCGAGAAGTGGTCTGAAATTATCGGTGCGGTTCACGCCCAGACCAAAGTCCTTGAACTTCAGCGCCAGCATGGCCTGGATGTTTTGCGGATCCGAGGTGAAGATGATCTTCTTGAAGAATGGGGTGACCAGGGCTGCCGTACCGACTTGTCGGCCCTCGCGCTCATTGAGCTTCTCGAACTGCTCCTGGACCAGCCGGGGGAATCGCTTCTCCTTGGACGCCTTTGCGCCGCGGTACATGGCCACGACGCCGCTGGGTTCCGTGGACGGACCTAGAACAGGCGGTTTGCACCCGAGCTTCTTGGCCATGGCCCTGTGACGCTGTCTTGTCTGCACGGCGTTGATGACCATGACGACGACGGCGGCCCCGAGGGCGATGCCGACCAAGACGGTGACTTGCATGGCTGTGAGTTGTGGCAGTACCTGTTGTCGTCTACGAGCCGTCAAGTTTTAATGTTTAGCGAGAAGCCAGAAAAGGGAAGGCGACCTAATGCGACGGCTACTGGGCTTTTCTATTGTAGTATTTGGGATCGCGTGCGGAGGGTCGGGAGAACTGACGACCCCAGACATCGTCATTCAAGGCCGTGTCTATGCCGTTTCCTGAACCCGCAGCTGAGCCACCGGGTTGCTCTCTAAACCCCTTGGAAGCCAAGTCTTACCGCAAGGCCCCGTAGACTCAGCCTTGCTTTTTACCCCGTACAAATACCTGTTCTGTCTGGTAGTTATTAGTTTTTGGCAACCCCCCGCGTTTCGGCACGGCCTCGGAGTGGTCGGTCGTCGGTGGCGCCGTTCCCGTGCCCCTGTGTGCGTTTGGAGTTGCTGTTAACAGAAATGGAGACAACGTGGCCGGCTACGGGTTACGAGTGACGAGGTGGCTCAACTCAGTCGTCGTCAACCTCTTTGCTCCCCGTGATCATGATGCCACCACACGGCAGAAAACCCAAACCGGGCACGACGTTCCCGTGCAGTCTATCCGATTACAATCCACGGGCCTGTGAGTCGGTGCTTCGGGGGGAGATTCACGCTTGACAGAAGTTGGTGACTGGTCAAAACATGGCCGTTGGGCGGGCAAAATCACATGCGACTCAACCACCAGGCTAAGACTACCACATCGTAGCCACCGCTTTTATTACCGATCTGATTTTTCTAGTGTTGCGGGTTAGAGCGCGATAACCCAAGCAACTCGCCCTTGCTTCTTCATGTCCAGGTTGCCGTACAGGTGAAGCGATACCGACCGCCACTTGGGTACGTCTATAAACGTAGAGTTTACCAATACTTGCGTGACCGTGATGGGCTTTCCGAAAGTATCAATCTTCTTGTGGCCTACACTAGTTCTGCTGGAGCGTCCACGGTACAAACAAAGTACCATTGACACCGCCAATGTCTACAATCTTCGCGTACACCTCGTAAGACCGGATGACTTGGCCGTTGGTCTGGTCCTCCATCAGTTGGATGCGATCAACGGCAGTTGGGTAGTCAAAAAGTCATAGAGTACGCGATAGCAAGACTGGATAAGTCGCCCAGCTGTTTGTACCTTGCGGCATGGTCGGCTGGGATCAAACCGCTACGGTCGGGGGGCAAAGTCCAGCTCAAGCAAGCAATTTCTGCCAACCATGGTGTGGTAGACCTCTCTCCAATTATTCGAAGAGGCTGTCCGACGCCAAAAAACCAGCAGTCGTTTGTCTGCAGTGTCGTGTCTGGTCACATTCAGACGGCACAAAGTACGGGCTGGTTGGGTCGCCGCCGCCTGCTAAACCACTGCAAACTGCACCGTGAGCTCAGAATAGCTATAATATATACATGTACTGGGACGAATGTTACAAGCTGCCACGCACGTCGACCAACTCTCTTCGGGAGCCAAGCCCCTCTCGTTTCCAATCCAGCGAACTGGTCAAGTCTCTCGTCAGATCATTGCTTACATTAATCTGTAGCATCGCGGAACATGGGAATACCTGAAATAGGCGATACACAACTGCCATTGCTGTCGTATCCGTTGAAAATCACGGCTTGGGGCTGCTTCGCCTCCAGCAAGCGCTGGATGTTGTCCTTTTCGGCGGCAATATAGCCGCCATCGAACCAAATCTCGTCGTTTATTAGCGATTTGATTCATTCTTTTGAACGTTGGGAGTATGTACGTACCTTAGTCAGACTTCTATAGTTGCTCTAAAGCTCAGAAAGTTGATCTAACACGATTTGATTGCGAGTTGCATTTGTGATTCCCACCCGGCCGGGCGATAACTTGCTGGTCCGAACTCGCGACTTTTGGGCGTTGAGAAAATTGTTCACAACAACGCTATAGTAGGACCCGTGGCCAACATTATATTCCCTTGCAGAGTCCACAAACTCCTTGGCAACGTCCAGGCCGTCAAGTGGCGAATCAGTAGTTGTGTAGTTGTAGCGGATCCTCTGATTGCCATGGCGAGTTGGGAATGTGACTTGGCTCGGCCAACTTGCGAAGCCGCAATAATGCTTCACAGCCAGGGCGGCATACTTGACACCAAGAGAAGTGACGCTGTCGAACCACTGATTTGTGTTGATGAGTGTAGGATCAAAAAGCGACGCATTCGGCACCAAGGACGGGTCCGAATTACACCCATCAATGCTGAGCCAGGTCGCGACGTCGAAGTGAATCAATGCGCCGATTTCGCGGTCTTGGAACGCAAGTTGTTCTTTGGTTGGCAAAGCAATCTTTGAGCCATCAATTGGCGAGATGCGGTATCTGGGCTTGAAAGGCGGACGCCAGCCGCGAGATCTGCCGGACGCCCTAATAACACCAGAGACGAAGAAAAGCAACGTAATCAGACCTAGTGAAGGCATTATGCAACAGAATTAGATCCGATGCTAATTTTGTGACAACGAATGGCTCATGGACCTCAACACGGCTCAAGACTGTGAGCCTGATCACGGCTATTACATTCATGGACATGCGGGGTTCATGCTGGGAGTCAAAGTAACCGTCGGGTCTTTTATATTTTACCGGCCAAGCTGATAGTTCAATTTGTGCATGGTAGCGATGAGCATGTATCCAAAATCGCCGTCGGGTGCACCGTTGCCTGTCGCTACGACCAGGTTCAACTCCGATGGCGATCAGTCGGGGAATACGAGTGTAGTCGTTGTAGAACTACGCGCTTGTACTATCCTTGTGGCATTTATATTAGAAAGTGGGAGCTTTTATTAAATACTCTCTGTCACCTTATTTTAGCTACAAAGCCGCTCAAAGAACCCCCTTCACCCTGTCACACGCATGGATCATCCACTCATGGCCTCTCACTCATGCAACATCATTTCTTGGAGTGAGATTTCAATCCGGCTGGCTAAAAGTTACTTGAGCCTGCCTCCAATGTTCCTTGGGCCACCAGGTCCGTCCTCTAAACCATTTCGCCGGGGAACATCTTCTCTCCATCGCCAGTGAGTACGCATGTGAGACTTCGCATTGTCGGTATTGTTAAAGACATCGGCCGCATGCTGGGTAAAAACTGCGTCAGTAAGGTCTCAGTCATATGGAACGGGTAGTCGTACGTCTCCGAGAACCGGCATGAATTTGGCACCATGTCCGCTACCGCCAGTACACACAAACACAGAGTTCTCGGCGTAATCTGGCACATAATCAATCTGTCGAGTCTATTAGCCACGCTTACTATACGTCTCCTTGGATCTTGAGTAACTGACAACAAACGAGTTGTCCAAGGAGTCAGTGTACCAGCACAACTTGGTCGTGTCAAAGTTGGCCTTGTCAAACTCTGGCAGGAAGATGGACACGAACGTTCTAATCGCTTCCTCCGCTTGTGCCGGAACGGTTTTGCAATCCTCATACGGTAGAGGAATCGACCATTGACCGTCTTGCGTGAAAGGAACCCCGTCAGGTGCCTTCTCAAAATTGGTAAACTAAATAATGTAGTTTCAGCAAGGTATTCAGCAGATGGATCATCGGGTAGCACGCCACCTTGACACCACGATATCCAATCTTGATAATACCATCGGAAGTTCTTGGAAACACGTAAATACTCCCAGTATCTTTTCCGTCTTTGGCGCGAGGAGCGCTTTTCCAGGTAATGACTGGAAATTTCTCTGGAGAATATTTGTCCCAAAGTGCTTTGTTTTCAGGGTCGATCTTGAAGGTCACCAAGCTGCCAGCGGCGGACTCTAGATGGTAGGAGAGTTTCGATAAGAGCTGTGTCGAGAACGAGCCCGCTTCAGTCGTTTATTAGGACTATTACTGAGATCAGGTAGGGGAAGAAAATGAAAAAGAAAAGAGACAAAAAAACTAATCTTCGACTTACCTGCAATGGCGACTACATCTGCCTCGTGAGCTTTCCCATCTTTTGTTCTTAACCCAACAACCTTGCTTTTGGATTCCTCCACGGTGCTTGTTTTCTCAATAAATGATGCAAAGGTTCCCTCCTCTGAACCAAATACAAACTCGACACCCGCACTCACAGCCAACTTGTAGAAATGATAGCAGGCAGCGCTGCATCTCGTCAGGCCCCCAAGGGAATCGAGTACAGCATCAAAGGTCTTGTGATCTGTGCTGCCTGGAATTTCAAAATCAAGAAGCTTCCCCTCCCACCCAAGCCTTGCTGCACGCTCCCGATCATCGGCATTGCTTTTGACAAATTGGGTGTCTCGGAAGCCGTCCCGTTGCATGTTGGCGAGTGTTTCCTTCTCCAAGGCTGCCAACTCGTCGGAAGGCTGAACACGAAGCATTCCGCATTCGACAAGAAGTGCGTCAGCCAGGCCTTGATTGATTCTCAGCCATGCTTCTCGACTTTCCATTGCCAATCTTTGATAATGCAGCTTTTTGCCATAGGAAGCCCGGAACTGCTTGGTCAGAAACCCGTCGTGACTTGCAATGTCGCCGGCTGGTCTGCCACTTACTATTTTGTTAACATCGACCGAAGCTGCCTGGACCTTCTCGTCTTCATCTGGCTCATATTTGTTCTTGTCGTACTGGTAGCGCTCAAAGACTGTGACGCTGTGGCCTTTTGCCGTGGGCTATGAGTGTGGTTGCATCACAACATGCGGGGGATGGCTTTCTGAAGGCCAATGACATACCGCTTTTCTGCAGGGCGAGGGCCAGAGAAAGGCCGAATATGCCAGCTATTGGGGGTCAGGGAAAAAAAGGTTCTGTCTCATACTTTTGCAAAGGGGGCTCATACCACCGACTACTGCGACGCGCTTCTGATTCTGCGTCATGTTTGTATGGTCTGTGTGCACTCTGCAATACGAGATCCGGACGGTTTCCGCGGCTTTTTTCTTTGTTGAGGGAGCGACTAGAGTTCGCTTATCAGACGCTGCTTATAGCTAAAGACCTGGTTGCTGCCCGGAGATGTGTTCTGTCAAAAGAACCCCCGAAACGAACCATCTAACCCGGACCTAGGACGTGAATGCAGGAAGCAAACTTGCTCATCGACACCTTGATAGACAAGCTTTGGGTACACTCCGGGCCAATAGACGAACACGGCTGCGTGATTAGCTTCAATTTATACATAACACGCCACCTTGATGTCGCATCTGGCTGTTAAATCTCGCTCCACCAGTAGGAATCCCAACGAATCGGCCTTGTTTCATTTCTGATGTTGGTGGTACAGCTGTGCCAAACTGTAAGCCTGTCACCTTATCGAGGGAATTCAAAGACCCATATACAATTTTTTTTTTTCCCGCCGTTTTCGCCGAAGTAAATGGAACAGCCTATAAAACGGATGTTTGCGAACAAACTGGACAAGCTGCCGTGGGCGATTTGATTTCAGCATACAAAGGCAACAAGAGGGATATACCACTATCGCCGTTGAAATGTCGTCGGGCGAGAAGCAAATTTTTGAGACCTCAGCTCTCCAGGCCGGTCCCTACCCAGACAACCCGACCTCGGACAAGACCGGTGCAAATCCAACTTCAAGCTCCGGACTACGGCAACGTGTGCATCTTGTCACCAAGCAAGATATCGACGACACGACGCTCTTTTACAACAGCCACAAGGATGGCGTCGAGCCCATCAAGCCAGATGAAGAAAGACGTTTGAACCGGAAGAACTTTTGGTTCTTGCTCATGCAGACTTGGTGGGTGGCCTTCTTGATTCACCTTGACAAGTCTACCCTGTCTCAGGCCAGTACCATGGGTATTTTCCGCGACGTGAAAATGAGCAAGAGCGAGTACAACGATTTGTTTGTTCTATTTTACGCGGGCTATCTTATTGCCCTGTGGCCGGGTGCTGCTCTTGCGCAGCGAGTTGGACACAAGCAATTCATCACGGGCTCCTTGTTGCTTTGGGCTCTGCTTCTTGGTATGCATCCGCTGGTCAAGACGGGCAAACAGATGATGGGGCTACGATTTATCCTCGGCATGGTACGTAACAAGGCCCCGATATCTTGTGCTTAGTTCGTCAAACATGGCGATGCCTTTCCAAACCTAACCACTTAACCAACAGACGGAATCTCAAATCGTCCCGTCGACCACGGTGCTGCACCAAGCTTTCTTTCCCCCGAAAAAGAGTCCATGGGTCCAGCTACTCTGGTGGGCGTCTGGCAGTTTCGCCAATGTTCTCTTGACCATGGTCGCTTACAAACTCATCATTGACGATCAAGCTGGGGGCCTTGCTGGGGGGATTTCTTCGTGGAAGTGGCTCCATATCATTTGTGTCGTCTTGACTTTTGTTGTCGCAGTGCCTCTCGTCATTTTCCTGCCCAACAACCCATCCGAGGCCAAGTGGCTCACGACCAAGGAAAAGGTGCAAACGATTAGAATCATTCGAGAGACTCACTCGGGTATTTCCAACAAGTCCTTCAAGTGGTATCAAGTGCGTGAGTGTTTTACCGACGTCAAGAGCTGGTTGTTCATGTGAGTTTCCTTTTCGTCGCGTTGGTTGCATCTATGGGCACATTCTAACAGTTCCATCAAGCATTCACATGTTCTTCAACGAGTTGCCAAATAATACTTCGCAGCAGTTGCCACTCATTCTTGTTGGCTTTGGATTCACCCCGGCCCAAAGTGCCTTGTTCAACATTGCCAAGCCTCTTTGGGGATCATTCCTGATTCTGGTTTCCGCAGCAATGCTCTATGGTACAGAGCTTGGCGTAGGGTACACCTGCGCCATTTCTTACATACCTTGCTTCGTAGGAGGCATCATAATGGTGAGTGCTCCCATCAACCGGGGGCATGAGCGTCGAGGACTAACGGCGCCCAAGGTCTCTGCGCCGTGGTCGAACAAGATAGCGCTCGTCGTGGGAACGCAAATCTCAACGTTCAAGCCCTCGTACCTTTTGGGCTTGTCGTGGGCAGGAACTACCACCATTGGGTATACCAAGAAGCTGTGTTTGATGTCTACATGCATTGTCGCGGCATCTGTCGCCAACATGATATCGCCCGAGTAAGTAGTTGGACGTTTACCTGCGCGCAGCCCTATATCGCAATATGCGTGAACTGATTCATCTTGTGCGGCAACAGATTCTGGCAGGAGCAATACAAGCCTCGATACCTTCTTCCTTGGGCATTCATGACGGCATTCTGGCTCATCTCACCAATCATGTGTCTGATCATCCGATGGTATCTTAGCAATCAGAACAAAAAGCGCGCGAGAAAACTCGAGGAGAATCGAGACAGTGACTCGGAAGTTGAGGGCCTGGAAATTGGCAGCGAGATTTTGCAGTTGAATGACCAGGATCTGGATCTGACTGATAGGCAAAACTTGCGCTTTGTCTACCCGCTTTAGGAATCCTTTGTCAAAGAGTGATTGAAATGGATTCTGTCATGCTTTAATCGACTGACTGTACCAAATCCTGTTGTTGGATCAACCAGAGTGTGACGCGCTCGGTCGGTGGCTGTTTGCCGCATGCCCGCATTGCGTCCTCAAATTTAGTTTTTATCTTCTCTATTGCTGAGCTACATAAATGGAGATTGGATTGTTCCTGTATCTCGTCTGAGTCATTTACACAGCAGCTACTTCAATACATTCCTTGGTGCAATTGTCGCACTGTCAATGCCGTAGCCTGCAGTATTCTTCCAAAAGGATAGATTGCTCCTGCGCCATGCATTTCAGGGCCAATGGTGATGATGACCCCCTGAAAGAGGCCCCAGCCTGCTTGGCCAATCTCACTAGCAGCAACAGATAACCTATCAGAAGGATTGCCCTGAATGCCTTGAGATGGCTGGGCGCCACCAAGACACCACGACGCGGGCGGCGCGCGTTGGTTGCCGAATAGTGTGGCGGTCAATGAAAGGCAGAGTATGGATATTGGGCAGGCCAAGTTTGTCTAAGAGACCGAGATACATGTTGGGGGTTAATGGATGGATAGGAAAGGTTGTACGAGTTGTGCCGCGGCTATAGACCCCGTCCCCAGGCGCATCATCCCCCGAGACCCTGACCCGGGCAAAATGCAACGGTTCATCATGTGAACCCGTGGTTAGGAGGATTTCACCGTTAGTGTGGGTGCATCATCACTTGCCATGCGGAGCTCATGATCTAACAATGTTGCACAGGCGAGACACAAGACGCACAGAATCCAATGAGAGCTAACCCGTCCGGTAAGGTGCTTCGAGTCAATATCGTGATCTGCGTTATTCAACCTGCCAGGTTGGCACAGAATTGGCCGTAGCATTGCCGACGACGCGATGCAACGACAATATTGAAGGAACTGGCAAGGGTGGACGCATCTAAGACATTGGTCGCAGACATGGCCATTGCGAGATGTCATCTGAGGCCGAGAGGAGAAGCTTCCAGGCCTCTCACATTCCCCAAGACAATGCCAAAGCTTGTAAAGTACGTGGCACTCCGTGTATATATACATATATAAAGTCATGGATCTGCACAAACATGGGCTTCACCCTGAGCGCGCCAGGTTCAACCTCGTGGGCTGGAGCCATTACCCTGTTCCCATAACTTCTTCCTTTCGGGGAGAAGAACAACAATGGTGCATGTGCAGACACTCGGCTGGCTTTCTGCCATTCTGCTTGCCTCTTTTCCACGAGCCAATGCACAAGGGCTCGGCCGCATAGACCCCCTTGAATACGTTGACGTACTGATCGGGGCAAGTAATGGCGGCAACGTATTTCCCGGTGCAACTGTGCCGTATGGCATGGCGAAGGCGGTTGCAGACACGACCAGCGGCAGCAACCAAGGTGGGTTTACTCTCGATGGTGCTCCGGTGTCTGGGTTCAGTGTTCTTCACGACTCAGGAACTGGTGGTTCGCCCTCGTTGGGGAACTTTCCATTGTTCCCATATAACAAATGCGAGGGCGGTGATGTGAACAACTGCGCGTTCCCCAAGAAGACGCGTGTAAATTTTGGCAAGTTTGCCAACGAGAGCGTCAAGGCGAAACCAGGATACTTTGGCATCACTCTTCAAAGCGGACCCCAGGTCGAAATGACAGCTACAAAACATACAGCATTGTTCCGCTTCACCTTCAAGGGCGCTGCTGCGGGCGACAAGCCTCTTATACTCCAGGATCTCAGCGATCTTTCAGACTCGCGACAAGACAACGGGACTATCAAAGTCGACCCCGAGACTGGCCGCATCACGGGCAGTGCCATATTCGTTGCCAGTTTTGGCCAAGGCAAATATCAGCCTTTTTTCTGTACCGACTTTCACGGCACGGACATTGCGGACAGCGGCATCTATGCCGACAGCCGCGCCAGCACTGATGTTCACGAACTCAAGCTTTCCCGCTCAATCAACGGCTACCCTCTGCCCGGCGGTGCCTTTGTTCGCTTTGTTGACGGAAACAACCCCGTCCACGCCCGCGTTGGTATTAGTTTCATTAGCAGCGAACAGGCCTGCGCCAATGCCGAGGGCGAGATGCTCGAATTCGACTTTGATAAGCACGCTCGCGACGCGCAGGATGCTTGGCGACAGAAGCTGTCTCCCATTACCGTGGATCCAAAGGGAGTAGATGGGAGCTTTGTGAAGAACTTCTACTCGGGAGTCTACCGAACCATGGTGAATCCGCAGAACTATACGGGAGAAAATCCACTCTGGCAGGACGGCGAGCCCTACTTTGACTCATTTTATTGCATATGGGACTTATTTCGCTCGCAGTTTCCGTTCCTAACTATTGTTGATCCAGAGGCCGTTGCCCAAATGATTCGCTCACTTATTTCAACGTATGAGCACGACGGCTGGCTGCCAGACTGCCGAATGAGTTTCAGCAGAGGCTACACTCAAGGCGGCTCCAATGCTGACAATGTATTGGCGGATGTTTACATCAAAGGCATCACAGCCGGCATTGACTGGGACAAGGGGTACGCGGCGGTCAAGAAGGATGCTGAGGAGGAGCCATACGATTGGTGCTGCCGCGGCCGAGGAGGCATCGACTCATGGAAGAAGCTGGGATATGTGCCGGTTCAAGACTTTGACTACAAGGGATTCGGAACTCTGACAAGATCCATCAGCCGCACCATAGAGTATGCCTACAACGACTTCTGCATCTCGCAGATGGCAAAGAGCCTCGGCAACAAGGAAGAAGAGGAAAAGTACATTGCCAGCAGTGGAAACTGGCAGAACTTATACAGGGCGGATCAGCCGTCCTCGCTGCCAGACGGCACAACCACGGGCTTCACAGGATTCTTTCAACCAAGATATCTGAACAGGACGTGGGGATACCAGGATCCCCTCAAATGCAGCAACACCGACTCCAAGAGCGTTTGCTCTCTTCAGAATAGTGGCCCCGAGACGTTTGAAAGCAGCGTCTGGGAATATGGCTTGTAAGTATCTTTTACAGAATAACCGAATGCCCAAAATACAGCTGCTGATGACGGCTCAGTTTTGTCCCCCACGACCAAGCACAGCTCATCACCCTCTACGGAGGCCCGGACAAATTCGTGAACCGCTTAAACTACCTCCATGACAAAGGAATCACCTACATTGGCAACGAGCCCGCATTCTTAACCGTCTTTCAGTATCACTATGCTGGGCGCCCGGCTGAATCCGCCCGTCGCAGTCACTTTTACATACCGAAATACTTTTCCCCCAAGCCCGACGGCCTACCTGGCAATGACGACAGCGGCGCCATGGGCTCGTTCCTCGCGTTTTCCATGATGGGGCTATTTCCGAACCCGGGACAGAGTGTGTATCTCATTACGCCCCCGTATTTCGAGAGCGTCAGGATCAAGCATCCTCTTACCAAGAAGACGGCCATAATTAGAAACGTTCATTTTGACCCCACTTACAAGAATATATATATTCAGAATGCCACCCTGAATGGCAAGCCGTACACAAAGAACTGGATTGACCATTCATTCTTCACGGAGGGCAAGGAGCTTGTTCTCACTCTTGGCGCCACGGAGAGTTCTTGGGGGACCGCTGTTAAGGACTTACCTCCTAGCCTCAGCTCGTACACGGGATTCAACGGGACTGAAGGCAAGCGTTCTGTACGGGCACCAAGAGGGGATGGGAGCTATCGCGGAGAATTCCGAAGCGATGATTTGGATATCTGACGGAATAATTTGGTCAAACGTGTTCTGCGTCGAAGCATTGTATAAAAGCCAATCAATGCGATTCATCTTTTCGCCCACCAAGGGTACATTTGCGATTCCAACCCCCCTTGCCACTTGCATCTAGAGCGTAGCAAGGCCGTCAAGTCGCTATGGAGCCGGCCTTGGAGCAGGGACATCATTGCCGGGAGGGCGCTTCTTCCTGCTTTCCATCCACTCGCCTGGCCTCGCATAGCCCTGCCACAGCGGCAGTATGAACGTTGTCAGACTCTGCGTATTGCTCAACTCCTCGTATGGCCTCTGGGATTTTCAGCTGACAGCTCTGAATAGTGATTGGCCTTCCAAATCGACGCCAACCTTTTTGGCAACTTGCGCCCAGCGAAGGGGAGCCCCGAGGTTAAAGTGCGAGCAAGGCCAACTTCTTCGGGCTCTGAGACATTGGCATTGATTTGGTTGTTCATAAAGGTCTTTGCCTTCTCAGGGTCCATCTGCGTATCATCGTCAAGAAATAAGGTTTGGAGAATAGCCACTGCAATACTTTGGATCGTGGTTTAGGCTGAGGACGTAACTCGAGTTGAACATCTTGCTGGCTCCAAGGCTGCGTTGGTAATGATCCGCCTCGGGATTCCGTTTCAAATCCCTTGGACGTGAGGGCATCCACCTGCAGAGGCGGGATTCGGCCATCAGCAGGGCGCCTGTGAGACATAATCATGAATTGTGCCAGTGGGTGATGCCTTGGCCTTCGCCGCGAGTCGAGTCTCGCATTCTGTTTGACACCAATCAACGCAATGCAACTCCACAACTCTAATAAAAAGAGATAGATTATCGAGTTCTTTACCCTGATGACTCTCCCTGATAGCACCATGTGCAGACAACTGCATCGCCTGGCCTGGTGTTCCCACAGGATATAGTGTTTAGCTCTTGTGGCTTGCGCAGAAACTCCTCTGCAGCGTTGCCACGGCGCATGCTCCTAGGGGAACCGCTATTACCGT
Source organism: Metarhizium acridum (assembly GCF_019434415.1). Taxonomy (NCBI): domain Eukaryota; kingdom Fungi; phylum Ascomycota; class Sordariomycetes; order Hypocreales; family Clavicipitaceae; genus Metarhizium; species Metarhizium acridum. The sequence continues at coordinate 393,902 of NW_027094047.1, read as the reverse complement.
TCCTTGTGGCTTTTATTTATACGCTGTATTATAATTAGTAATTGCGTCACGGCAGTACGGCGTTTCTGATAGCTGCCTTTTGGCAAGCGTCTCACCGACATACTCCTGCCAACCTGATGTGATCTTTGCACATGGCGACTAGGTAAATAAATGTGCGACCACGTGCCATTATGGAATGAGGATCGCAGGCCAGTTTTAGAGAATTCTCAAGAATGACGGTATGGAGAATGACTGGCGTCGGAGACGTAGTCCCAAAATGTCTGCATCCCGAATCTGCAAGACAGAAGTCAGGCGACGAGCTGAACAAGTGGGGGAAGAGGATCGGAGCTGCAGTTATAGTTGCAGTAGTTACTTTTCCAGGAGACCATTGACCCATCAATAAATGGCGTGGCGCTGTCAACCGTGATCCATCTCATGACGAGCATGCCTGCCAAAGTCTTCTCATGATAGGCAGCTAATGCCGCTTGCCACGAAGCAACAACTGGGATGGTCTCTGGACTAACAGGAAACGACACCAGTCAAAGGCCAAGTAGTCAACGAACTACGCCGAGGACTCGAAGCCCTGATGCCTCGGTTCAGCAAAAGGTCAAGCCCAGCTCCTCTGGGAAGCGCAAAATTCCGCATCGCATCACTGTGGCCTGCACTACCTGTCGCAACCAGCATTTGCGGTGTGATGGAATAACTCCTACGTGTACACGCTGTAGAAAAGGCAATAAGCGATGCGTGTACAAAGATTTACGGCGGCAGAGTCGCCGTCTACCGAACTGCAATGACTCAACGACCCTGGGATCAGATGCAAGTCCGTCGGGGCATACCGGGCCCTCACGAAAGAGCTGGTCCGTATCAGACGGCCTGCAGCCTAACAGCGCGCGGTACACTGGTTTTAACGATGACATGTGCTCTCGTGACGACTCTGCTGGCCTGTTCAGCGATCCCTTGGCTGCTCCGCAGGTTGTGAATCCCCATCAAAGCAAAGCCCTTGACAGTTTCTGCGCCTCCTTCTTCAAGGGCCATCCAATCGTCCTACCAAAAGCTCGCCTCGTAACCAGTTTGACAAAGATCCGGAATCAGTGGCCGATGTAATAAGGGCGATGACCTTCATTGGCGCGCTGTATATCCTGGATCCTGCGTCGCATGCATATCGGGCCGCCGTTGAGACAGCGATTGCTAACCGTCTCCCACGAAATGGATTTAGTGTGCAGTGCCTCCTGCTATATGCCGGCGCCCTCGAATGGAGTGGCGAACAAGACTTTGCGCGTAGCACCACGGATAAGGCCAAGTCGATGACTCTAGATATCGGACTACAATCGCAGCGGTTTGCAAGTGAGCATAGCGTTGGCTGTTTGGTGTTGGCGGACGGACATGGTGGGAATCGTACGTTATCGATGCCATCTTCGCAGGGAGTCGACATTTACCTACCTTTGAGTTGTGGCATGCCGAGTACGACGCCGATTTGCCCTGCGAAGAAATGGATTACATCCAAGGCGTAAGAGAGACCTGACGCTGCCGTCGCAAAACACTAACAAGGCTACTGTAGAACATTCCCCCACCGCGGACACTTGCAGAGTACGATAATCGTGCGTTTGAAGATAGTGGCAGTTTGTTCTCTTCATTTGCCTATCTTATAGATGCTTCACGAATGCTGGGCACCGCGTTACTGACCGTGGACGAGGAAGGAGATGAGATCACATCGCAGGTCAAGAATGCCGAGGCCAACATTACGAGTTGGCATTTGTATCTTCCCGAGAGGAAGAAAGAGCCTGTGCAACCAGACGGATCTGTTGACGAGATCATGTTCCGCGCCCACATGTTGCTCAATACGTGCGTCGACGCTCGTCGCAGCCGGTGTCATCTCGCTAACCTCGCAGCGTGACAACACACCTCCATCGCCCTCGGTCGAGACTTCACTGCAGTACCATGGAGCTCTTGTGTTCCAGATATGCCCCGCCTTAAAATGTCAGCGTCCTAGAAGTCTTCAACGAGCGTCACACGATGCAGGCCGTCAATGCCTCCAAAGCGTCTGTCGAACTTTTCACACTCTCTGCATCTCCGACAACCCACACTCCGTTCATCATGTGTATGGGATCGATGGCTGCAGCAACATACATATCTGCTTGCGAGTACTACCTAAAAGGGTCTGAGTATGCTCATGCCAAGGATCGTGTTCGTGTCTTCCTCGGCGCGTTGAGAGCTTTCGAGGACATATGGCCCCAAGCAAGGAAGTGGTCCGGGGAGGTCAAGCTCATGGCTAAGGCAGTCTTCGATAGCAGGGGAAAAAACGGGGAGCTCATCATGCAGAATCGACAGGACGGCGTCAGCAGCGGGCTCGGAGCTGGCGTTGCTGGATTGGATATGGCCTTGTTGAGAAGCTGCTTTGAGAATTGACGCAGTACTGAGATCGTGGTTGGAAACATTCTGTATGTAGGCGGAAAGTCATTTATATAAACTTGGAAAAAAGGTCCGTAGAAATCAGAAAGTATTACTACTCGCCCGAACCCACGAACTCAATCACCGCTTTGCCATCTCTGCCTCTCCGACCACCATACTCCCAAGCCTCAAGCCCCTTTTCGATGCTAAACGACTTTACAGGAATAGGCGCTAGTGTACCCTCATCCAACAGACTCGTGAGTTTGGATAAGATTGCACCACTTGCTGTGACAATAAAATAAACCCACTTCACATCAGGGTGTTCCCTCAACTCTTCCGGGGTTGCTCCCCCAAATGACCACGGCGGCGGAGGATCAGCCACTGTCACGATACTGCCATTTGGCTTGACGCATTTCCAAGTCTTTGAAAGAGTTTCTCCGCCCACTGTGTCAAGTACCGCGTCAACATCCCAGGCCGAATCCTCCCAATTTGGCCAGTGGTAGTCCACCGTAATCGCGGCCCCCAGTGATTTGAGGTACGCATGGTTTTTTGCCGACGCGAGAGCAACGACTTCGCAGTTCAAAATTTTGGCTGCGATTTGTACTAGTACAAGTCCAACAGCACCGGAAGCACCTGTGATGAGAACCTTTCCGCCCTCGCGCACTTTGGCATGCTGATGAATAGCTTCCCAAGCCGTCAAGAATGGAATGGGTAGCGCAGAAGCCTGCGCATGCGATATAGAAGTCGGTTTCGGGGCGATTTCTTCCGGAGAGACGATGGCATACTCTGCCTGTCCGCCGGCGTCCGATGTTGCCTTCAACATGGCAAACACTTGGTCACAAACTTTCAAGGGTCCCGTGTAAGCTGGGCCAAGGGCGTCGACGACACCGGATATGTCGTGGCCCGGAATCCCGGTGGAACTGTCGTATAATTCCGGCCACGTCACCTCGTCAGCGGTAATGCTTGCTGCGTGGACCCCAACAAGAACCTGGTCTTGTTGAGGACTGGGTTTGGCAGCAGCCATGTTGAGAATAACCTGGTGGCTGCCTTTGGAGCCAGTGACTTGGATTGCTTTCATCGTCGGAAAAGATGTACCTGACATGGGAACTTTTGATGTGAGGTGAATGCTAAAGAGAGCCTCGGATTGCTTGAGATGCTGTTTTTGCGACTCTTGGACAAAATGGGCCTGGTTTGTGCCACTTATATTAAGCATTTTGATGTCGAGCTTGTTCTTTGGATCGGGTCGAAAGATGACGTGAATTCCGGGTCGGTCGGGTCACTCGGGTCGGAGTGGGCGTCCTTCGGGCTGACATGGCTGTACAAGCACCCAAGTAGCCCAGAATGCAGAGTTTGAGGAGTCAACTCTGTATATTCCCTTGAAAACACATGTTTCTGACCCAAGCCACCCCAGTATTTAATCGTGAGCCGACGATGGACAGATGTTGCTCCCAATAATCCTCCATAGCTTGGGTATAAAAGGGTAGAGCAGGTACAAGCTTGGGTAGAGGAGAGACCATCTTCATAATTCCGCACGATTTCTTCCAATCATCAAGAGCAAACAAAATTTATTCACCCAATACACAAGGAATCTTGCAATGGAGTCAAGTCAATGCAGCTCGTAAGTTGCGCCACCGGTCCGACGGCTCTAACCCTCACTTACACCAGTAGGACGCGTCCTCGAGAAGGCCTAGGCATTATATTCGACCACAAGCTCACCAATGCTCCCGCGAAATCCATTTTTGGGGTTCAGCTTGAATACCATCCAAAAGGATTCACGACGCCCCATCGCCATGGTGGCGCTAACGTCGTCGCTGTTATCCAAGAGGGTCAGGGCCTCAGTGGCATGAAGGGCAACCCACCAAAAGTCTATCATCCTGGAGAGAGCTTTTCGAGCTGCCAGGGCCCAGGTTATCACCATACCGTTGGTGACAATAATAGAAAGGTGGAAGGGGCAAAGTTCATGGCAGTTTTGGTGGTGGACACGGAGGTGCTCGAGACTCAGGGCTATGAGGGGCTCATGATACTGGACTAGCTGTTAGATTGCAAAGTTGCAGTTTCGTCATTGCAATATTTGGAGCAAAATGTGATCATCTTAGGCTTTAATAGAAAACAGCCAAGGAATGGTATATAGTCTAAACTTGAACTTCTGGAGGCAGGATCTGGCAGTTTGAAGTGAAGTCATGTCGCTAGCATTCATGAGAGAAGACTTCGTAAGAAACTTGGCCTAAAGAAATAAGCTTGCTACAGCAGGGACCGAGACATTCGCGATGATTTTCTCCCAAAGATTATCTCTCAGCGAGATCCGGAAGATATCCTGGGCATCAGGAGCGATTGAAGTAAGCTAGACCTTCGCTGCATTTTAACTGAGACTGACTTTTTGCAGGTCGACAATTAATGATTCAACTAAAAGGGCAAGCCATTAGATGAATATACTAGAATGGGAGCCACAAGCTTGGTAGGAAACCATGGAAGAATACAGATTTACACCTTTTGGGAGTGGCGAGAATAGTGTGTAGTTGTCCGTTACGTGATGGCTTTTATCAACTAAATTCATTGCATGACGTTGAAATCGACCAACTATAATTTACGCCAACTTTCCGCGAATGCCTTCCTATCAGCTTCGTATCAGTGCATGCACATGTACGGTGTCAAACTTGCCCCGATACAGACCTGCTTAATTGGGACTCCTTTTCACGGTAATGTCTGTTATTCGCCAGGCGCAAGAGATGCGCAGGGTGGTTTGCCGGCCCGTATTGGCTGGGTAGAGTGACAGTGGGCTTATAACTGTTCCATTATTGACAAGATGGAGAGAGATAGCAACCCTAGTATCGAGTGTTCCTCCACTCGGCAATATAATAAGATCCACAGTTCAAGTGGACGTCGCTGGGGGCCTTGCCAACACATAACACCACAGAGGCAATTGGGTTTGCCTCATTCTGGTACTCAGGTTCTCGGCTTGCTTGTACGATCATAGAGTCGGAACTCGGCAAGATATTTGTCACGAGGCTACCTGACTTGACAAATAGTGGCCTTAGTACTGCCAATTTGAGGATAGGTTTGGAAATAGAGTTTCAAATACTCAATCCCTCGGATCTTTGACGGAATTGAACTGCCGTTTGAAGCTATAGCATTTGATACACTTTGGGCTATGACTTATATACGTCTTCAGACATGTATCGGAAATTGAGTATAAATAAAGAAGTAATCCCAACGGCCTCTTGAAGTTAAGTTATCACAATACACAGACAGCCGCTTTCAAACTCTCAAATCAGAAGCTAGCCTATTAAGCCCCCATTCACTCCAAGTCATCATGAACTTCTTCCAGTCCAAGATCATCCTCGCCGCCGTCGCTTGGCTCGCGTTGGCTTCGCCAGCTATGGGTATTGATCAATTATCTCCAGTCCTTACATTTCATACCTCGCTAATAGGATCTAGCTTGCCGAAGTTCATCTGAATGCCCCAAGGGCAAGGTTTGCGATCAACAGAGACTCTCCCCTACCTTTGGCAAGTGCATCTAGGAGCTGCAATGGTAGACATTGCTAAGGAGGTGCTTATGGGAAGCGGTGCGGCACAGATAGTACAAGTCTCGGTGCAGGTTTTGTCCTAGGAGCTTGGCTAGGTTTCTCTGCATTGTTATGCAAATGCAGAGACTAACCCTTGATGCATTTACTCGGCGGGCTTTGGAGAGGTGAACTTTTCAGCTAGAGAATGAGTAAACAATTGATGCTTTATTTCTTCTACTACTATTATTGTTCTTATCGAATTATTAGTGGTATCCAACATGTTTCTTCGGTCTTGCACCCTCGCAGGAAGCTCAAGGATTCCAATTGCAATAACCCCGATGCGAGGTCCAAATCGAGCCCGGTCCAAAGCTAGTAAAAAGACTACCCGGCCCGAAGCTCTTAACAACTCGGCTACGAGCTTTCAGCCTGGCCATCTAGAAAGGCCCTTTGCCGGATTCTACTTCACCAGCTTTGGTATGAGATTCTCCTAGCCGCCATTTGGGCTAGACAATACTTGGGCGGATAGGTAGTATGACTATGCATCCGTGCTGCCGACATCTGTTATTTTCCGACATCGGTGAACTAAGTAATATAGTAAGCTGCGCGCACCTAGAATGCTAGATTTAGTCCCTTCTTGTGAATCTTCTTAGCCGCAAAAGCTGACATCTCAACAACCGCCTCGTATACGTTTATTGATGAAGGACTTATTCAACCTAAGTATAAACTCTGTATAATACGCTGTTCTTTTCATAAAAGCCTACTTGAACCAACCCTTCAACCTCGAGAAGAATAACTCAAGTGAATCGCGTAGGATAGGAGATAGTTCATAGAGTGTCCTTCCTCTTACCTGCGCAACTTAGTCACAAGCAGATCGTCACAGTAGACAACGACAGATGGGCCACCAGTCGAATATCTCAAGCCCTTTTCGGGGTTCCAGTTCGGCCGATATATGCCCTGCTTGAAGTACGGAGCTTCAGTTTGGTGGTAATTATTTGATCCTTTATGCACAGCAACGGTTTTACCATTAAGAATTACCGTTATTGTGCCGTTTAACTCAGGGCGGGACCAATCAATCCGAAAATACCACTGGTTCCATTCACCCTTCGCGATTTGACCGAGGTCGTACGTTCGAGCCTTTGGTTTGCTGTCGTTCGGGTTCTCTAGGTGGCACACATGTAGTGACCAACGCATATCCCTGACAGAGAGCGCGATCGGGGGGTTCGTATTTTGGCCATTTGTGAGGTTAAACCCATGCCACTGGGCGACAATAGTGTTAAAGGACGTATCTACCCAGTCTGTGGGAAGATAATTGACGAATGAGAAAGAGAAGGATCCGTATCCCAGGGAATTCTTTGCTATCTCGGATCGCCAAGAGACTCCGTCATTGGGCAAGGTAAACTTGGCCGATTGCTGTCCGTGGAATACCGGGTTGGCTACTGCGGTAATCGAGCCACTGCCATCGATTCTGTAGCGTGTATGTTTGAATTGTGGCGCAGATCCCTCAAAGTCGTCGGAAAAAGCAACGACGGAGTGCAAAGTGCTATCTGGGTAGATGGTAGTTGCACTTTGCACCGGGACAAGAGCCAAGGGGACCGCAGACACGGAAGCCACCAAGGAAGAATGATTGCCTCCCATGCCGTGGAGGTCAGATTCGGGCGGACAAGCTGTATAACGACGACGCGGGAGAAGAGATGGGGCAAGCACAGTAATTCGAAAGCTGTGTATACCACTTGCAGCCGTGTTGCGCTACGTATAGAGTACAAGCAAAATGAGAGGGCTTTTTTTTTCTTTTTGAGCAACTATGGGACAGAAAGCAAATAAGTCTCCTTAAGCCGTACATGTGCATACCGTTATATACGATTATGTCTCTTGGGGAGCTCTATATATACATGAGGCCATATAAATGGTAGGGCTATTGAGGGCTGTATGCATAACGCTGTTTTCAGAACCGCAGCCGGATTTTGCCAGGCCACTAACCCCCGCACTATATTAATAAACAGCAATATATTGAACTTTTTTCCTCCATCGCGTGTTAAATGCCTGCTCCGTAGTGGAGTCACCAAGAAAAGAGGATCAGGAACTCACCGTAGGGCAGCGGGAAAACTATATGTAAAAACTAAGATGGGGTTACGACAGCGGCTACCCCTGGAAACAGAAAGAAGACAATTTGTATCATTTTCAAGACTAATACCACTATAGCCCAACCGTCGAGGTGGGAGAAGAGCAGAAAACGACTACTACCTATAATAAAGTGCATCTGTTGGCTATTAAACAAGAGCAAAGGGGCACAAGGCAAAGGCTGGCACCACGAAACCTCTTGGTGTTCACACCAATAGCAGGCATTGCCTATAGCTTGGAAAAATTTCTTATTCATCCAGAGAGAGCTAAAGCTAGCTGACTATGTTCTACTTTGTAGCGGCTTATAATAGAGGCATTTCATCTTTCTGTGCATGTCTTTTCCTTGAGCCATGTTTGAGAAGCACAATCAGTGACGGTGGTGGCCTTCAACCAAATCTTTTGCGGCAACTTTTCTGCATTCCTCCAAGATCCTTAATTGTTCGGCAACCTCGGCCAATCTGCTAATGACTTCCTTATTTCCCCGCGTAAAGCTAAATATCACGTAAGGAATCCCGACGTCGTTGCAGAACTCCTTGACATATTTTTGGGCGCGGCGCAAGTTATGTCTCGGGAGACGAGGGAACAAATGATGGACGACTTGAAACTGGAGGCCGCCATGTACAAAGTCCAACCAGGGAGGGCAATCGACATCCATGGTCGTCCGCGCCACCTTCTGGGCAAACGACTCGTGGACACCCAGATCGGCGCTCGACATGGCGAAGTGACTGAGTGTGAATTGCACGTGCAAGGGCCCGGTGACCATGTGCGAGATGAGCAGAAACGTGATGCGGGACGACCACGTCGGGATCGAGAGGTATAGCGTCCGGTAGCCGAACCAGTACCAGAAGAAGACCTGGCCAGCCATTTCAAGATGGCGATGCCACCACGCCGGGCCCTTGCGCGGCGCTTGTGCCGGATCTAGAAGATATAACCATGCCAGGCGGTACAGGTTGAAACGACCCATTAACAGGATAGGATAGTAGAGGTAATGCTGATGCTTAATAAAGAACTGAGATGCGGCATCGAATTTCATCACGTGGTCGTAGTAAGTCGAGCGCAGGGAAGAAAAAAATCGAGAAGAAATGGCGAAAAATGGCATGTGCTGGATGTCCGGGTCGTGCTCAGGCGAGTTGGTTACGATGTGATGTATATTGTGATTTCGTTTCCACCAACCGGCTGAAAGGCCACCGAGGAAATCTGCAATCAAGATGCCGATGCAGCTGTCCGTGTGGAATCCATGTGTTATGCTAAGGTGAGCGGCGTCGTGAGCGGCGAATGTAAGTAGTTGCCAGAATAAGCCCAGGCAAATGCTCGAAAGGGTGTAATGGGAATAGTGAAGAAATGTCCGGAAGAGAACGAAAAGGATCAAGTATCTGGCGAATTCGACAGCGTAGCAGCTATATTCGCACTGGTAGAGGCCTTTGGATCGCAGTTTCTCATCGAGCTGGCGGTATTTTGAGGCAACCTCGTCTTGTGATATTTTGTCAAGAGGAGGATATTTTGAAACGTCTGTTGATATCGCGTGGGCCGTTGACGCTTCCACAAGTCTGAACTGCCTCGGCTCCGCCTCTGATGAGAATAGGGATGACGTTGAAGAAGTAGGCGAATCATTACCCGTACGCCTTGGGCGAACTGCGTCTCCTGTCTGTTCGATTTCGAAGACGGATGGTGATGGTGTCGATGTTCCAGATGAGCTAGCATCTGTTTCGGCCGGTAACGCTTCGTCGCCGTCATTCTTCGACACGGGCGGTCTGAATATTCCTCCCTGTATCGGAGGCAAAAAGTTTTCCCATGACCCCTGGACTCTTCCTATCGCATACTTTTGCATTTGTGCCTGTGCCTCGGCTGAGTGTAGCGCTGCGATTTCGTCCGTGGCATCACGACCGACCATGTGCAGTATTGATTTGTCCCCGCCCGGATGATATGGAAGCCATGCGTCGACCCTTAGCACCTGACCACGTAATATGATTATCTTTCGCCCATCTGCTATCAATCCTTCTATTTCCCTCCGAGACCAGACACGGTCTCTGTGTGACACAACCGACGCCATGGTCTAGTGGTGGGTGCAGCCAAATTGAAAATAACAATGTCTCGGACAAATCGAATCGTTGTAACAAACAGAAAAGGAAAAGTCCCGCTGAACGGAGCCAGGCCCTTAATAAGGGTTCAACTGGTGAGATTATTCGTCATCCCCCTGCTGCCCTGTCGTAATTTCCGTGTAAATTCCGACACCCGCGGCTGAAGGGGCCCGTGCTAAAAGCGCCAGAGGAGATGACGAATAAGATAACATCATGGAAGGTATCAATTGATGTACTAGTAGTTCACAAGCCCGCCAGTTCCGGTGGTGGGCTGATGTTGAGCTGCAGTTTTTGCAGACCCATGTCATGTTCCTGCAGGTAATTCCTGTTCTGGCGGGACACAGCGGACGATAAAAGGCTGCCTAGAGTGATTGCGTGGCCCAGCACTTGTGAAACGAGGCCGAGTTATGACGAAGTAGAGAGATCAAGAAAGACAGTGGCAGCGCTTCCATCTTGAATCAAAGCAAGATCCACAGCCGTCACTTGTTACCGAACCCGAGCAACTAATCAAATAATTAGCCTTAGTCCAGTAAGTAATCAGGGAACTTTTGTGGTTTGGGAGTGAGTATATTTACAAATCTCCGGTTTGCTGATGCCAACTAGTGACAGTGTCTTCCGTCTTTTCGCGCAACTTGAGCATAATGACATATTTATTCTATTCAATGCCTACCGTTATTCCTACCACTGCAGATAATATTGCTAGTGGCTAGTCTTTACCCTTATCTCTTATTTGTTCCGAGCAACATGTCTGCAGTGCCTCGAGGCAAGACATAATTTGCATAGATTAAGGTACACAACACCAACCGCAGACAATGCCCCGTCGTCATAGTACCATCGCTTCGAACGACCCTTAAGGGAACTTCGTGGAGCGCCTGATTCATCGCGAGGGACATGGACTGAAATGGTCGAGTCGTGGCCAATAAGTCACTTATCACCCACTCCGTTGTGGCAGAGTACAGCTGGTACGCCGTAAAGGCTCAAAGTAAGCATACATTCCAGCCACTGTTGTTATACGGAATACCGTCACCGTCATATATATTGCTATACCGTCTCCATGAGTAGGAGGCCTCCACTTTGAGCGGATTCGTTCAACAACTGTAATTTTTAACTGCTCTCGAGATAAAATGTGCGCGCCTCTGCCAAAGCTCTTCCAATCTTGAAGCTCGAATGGATGCGCCACGTGGCCGGGATCCGGATAAAATGCTTCTGAAGGGGAAACAAGCGGCAATGGAATATAATGTTCTTGACCACTAAGACGGGCAGTTCTAACACCCTCGACATATTCCGCTTGGCCCTATTACGTGCGCACTTTCAAAGACATGCGGCACAGCCAGCCAGACTTGACCTATAGGCACCAGGGTACCTTGACATTTCTAACTCAATCCAGTTAGTAGGTTAACGGAGCCCAGTTCAGAAACTACAAGTTCATGGTCTGCGACCTCTCGTCCCAATTAGGTCCTTGTTAAACGTGTGAGTGAGCCACAAGTACAATGGTGTCTCCCTTGGGCAAAAGTCATGGCCATCCGCGGTAGTGGTGTTGGTTGACGCAGGTCTCGCCCAGACTCGGTTCGGAAACATAGACGGGATGAGCAAAATACAAAATACATGTTAGTCATGTTCTTCCCAACCACATTAACGCCCCAACAACTTCATTCTTACACACTCCAAAATACCATCCTGAGGCACTACCATCATGTCCACTTCAACCGATGCGAAGCGAGTCTTTGTCGCCGTCACGAACCTACACCCGCTTCACGTTGCTTCATGGGACTCGCCTGATAAAGTATTCCAACACGCGCTGAAGCTACTCCAGAATACCGGGCTCGTCGCAACAGAGAATCCAGATTATCAGTTCATAGCTAAAGAAAGATATAACAAGATCTTCTTTATATACGACATTGGCAACGTTAATTTCAGGCTAGCAACCGCACATCTGCCTGGCGACAATGACCTCCCAGTTCTTTGTGTCACCTTGGGCAAGGAGGAACATGTTCAAGCAGCCAGCCGGCCTGTTGAGAATCAAGTCAATCTGAGATTGCGAGAAATATATGAGTGTCACGGCTATGACGCACATCCGCCCTTCTCAATTGACCACGCCAACGGCAATATCCCAACCTACACAAGCCCCCGAACGCTCTCGCATAGTGTAATTCCTTCCCAGTCTCATTGACGAGGTGATGGGTATGCACAAATCGGACATTTAGGAGTTCTGTCCCAAGTAACGTTCGCTCAGGGCGCTCCGTGACGATGGTCTTGCCCGCAATTCATCATTTGCAACGTGGATATGATGGCGTCACATTCAGAACATGCTTTGACGAGATATCCGCACATTTTCGATGTTGCGGGACCTGAGATCCGATTCATCGGAGACTTTTCAGCTAGACGATGACTACTTACAGAGTACACTCGTGGAGTTTGAAAGCGCTTTAGGTAGAAAGATATGAGTACGATTTTCCTTGGGTCCCCGAGCATTTGTGCGGTCTTCGCAATATATACAGAAATACCTGACTAGACTGGGACTGGGACTGATGGGGGTTCCAAAAGCGGCCAAGGCCTGTTTAATTGCTCCTTCTCGATCAGAATGGCATATAAAAGTATTAATACAATTAGCTTTATGCACATTTAGTACACGCCAGTTCTTGAAAATGTCAAAACCACGATTCAAGCTCCTGCTATGAGTGTCAAATGCACACATCTTTACAGCCAAAGGGTCCAGTCGAAACCAAGCCAGGTCAGATTTGCTGCACCACCACCATACGACTGTAAACCTCTTGGGCAGTTGAAAGCCTTCAACGGGTGAGTTTCAGCTTCCATCTCATAGCTATAAAATAATGCTAAACACTACATAATATAAATTGAATCTATTGGTACGACTGAGCATGCATCGGGACTGTTCCTCCATTATTGCATTGAATAGGATAATGCCCGGCATAAGAATCGCTCCTGCATGCAAAGTGATGCCCAGCATCTTTTCAGGTCTTGGAGAAAAGGGTTTCCCTCAAACCTCTTTATGAAAACAAGGTTATAAATGTCACGGCTAAAATGCTTATGGGTGTTAACATCCAAATTGATACGCATCGTGGGAACAAGAACTACTAGTATATGCGACCTGTTAAGACAATAACGCTCGGCCACGTGCAGCGGGTGGATGTCGGTGACCCTGGACTCAACTATGCCGCAATGCAAACCCTTCGATGCCCCTTAGACACGGCCTATCATCCAGAGTGGCCATCAAGTTCAAGAAGGAATGGTGGATTCACCATCTTGGTCAACAAAACATCAAGAGGGGCGGTCGAGGAGACTCAGACCATAACACTCGCACACTCTTGAATTCAGTGCATAATATTTACCATGACAAACGCAGCACCGCAGTGCTTCTCTGCTCGTACACATGACGGCAGGACCCCAAGCAGCCGGGGTACTCATATCTACCTACCCAACTATGATTAGAGCGTGGAAGAGGTGGGATCAAAAAATGTACTCATCATCGCTCGTGCGCCCACACGATCGATAACATGTCGGATAAAGTATTTTTACCACACGATTCTAAGACCACCAGTACACTCGTTCCTCTCTGTGTGTGTCCTGACAGTATATGTATAGCTCGAAGTGGTGATGGTGACACGCCTAGACTATCAGAGTAGTTGAAAGGAAACACGTTCAAGTCGGGATAAAACGGATATATTGTCAGAGGCCATAGTGAGAGAGAGCCAATGTGTGCATCCTTATAAGCCGGATATCGGGGATATTCGGCCAGGGGCGGCTATTGCTGAATCTTTCGCTTCCGTGGCCTGGTCGTATAGCCCGACAACCACTCTGACATATTGGTATAAGGGTACTTACGCTAGAGCTCACTCAATTTGTTAATAAGACTAGCAGCCTTTGGTTCATACATGATTGAGATGACGCAACTATTGATTGTTTACTTTAATTTTGTATGTCCTATCAAGATCAGTGCACTGGTGGAAAGTGTTCTTCTCAAAACACACTGCATAGTTGCTGTGTTCTAGTTTGGCTAGCGTAACGCATTCGGCTGCGCTTGCTAAAGGCCCAAAGCAATTATACCGGCTGGCCAAGTTCTGTGACTAAACTTGACGTATCTTGGGTGGCGGCCCGTCTTACCATACCCTAGCACTACTTTCTGCGTTCCCCTCCGAGTATATTGACGGCTTTTTCTGCCAGGGCCTGTCACCGAGGTGGCTTAGGCGTTTCCAGCCCATCACCCGTTAGTGGATTTAACGGTGCGTAGCCCCAGAGTTTCATGATGCTCATCATCTGTTGAGAGTATCGCTCTGGTCCCAGCCTTCTCCGAGCCTGGAAAGCATCGACAGCACCAGTCAACACTGACCCGCCCGTACAATCTGGTCCGAATTTTGGTTCATGGGCTGAAGCAAGGCAGCTGTACCCGGGGGAGGAAGCAAGAAGCGGCCGATCGGGTGTGGGTATTTTGTCTCGCGGGGTTGATTGCGAAGCATGTAATTGGTGTCAATGTTTGCCGACGGTCGGCAATAATCTGTGCCTCATCGTTTTGGGGACATATGTGCTTCCTCTCGGGATATAAATGGGACAGAGCACTTCAGTCGGTTCGTTTCCAAACCACACACCGCATATTCACGGTCAACTGTCGTGATAGGCTCATCAAGAACAGGAGAAGAAGTGAGTCCAATGGCAGTCGATATTGTAACCCAGGCTCGTGCCATCGTCAACGCCAAGTTGGACGAGTTGAACGACGGCCTGCATCGAGTTAACAAGACACTTCATGCAAACCCAGAGCTTGCATACAAGGAGTTCATCGCCCATGACACAATTACAGCCTACCTCGAGAAGCTCGGTTTCCAGGTGGAGAAGAGCGCGTGGGGATTAGCCACAAGCTTTGATGCCACGGTTGGATCTGGCGATGAACAAGTCATCTTCTGTGCCGAGTATGATGCTCTGCCGGAGATTGGCCATGCCTGTGGCCACAACCTCATTGCCATGTCGTCCATCGGGGCCTTCCTCGGAGCGGCAGCCGCCATGTCGGCGCTCAAAATCGATGGCCGTATCAGACTCCTGGGGACGCCGGCAGAAGAGTCTGGCGGAGGCAAGGAGGACCTCATCAAGGCGGGTGCATTCGACCCTCCAGAGAGCGTCGTCGCGGCCATTATGGCTCACCCAATGCCAAAAGGCCTTGTCTCCCAGGGGAATTACTCGGGCCTGGCGGGGATGAAGCTGATTGCTTGCAAAGGCACGCTTGTCGAGTTCAAGGGTCGAACAGCCCACGCGGCCGGTGAGCCGTGGAAAGGTGTCAACGCGCTCGACGGAGCCGTCGCGGCATACAACAACGTGTCTCTCTTGAGGCAACAGATGCACACTGAAGATCGGGTACACGGTATTTTCGAAGTCGGAGGCGCGGCGCCTAATGTGATCCCCGACTACACCCGCATGAACTGGCTAGTTAGAAGCCCGACTGCGGCGGGATGCGACAAGCTCATGGAACGAGTGACCAAGTGCTGGGAGGCTGGGGCATCCGCCTCGGCTTGCGAGATGAAAACGACGAGGTTTGATCGAATCCCATTCTTCTTTTCACTTTGCTCCAGGGGTGCCAAGAAGCTAATCAACATCACATACGAATAGACAACACAACTACTTGAATCTCCGGGCCAATGATGGCCTGTGCCAAATCTACGTTGATGAAATGGCCGCCTTTGGCGAAAACATCCTTCTCAAAATGGATCGGGCGTTGAACGCATCCACTGACATGGGCAACGTATCCCATCTTGTACCGAGTTTCCACGGTGGAATAGGCATACCCGCGGAACCCGGCGTTGCCATGCATAATCCACGCTTCGCCGCCGCCGCCGGGACGGATGAGGCTCACGGAGCGGCGATTCAGGCGGCAAAGGGTATGGCCATGCTGGGGTTGAGGGTACTTTTGGACAGAAAAGTTGCCGCTCAAGCGCGTCTTGACTTTGAAAAGGAGGGCGAATAGTATCACAAACGCAGCATGTACAGATTCAGTAGGCCAGGAACACAGAAGGACAAACCTATATCAGAACACGTGCGTTTGCAGAATAAAACAATTGGCTGATATATTTCTGTCTTGCTGCCCAGAGCAGTGGATTGTTCTAAACCGGTCACTGTCCACCAGACATCCAAGACGGTAGTTGTGAACCGGGAGCCGTAAATTGACTCACGCCGCGTTGCCCAGGAGCAGGAGAACCTGCAGCATGCCACCAGTAGTAATTCTCCGCAGGGGAATGGTTGCAGAAGATGTTGGGGGCAGGAAAACTCGAAATGTGACTGGCTGGGACGAGGTTCCAGGGCCTTCGGGCTTGCCGAAGACTCCGCAAACCTCACGCCAGAAACACATCCCGTCTGGTATTAATCAATCTGTGCCATCAGGGTGGTGCGGACAGGGGCGCCATTTCCGACATGGCGGGCGCGACAGCAATATTCGAAGCGCGAATACCGAGTGGTGACGATGGAAATGCCACAACATGGAAGGCTGCGAATGGTTGCTTCGTACCGGACCACAAGTTGACCATCAGCCAACAGAGGTTACATGAATTCAAGCCCACTCATAAGAAACTACTGGGAAAACAAAAGCAAAACCCGCGCGCCATCGAGCAGCCGCGCTGGCGGACTCGGCACAGCTGCTCCCGTTGGCTCGCCGCCATGCGTAAAGTCAAATGCCAAGGAGTGCCTCAATACGAAAAGGGCCGTTATTTTTGGAGAGCTAATTCGAGTGCTACTGCCACGAACTAGTACAAAACCATTCTGTACGGTTGGAGTCATGGGGCGTTTGTAGTCAAGAGGCCAAGAGGCCTGATGACTCGGTTAAGAGCCCCCCCGACCCAGAGGGTAATCAATTTTCTGACACCATGTCCAGCCCTACCCTCCACAGTTCGGGTCCCGAGGTATCGATCGACATGATTGTCCGAGAACAGTCGGCCCGGTGCTATTGGCTCGCTGCCGTTATCCTTGTGGCCGGCTGATGATTGCCGAGCGCCCAGCGCCATAAGACCCCATTCTGCCCAGAAAGCCGCGCGTTAAGAGGGCCCTCTCTCAAGTTCTGGATCCAAAGGATCCCGCGTTCCCCTGAAGGGAACACCTGAAAAAAAGAACCTGGGCTGATGATGGCTTTCGATTGGGGGGGGGGATGGAGAGGCTTCCCAGCCCGCGGTGGTCCCAGAGTGCTGGCAGCCAGCCGCGACCCCAGAGCAATTGAGCCATGCCTATCAAGAGGCAAATAGGAACATTGTCGCGCCCGTCTTGTCACGCCTCGCAAGGTCTTGAGCGTTTATTACGTCTGCGGCGGCTCGCAACGAGCAGTGGGAAGGTTGAGGGCAGCTCTGGTTTTGTTGAAATACCACCTAGAGTACCACCCTGTCTCGCGCACATTGCGAGGTACCAGACACGTGGCCGTCATCCGAATTTTCCTCTCCTCTCTCGGTGTTTTCCCGTGCTGCTGAGTTCCTTCCTTTCACTCGGTGGGAGACGCCGGACGTTCTGTCAGTCCTCTCTGGACCCTGCATTCCGCCCATGACTTGGGATTGAACCCTTTTCAATCTGCACAAGCAAGTTTAAGCTTCACAAGAGCATGTCGTCCACTGAGGAAACCTTGTCTGCAGACGGCGTTGCGCCCGGGGCCCAGGAACCGTCATCGACCCCAGAAATGTGTGCCGTCAAGGAGGCTGTGCCAGCGGCACCATCACCGCAACGGGCAACACCGGCTGCAATTGGCAGAGCCAGCACTGAGCACAGAGTCTCAGTCTCAGTCTCGGCGGCTGTTCATCATCGGCAGCCGCCGGTGAAGCTGGTCAAGCAAAAGGGCGGGCAGTGGGCGCTCGCCAGAGACGGGAGGCTGATCAACAACCTCTCGCGGGCGGTTGGCTTCATGGAGCTCGCCAACGCGGGCGACTTTGCCGCCAACGTGTGGAACGACATCCCCGTGCCCATCTACGCCATTGTCTTCATGGCCATTGGGGGCACAGTGGCGGGCTTCCTGTCCATCTTCGCCTTCAGGGACGCCAAGCGCGCGTGTTGCAACGTGCGGTATTTGAGGGCGCAGAGACGGCTGTTGCTGGAGGAGAAGAGGCAGCTCAAGGCGGGATGCGAATCGACACTGGAGATGGACGTCCTCTTGGCCATCAACTTTCGCGAACTTGGCACCGAGCTAGTGACGCGATGGATCATGGACCTCCTCATGGGCTTTGGCGCCATCTTGATATGCGTCGGCACCTACATGGCCATTGGAGGCGCGAACCCTTCCGTCTTCCTTGCGTCCAACCTGCTCTCTGGCTACGTTGGCAACACGCCCATTGCCCTCTTTGGCCTCTGCAACTCGTCGTGGGCGGCCTTCATCTTCACCAAAGCCCAGCGCCACATCAGCGCGTCGCGGAATCTCCTCGGCTCGTGCGCCGCAACGGCCCTCGTCAAACGAAGAGCGCGCAAGGTCCAAGTGTTTTCCGTCATCAACGGCACGGCCACAATTCTTGGCGGAGTGGGCTCCATGATCACTGCAACTCGATGGTGGGGATATGTCATCCTTATTCCCGTCATCATATCCTCCGTTTTCTGCAACATTTGGTGGCGAAGAATGATTGGATACACGCGATCCGAGGGCCATCCAGCCATGGCCCGGGACGAACTCATCTACGCACTCGAGTTCGCGGCCGCGTCGGAGGTCAAGAGCCTCGAGGACCCCGAAGCTCCTCCGGCGTGGTGCTCCGAGTTGCCAAGCTCACTCGGGGAAATGCTTCAATTCTTGATTCGTCACTCACTCATTCACCAATACTGCGCCGACATGATTGCAGATCCACGAGTGTGTCAGGCACTGGGCGGGAACGCGACTGACCAGACCGAACTCTCCATCAGTCCCGAGAGCCTCCTGGCTCTTCCGGCCGACCTCCAACAAATTCTCCTAGACAATGCCAACAGGATGGCCCGCGAAGTCGGCCCCGATCACTTCAAAAACAGAGAGAGATATCTCGCAGAAATTCTCGGCACATACTGCACCCTGGCACTCCGCCATGGTATAATCGACGACTCCGACAGCGCTGAGCGCCGGGAGAAAAACACGGAAAAGATCTAGAATCTGCCTTTTGATCCGATGCGGCCGGCTCGTTCGATGGTCCCTTTCTTGCTCATAATAGTGTAGTCGGGCCACTACTTATCAGCACATACACGTTGCATAGTTCTGTTCTAGAGAGCGATTTAGTTTTATCAATGACGTAATTCGGGAATGTTAATAAAACCATTGCCTCTTGTGTATTATTCTCTCTGGGGTCCAGAATTTACTCACGCAATGCAGGGGGGGAAAAAATAGGTGAACCTGTACTTGTATGTACAACAAACAGCACAAGGGAACTTGCAGCACGACATTTCCATCCACCGTCTGCCAGGAACGGGACACTCTATTTAGCCACAACAAGCACTCGGCATGGCTTGGAAAACCTTCTGATGTGGAGGAAGCCCGCCCACGTGTTCCTGAACCTTGAATGCTCTTTTTGTTGGCTGGCTCGCAGTGATCACTGCGCGACACACAACGCGCCCAACTTGCCGCCAACTCAGCATGCCATGTAAAGCTCAGAAGACGCTCCATTCCCGATTCCCGACTCTTTGCTCCGATCTTAGTCCAAACCAATTATCAAGACCAGATGGCCTTAGCAGACTACCCAGGTGTCCATCAAGCTTCCAACTCGGGTTAGCCCTCGTCGAGTCAAATCATGCTTCAGGGGTCAACATGATTCAGTAACCTACTAGGATTCGAGGGGAGACACCTTCCCTCAGACCACCGATGACGCTGGATTCAATCTCAGTAAGTAGGCCCCAAAAAAACCCAAGACAGACCGGGCAAGGGGTTTTGGGGCTGTGTATTGTTCGTCCCTTGGAAAAAGCGCTCCGGGAAAGTCGCCAAATCTCTCACACTTGCACCCTTCCGACCCCGAGTCGCAGTCTCTTGCGGACCTGAGAGAAGCCCTCGCCAACAAGAGTCACAAAACACCATGCTTCTTATCCCCGCGGCGCTGGCGTTCGCGCTCTCCCAAGCCGCAGTGGCGGCCAGGTTGGGGCTGGCTCCGACGCCGACTGACAAACAAGCATTTGCGGCCGTCTTCCCTCGACAGACCGGCCTTGGACTTGATGGCTCACCGGAATGCTCGTCTGTTCTTCGCAATCTTGTCGATGTCCCGACACCGCCTCCCGACCTTTCAAGCTACATGCAGCAGGCTGCCACGCGGACAAACGCCGGCGGCATCAGCTTCCCAGATAGCCTCACCAGCAAGGCGAGTCGTTATCAAACCCAGGTCTCTTCATGGTGTAGCGAAAAAAGGGACGTCTTGACCAGGTGTACGGAGCTTTCGGCTCTTCAATCTCAATACTCGGACGTCTGTCAAACCACTGGGAATGACGCTGCGGTAACCGGCTTGAACGGCGGTACAGATTCTGGCACTATAGTCTTGAAAAATGGCGGTGGAGGTGGTGGAGGTGGTGGTGCCGGTAGTGCTGGTGGTTCTGAAGGAGGAGGAGGAGTAGGAGGAGGAGGAGGAGGAGAAGCAGCAACCGGTGCTGGCGGCGGCGGCGGCGGTGGTTCTTCTGGAGGAAGCAGTATATCCGGGGGTGCCATCGCTGGAATCGTCATCGGTGTTCTTGCATTGCTGGGTATACTTGCCGGCATCGCCGCCTTTGTCATCTGGAGAGCCAGACGAAAGCCCACGGTGACCGACCAGATGGATATGGCGCGGCAGCAGCAGATGAGTGCGCCGCAGACGCCGCCCTCGGGCATGATTCACCAGCCTGGCCAGGCATATGCCAAGGATAGCCCGGCATACAGCGAGGACAGCTACCAGACTTTCCCCCACGAGCAACACGTCCATGAGATGCCGCACCCAGGAGCGAAGCCCCCAGCCGAACTGATGGGCAGCACGGAAGCGCCGCCTGTCGAACTGGGGTCTAACTCGGAGCCAGTGTATGAGATGCTGGCCGATTATCGGCCCAAAAAGGGGGCTGTGGCGAATGCAAGATGAGAAAGTTGACATTTATATGGGAATTAACACCTGGTTTTATCCATGGTGAAGCGGCACGGTTTGTTACTTGTGAATAACAATTAGAGTCTTATAACTCGTCTCTAATAGGCGTTGTGTATCTAAAAGTCTTGCGTCTATCCTACAGGATCCTACTCACGGGACGGCCCATAGCTGGCCATCAAATCAGCCATGGCCTTGGCCCCATTGTCAGCAAACAGTAGCTTCGAATTGGACCACGTCTCCTCGGCGGATGCGCGGGTCCTGGCAAACATTTCCTTTTCATACTCGGCCGTAGACAACTGGCTAGCTTCTTGGAAGTTTGGCTGGTTCCACGCGCTCACGATGGCTTTGGATAGCTCGAGCGCATCACGCATGGCAAGGTTGACGCCTTTTCCGGCCCACGGCATCATCAGGTGCGCAGAGTCGCCCATCAGTGTCACGCCTCGCGTATTTTCCCACGCGTGCCCAACGGGAAGCATGTACAGCGGTCTCATATTCAGGACCCGGGGATCTCGGGGCGTCAACTCGTTGTCCAGCGCCGTCTTGATGAGCTCTTGGAATGCGGGGAGCCATGCTTGGAACAGCTTCGGGTCATTGAGCAGCATGTCTCGGACGACGGCAGGATCGGTATTGTCTTTGAGTTGGGCAAAGTCGTCCTTGTTGGAGGATGAAGCGCTGACATGAAGACAGATGGACCCTCCGACGCCTCGGTGGGTGACTAGGCCGTTTTGGCCGCCGAGAATGAAGCCTGTACCTTTTCCGACGAGGCCTGCGAGATGGGGATATCGCTCCGAGGCGTTGGGGATGTGCAGCGTCGTGTAATAAATGCCGCCGTGTTGAGGCTCGACATGGGTCAGGAGAGGCCGAACCTTGGACCACGCGCCGTCTGCTCCGACAACAAGGTCGTGTGTAAAGGTGCCATTGTCACCAAAGTCCAACGTAATTTGGCCGGTTGAACTGCTCGCTGCCCTGCGGAGCTTGTGGTTCCATCTAAGAGCCTCGGGGTTGTTGGCCGACAACAGAAGCTGAGTGAGCGAGTTGCGCGCCACCTCGGGTCGGCTACGACCAGACCCAGAATCCTCGTGGTGAAGATTGCCCTCCTCATCCATGATGAGGGTATCTTCGCTGCAATCGTTGGTGAGAGCCAAAAATTGGTCCCAGAGCCCGCAGGCTCGGATAGCAGCTAGGCCTGAATCGTCGTGGAGATCCAGCATGCCAGACGGAATCAACATGATATTGTCTGACGGTTTGTCACGCAGTTCATAGATGGTATATGGGATCCCTTGTTTTTGGAGGAGTGCGCCGAGACAAAGTCCACCGGGACCAGCGCCGACAATGGCGATTCTATGTTTGGAAGCCATTTTTGGTTGTAAATATATGTGCCAAGCCTCACTCCGGGATCACAATGCGGAGGAGGTAAGGGGGAGCTTCCGAGTGGAACACGGCCATTGATAGGGGAGACTTGTGAGTTCTTAAACTTTTATTGGGCTAGAAGAATGTTTTTAGATACACTTGACGCTTTGTCCCGAGGATCGGTGCTCCGTAGTCCGTACATTTGCTGGCATCACGGTGCGGCCGACGGAACATGGAAATCACTCGGCGGGCCGGACACAGCTTCGGTCCCGAGAGGACCACAGAAGGAAAGAGAGGTGGGGTCATGTGGACTGGGCTACCCTAGGCCGCGCACCGGTGACAGCCACACCAGGTAGCGCCAAGTTATGCACTAATTATAAGCCAAGGGAGAAAGAGAGGTGGAATTCTTTCTTTTACTAGTTTGAAATTGCGGTAAAAGGGGAGTCCGAGCTACGTAGGTAGTAAGTAGTTCCATAACCGCATCCACCAGACTATCGCGGCACGACGTGGGAACTGTTTGTTGCCGACCCATGGTAAAAAAAACAAAGGCCAAAGCACTTGACATGAAAGAGAGTTATCGGCGTCGCATATTCTGCAGTTATTGCATGTAGCAGAAAAAGACACGCGCCGTAGTCACGAACCACACGATAGTTACTTTTTAAAGTTAAGAGAGGGAAGCGGAAAGAAAATTCCCTGCCTGAAGGGGCAAAAAAGGAAAGTGGCTCTCCCGCCGGGAATTGAACCCGGGTCTCAAGCGTGACAAGCTTGCATACTGACCACTATACTACGGAAGATAAACGGCTTTTAACCGTCGTAGTGAGATGATGGAAGGAGTGGTCTTATCTTCACTTATCTTGGTTTGCTGTTGATCTACAGCACTCACCTTCAAGGATCTCAAGATGAACCTAAAGCACCCGATGGAGAATTACGTCAAGTCCACCTGCGAACATTTTGTTCGCGTTATTCGGTCTAGAGTCCATCTCATTCACCAGACCGCTCGAGAGTTCCTGCTTCAGCAACAAGAGTCAAAAGAAGAAACTCTCAGTGTTTTCCATCATATGCTCATCCCCGAAGAGTGCGAGAGCACCCTCCTAAGAAGCTGCATTTCCTACCTTTTTCTCGTAGCCGTTGCTCCGGACAAAGATTCGGATACAGAGAAGTTTATTCCGTATGCATCGGCACTCTGGTCCAGGCACCTCAAAGACACAAATAAAACCATTTTTGATGAAATTGTGGACATAGCTCTTCGCCAATTCATAAAATCACATGCACAACCACCGGTGGCTACTCGCACATGACCTCATCGTCCAACTGGACAACTGGAGGTTCTTTCCAGCTACGGTCCCGGGCGAGAAGCAACTGGCTATTTCCCATATACTTGATAGGCTTATTCCCCGTCTTCTTGGCGATGACAGAGTTGATGTGGAGGCAACTGACGTCGCAGGGAGGACTCTCCTTCACTATGCATCCGCTTTTGGATCCCCAGGGCTAGTAGCGACGCTGGTCGACAAGAATCTCAATGTCTCTGCTTTAGACAATCGACATAACACGCCTTTACATCTTCTCGCTATGGGGCAAAAAGGGTTCCGGTGCCAAGAAAACAATATGAGCCAACAACGTACTATACTTTACCGCAGGCCAGAGGAGTGGACTGTCACGGATCCTCCCCAAACTCATGATAGTGAAGAGGATCTAGACCCCTCATTGAGAATGTTTACTTTGGGAGTGCAAGCGTGCATCGAGAGAAAAATCCGCCTTTCCCTTCGTTCTAGTCACTCCCTCTCCTCCTCTAGCGGCACAAGTGTTTCAAGCTTTAACATGGATTCCTACCTTGAAGTGCTGAGGACTGTGCGGAATGGACGTCCACCTGGTAGCCAAAACCAGTGGACTGGCACGAATATTGTCGATCTACCGGTTTCTCGAGGTGCTGACATCAACGCTATTACAGATACAGGAGATATGCCACTGCATTTGGCATGTTAATTTAACGTGGACACGATTATAGATAGGCTGCTATTTAATGGTGCCGATGTAAACTGTAAGGTGGTTAGGGAACCCCGCCTACCTGTAACGCGATTAATAACGTTACGTGGAATGGGGGCTTTAAAATTATATCTCTTATATCTTATAAAATACTACGCCACCCCTTGCACGTTAGAGCTGTGGGTGCAAGGGGTACGATCATCCGAAGGCTGGGAGTCCTTGGGCCAAGCAACTATTAAGCCATTACATTTAGCTAGCTATCTAGTTATGCAGAGCCGTGGTCTGACCTATATGGATTCCGTGTAAGGACCTGTCGTCTTCTATGCCGCTCATCCCTCATCTTCATCTTCATACCCTCTGGTGGAGACTCGTAAAACAGGTGACCACGATCAAAGGGCGCATCCAGCATCAAGCCCTGGAGCGTTTTTACGCGAGAGACAGCTACGTAGCTTAAACCAGTCTGAAAGTCCCGACAGGAGAGATCTGTCACGATGACATCTTCAGTGATGCTCTGCGACTTGTGAACCGTAATGGCGTAGCATACGATCAGGGGAAACTGCGTGCGAGTGCAGAGAGTGCTTCCGATGAGGAAGTCCCTGTCTACTGGGAGAATCGGGACAATCTTTCTGCCATCAGCGGTGGTCAGGAACACAGGTCCACTGTACTTGTCAAACTCCATCATGATAACACAGGGAGGGTCTTGGACTGGGTCAGCCCCCGGTGCCCAGCCGATATCGTAAACGGTACCGCGAGCGCCGTTGCAGAGACCAACTGGCTGCCAAAGGTTAGATGTCAGCATCAGACGGGCGCCAATGCATATAGGGATCTGCTTCGCAAGGTTGCCCGCCTTGTCATCAGGCGCCGCAGCCGCGCCAAGGCCGACATTCTTAGCCTTGACCTGAATGACTGGCCGGCCGAGGCGGTCGAGGTGGTAGTGGTTATATTCGTTCACCCTATCTTTCGTGGCGTATACTCGCAAGGCGTTGGCGAACCTGGCGACCTCCAGATCATCTAGCTTCGCCTGTACTCGACCGGAAAGGAGTTTCCAGGACTCGACTGACAGTTGGAGGAGCCGCAATTCCTCGAGAGCTGTGCGAAACGCCTTCTGATCGTCGCCCCGTTGCCGTTGGACAACCTTCAAGAAGACTGATTTATCGAAGCGTCTATATGCGTTCCTGCCTTTGATCTCCACTCCCTGCACCTCTTTATCGTAATAGAGCGGCTTCTGTAGCACGGGTGGAAGCTGGAAGAAGTCGCCAACCAGAAGGATGTTAAGACTACCAAAGAACTCCTCATTCCTACTCGGGAACGCCTCGCGCAGGCGGTCATCGATCCAAGAAAGCTGTCGCAGTCCCAGCATGCTCTTCTCATCGATGATCAGGTAGTTGATGTCCTTCAGCTTCTTCTGGAGCTGGGCCATGTCAGTGGGCGAGAGGGGCTTGAAGTCCTTGTTGATTGGAAGGTGTAACAGGGAGTGCAAAGTAGTGCCCGATATCTGATTTCCCGCGACGCCAGTGGGCGCGGCACGCCAAACAGGTGTCCCTCTCCCGGCAGCAGCGGCTTGGAGGTGCGCGGAGAGCAAATTAATGAGGTATGACTTCCCGGTACCACCTCCACCATCCACATGGAGCAGCAACTGAGAGGGTTCCTGATTCAGGAAGTGGTCCATCACGGTATCGTATACTAAGCGCTGATCCCGGTTTAGGGAATCTCGAGCTTCCAAGGGCTGATGATCCACATCAAGGTCAAGGCGGTTTGCCGCCTTGCGTTGCTTCCAGTAGTCGCCCTTGAGAATACCGTCATCAGTATACCGTCCAACGTGAGGGGTCCAATCATAATTGATGTCGATGTCTCGGCGGCCGAGCATGTCGATATCCTCTTCCTCCAGCGGGCGGTCGGGAAGCATGCGGGCGAGTTCATGCCAGTCTTCATCCACAATGGGCTCTTCATGGACCTCAAGCTCAAATTCGTCGTCCTCAGCCCTCAATTCATTTGTATCTGGCTCCCCATAATGATCGTCCGCATGGGTGTCACGGTGCTGCTCTCTGCAAAACCTGTACGCAGCCGCGAAGGAATCGAACCGCTGCCCGCCCACGGTGAGCAACTCCTCTGGAGAGCGATGCGGATGAGCCATCATCAATTTAACACGGCAGAAGTCACCAAACTGGGGAGATGCCTCCACGGACCTGTATCGAGGAAAGTAAGACAGGACTCTCTTCTTCGCGTTGGCAGCGAGTCTCCTCCACGTCTTGAGATTATACGATTGCAGGTACTCGAGGTAAGTTGCATCCTCGTGCTGGTCATTTCTCTCGAGATACCTCCTGTAGCTGCCGACGGTCTCGTTGACATCTTCATCCACGCGATACGAACGTGCATGTTGCTCCAAAGGACGGCAGTCGACAGAGACCACCATCCGCGTGCCTTCCTGCAGAGGAATGTTAAGGAGAAGATGGGAAATCTCCTGCGCCGAGTAATCTCTCTCGGCAATCAGCTTATTCATCAGGCGAGAGGAGAAGGATAATAGCGGCTGAAGGTGTGCCGTGTGCGGCAAAACCTGGTCTGCAAGCTTACAGTAAGGCTCAGTCTTCTTCTCAGATTTGCTGCAATACTTGGCAGCGTACGTAATAACCGCCTGTAGGCTGGTGCAAGGAGATATGTCGATATTGGCTAGCCAGCCTAGTATAATGGCGGGATTGAAGTGATTCATGAGGTTGTCATTCCGCGCCGCCTCGAAGACATAGTACGACTTGCCTTCCTTCCTGATCACTGCGGCCAGCTCCCGCAAGGCACGAGGAAAGTCAAAACGACACTCCCGCTCTGGATTGGCCGCATTGGCCGCCTCGATATCTGCAGCAGCGCCTTCCATATCCCTCGCCAGATCAACGGTTCTCTTCCTTACGCGTAAGCAGTATGTGGTATTGCATCTGTGGCGCTGGCAGCGGTTGACGATTTGTGAGAGACGCAGGAATGTCAGTTCTGTACTCAGTGGATCTACGCTCAGGGGGTTACCCTCACCCTGGGGCATAGTCCTAGTCGGCTCAGGATTAATGGCAGTGATGTGGAATCCCCACGTGCGTGCAAAAACATCACGAGCGGCTTCATCCACCATGTCGACTCTTGGGCAATTCTCCATCCAGTACAGGCCATGGTTGTGCGGACTGCCACGCCCTTGCCATTCATACCGATCCCAGTAATCCGTAATGTTGAACTTCTTGCTTAACACGATATCTCGAAAGAAACAGTATCGGCGGTAGAAATGGAAAGCAGCAATGTGAGGATTCTGACGCAAAAGTTGGCGCGAGAGACCCATCCTCTCGGACTCGGACGCAGCCAGCCATTCATCATATCGGGGCATGTGCTGGTAGAGACTCCGCCAGTGTAAATCTGCCGGGCTGAATGTGATGAATGCACCAGGACATCCAAGGTTGTAGGCATAGGCCTCGAGGTCCTGCCTCTTCCTGTTCCAGAAGGGGCGCGTGCCGCGAATAGGTACCGCATGTCTTGTGATTGAGTTGATTAGCACCTGCGCCTCAGGGTCCTCGCTGTGCTCCAGTGCCTGAACAAGCTGCTCCCGTGTGAGCGGTTCATGACTACCATCGTGTTGCTTCACGAAGAATTTGGACCGTGCACGGGCCTGTGACCGCATCAGAGTATTGAAGGCGACGAAGCGGAAGGTCGGGTGGCGTGCAAAACGCCCGTCATGCCAGCGCATCGCGTGCTCGATGTAGTCCTTGTAGTCGATTGACCGTAGCCGAGGCTCAACAAAGTCGGCTCTCCCGTCAGGAAAGAGGCAGGGAAAAGCTAAGGAGAGTAGGGCATGAGAGCGATTGAACTCATTAATGGGTGTGCGCCGTATATTCGGAAGCTGCAGCTCGTGCTGCACCTGCTCCTGGAAGCTTGTGGAAAGCCTTGGTTCAGCTTCTGGTTCTCCGGCAAGAATAGACCGCAGAGCATCGAGCTCCGTGTCCTTGGCCAAAAGGTCCGGCACCGCAGCCTCGTCCTCCAGGTCCGGTTCTGCCTCCTCATCTTCCTCGGGTCCAACTTCGGCAGCCTCCACCTGGCTCTGGGGGATGTCGTCCAGGACATTGCCATCTTGAGGCAATTGACTCAGCCGCTCTTCGTCGATGACGATGCATCGATAGCCAGGATGATGGCGCCGGAGGTAGTTAAGCCATATGGCAACTGGCTGGCGGCGTACACGGAACTGGCGGGTGAATTGCCGGCTAAGGTTTGCATGGGACGACGTATTGGAAGGACGGAGTAATACAGTGTTCAACTCCCGCGGCAAAAGCGGGAGTTGGTTGTACACCAAGCCAACCTCGCGGAGAAAGTGAACAACATGTCCCCGATATTTGTACTGCTGGCCCCGCACAAGCATAATATTCACGTGGACGTGAACACGGCCTATTAAAGACTCTTCAGTAGGTGTAAGCTGAGGCAATTGAGTCGGTACGGAGCCAAAATCCAACTGGTTGTCCACAGAGAAGAAGTACGGCTCTTCAGGGCCGCGTTTATCATCCTTTCGACAGCAACGCGCACAAATGCCATCAGAATCGATCTTCATCTGGAACCAACGCTCTTGACATCGACCACAAAATTGCATTTGGTCATTGTCCAGCTTTGTCCAGAACTCACGGAGGATTGCTTTATCACGACAGGTCAAGGCGCAAGCGTCCAGGTCCCCATTCCACACCGGATCTTGTGCGT
The DNA here is from genome assembly GCF_019434415.1 of Metarhizium acridum. Taxonomy (NCBI): domain Eukaryota; kingdom Fungi; phylum Ascomycota; class Sordariomycetes; order Hypocreales; family Clavicipitaceae; genus Metarhizium; species Metarhizium acridum. The sequence goes on along the minus strand of NW_027094047.1, from coordinate 364,787 downwards.
GAAATACGGCCGATTCTTCAGGTGGAATCATCACTGGACTCCGGTACCGTCGTGGCGGCCCCGACGATCGAGTTTGCCTTTGAGATTTTTTTGGCCGCCCTCCTGTACCAGGGGCAGGACCACGGCGAGCACGGCGACGAGGCCCTGACTTTCTGGAAGGCTGCCGCGAGCAATAGCGAAGAGGGCTTTCGTCCAAGGCATTGCTATTATCGTTCCCGTCTTCGTCCCCTAGATCGGAATCAGACTCTACCCCTAGGTGTTCGAGGTACTTCCGTGGTCGAGCAGGTGAAAGCAGCAAGTTGAAATAGTCCTCGACGTCAACATCAGATTCAGAGAACTGTCCCCTGTCATCCGCTTCCTTGGTCATTCCATCCCCATCTGGGAGCTCATTTGCCTGTAGTCGATCTTGACTCCCAGCTACGTTCCGTGGTTAGCTTGAACAAACTGCCGGGACCACAGCACAAGGATACCTTCTCCAGGACCATCAGAACCTTCAAAGACGCCGAGTTGAGAGATTGTGGGAGTTAGTGACACAGCCTCCCCTGCACGGCGTCGTGAACGATGGTCGCGCCGAATAGTGGCCTGCTTGGCCCTGGCGCCGGCCTTGGAGGCATCATCTTGCGAGTCCTTCCCGCCCTTGTGGAACCTAACAGCCAGGTAAGAGTAGTCCACACCAGTCGTGCTGCTTCGGACAGTAGATGGATCAGAATGTGAGGCGACAGGATCGGTCGAGGGCGGCACAGGCGGTGAGGGAGCTAGAGCCCGGAAGAGCCGCGAGCTCGCTTGGGTTGGTGGGATCGGCGTCCCCAGCACTATCTGCGGCTGGCTGCCTGGCTCTCCGAACAAACTCCTAGCTGTATGTTGTTGCCGTAGCTTCTCTGGCGATGTAGGTTGGGTTCCAGATCTCTGGTTAGGAGGCGATAGGCCAGCGTCTCTGTCGGTTCTTTTCGGGGCAGATCTCTCAGCTGAGGTAGGACGGACAGCCAGCTTTTTCAATGCAAGGACGGCACCTTTGGACCTGGCACGCTTGATCAGGTTAGGGAGGCATATATAGTATATCAATGGTGTCAGTTACCTCGGAATTGCGGTGGTCCCGGCATTCCAGACAGGTTGTAGTTGGATTGGCAGATTTCCTCCTGCTAACGAAATTACTTGGTGATTTTGTTCGGTCGCAAGACGGGCAATGGACTGCCAATTCAGATCTAGGACTAATATTACCCCTAGAATCATAATCCATACCCAACCATGCGGTACATCTGTTTCAATAATGGAAGAAAGGCTGCTGGCCAAGCAAACGAACAGATCGCTGGGCAAATTTAGCGATTGTAAACGATTGTAAACGATTGTAAACGATTGTAAACAGAGAAGTAAACAAAGAAGCACCGACAGACGGTGGCTGTCCTTTACCCACTTTTCTAGAGCCACCAACCAATCCAGCCTTCTTTCGCGATTTCCCATACAAAATTTGGACCAATAGAAACTTATTTGTCAAGCCTGCACCAAACCCTCATTATTCGGAAAACTTATGGATTAATGTAGAGTCAGCCTTCGGCTGAATAATAGAATAAAAGATTTAAGTAATAATTAATAGTAGAGTATAAGAAAATTTTATCTTACTAAATCTTATTAATAGATTATAATTACCTTAAATACTTAAAGATAAGCTTTATTAACTTATAATTATAAAAGAAACTATAGTAAAGTATAACTAAAAAGTAATTAATAGAAAAGTAGTATAGCTTCTTATTAATATATAAGACACGAAACATTAAGTTATATTAAATATTATAATAATCTTAAAATATAATATTATATTAAGAATACCTTAATTATAAGTAAGTAATCTATAAGTTAATTAGAGAACTAGCTAACTTTAATAGAATTTACTAAAATACAATTATAAAGCTAAGAGTAGCTTATAAAGAGCACCTTATTTAAACTATAATAAGCCTCTAGGAATATTTATAATTACTAGAGAGCTAAAAGCTAAGATAATAGAGATTCCTAAGAAATACTTAAAGTATAGTAAGCTATTTAATAGAGAGCTAAAAATAGAACTACTAGAGTATTTACGCTAAAACTATAAGATTAAACTCTAGCCTAATATTAAACTTACGTTTAATAAAATTTATTCTTAGAATCTTAAGTAAGATAAAGCACTTAAGAAGTATTTAAAGAATATATTATAAAAGGGATATATATAATTATTAAAGTCCCTAATAAAATACTTAATTCTATAAGTATTAAAGAAAAACGGGAAACTATAATTATATATTAATTACTAACACTTAAATAAGATTATAATTAAGAATTAATACCTATTACTACTTATAACGAAAATTAAAGATAAAGTTAAAAAAGCTAAATAGTTTACTACACTTAACTTAAAAGAAGCTTATAACCTTATTTAAATAAAAGAAAGCTACGAGTAAATAATAGCATTCTAAATTAGTAAAGAATATTATAAATATTTAGTAATACTTTTTAAGCTTATTAACGTATTAGTAACCTTTTAAAGAATAATTAATATAATCTTACGAAAATAACTAAGAGTATTTATAGTTATATACCTTAATAATATCCTTATTTATTTAAATACTCTTAAGAAATATAAGTAATATATATATAAGGTACTATAAACTCTATAGAATAATAAACTCTTAGTTAAAGCCTTAAAATACTAGTTCTACTAGAATACTATATACTTTTTAAAGTATATACTTATATATAAAGAAATATAAATAAGCTTAAATAAAATTAAAACTATTAAGAAATAGCTTATATTAAAGAATCTAAAAGAAGTTAAAGAATTTATAGCATTTATAAACTTCTATTATAAGTTCTTAAGTAAATATAAAGATATTTTATAACCTCTTATAAATCTAATAAAAAAAGAAGTTAGCTTTTAATAGAATAAACTAAAAGCTATAGTATTTTAAAAGATAAAAGATTTAATTACGTTAGAACTTATATTAAAAGCACTTAATTAAGATAAACCTTATAAGCTTAAAATAAACGCCTTAAACTTTACGCTAGGCGAATAGCTTAAATAATAAGATAATTAAGAAAGATTATATTTAATTATATTCTTCTTAAAGAAACTCTACGAACCTAAACTTAATTATAGAATTTATAATAAAGAACTTATAGCTATTATTTAATGCTTTAAAGAATAAAAACACTATCTTATAAGAGTAAAGTATTAAATTAAAGTTTATACTAATTATAAGAATCTTATATTATTTTTAACTATAAAGAATTTAAATAAACGATAGATTAAATAGTATAAAACCCTTATAAATTATAACTTTAAAATTATATACTATAAAGGATTTAAAAATAGAAGAGTAAACGCGCTTAATTAAAGAGAGAACTTAAAATTAAATAAGTAAGTAAGTAATATACCCCTATTACACGCTATTAAGAATAAGAACCTTATATTAGGTACCTAAGAAATTAATATAATATAGTAAGTTAAGCTAAATAAAATATAAATGTATTAAATTATATTATATATTAATAATAATAGCTATTTAAACAATTAGGAAACGAAAACGTATTTATTTAAGAATGGTAAGACTTTCTTATATAATAAATAATAGTATATTCCTAGTATACTTTAAGAATAGCTTATTAAGGAAATATATAAGTACTTATTACACGAATATTAGGGTGTAAGGAAAACAATTAATAGGCTAAGAAAATTATATAACTTCCTAAAAAGTAGAAAAATAGTATAAGAAGTTATTAGAAAATATAACGTATATAATAAAGCGAAATTAACACGATACGCACTATATAGTAAACTATAACTAATATTACTATTTAAAAGAGTATAATAAACTATTATAATAGACTTTATTATTAAACTATTAAAGTTAAAAGAACCTATAATAGGAGTAGCTTATAATAGTATTTTAATTATTATAGATAAACTTATAAAATACGCCTATTATATTTTATATAAGAAATTAAATAATACTAAGAACTTAACGTATATATTCTTTAAAATAGTTATTATATAGCACGAATTACTAATAAAGCTTATATTAGATCATAATAAATTATTTATCTTAGACTTTTAGAAATGCCTTATAGAAACTATAAAGATTAAATAAAGCTTATTAATAGTATTCCACTTATAATTAAATAAATAAATAGAAATCTTAAACTAAATACTCAAATAATATTTGTAAAGCTATATTAACTATTAATAGAATAATTAAATAGAATAGCTACTACTAGTATAATAGGCTTATAATAGCTCTAAGATTAATAATATAAAGATATTATTATTAAAGGTAAATTACGAATTTAACTCTATTATTAAAATATATACGATATAGAATATAAACGCGCTAGTAGCTATAACGTATATAGTAACTATAATAAAAATATAAAAATACTTATAATAAAAATAAATATTTTTATAGAACTAAATAAAACACTACGCGAATAGAAAGAGATTACTAGTGCTAATCCTAGAGAAGAGATATAAAGTATATCTTATTCGTAAAAATATTAAAACTAAGTAATCTAATAATAAGCTTAATTAAAAGAAGATTAAACTATTTCTTATTAAACGAAAAATCTTAAATATTAATTATAAACTATTATTACTAAATAAAATAAGAATCTATTCTATATTTTATATATTACTATTAGAGAAAGTATTAAATAAATTTATAATTACTATAAATATTATAATAAAAGATACTAACGAATATAAAGTTAAATAAATACTTAAAGTATAAGAAGATATAAAGAATTATTATTATCTCGTTAAATAAAAGGGATATTTAAACTCTAAAAACACCTAAAAACTAGCTAAGAATCTTACAAATTACTTAACGTTACTTAAATAGTTCTACTAGAGAATAAAAACTTATTAGAAATAAGGAAATTCAAGTCTACTAAAAACTTAAGTATTTAGTTAAGTATATTAAACTCTAACTTTAAACGCTTTTAAGCCTTTAACTTATTTAAACTCTATATACTATAAGCGATTATCTTTATAGCCTTTTATCGTAAAAATTTCTCCTAATAATAAATCCTTTATAAACGAGCTATTACCTACTTTAAATTCTTTTTAATTAAAGCACGTTCTCTATTAAAATAATTCTTTTTATAAAGGATATAATTATAAGCATTTAAAGATATTCCACTTAAATTATAGCTAGTATAACTATATAAAGTATATTCGCTATACCTGTCTTTCCCTTTAGTAATAATATACTCTTAATTATTTTTTTAATATAAATTATAGGAAGGTATAATAAAGCTAAAGGTAGATATAAACTTAAAAAGACATTTACAATTAATCTTCTAGTTAAGGTAAGATCGCTATTTTAAAATACAGTTAAAAGATATTATAAAAAGAATAATAAAGAAAGAAAAAAGGGAAAAGAGAGAAAGAGAGAGAATACTTATTAAATAAAATAAAATAGCTTTAAGAATAAAACTAATAGGGGAGGAGTATTATATTATAAACTAAAGGTACCTAAAGCAGTTAGCTAGCGTTATAAGCTACTAGTATATAAACAAGAATAAGGCCTAATAGAATCGCAGGTTACGTGAGGGGATTAGATAGAATTAGTTTAATTTAACTTAATAAATTAAAGGGGATTAACCTAATCTAATACGAGAGATTAAATAGAATCTATTTAATCTAGAATTATAATAGAGAGATAAATAAGTATTTAAGGAGAAGGTATTCCTATAATTAAATAGTTTAAATCTCTATTAATTAATTTAAGTAATAGTTTTACTATTAAGAGTTATACTCTTAACGGCCTTATTATAATACTACTTAAAAAGCTACTTTATAGCATTTAACCTAACTTACTTCCTAAGAAACAGACCTATTATGCCTTAGAACCTAAGCCACCGTTATAAAGAGCTATTAATTTAATTTAAAATTATATATCTTTTAATATAATCTCTTTAATTTTTAATTATTAGAGATTAATTTTAATAAAGAAAGACTTATTTATTATTTTTACACTTAATAAAACTATTTATTTACTTTTTATAGTAAAGTAAAGCGTTTTTAATCTTTTAATAGTATTATATACTATAAAAAAATATTCTTTTATTATAACCTTAAATAACGAAGAAAATTCTAAATTAACGTGTAAGTTATTATCTTTGAACTATTCTTTTAATATATTATAATACTTTAAAGATATTAATTATTAATTTATTAATATATAGTGCCTATTAATACCAAATTACCTTTATTACTTAGAATATTAGCTTAATCCAGTATATTTAGTAATAAAAGAGATAATAAAAGACCTAAAAATAATACTATTATTAGTGAATTTTTTAAGGATATTACTCTTATATTAACTATTAAGTTTATACTTAAAATAACTTATCTTTTACTACTATTACTAATAAAAGCTTTAAAAAGTTAATAAGCTATTATAATAAGTAAGTTTAAAATATTATATTATATATTTTATTATAATATTAACTTATTTTAGTTAAGATATTAGCTTTTTTTATTATTAAAATATACTTTCTTATATAAATATTTTATATTTAAAAATAAAGAAGAATATAATTAATATAATTTAAAATTAAGTTAATAAATTAAGTTATATATTTATTTAACTTAATATTTAAACTTCTATTAATTCTAAATCTTATTTAAGAGTTATAGCTAGTTAGCTAAACTTTAAATTTAATTTAAAATATTATTTAATTAATTAATTTATTATTTTTATTATTTTTATTATTTTTATTATATAACATTATATTATTATTTAACTTTTTAAATTAATTATATTTAACATTTAAATATTTATTTAATACTTATATTAAAAGTTTTATTAATCTTTATTTTAATTAATTATTATTAGAATATAATATAGAACTAAAAAAAATATTAAGGTAAGTTAATTATAAGGTTATTTTATAATATTTTATAATATTTTATTAACTTATTTTAAATTATAGTTTTATTAAAGATAATAGCTCTAATAATAATACTTTTCTTATCTCTTTTTTAAACTTTTATATAAAAAAAAACCTAAAACCTTTTAATATTTATTATATAGCTTATATTTTAAATATTATTATTAAAGATATTATATTTACGTTTATTATTAAATTAATAACATTTAAAAATATTAAAAAATATAAAAATAATAAGCTTTTATACTTTTTAATAAAAGAATTTAATTAATAATCTTTTAAAAAATAAAAATAATTTTTTAATTTACTTTTAGGTATTTTAAGGTTTTTTTTATTATATTTATATATATTTTAAGCTAATTATAATATAAGAATTATTAAAAAAGTTAGAAAAATAGTAATTCTTCTTAGAAATAATTAATAACTTTATTATTAAGAAATTAAAGCTTTAAAAGAAACTAAATATAAGGGCTTTATAGCTAAAAATAATAATATTATAAAAATACTATTAGGTAAGTTATATAATATATTTAATAGCTTTTATTTCTATTATTAAGACTAAAGCTCTTACGAATATAGTAAATATAAGTGTATTATGTATCGTATTTTATATTGTATTGTATTTTCGTGTATTATATTTAAATACAATACATTACATTTTAAAAATACCTATAAAAGTATTTTAAGTGAAAAAGACCCTTGTTTTTTTAACTTTGATTTATAAGGCTAATTATAAGGTTTATAAGGGAAAATTCTATATTATCAGAAAGAGCTAAATTAGCTCTTTAAAATGCCCTACTTTTTACTATTATAAGTTACCACATTAAAAAGTTATAAGCAATTGAGAATTCGCCTCGCTTTACTTACTTTTTATTTTAAGATATAACTTTAAAGCTTAATATCTCGCTTAGTATCCACATTTTAAGGTTGATTTTCAAAAATCTAGAATCACGTGATTTTTAGCTTTATTTTAATATATAATATGCTTATATAAGCATTTATTTATAATATTAGATATTTTATAGCCTTATAATACATTTATAGGTATTCTTATCTTATAATGTATTGTAATATATTATAATATATTATAATATAATATAATATAATATGGTATAGTAAAAACTACAAAAAATACAATACATTTAAAGGTTTAATTAAGACCTTAAAAATCTATTTAAAACTATTAATAATTATTATTAATTATTTTTACTTAACTTAGTAAATGTAATAAGATAAAATTTAACTTTTAGAATAATAAATACGACTATTATACCTAAAAAAGCTATTATATTATTATAAAACTTTATAAATATAATAGCTTTTAAAGATACTAATTTAATAACGTAAGAATAGCTTAATTTAAAGACTTTATTAAGTATTTTAAACGTTTTTAATAAGCTTATAAAAAATTATAAAGCTAAGCTTATAATATTATAAGCTTAATATCTTTTTATATCTTTAAAATATACTTTCTTCTTAAAAATATATTAAAAGATTAAGAAAGTTAACTTAAAAACGTAAGTTTCTTATATTTTTAAACTTCTTATATTAAAATAATTTAAATAATAATTATTTTAACTTATTTATATAAAAGACGCTTATAATTTATTAGTTAAAGCTTTTATTTTAGCTTTAAATATAGGTTTAAAGAAACTAAATTACTATTTTCTAAAAAATATTAATATCAATTATAGTTTTTAAAACCCTTATTTGTTTACTATTATATTAAACCTTAAATTTAATACTAAAACAATTAAAACTTAATTTAATATAAATTTAATATAAATTTAATTACTTTATATTTATTATTAAATAATTTAAAAATAGAATATTAAGAGTAAGTATAAATAATTATTAAAAATAATCTTTTTTTAATATCTTATAATTAATTATATCTTAGAATATATAAATTATATATAAAAGACCTTAAAAATAAGCTTATTTTAAATATAAAAATAAAAGAAGATTCTTTTTCTAGTTTTAATTTAAATAATAATTAAGTAATAATTAATTTATAATAACTAGCTAAGAAATTAATATCTTATAAAGATTCTAGGCTTAAATTAAAGCCTAGTTTATTTAATAATAAGTTATTTTTTAAGTAAAAAAATAAAGCTATTAAAGAAACTAAAAAAAACGAGATTTTTAGTTATTATAAGCTTAATTTAAAAGATAATAAGGTATTTTTAACTTTTATTATAATAACCTTAACTTTATAAGCTTAATTATATAAAGAAAAATACTAACTTTTAATAGAAAGATATATTTATTTAATAGGCTAATTCTATTAAATCTTTTTTAATTCTTTTAATAATAAGACGAAAATATTTAGCTATTTTAGCTACTTTAAAAGCTATAAAAGAGAATTTTAATTACGAAGATCACGTAATTAATAAGCGAAGAACCTCTTTAATATATTTTAATATTTGAAAAGTTTTAGTATTAAAAAACTAGGTTAAAAATAAGGAAAAATAAGTTAAAATAAAGAAATACTATAATTTATTCTCTTATTTTAGCTTAAAGTTAAAAATATTTAAATTAAATGAAAATTCAGCTTTTTTTAGTAGTAATAAAGCTATTTTTAAAGCTAAATATATATATAGTATTAAAAATAAAGAAGAAGAGAAAGATAGTAATATTTATAATATATAATAGTTTTTTATTAATATAAAATAAAGCTTTTAATATTGTTTTTAAATTTTATAATAATAAGAAGAACTTAAGCTTTATAAAGATATTTATATTAATATTATAAGTTATATATTTAAAAAGTTACTTGTATTTGTATTTTTTTAAATTATATAAATATAATATTTACTCTTTTTATAGTATATTTTTAAATATATTATTAAGAGTTAATTATATAAAAAATAGTATTATATTAATATAACTTTAAGGTTTATAATAACATATTATTTACTATTATATTCTTAATAATTATTAAGATATTAAGTAATAAAGCTTAAAAATTTAAGTTTAATATTATATAGTTTAAGAAAAAAGAACCTAAAAATAATAATAATTAAGTAATATAATTAATTAACGCGTTAATAGCTTTAAAGTATTTAATTTTATAAAATTTATATATTTAAAGTTTAAACTTTATATTTAAATTTTTAATAACTTATTTTAAATAATATAAATATAAATAACTCTCTTATTATATAACTTATAATAATATAAATTAATACATTTTAAAGGATTAAAATAGCTCTATTTAATTATATAAAAATATTTCTTATAAGCCTTATAATTAGTCTTATATATATAAGTAAAAGATTTACTAGCGTTTTTCTGTAATAATATATTTATAGGTATTTTAAGAATATAATATATTGTATTTAAATATAATACACGAAAATATAATACAATATAAAATATAGTATAGTACAAAATATAATATAATATAAAATATAATATAATATAAAATATAATATAATACAAAATATAATATATAATACACTTGTATTTACTATATTCGTAAGAGGTCTAATTAGAAGTATATATAATTTACCTTTATATTTATAAAGATTTTAATTTAAGAATTTAAGGTTATTATTTTTCTCTCTTATTATTTTAAGGTATACTTTAAGCTTATTTATAATTATATATATTTTATAAAATTTTATAAGATTTTATTTACTTTTTTATTATTTAAGATATAACTTTCTTTTAATAAATATAATTAATCTTTTAAGTATAATTTATAATTACTTTTAATTAAAGTTTTCTCTTTAAGTATTATTATTTTTTAAGTATAAATATTCTTTAATTTAACTTATTTTTTTATTATTTTATTTAAGTATTAACTTATAAGTTCTTTAAAGTAATAAATTAAAAATATTAAATATATATAATTATATTTTTAATTTTTTATTTAAGGTATATATAATATTAAAATATAATTAAACTTATAAAAGTAATTTAATAATTAAAGTACTTATTATTATCTCTTAATAAATTACTTAAAGTATTAATTTTATCTTTTATAAGAGAGTTAAATACGTATAATATTTTACGCTTATAATTAAATATAAAGTATACTTAATAGCTTAAAAAGTATATAAACTTTATAAAGAATTATATTTTCTTTTAATATATATAAATATTTTATAAATTATATTATATATTATATATAATATTTATTAAAGTATTATTAAGTCTTTTAATTTTACTATTAATTAATTATATAAGTTTTACTTAATAAGTTACTTAACTTATATAATAAATAAGTATAATATAATATTAAAAATCTTTTTAATTTCTTTTCTTATAATATAATTTATTATTATTTCAAATTAATTTAATTAATAATTTAACTCTTTTTTAATATAACTTTTATAAATTTATAAATTTCTTTTAAGTAATTATTTTATAATTCTTTAAATATTATTATAAATATAAGTGATAATTCTTTATAATACTTATTAAAGATTTTTAAGTTCTTATAAATTTTATACTTATAATTGTATTACTTTTAAAGTTAATATAATAATAATTAAAAGACATAAAAATTAATAAAATTTTACTTAATAAGTAATTTCTCTTTTTTAATATAAAACTTATTAATATATATAAAGTATATTCTTTTATATATAATAATAATTATATTCTTAATTTTTAAAAATAAGTATATTTAATTCTTTTTTAATTTAATAATATTAATTTATACTTATATTTAAGTAATTATAATTAAATATTTTATAAATTTAATTTTCTTTAAAGTATTTTTCTTAATTAAAAATACTTAAAAAGCTTAAATACTTAATTTAATTAATACTTAAATATCTTTTTATAAGAATTCTTATATCTTATAAGGTAAAACTTAAATAATAAGTAAATTAAAAGATTTAATTTTTAATAGCTTAAATTTAATATTATATAAAATAATAAGTAAAAAAGCTTTATAATACTTTTAATAATAATAATATTAAGAGTTATAAAGCTTTAAAAAGAAAAAATATAAAGGTTATAATATATTTAAGAAAAGAAAAGATATTAATATATATAAGAGATAAGAAAATTAAATACTTAAAAGATATAAAGTATACTCTTTATATTTATAATATATAATATTATAGCTTTAAGTATTTAAAGTTTTAATAAATTATTATATAGTTTTTTACTTAATATTATTTAATTATTAATTTCTCTCTTTTATAACTCTTTTCTTTTAATATTTTTCTTTTTTATCTTTTAATTATTTAATTATAAGTAATTAAGTTTATTATATTTATAAGATACTTTTAAATATTATTTTAATTATAAAGATAATTTTTAAGAATAAATTTATATTTTTTATTATTATTAAAATTTAATAAGATTATAATAATAAGCTTTAAGTTAATTACTTTATTATTTATTAAGTACTTTACTTTTTTTATTTAATTAAGATTTCTTTTAAGTATATATTAACTTTCTTTAACTTAAATATACCTTTTACTTTGAAATTTATAATAAGTATAATCTTAAATAAAATAATACTTTTATATATATTAAGATAATTATTTATATAAAGTCTCTTAAAAGTATTCTCTTAAATAAAGCTAATTAATTAGGTAAAATAAAGGCTCTTTAATTATTTTTATTAGTTCATTTTTAATAATCTTAAAGATAATAATCTTTTATATTAAGAAATACTTTATTATTAGCCTTATAATATAATTCTTATTTTTATTAAAATAATTTATTTTAATAATTAATTTCTTTTAATTAAAATTAATTACTTTAAGTATATTTATACTTTACTTATTTTATTATATAAAAGATTAAATTATATTTTATACTTTAATTACTTTAACTTTTTATTAAAACTATTATTATATTTAAAGAATATATTATAACTTCTTTTTATAATTATATATCTTTTAAAACATATTTATATAAGTCTTATAATAATTATATTTAAAATAACTCTTATATTACTTTTTATAAATAATATTTATACTTAACTTATAAGTTTTATAACTTTAATTATAATTTCTTATTAAAGTTTTTTCTTAAAAAAATTACTTATCTTTAATTATTAAGATATATATTAATTGAAATATCTTTTCTTATATTACTTTAAAAAATACTTTATATATTATAATTAATTACTTTTATTTATATAATAATAAAAGACTTATTAAAGCTATTACTTATAAAATAATTAAAAAACTTAATAAAAAGATACAAAAAAACGTTAAATTTAAAATATAAATAAAATAAAGTTATATTTTATTAATACTTTAACTTTACTTTATATAATTAATTAATTTATATTTTATTTTATTAACTTTTATCTTTTTTTAAATACTTATATTATCTTTTCTTAATATTAATATATTATACTTCTTTTAATTTATTTAATTTAAATTATAATATCTTTTATTAATTATAATTTATAAGAGATTTAAGTAATATTAAGCTTTTTAATAAAAAGTTTAATCTTAAAGAAATAAGGCTTATTTACTTCTTTTCTTATAATTAATATAATAAATTAATTTAATACTTATCTTTTTAACTTATAATTATTCTTATATTATATTAAATTATTTAATTACTTTTTATCTTTAATTATTTTAACTTTAAGTACTTATAATTAAAATTAATTATAAAATAATTAGATTTATTAATAATTAATATTATTTATTATAAATAATAATAAAATAACTTTTATCTTTAAGTTAAAATTTAATACTTTTAAGCTTTACTTATTTATAAAGAATTAAACTTACTTATATTAAAGTTATACTTATATAAGTTTTATATAATAATTATATAACTTTTAAAGTAAAATTATATATTTCTTATAAAACTTTTATAATTTTTAATAAAATCTTATATAATTTATAATTATCTTATTTATTTAATCTTAAATTTACGTAAAAGTAATAGTATTTTTATATTTTTATATAAAATATATAAATTGATTTATATAAGTTAAAATAAAGGTAAGTTCTTAAATTATTAAGTTAATTTAATAGTTTTTTTTATTAGTTTTCTTATATTTAATATAAGTATTATCTTTTATCTTTTATTTTAAGCTTTTATTTTTTCTTTAATTATTATTTTCTTACTTTTTAAAAGTACTTAAATATTATTAATATATTTATTAATCTTTTTTCTTTTAGCTTTTATCTTTTACTTGAATTATAATTTTCTTTTAAAGATAAAATAAGTAAAATAATAATTTTATCTTTAAAATAAGTATTCTTAGCTTTAATTAATTAATATATTTATTAAAATAAACTTATCTCTTTTTTTAATTATAATAAAAAGTAATTTAATCTTAAAATAATATTATAAGTATTACTTAAGTAAAAGTATAACTTTTATCTTTTTATCTTTAAGCTCTTTAATTTAGTTCTTTATTAAATTAACTTTATTTTTAATTTTAATTATTTAATTACTTATATTATAAGTAAATTAACTTAAATTAAGTCTTTTAATTTTTTTATTACTCTTTATAATATTTAAGTTTATTTTTTTTTATTCTTTTAATAATTAATTATTTATTACCGCTACTAGATATAATAGCCTTCTTTATAATAACGAGTAATTACCGTAGTAAATTATTTATTACCTTTTAAGTAGTACTTAAAGCTAATATTAACTTAATAATACGCTTTATAGTAGCTAATAACTTCTTATAATTACTATTATTATAAGTAATTAAAGCTAAGCTAATAATAGCTTTACCTTTAAGCTTATAAAAAGTTTTTAAAGAATAATTATATTAGCCTTTAATTAAACTAAAAACTAGAATTAAATTAAAGTTAAAGTTAAGGGTATAATAAAGGTATATATTTAAGGCTTAAAAGTATTAATAAGCTTAATAAACTTATTTTAAAGCTAAGATAAGATTAAATAAGTTTTAATATTAGTAAAAACCTATAAAGTATTAATTAATATATAAAAATAATAAGATTATAAGTTAAGATTAAATTAAACTTAACTTACCTTTAAGTAAAAATAATTATAAACCTAATAATTAAAATAAGTAATAATATTAAATTTTATAAGAGTTAATAAAGTTAAATTAAAGTTAAAGTATAAAAATAATTTTATTAAAGATAATATAATAAAGATAAGCTTAGCTTTTCTTTACGTTAATAATAACTTAAGTTATATAAAGTAAATATAAAATTTAACGTTAAGTATTAACCTATATAAATATTAATATAATATTAGGTTAAAGTAAAATAAGAGTACTTATAATAATCTTTTACTTAATAGCTCTCTTTTCTTAAATAAGTATAAGTATCTTACTCTTAAAAGAGCTATTCTTTTATAAGTAAGTTAATATTATTATTAAGTTAAAGTTAATTAATTAATTAAAACGTACCTTAAAAGTAATATTAAGTATAATTATTTTAAAAATAATAAGCTTTTATAAAATATTAATAAAAAGATATTAAAATTAAGCTAAAGTTCAGTAAATATATAAAGTAAAATAAACTAATATATAATTAAAAATAATAAATAAAATAAGAGAGAGAGACACTTAATATTAGGCTAATATTAAGTAAAAACTTACCTTAAATTAAAAAAAGCTTATAAGAGTTATAAAAGATAAGAAAAAGCCTAAAAAATAATACGCGTTAATTAAATTTACTTAAAAAACACTTAAAAAATAAGCTAATATAAGTATAGCTTTAATAAGCTTATAAAGAGAGCTAAAAGCTATTATAAAGCTAGCTTAATATTAAAGGCTATAAAAAGAGGTTATATATACGAAAATTAAGGGTTTAAAGAAGAAAAAAAAAGAAAAATTAATAGCTTAATTTAAAGCTCTTGTAAAGGTTATAATAGGCCTTAAATAGCTAATAATAGCTAGCTAAGCTTAATTAAGTAGCTTTAAAAGTAAGAATAAAGTAAAGTTTATTATAATATATTAATTATACTAAAAATATTTAAGATATAATATTATATTAAGCCTAAAATAATATAATATAGTATAATACCTAGAGAAAACTACGTAATAGCCTTAAATACCTAGATATTAAAATAGCTACTTAATTAATATATTAAAGTTAACTTAAACTTAACTTAAACTCTTATTATATATACTTTAATAAACTGCTATTAAAATAGCTAGCTTAATAGGTACCTTTAACTTATATAATTTAAAATATACTTTATATAATTATAGGTTATAGTAAAGTAAAAATAATTTAAAATAAAAGTAAAGGGGTTTTTCTTTTTATATAAAGGGTTTTTTTACTTAAATTATATATAAAAGTACTAGAATAGCTTATAATAGCTTTAAGATACTTAAATAAATAAATAAATAAATTATTATAAAAAGGTGGGCTCTTCTAGCTTATTATAAGCTTATAAACTAGATTATATAATTTTTTAAAAATACATTATATATTACATTATACTATAAAAACTATGAAATATAGTTTTTTAAATTTTAAGCTTATAATATTATATAAGAATTTACTTTTTTTAATATTAGCTTATAATATAAAATTTATATTAATTATTTATAAAACTTATAATTTTATAAGTATTTTATTAGATTTAATATAATTTTTTATATTTAAAACTATAAAAACTATAAAACTATAAAACTATATTATAGTTAATACTCTAGAAATAATATAATTATTATTACTTAGTTCTATAAGGTTTAGGGGATAGATAATCTTATCTCTAAGGCACACTTTAAATAGAAAGTATTTAAGAGACTATAGATTCGCTAATAGCCTTGCTTTTCTATTAAAGACTACTTTAAGCGTATAATAAGGTCTTAGAATTCCAGTTAACCGTAATATTTATATAGAGGTATTAAAGCATTCTCTAAAGTTAGTAATATAAATGTACGGCTATAGTTCGCTTAACTTAATAAAGTAAAAGTTAATAGAATTAAAGTATTAAAAGTAGTATAGTTTTATAGTTTTATAATTTTTATAGTTTTAAATATAAAAAATTATATTAAATTTAATAAAATACTTATAAAATTATAAGTTTTATAAATAATTAATATAAATATTATATTATAAGCTTATATTAAAAAAGATAAGTTCTTATATAATATTATAAGCTTAAAACTTAAAAAATTATATTTTATAGTTTTTATAATATAATATAATATAATATATTTTTAGAAAATCATATAATCTAGTTTTTAAGCTTATAATAAGCTAAAAGAACCCACTTTCTTATGTAAGTTAATTAGTTATAATATTAATTAATTTATATATTAATTATAATAATTTAAGTATTTTATTAGATTTATTATTAATTATTTAAGCTTTTTTGAAAATTAAAAATATAGTTTTCTTATTAATACTCTAGATAGAATACACTAAATACGGCGGAATATAAGGGACAGTAATATTAGGGTGTAAAAGGTCTACGGGTACCCGTATAAGTTACTTACTCGTGGGTTTTAGGTAGGTATAAGTAGGAAAAAAAGACTTAAATAAATTTATAAGGGAAAATAAGGTACTTATAACTAGAGTATTAATAAGAAAACTATATTTTCATTTTTTAAAAAAGCTTAAATAATTAATAATAAATCTAATAAAATACTTACATTATAATAATAAATATATAAATTAATTAATATTATAACCAATTAACTTATATAAAAAAGTGGGTCCTTTTAGCTTATTATAAGCTTAAAAACTAGATTATATAATTTTCTAAAAATATATTATATTATATTATATTATAAAAACTATAAAATATAGTTTTTTAAGTTTTAAGCTTATAATACTATATAAGAACCTACTTTTTTAAATATTAGCTTATAATATAGAGTTTATATTAGTTATTTATAAAACTTATAATTCTATAAGTATTTTATTAGATTTAATATAATTTTTTATATTTAAAACTATAAAAACTATAAAACTATTAAACTATACTATAGTTAATACTCTGCTTATAACTATCTATTAAAAATATTAGGTGTTTTTAGGTACTTAAATAAGACTTATATAACTTACTTTATACTTTAAACTTAAAACTTATTATAAATATAATTAAATATTAAAGGGTTAACGTTAATTATTATAATTAATTTATTTATTTAATTTATATTATTATATTATATTATTATACGCTTATAGGTATTTATAAAGTACTTATCTTTATATTAGGTTACTTATAGTATACCTAAACCACTTATATAATAAAATAAGTAGCCCACGAATAACCTAAGAAAAACTTAGATACCTACGGGTGCCCACGGGTACCCGTTTGTACACTCTAATTGACATCCTCTAAACCATTTCTGAGGATGATATCTGCGGTTTCGGGCTCCCCAAGAACATCGTACACGTCTTCTCGACTAAGCCCGTCGAGAGACCTTGGTTGTAAAAATTATGTTTGAGGGTCGAAGATCTGGCAGCACAGTATTAGTCAAGATCAGAACGGTCTGCAAGCTGCAATGCTACAGTCACTGACCTCCGTGGCAAATCCCATGGCCATGTATATTAGCCAAGCCTTTAATAACCTGTTTTACAAGTTGGCGTATAGTTGCCGCGCATACATCTGGCTGTTGATCATCCATCACGGATCCCAAGTCAGGCCCCAAGACGGGATAGACAATGCAAGCATGTGTCTCATTCGGGTCCTTAATCCGAAAGTCGCGGAGCGAAAGACAGAGGTGTTCCCCCACCCCCGGCTCCTTGTTGATAGCGATTTCACTAAGATGCCGTGCTACAATCAACTCGCGGCATTCAGTCTCAGACAGAAGGGCTTTAAGGATCTTTACGCAACATATTTCGGACTGCAATGGTCGGTATCATAACCACACGGTTGAGTATCCGCCGTGACCGAGCTTGTGAATGACGCGATATCGACCAGAATGTCACCCCACAGAATGGGGTGATAGCCTTGAAGATTCCACTGACACTCTCATAAGGTCTACTAGTGTTTGTCTCGTCCCTCTACCGAGCGGGCCGAGTTGCTGTGTGCAATTATTAAGCAAGTAGCGATGCTAATAGGTTTGCGAGTGTGGTATATTAGGTACGGAGTTCTGCCTGCGAGCACGAGCATATTATTCAGTAAACAATTAACTGGAAGGTGAATAGAAGGCTTATCCACGACACTGATACTCTACCGAGTGAATAGATCGACGACGATTCGCATATTTCGGTGTTCGCGGATCGTATACTAAACGATTGGGACTATTACTTTAAGGGATATTTATATGTTTATTCGAATAATAACGGTGATCCTAGATACCCGCTCCACCCTAAATATTTTAAGTATTAAAACGTCGAAGATCCCCGTCGAGTTAAGCTCTAGAATATATAAGATTAAATATAAGTGTATAAGAAATATTCTAATAAAGAATATTTCTACTACTCTTTTATAAGAAGTTTAGTAGTACTAAGAAGAAGGAGATAGAGCCATAAAAAAAGAGAAGGAAAGGAAAGGGAAGGAGAAAGAGATATTAGTAGAATAAGCGTGTTAGAGCTTTTAGGATTTCTTAAGATTAGGTCGCTTACTTAAACGTAATACTACCTCTATTAGGTATACCGTTAAACCTTAATATTCGTATATATATAAGAGATAGAGGTATTATAAACTAAATTATAATTTTAAGCTTAAGGTTTTAATAATCTAAATTTTATTTATTTAAATTAGGTTATATATATAAAGGCCTCTACACTCCTTTAAAAGTCCTTATAATCGAATCGGTTATCTAGGACCAAGCCTTCACAGCAAGATCGGCCGGCTTGACAATGTGCGTACTGTCGAAAGTCAACCCCCTCAACCCTTGCTGCTCGCCGCAGTCGTCTAGCTCGAAATCATTTCCTCGTGTGAAGTGTCAACAGCAAGCCCATTAGGCTGATCGTGTCCTGTATCGCTGGAATCAACAAAAGCGTCTAGCCCTTTTCCCTTGCGTGGGAATTGTCCAGCGAAGGTTTTGTGGACCTGTAACGCTTCGCACAAGTCTTGATGAGTAACATCATTTAGAAAGACGCAATCACCGAGAGGACTAATCGGCACAGCGGCTCGAAGTTTCCCATCTCGCGTCCGGAGTATAGCAGTTGTGGCTTTATCTAGAAGCTCTTCGTCGAACTGATGATGGTCTATGGACAGCCCAGCACGTGAAAATAGATTGAGCAGGCGCACATGATCTTCGGGTAATAGAAGTCCGCGCACACGACTGAGAGTGGCCGAATAAGCCATGTCGATTGAAATGGCATGACCGTGTCGCAGTGGAGGATCTGGAACAAGCTCGTGCAACGGCGACCAGCTAGGTTGCTTTGTTAGGTTCAACCGGTCGACAAAATTTGAACTTGGTAACTCACGTATGACCATAGGCGATGACCCTGTCCAACATAATCTCATGCAAATTTGGCGTCTCGAGCTTCAGCATCTCGTGGATGCCTGCCCTGCATATCGCGTCGGCGGCAGTTCTGATTTCCTGAGAACTCTCAAGCCTCCCGAAGGCGGTTTCAATAAGCTTCTCGCAGTACTTATCAAGAAGATCAAAAGTTTTTTTATCAGCGCAAGAAGAAATCTTGATGAGCTCAGCAAAGCCATTTCGAATTTGCCCGATTGGGAGTGTGCGAAGGAAAGTGAAGTCGAGAAAGGTGTGTATGGGAGCATGATAGGCGCCAAGTCGATTCTTGTACCTGCCGTAGTTTACGGCAACTTTAATAGAGACTGAAGCATCAATCAACCCGATAACGGTGGTGGGGACTCGTATAAAGTTCGTGTTGCGTCGGTAGGATGCGCATGCAAAACTATACTCATTGGTCATCTATCCTCATCTGATCAGACACGAGGTATTCGCAGCCTACCCAGCAACGTCCGTCACCAGTCCGCCACCAACCACTAACACGGGTTCTTTGCGGTAAATGCCGAAATCGTTCATGGCATCAATGATGCCTAGCATTGTATCCATGGTTTTGGCCTTCTCCCCAACCATGGTTTTGTGTATAGTAAGCTTGATTTGGTAGTGTTCAAAGTAATTGTGAATCGTTTCACCGTAGAGGGAATAAATATTGTAGTCCATGACCGCAAGACAGCGCCGCCACCTACTATAGCACTCTGAAAGCTGAGCGTTTCCGATTCGAAACGCTCCGTCAAGGAACGTAAAGTCGTACTCAATCTTCTCATAGCCGCATACTGCGAAGCCACTGGAGGTGGGTTCTACATTCGCCTTCATGTCAGACATGTTGGATTGAGAAGAGAGCGCTTGCGGTCTCGGGAAATGGTTAGAGTTATGCAGAAAGAACTAGAGACAGAACAGATTGCTCAGTTGATTTGAGATGAGTAGTTTTTAGTCGGCAAACCGGTCGAGATGGCATAAATAATATTCGTGTCGCTAAACAAGCTTGATGATTCACCGCACCTGACGATCCAATTTCGAATGAGGCATCGAACTTAATGTCGAGGGGTTAGGGTTATATAGCCCTAGACATGTGAATCACATCATCGCGAATCATTTTGCTAAGAACACGTGCTGCATGTACAACATAGGACAATATTATATGCGAGAACAAAGCGAAACCGCACCATGGCCGCAAGTACTCATCAAGTACGCAGCATCGAATGCTACATACGCAATCGATAGTGACGCGCCCGATCTGCGGGTGGCTACTACGACACTATCATCTCGGACCGGGTAGATCCATTTATCAGCTGTACAATGGTAAATGCAGCGTCAAGTGAGGCACGGACTGACCCCCGTTTGAAGGAAGCGGCGCTAGTCATATCGTCATTCGTTCCTCATTTGATATCACGAGCGGTGGGAAGGGAAAAGACAGAAAGGGACAAGAAGAGTGCATATTTCTGGCAATAGCTTAGACTCTTCTGCTTATTTTTGAAATTCGACTACCATACATGATGGGAAATCAAGGAAAATTCGATGAAGCGAAAGCTTACGCCCAGCAAGGGGAGCTGTTTTTTGACGACGGGAGAGAACTTGAGCTATTGGATTATATTCTATCACGAGACGACATTGATGACATTCGAGGATCACCCCGCAAAGTTCTTGCAGCGATTGACACCTTTGGAAGACAAAGATATCTCATGAACGTGGGAGAATGCAAAGGCAATATCGTCGCGGAATTAATCTCCGATACTAAGCCAGAAATCATGGTATGACGCGTGCTTCACTGACTCCCAATCCAAGGCTAATTGTGCCCAGGTTGAGCTGGGCGCCTACGTTGGCTATTCGGCCATTCTATTTGCGGATGCTGTCAGGGCTGCCGGGGGAAAGCAATACTTTTGTCTCGAACACAACCCTCAGTTTGCAGCAATCACGAACAAGCTTACCGATCTCGCAGGGCTGGGAAGCTTTGTTACTGTCCTCGTCGGGGATAGTAGCGATTTACTCGTTGAATTGAAGACTACCAGCGCCGTCACGCAGATTGATGTACTATTCCTAGACCATCACAAACCATTGTATCTGCGCGACTTGAAACTTTGTGAGGAGCTTGGTTTCATCAAACCTGGGGCCATCATTGTCGCAGACAATGTTATCAAGCCAGGTAACCCCCCGTATCTCGGGTATGTGAGAAGCTCAGTTGATCAAAAGAAGCAACTTCTGTCGGCACAAATAGCAGCAAAGAGCGTCAGAGATGTGCCCGGCGGAGGGACTGAAACATTCAGCAGCATGGCAGGTGAAGCTCGAGGCAACCCCGGACTTGTGTACGAAAGTCAGCTTGTCAAGAGTGTTGAGCCAACAGGCATTCCGGTATGTTTTGAACAAGACCGAATCGTAAAACGCTAGCATCAAGTACTCACCGTCTGGGTATTTTAGGATGGTATTGAGATTACTCGCTGTGTCGGACAGCATCTATAATAGGGGGTGGCTCAGTCTGCAGCGGGGAAATGTCGTCATGACGTCTAGTCTTGCAGTCATTGATTGTTCAACAGCGTCACCAACGGCCCACCAGGCAGAAGGACAGCAGCGAGTGTAACTACCACGTGGGCGGAACATTGAAAGCAGCACAATATTTTATCATTAGTACTAGTGACCAGTACTGTTTTCACGTCAAACTGGGCTCTTAGCCTCCCACGTCGAGCTTGCCAAGTTAAACAATACCATGGCAGACTCAGCAATTAGCCATGGCTTCAAAAATCTCTTTCTTCTCTTCCTCAGTATTCTTATCCTGCCTTTCAGCACCATAGCTGTGTTAATCGCAACCTGTTTGCCCTCATTTCACCACGATCGCGAAACCAGGGCGACGGATCCCAAAACGATACTCGTGACTGGTGTGTCCATGTCCAAAGGCTTGGCCATTGCTCGTCATCTGCATCGTCAAGGCCATACCGTTATTGGCGCAGATTGCCATCGCCTGTCTGCCGGTCGAGTCTCCAGAGCGATTCGCACATTCCATGTTCTTCCGAAGCTCCAGCATGGCGCTGTTACTGGCGCAACGGAGATGGATCCTTACACAGCTCGGCTCTTACACATTGTTCTTACCGAGCACATCGATCTTTGGATTTCCGCATCAGACGTAAATGGTGCTATACAAGACGGCTTGGCGAAGGAAGCCGTTGAAAATTTCACCCCGGCCAAGGTGATACAACTAGGGCATAAAGAGGTTGCTACCTTGGACGACAAATCTACATTTATAGAATACGTCAAATTTCTCGGCCTTCTTGTCCCCGACACGCAATACGTTGGCAGCAGGGCTGAATTGGAGTCTTTCCTCCGCGCAAGGCAGGGACTTTCGTTGTCATCGAGAGGGAAACAATATCTCGTTAAGCCAATTGGAGTCAACGATGTTGCTCGGTTCAGCATGCCGCTCCTGCCTTGCCTAACAGAAAAGGAGACAATGGCTCGAATTGATGCAATATCTTTTAAATCGGGATCTAACTTTATCGTTCAGGAGTACATTAGAGGTGATGAATTCTGTACTCACTCTCTGGTCATCAAAGGAAATGTGAGGGCTTTCGTTGCATGTCCGTCGTCAGAGCTGTTGATGCATTACACAGCTCTCCCTCACCAGTCAACTCTAAGCAACGCCATGTTAGACTTCACCAGGAGGGTAGTTGAAGCAAATGGCAAGAGCTGGACGGGACATTTGAGCTTTGATTTCATAGTCCCCTACAAGCATGACAATGATAGAATCTCGGCAACGCCCAGAGTTTATCCTATCGAATGCAACCCACGGGCTCACACAGCAGTTTTGCTCTTCAATCAAACATCAGAACTAGCCGACGAGTATCTTTCGGTCCTGAATGACGGTGGTGGTCACCGAGAATCTCCAATTTACCCGATGCAGCCTCAGAAAGTATACTGGATAGGCCAAGACCTAGTTGAACAGGTCTTGTATCCAGCTTTGGAGATCTTGTTGCTTCATACAAGATCGTTTTATCAGTTTGCGAAAGGACTCTCAGAATTTAGAGAGCACGTTATTGGCTGGAAAGATGGCGTATTCGAGTTGTGGGATCCGTTTCCTTTCTGGTGGCTCTACCATATTCAGTGGCCGGTAATCTTCTTGAAACACCTGTTCAAGGGCCGATGGCATAGGGCAAATGTTAGCACGGGGAAGCTTTTCAGATCTACTTAGGTACTTCCATCCCACTACAGGGGGAAGTCAAGTTGCGCGGCGTATCAAAACCCATTCGGTAGAAAACCACTCGATTCGCCAAATGTATATGATGAATAGAGCCGCAATAAGACGAAGGGTTAGAGAAAGAATAAACGTTCCATAACAAAACGGCGTCTTGATCTGAACGAGCACATAGCCGCTGCCACACTTTTGCGATGACTATCAGCGTTCAACCTCTGGTCCTAGACAACCTCATCAACATAGTTACTCCAGCACTGTGCCAGTATTCCAGCCAAGAATCGACTTCCCAGCAAAGAGCAGTCCTAGGGTATCTGGGCGCGCCCGTGACATACACTTGACCTACGCGTCACCCGGCAATGATATCCGTTCCGCCAAGCGCTAATTATCTCTGCTAGTCTGGAAACAGTACCAGGATCATTTAACGTCTCAACTCGGTGAACAGAGGTTGTGGACATATTACTATACAGGATAAATTAAGCAGCACATGGAATGAAGGCTATCCTCCGCCGACCAAGAATGCACGTCGTGTTGTGCTTCCTCGTCGTGTGCGGTTAAGCATCTGAATCATTCTAGAATAGTGCCCCACGACATGTACTAATCATTTTTTCCTTGTCAGCATAGAAGGGAACAAATTAGCGTGGCCAGTTGAGACATCCTTTGACTAGTCTGTCGTACAAGACGATCGTCTCCCAGTTACATGCCCCCAATTGGATGGGCAAAATTTTTACTTGCATGTAATGTTGCTTTATTTAAGTTGAAGTCTTTTGCGGGCAAGTTATACAGGCTATCTTGGACCTCGGCCACGCTCTCATGACTCTTGTTCCACTCGAACACATCTACAAAGGACTTTTTCTGCCTTGAGCGGAAGTTGTTGAATTGTGCTCATTCCACAATAATGTTCAACCTTGCGTACCGGGCGTTATGATGTGGCTTTTAGGCGCAACAACCGTTTGCGTTGGTGGGAGCCGCAGAGCGGGTTGCGGTGACGTCTTTGACTTTCACCGATTTCTGCATGCAACCCCTTTATGCTTTTCTCATCCCTTGTGACCCCATAAGCGTCAGGCCAGCCAATAGCTAAATGTAGAAACTGTGAAGTAAAGAAAATGGACAGCCTGGTGATTCATCAGTTGGGTAGCTTTCATGTGGTAGCGCGCGTAATCTGTCACACGGCCAAGGCCTGGCCAAAGGTATCGGATATCAAAGGTTACACAACAACAAAGAAAGGTATCACGAGAGCCCGGAGTCGGACCTTGGCAAGGGCTGCCTCAGGCCGCTAGAGCTCACCGACTTCTTGTATATAGAGAGACCTTCCTTCAGTCCCCCAAGGCCTCTTGGAAATCCAAAGACCTTGATGCCTCAAAGTCGATTATTGAATCAGAATTGAACTTCATGTTCCAAGCCCAGTTAGCCTGCCCTTGTCACATAATCTCACGTTGTCCCTGGTAGTTACGGTAGTGTCCATCGTCGGCCGCCGTCCATTGCAAGCACCATGATCAAAGATACTGCCTGACAAAACCTTGATTCATGCGATTCATAACCTGCCGCCCGGCGACGTCGCGAAATCTCAATACCGGTTTGGTTTGCCGATTATAGTGGATATGCATGAGTTCTGCGAACCTCTGCCGCGACAAGCTGTTATTTCTATTCTTGGGGGAAAGAAGAAAAAGAGTGCAGACATTACCAATTTGAGTCACGCGCACGGGATTTCAAGCTTGGAAATGGGGCAAGTTCTATCCTCACCCCGATTGGAGGAGCATTCTCCTTTAGACGACGCCCATGTCTCTGGTCTCGAGGGCTTGACGATATACCAGAAGAAATGTCGCCTGATTAACCTTGAAATTGATCGCCAAGGGATGGGTCGATATCAGTGGTATATTTGGATTTTATGCGGATTCGGCTACTTCCTCGACCTTCTTTGGGCTCAGGCGTTCGGCCTGGTTCTCAGTCCTGTGCAGCAAGAGATGGGTTTTAGAGACGGTCAGTCAGGAAACATCTCGACGAGCTTCAACGCTGGTCTAGCAGCGGGTGCCATCTTCTGGGGTTTAATTGCAGATATTATTGGTCAGAGTCTTCTGCATACCCGTGTATAACGGTTCAAGTCTTTCCTTTACGCACATCAGGCTGATTCTCGACAGTTCAGGCCGGCGCTGGGCATTCAATCTGACCTGTCTCATCTCCTGCACATTCGGCCTCTGTCTCGGCTTCTCCAACGACTATACAACATTTCTTGTTATTACTGCCTTTGTCGGCTTTGGGGTTGGTGGAAACATACCTGTTGACAGTACAATTTTCCTTGAATTTGTTCCGCATGTGAGTATCCGCCAGTCACCAGCAGCCAGGGTGGTCATCAATTCAATCTGGGGTGTCGATTGAGTTGAACCAATGGCCGTACGGCTTGTTACCTAAATGGTACAGGTGCACATGGTCATATTTCGTCAACCAAAGAGGTCCGTTGATTGAATTGATGACCGCCCTGCTGGCAGCGGCAACCATTGACGTCTTGCTAACTTTATGCTAGAACCGTCGCTTCCTGCTTGCTTGCTTGTCAATCTTCCAGCCTCTTGGTGTAGTCGTGTGTAGTGCCATTGCTTTTGGTTTCATCCCCGTCTATGCATGTTCTCCGAACTTTTCCGCAAAGAATCCTCTACCATCGTGCCGTACGACCGCTCCCGGGGCTGCTTGCTGCTTGCGTTCCGACAACATGGGCTGGCGTTATTTTCTATACACTTTAGGCGGCATATCCCTTGTGGTATTCTTTCTGAGATTTGCCGTCTTTACCTTTCGAGAAACTCCAAAGTATCTCGTGTCCAAAGGAGAAGATGCCAAGGCTTTGGAGACAATGCGGCACATAGCCAAGGTAAATAGACAGCAATGCCGTCTCACCATGGACGACTTCCAACTGCTCGAACCAGACAGCAGCAGTGACGAAGCCATATCATCCGACTCATTGATTCCTGGCCAAAAAATAGTTTCATTGATGGGAGGGAGCCGTATCAGGTTTCGCCGCTGGATGGAGAGGTATAAGGTGCTGTTTAGTGGCTTTCAGATGACGCGACTAACCATCCTGGTATGGCTCACTTATATCATGGACTTTTGGGGATTCACTGTCGCTGGTAGGTTTCAATGTTGCTTATCAACATCCCATTGGCAATCTGCTTACCCGTTATTAGGTTTCTACCTTCCGCGAATCCTGGCCCTCAAAAACGGAGCTGCATCCGCAAGTCTTACGTTTACATACGCTGCATATATTTACACCTATGCTCCTGGAATTATCGGAGTTCTCCTGGGAGCCTATGCCTGTCGTGTTCCTGCCATTGGGCGCAGATGGACCATGGTCGTGTCCTCGGGCCTCATGGGCGTGTCTATCATTCTCCTCTCTAAAGCTGACACAATCGCTAAAAATGAGTCGCTCTTCGCCCTGCAATACTTCTTCCAGTCTATGTTCAACGCAGTATTGTATGGATGGACGCCTGAAGCGTTCCCGGCGCCCGTGAGGGGAACAGCATGCGGAGTGGCTAGTTTCTGGGGTCGGCTGTTTGGCATTGTCAGCCCCCTCATTGCGCAGAACTTATATGGGAGAACGACGGGGCCCAAAGGTCATGGCGATATTAACAGCGTGCTGTATTTAGCCGGTGGGGTCTCGCTGGGTTGTGTATTAACTACGGCGTTGTTGCCGTCCAGACTAATGGATGCCCACGATGAACGCTTATAAGCAATGATCTAAAATTAATAAAAAGGCAAAATCATTCCCTGTTCCGGTCTTACTGCCACAAGCTAATAGTTTTATAACTATTTATCTCCTAGTTTTCTAAACCTAGAGATAATGGGAATATACCATGAGTGTTTCGTGGTTTTATCATTGTCCGATGCTATAGCTAAGACTTTTTCGTCTAGAAAACCTCCAGGTCTGCGTTCTTGCATCCACCAAGCTCCAGATCTCAGATGTATCCGCAAGCTCTACAGACAGCCCATCCTGTCTTCAGATCTTGTTGCGTCTGCCCACCTCCACATGGGAACTCGCCAGACGGCCGCTGACAAGTCCCTGCGGCGCTGGGGGCATGCCTCGCCCAGGAGTAGCAGGCGGCCATACAATTGCGTTATTCCTGTCCTTGCATATGGCGGTCTTCGAGTCCCAATTGAAGCCGCAACTATGACACACAGCTAATCATGTCTCAGGCTGCTCTTTTATCTGCCCATCGTCACACGAAACCGGGCCACTCGAGTTAAAACACCGCCGTGGTGGCTTTAACACTAATGCGCTGACGAACTATACTAGAGCTTATTAAGTTTTTTTATAGTCTTATAGAATACTAGAGAGTAAGGTTTTTTAAAAAGTTAGTGTATAGTTTATTAAAGCGTTCTAAGTATATTATATAAGTAATATATAAGTTATAGATATTATATAAGATACTAGATAGTATAAAATACAATATAGTTTTAGTAGAATTTATAGAATATATCTAATTTTGCTATATATTATTTAAGTTTTATATTATTATACGTGTTTTATTAGGGCAAGCGCGAAGGTACTTAGGTATAGAGCATAGAAGTAGTATAGTTTTATAGTTTAATAGTTTATATAGTTTTTTATATAATAAATAATATTAAATCTAATAAGATACCTATATAATTATAAGTTTTATAAATAATAAGTATTTATTTTATACTATAAGTTAATTTAAAAAAGTGGGTTCTTATATACTCTTATAAGCTTATAACTTAAAAGACTATAAATGTAATTTTTATAGTATAATATAATATAGTAATTTTTTATAAAATTATATAATTGAGTTTTTTAGCTTATTAAAAGCTAAAAGAACCTATTTCTTTATATAAGCTAATTAATTATAATATTAGCTAATTTACTTATTTATTATTATAATTCAAGTATTTTATTAGATTTATTATTATATATTTAAGCTTTTTTAAAACTTAAAAATATAGTTTTCTTATTATAGCTCTACTTAAGTATTAAGTTAAAGTTAGTTTATTAGCTTAAACGTAACACATATATATACTAGTAACTTTATACGCGATATTATAATTTAATTACTTTTTAATTTCTATAACTTACTTTTTAAGACTAATAAGATTCTTAAATAAGTAATAAATTAATTTAAATAAAGTAATTAAATACTTTTAAAATACTAGTAATTTTAATTATATATATTATAAGTTATAGCTTATTATAAGTGTAAATAAGTAATTAAATAACTTAAATAATTTAATTATATAATATAAGCTTATATAAGATTAATTAAAAGACTTAATAAAATATTAATAAAAGACTTTATAAAATTAATTATAAAAATAAAACTTATTAAATTAAAGACTTAAGCGTATATTTATTCTCTTATATTAATAATATAACTTTAATTAAATATATTATTTAATTTTCTTTAACTTATAAGTATAAATACTATTATATAACTTTTTCTTAAATAAGTAAAGTTAATTACTTTTATAAGTTAATAATAAGTAATAATAATTAAGTAAATTAATTATATAATCTCTTAATTTATAAATTAATTATTTAATTATAATTTTAACTCTTTTATTTTCTTACTTAACTTTAAAGTCTTTAATATTATTAACTTAATTTTCTTTTCTTTTTTCTTTATAATATTAAAACGTTTTAATCTTTTAAAAGCTCTTATAAAGTAATATCTTATAAATTTAATAAATATCTTTTAAAATAATTAATAATATTTAATAATATTATATTAAAACTCTTTTTATATTAGTTTTTTTAAAATTAAGTTTATAAAGCTTATACTTATAAAGAACTTATTATATATAAATTATTCTTATATATACTCTTATAAAAGGTTTATTATATTATATATAATTTTTTAAGTTAAAAAAAAGTAATAATACTTTACTTAATTTATAAGAGCTTTACTTTAATTAAAGGTTATTATATTTAAAATTACCTCTTAAATATTTTCTTTATAATTAAAGTATTTATTTTTTATAATTAATAATATAATATTAGTTTTTACCTTTTTCTTAGCCTTTTAAACTTCTTTAAGGTCTTCTAAATAATTAAAGAGTTATTTAATAATTAAAAACTAATTTAATATTATTATCTTCTCTTTTTTAATAAAACTCTTATAAGATAATAATAAGAAGAGAAATAAACTAATATTAAATAATAAACGTTAATTTATTAGTTTTCTTAATATTAATTTTAAAGGCTTTAAAGTTATAAAACCTTAAATATCTTTCTTTTTATTATTACTCTTTTAATTAAAGTTATTAAAACTTTATTATTAAAGTATTTTCTTTAAGTTTAATATAATAATATTCTTTTTAATCTTTTTTAAGACTTTTAAGAGATTAATAACTTTCTTATTTATTTAATCTCTTATAACTTTAAAGTATTTAATAAATATATTAATCTTATACTTAATAAATAATTATTATAAGATATTATAAGTAATTAAGTATTCTCTTAAAACTTTAATTTATATTCTTTTTATATAATATTATATTTTAAATATAATTATATTCTTATTAATTATAGTTTATTTAATTATTCTTAAATAATTATACCTTTATTAACTAATATAGGTATTTTTTAAAATAAAGCCTTTAATTAATATAATAATATTTTTCTTTACTATAAGTACGTATAATTTACCTTTACTTTTATAAAGACTTTAATTTAAGAATTTAAGGTTATTATCTTTTTCTTTTATTACTTTAAAATATACTTTAAGCTTATTTATAATTATATCTTATAAAATTTTATAAAACTTTATTTACTTTTTTATTATTTATAATATAGCTTTCTTTTAATAAGTATAATTAATCTTTTAAATATAACTTATAATTACTTTTAATTAAAGTCTTTTTTTTAAGTATTATTATTTTATTAATATAAATATTCTTTAATTTAACTTATTTTCTTATTATTTTATTTAAGTAATAGCTTATAAGTTCTTTAAAGTAATTAATTAAAAATATTAAATATATATAATTATATTTTTAGTTTTTTATTTAAGATATATATAATATTAAAATATAATTAAACTTATAAAGATAATTTAATAATTAAAGTACTTATTATTATCTCTTAATAAATTACTTAAAATATTAGTTTTTATCTCTTATAAAAGAGTTAAATATATATAATATCTTATACTTATAATTAAATATAAAGTATATTTAATAGCTTAAAAAGTATATAAATTTAATAAAGAATTATATTTTCTTTTAATATATATAAATATTTTATAAATTATATTAAATATTATATATAATATTTATTAAAGTATTATTAAGTCTTTCAATTTTACTATTAATTAATTTATATAATTTTTACTTAATAAATTACTTAACTTATATAATAAATAAATAAAATATAATATTAAAAACCTTTTGAATTTCTTTGCTTATAATTTAACCTATTATTATTAATTTATATTAATTTAATTAATAATTTAACTCCTTTTTAATATAACCTTTAATTATAAATTTATAAATTTCTATTAAGTAATTATCTTATAATTCTTTAAATATTATTATAAATATAAGTAATAATTCTTTATAATACTTATTAAAGATTTTTAAGTTCTTATAAACCTTATATTTATAATTCTTTTGCTTTTAAAGTTAATATAATAATAATTAAAAGAAATAAAGGTTAATAAGATTTTACTTAATAAGTAATTTCTCTTTTTTAATATAAAATTTATTAATATATATAAAGTATATTCTTTTATATATAATAATAATTACATTTTTAATCTTTAAAAATAAGTATATTTAATTCTTTTTTAATTTAATAATATTAATTTATACTTATATTTAAGTAATTATAATTAAATACTTTATAAATTTAATTTTCTTAGAAGTATTTTTTTTAATTAAAAACGCTTAAAAAGCTTAAATACTTAATTTAATTAATACTTAAATATTTTCTTATAAAATTTCTTATATTTTATAAGTTAAACTTAAATTATAAGTAAGTTAAAAGATTTAATTTTTAATAACTTAAACCTAATATTATATAAAATAATAAGTAAAAAAGCTTTATAATACTTTTAATAATAATAATATTAAGAGTTATAAAGCTTTAAAAAGAAAAGATATAAAGATTATATTATATTAAAGAGAAGAAAAGATATTAATATATATAAAAAATAAGAAAATTAAATGCTTAAAAGATATAAAAGTACTTTTTTATACTTAAAATATATAATATTATAGCTTTAAATACTTTATTTAAACTTTATAATAAATTATTATATAATTTCTTACTTAATATTACTTAATTATTAATTTCTCTTTTTTATAACTCTTTTCTTTAATATCTCTTTTTTTTATCTTTTAATTACTTAATTATAAGTAATTAAGTTTATTATATTTATAAGAATCTTTTTAACGTTATTTTAATTATTTTAAAGATAATTCTTAAGAATAAATTTATATTTTTATTACTATAATAAAATTATAATAATAAGTTTTAAGTTAATTCTCTTATTATTTATTAAATACTTTACTTTTTTTATTTAATTAAGGTTTTTTTTAAGTATTTATTAATTTTTTTTAACTTAAATATATCTTTTACTTTTAAGTTTATAATAAGTATAACTTTAAATAAAGTAATACTCTTATATATATTAAGATAATTATTTATATAAAGCCTTTTAAGAGTACTCTTTTAAATAAAGCTAATTATTAAAATAAAATAAAGCTCTTTAATTATTTTTATTAATTTATTTTTAATAAGCTTAAAGATAATAATCTTTTTATTAAAGAAAAATTTATTATTAGCCTTATAATATAATTTTTATTTTTATTAAAATAGCTTATTTTAATAATTAATTTTTCTTAATTATAATTAATTATTTTAAGTATATTTATACTTTACTTATTTTATTATATAAAAGATTAAATTATATTTTATACTTTAATTACTTTAACTTCTTTAAAAAAACTATTATTATATTTAAAGAATATATTATAACTTCTTTTTATAATTATATATTCTTTAAAATATATTTATATAAGTCTTATAATAATTATATTTAAAATAACTCTTATATTACTCTTTATAAATAATATTTATACTTAACTTATAAGCTTTATAACTTTAATTATAATTTCTTATTTAAGCCTTTTCTTAAAAAGAATTACTTATCTTTAACTATTAAAATATATATTAATTTAAATATCTTTTCTTATATTACTTTAAAGAATACTTTATATATTATAATTAATTACTTTTATTCTTATAATAATAAGAGACTTATTAAAGCTATTACTTATAAGATAATTAAAAAACTTAATAAAAAGATAAAAAAAATTATTAAATTTAAGGTATAAGTAAGATAAAGTTATATTTTATTAATACTTTAACTTTACTTTATATAATTAATTAATTTATATTTTATTTTATTAACTTTTATTTCTCTTTTAAGTATTAATATTATTTTTTCTTAATATTAATATATTATACTTCTTTTAACTTATTTAATTTACTTTATAATATCTTTTATTAATTATAATTTATAAAAGATTTAAGTAATATTAAGCTTTTTAATAAAAAGTTTAATCTTAAAGTAATAAAGCTTATTTACTTCTCTTTTTATAATTAATATAATAAATTAATTTAATAATTATTTTAACCTATAATTATTTTTATAATATATTAAATTATTTAATCTCTTTATACTTTTAATTATCTTAACTTTAAGTACTTATAATTAAAGTTAATTATTAAATAATTAAGTTTATTAATAATTAATATTATTAATTATAAATAATAATAAAAGCGCTTTTATTTTAAGTTAAAATCTAATACTTTTAAGTTTTATTTAATTATAAAGAATTAAAATTACTTATATTAAAGTTATACTTATATAAGTTTTATATAATAATTATATAATTTTTAAAGTAAATTTATATATTTTTTAATAAACTTTTATAATTTTTAATATTAATTTATATAAGTTAAAATAAAGGTAAATTCTTAGGTTTTTAAGCTATTTTAATAGTTCTTTTATTTACTTACTTATATTTAATATAAGTATTATCTTTTATCTCTTATTTTAAGCCTTTATTTTTTCTTTAATTATTATTTTCTTACTTTTTAAAAGTACTTAAGTATTATTAATATATTTATTAATTTTTTCTTCTTTTAACTCTTATCTTTTACTTTAATTATAGCTTTTTTCTTAAAATAAAATAAGTAAGAATAATAGTTTTATCTTTAAAATAAGTATTCTTAACTTTAATTAATTAATATATTTATTAAAATAAACTTATCTCTTTTTTTAATTAAAATAAAAAGTAATTTAATTTTAAGATATTATTATAAGTATTATTTAAGTAAAAGTATAACTTTTACCTTTTTATTTTTAAGCTCTTTAACTTAATTTTTTATTAAATTAACTTTATCTTTAATTTTAATTATTTAATTACTTATATTATAAGTAAATTAACTTAAGTAAAGTCTCTTAATTTTCTTATTACTTTTTATAGTGTACAGAGAAATTTAGCTGTATATTATAGCGAGGAATTTAACTATATATCGCTGCTTAATTTAGCTAGTAATATAGCCTCTAGTCACGTGCTGTATCACGTGATATGTCACGTACTATACAATTATATAACTAGCTTTTTGGAGCCTTTCTAGAAAAATAGAACCTTAACCTTCTTAGCTCTCGTAGCTATTATATTTACTAATATTTTAACTAATATTTTAACTAGTATTTTAATTAATATTTTAATTGTCTTTTACGATCCTTTATCTTATATGTGTATAGTTTTTCTCTATATAAAATAGTATTTAAGTTTATCTCTTTTTATTCTTTTAATAGCTAATTATTTATTATAAAAGACTATTAATTATTTTTCTTAAGCGTAAACTTCTTTAAATAATTACTTAAGATTATTTTATTTAATATAATTCTATTTAATATTTTAATTTAATAAGCTTTTAAAATAATAATATAATTAATAATTTTAAATAAACTATTTTATCTTATAATAAGCTTTTTAATTATAAATATATTAATGCTTTTTTATACGTTATAAGTAAAAATAAAATTATTTAAATTTAATTAATCTTTATCTCTTTTAATTAATTTAACTTATAAGTAATTAATTTATTTAATTAATTTTCTCTTAAACTTATATATCTTTTTCTTAGCTTTTATAATATCTTTTACTTTTTATTATAATAAATATACTTTTACTTTAAAGAGATTTTATTTTAATTTTATTTTATTTTATTTTATTTTATTAACCTTTAAATAATAAACTTAACCTTTAAAGGTAATATAAGCTTTTATTTATAAATAAAATAAAACGTGAATTTTTTATAAAATACTTAAATAATTATTTTATTTAGTAATAATACTTTAATTAAATATTAGTATTATTTTTTAATTAAATTCTTTATTTTAAATATAATTAAAGCTAAGAATTAATATTTAACTTTTATAATTATATTAGCTTTTAAATTATATTTAAATATTTAAATTTTATAAGCTTTAATATTCTTAAAAGCCTCTCTTAAATTATCTTATATTTTTAAGCTTTTATTATAAATAATATACTTATAAACTTTAAATTTAATAAGTATTTTATTTAAAAACTTTCTTATTATTAATAAAGCTCTTACGAATAAAGTAAATATAAGTGTATTGTATATTATATTTTCGTGTATTATATTTAAATATAATACATTATATTCTTAAAATACCTATAAATGTATTATTAAGGAAAAACGCTAGTAAAGTTTTTACTTATATATATAAGGCTAATTATAAGGCTTATAAGAAATATTTTTATATAGTTAAATAAAGCTATTTTAGTCCTTTAAAATGCATTAATTTATATTATTATAAGTTATATAATAAGAGAGTTATTTATATTTTTATCATTTAAAATATATTATTAAAAATTTAAAATATAAAGTTTAAACTTTAAATATATAAATTTTATAAAATTAAATACTTTAAAGCTATTAACGCGTTAATTAATTATATTACTTAATTATTATTATTTTTAAGTTCTTTTTTCTTAATTTATATAGTATTAAACTTAAATTTTTAAGCTTTATTATTTAATATCTTAATAATTATTAAAAATATAATAGTAAATAATATATTATTATAAACCTTAACATTATATTAATATAATAATATTTTTTATATAATTAGTTCTTAATAATATATTTAAAAATATACTATAAAAAGACTTAAGAGTAAATGTTAAATTTAAAAAAATATAAATATAAGTAACTTTTTAAATATATAACTTATAATATTAATATAAATATCTTTATAAAGCTAAAGTTCTTCTTATTATTATAAACCTTAAAAAAAATATTAAAAGCTTTATTTTATACTAATATAAAGCTATTATACATTATAAATATTACTATCTTTCTTTTCTTCCCTATTTTTAATACTATTTATAAATTTAACTTTAGAAATAGCTTTATTAATACTAGAAAAAGCTGAATTTTCATTCAAGTTAAATTTATTTAAATTTAAGCTAAAATAAGAGAATAAATTATAATATTTCTTTGTTTTAACTTATTTTTTCTTATTTTTAGCCTAGTTTTTTAATAATAAAATTTTTTAAATATTAGAATGTATTAAAGAGGTTCTTCGCTTATTAATTACGTTACCTTCTTAGTTAAAATTCCCTTTTATAGCTTTTAAAGTAGCTAAAATAGCTAAATATTTTCGTGCTATTATTAAAAGAATTAGAAAAGCTTTAATAGAATTAACCTACTAAATAAATATATCTTCTTATTAAAAGTTAATATTTATTTTTATATAATTAAGCTTATAAATATTAAAAATACCTTATTATCTTTTAAATTAAGCTTATAATAACTAAAAATCTCGTTTTTTTTAGTTTCTTTAATAGCTTTATTTTTTTACTTAAAAAATAAGTTATTAAATAAACTAGGCTTTAATTTAAGCCTAAAATCTTTATAAGATATTAATTTCTTAGCTAATTATTATAAATTAATTATTACTTAATTATTTAAATTAAAACTAAAAGAAGAATCTTCTTTTATTTTTATATTTAAAATAAGCTTATTTTTAAGGTCTTTTATATATAATTTATATGTTTTAAGATATAATTAATTATAAAATTCTAAAAAAAAGGTTATTTTTAATAATTATTTATACTTACTCTTAATATTCTATTTTTAAATTATTTAATAATAAATATAAAGTAATTAAATTTATATTAAATTAAGTTTTAACTATTTTAATATTAAATTTAAGGTTTAATATAATAGTAAATAAGTAAAGCTTTTAAAAACTATAATTACTATTAATATCTTTAAGAAAATAGTAATTTAGTTTCTTTAAACTTATATTTAAAGCTAAAATAAAAGCTTTAATTAACGAATTATAAGCGGTTTTCTATAAATAAGTTAAAATAGTTATTATTTTAATATAAAAAGTTTAAAAATATAAGAAACTTACGTTTTTAAGTTAACTTTCTTAATCTTTTAATATATTTTTAAGAAGAAAGTATATTTTAAAGATATAAAAAGATACTAAGCTTATAGTATTATAAGCTTAGCTTTATAATTTCTTTATAAGCTTATTAAAAACCTTTCAAATACTTAATAAAGTCTTTAAATTAAGCTATTCTTACGTTATTAAATTAGTATCTTTAAAAGCTACTATATTTATAACGTTTTATAATAATATAATAGCTTTTTTAAGTATAATAATCGTATTTATTATTTTAAAAGTTAACTTCTATTTTATTACGTTTATTAAGTTAAGTAAAAATAGTTGATAATAATTATTAATAGTTTTAAATAGATTTTTAAGGTTTTAATAAAAATAAAAGTAGTTTTAAATAGATTTTTAAGGTTTTAATAGAAATAAAAGCTATTAAATATATTATATAACTTATCTAATAGTATTTTTATAATATTATTATTTTTAGCTATAAAGCTCTTAAATTTAACTTCTTTTAAAGCTTTAATCTATTAAGAATAAAGTTATTAGTTATTTTTAAGAAGAATTATTACTTTTTTAACTTTTTTAATAATCTTTATATAATAATTAGCTTGAAATATATATAAATATAATGAAAAAAAAACTTAAAATACCTAAAAGTAAATTAAAAAATTATTTTTATTTTTTAGAAGATAATTAATTAAATTCTTTTATTAAAAAGTATAAAAGCTCGTTATTTTTATATTTTTTAATATTTTTAAATGTTATTAATTTAGTAATAAACGTAAATATAATATCTTTAATAATAATATTTAAAATAAAAGCTATATAATAAATATCAAAAGGTTTCAGGTTTTTTTCCGTATAAAAGTTTAAAAAAGAGGTAAGAAAAGTATTATTATTAGAGCTATTATCTCTAATAAAACTATAATTTAAAATAAGTTCATAAAATATTATAAAATAACCTTATAATTAACTTACCTTAATATTTTTTTTAGTTTTATATTATATTCTAATAATAATTAATTAAAATAAAGATTAATAAAACTTCTAGTATAAGTATTAGGTAAATATTTAAATCCTAAATATAATTAGTTTAAAAAGTTAAATAATAATATAATATATAATAAAAATAATAAATTAATTAATTAAATAATATTCTAAATTAAATTTAAAGTTTAGCTAATTAGCTATAACTCCTAAATAAGATTTAGAATTAATAGAAGTTTAAATATTAAGTTAAATAGATATATAACCTAGTTTATTAACTTAATTTTAAATTATATTAATTATATTCTTCTTTATTTTTAAATATAAAATATTTATATAAGAAAGTATATTTTAATAGTAAAAAAAGCTCGTATCTTAACTAAAATAAGTTAATATTATTAAATATATAATATTATATTATTAAATATATAATATTATATTATGAAATATATAATATTATATTATTAAATATATAATATAATATTATAAACTTACTTATTATAATAGCTTATTAGCTTTTTAAAGCTTTTACTAGTAATAGTAGTAAAAGATAGGTTATTTTAAAGTATAAACTTAATAGCTAGTATAAGAGTAATATCCTTAGAAAATTCACTAATAATAGTATTATTTCTAGGTCTTTTATTACCTCTTTTACTACTAGATATACTAGATTAAGCTAATATTTCAAATAATAAAGGTGATTTCGTAATAATAGGTACTATATATTAATAAATTAGTAATTAATATCTTTAAAGTATTATAATATTATATTAATATATTAAAAGAATAGTTTAAAGATAATAACTTACACGTTAATTTAGAATTTTCTTTGTTTTTTAAGGTTATAATAAAAGAATATTTTTTTTTATAATATATGATACTATTAAAAGACTAAAAACGCTTTACTTTACTATAAAAAGTAAATAAATAGTTTTATTAAGTGTAAAAATAATACATTAATCTTTCTTTATTAAAATTAATCTCTAATAATTGAAAATTAAAGAGATTATATTAAAAGATATATAATTTTAAATTAAATTAATAGCTCTTATTATTCTTAGAGTTATTTTAATATTAATTTAGCGTTAAAAGGCTTATAATAAAGTTATTATTCGTAAATAAATTAGGTTTAAAATTAAAGGGATTTTTAGCTATTTTTAATAATAAATAAGATAGGGTTTTAAGGTAAAAGAAATAGTTACTATATACCTTAAAAATAGGGTTATTTAATGAAAAAAAAAGTTTTATTAAAAGTAAGATATTAATTAAGTTATAAGTGTTAAAGTGTTAGTATAAAAAAAGAGAATTCTAAACTTTAAAGAGAAATAATATAGTTAATATATAGAGTTTAAATATAATAAAAGATATTATAAAAACCTTAAATTTCAGGTATTTTTTTAATGCTTAACTTACCCTTAAAACGTGTATATTCGTATAGAAACTAGTGAAAAATTTATAAGATAAAATATAACTATTATAAAATAGTAGAATATACTAGTATAATTATAATATATAAAGGGCTTTGTATTATATTACGTTAAGGCGTTTCTTCACTTAAAATATATATATATACTATAAGAAGTATTTATATTTTTAAACTTTAAGTTAATATAACTTTTATAATATTAAACTTATAAAAATACACCTAGTATATAAAGATAAAGCTTTTTAAAAGCTATTAATTAATTTTATTTTTATTTATTTTAGTCTATTATTAGTAGAGATATTTTAGTTTATATAATATAGCGTTTTTATTAAAGTAGGGTTATATAAGATAACTTAAATACTTTACTTTCTTTATACTATTTAATACTATATATAAGATCTTTATAATTATTAATTAAAAATAAATAAAAATATTATTTTTAAATAGCTAAGATTATAAGCTTTTAAATAATATTAATTTTATAATAAAATTCGTTTTTTTTTCATAAAGTTATAATAAATTAAATCTATAATATAATAAAAGTTATAGAATTTATTTTTAATATATATATATATATATATATTATAATATATATAAGTATATATAAATATCTTATAATTATAAAATATATAAATAGGTATAAAAAAAGCTAAAGAATTTTATAATATATAATTTATATATGATTTATATTATATTAATAAAAATATTTAAAATATAAAATATAATAAATAATTTAAATTAGTAATAAATAAAGAAAAAATAAAAAGAATATATATTATTAAGAATATATTATTATAAAAGTATCTTACATTATATATATATTTTTATTTATTATTTAATAATATTTTTAAAATAAGTAATATATATTATATATCTTTTAGTTTTTTATATATAATATAAGTAAAAAAAAATTATTTAAAAAATATTTACTTAATTTATATAATATAACGTCTTTATAAAGCTTAAAAAAAACCTTATTCTTGAATTTATTTTATATAAAAAGTTATATAATATTTTATATTTATTTTATATTTAAAGTGAAATATTTTATTAATACGTAGACTTTTAAGTATAATTTTTATATTATTATAATAAGAAAAACATCTATTATTATTATATATTTTTTAAGTTTTATTATTAAATATGCTAATAATACATTTATAGGTATTTTATTTATGTATTATATTATATTATATTATAATATAATATAATATAATATAGTATAGTCGGGCCGGCGCCGGGTAAGAACTTACCTTAGATAGAAAAAAGCTTATAGAAGCTATAAGAGACGAGAAAAAGCCTAAAAAAAACAACGCGCGTTAGCTAAATTCGCCCGTGAAACACCTGGAAAACGAGCTAACGCAGGCACGGCTTTAACGAGCTCGTAAAGAGAGCTAAGAGCTATTACGAGGCTAGCTTAATATTAAAGGCTATAAAAAGAGGCTATATATACGAAAATTAAGGGTTTAAAGAAGAAAAAAAGAAAGGAAAATTAACAGCTTAATTTAAAGCTCTTATAAAAGCTATAATAGGCCTTAAATAGCTAGTAGTAACTAGCTAAGCCTAGCTAGGTAGCTCTAAAAGTAAGAATAAAGTAAAGTTTACTATAATATATTAACTATACTAAAAATATCTAAAATATAGCGTTATACTAGGCCTAAAATAGTATAGTATAATATAAGACTTAAAGAAAACTACGTAATAGCCTTAAACACTTAAATACTAGAATAATTACCTAACTAGTATATTAAGGCTAACCTAAACTTAGCCTAGACCTTTACTATAACGCTTTAATAAACCGCTATTAGAATAGCTAGCCTAATAGGTACCTTTAACCTATATAATCTAAAATATACTTTATATAATTATAGGTTATAGTAGAGTAGGGATAACCTAAAATAAAAGTAAGGGGGTTTTTCTTTTTATATAAAGGGTTTTCCCACTTAAACTATATATAGAAGTACTAGAATAGCTATAATAGCTTTAGGGTACTTAAATAAGTAAATAAATATAGTATAGTAAAAAATACAAAAAATACAATACATTTAAAGGTTTAATTATTAATATATTTACTTTATAAATTAATTTTACTTTAATTTAATTAATAAAATTATACTTAACTTTAAGTAAGTCATTAAAATTATAATTAAATAATAAATATTAAGTATTAATATATATTTTACTTATAGGGTTTTTAAGAGCTATTAGTATTAATATCTCTTATAATTACTATAAGATAAGTTATTAATAAGTCTTATAATATACTATTATTTCTTTAATTATATTCTATATTATTTACTATTAATATTAGTATTTAATTACTTAATAAACTACTTTAATACTCTTATAACTTATAGTTTTATAAATCTTTTTAATTATTAATTATTAATAGTTTAATTTATTAATTATTAATATTAATCTCTTTATTATTTTAATTAATCTCTTTTAAAGTTAATTATTTCTTATAAAAAATTACTTAACTTTTATTTTTAGCTTCTTATATTTATTATTCTAAAGATTAATTAGTTTTTTTAAGGTTAAGAGAAATTTTATAATTTAAAGGTATTTTAATAAGTAATTTTTATACTTTTTTTACATAATTATTAATATATTTAAATAAAAATTAATAAAATTCTTTATATTTGTAACGACTGTTGCACGGAAGGTCCAATAGGAGTCTTCGACGTGTAACGCTAGGTTCCCAAGGGATAAACTAGGTCGTAGTTTATGTTGGCAGAGCCACTAGGGCAGTCAATCTGAGCAGTTGGGTGTTACGTTGGTAATAGGTCGTAGACCGTAACCAAGTGATCAGAGTCAAAGAGTTGTAAGCGAAGCTTAGTCAATGTAATGATCTGTGTGTTGAAAGCTAAGGAGCTAGAGTCTATCTATGAAGCGAATTTGGGGGTCCCTATATACTACGGTGTTCACCCATTGTTCACTGAAGTCCTGGTGAACTATGGTTACATGCGTGCTACTGGTTCGTCTAGAGTTCACTGAACAGTCAGTGAACTCTTCCTCATTGGCGGCCCGTCCCGACCATTAATCCGTCACCCGCTGTGCCCTGAGCCACTGGGTGGCTCATGCAACCGGCCCATCCTGCGGCCTACGCTGCAGCCTGTGACTGGGTCGTAACAATATTTTCTTTAACTTTTTAATTTATTTAATTTAATAGATTAAACTCTTTTCTTAAAAGTTTATTTATAATTTTATTAATTAATTTAAGAATATATTTAATTATAAAATTAAATAATAAGATATAATTAATTTATTTAATAATTAATAAACTTAATATATTATTATTTATCCTATTAATTTAATAAATTAAAACTTATAAGTTAATCTTTAAAATAAAGTAAATATTATATAAATAAATCTTAAGCTTTCTTAAAGTATAAATAATAGTCTTATATTTTTATTTTATAATATTATACTTTTTTATAGGTTTTATTTATATTTTACTTTTATATTTTATTAAATAATATTTCCCTTTAATA
This sequence comes from Metarhizium acridum, assembly GCF_019434415.1. NCBI lineage: Eukaryota > Fungi > Ascomycota > Sordariomycetes > Hypocreales > Clavicipitaceae > Metarhizium > Metarhizium acridum. Next base: position 321,013 of record NW_027094047.1, on the reverse strand, counting down.
ATTTATAATAAAATATATTTTTATTTTATTTTATTAATATTAACTATTAATATAATCTCTTTATAATTCTTTAAGAGATTAAGTATTATAAGAATAAAAGCTTTTATTATTATATCTTTTAAGGTTTTTATTATTATTTATTAAGCTTTATCTTATTTTTATTTTATATTCTTTCTTAATAATTTAATAATTAAGCTTATTATTTAAGTATATCTTTTATTTTATACTTTATAATAATTTATTAATCTTTAAAAGAACCTTATATTCTTTTAATCTTTATATATTTTTTACTTTAAAATCTTAAGTATTTTTACTTTAATAAGCTTTTATTTATATATCTTATAAATAAATTTTATTATAATAATTATTTAATAATAGAACTTTAATTTTAATATTAATATAATATAATTTATTAGCTTAAAGTTTATAAGTACTTTATTAATATTAATTAAATATTCTAGTATAAATTTTCTTACTTTTAATAATATCTTTTTATTATTATAAGTAATAATAAGTTCTTTTATTATTATATTACTTATAAAAGAAGCGTATATATTTAATATAAAATTATATAAAATTCTTTTTATAATTCTTAAAAATAAAGCTATTAAGTTTACAGCTTTTTGTAATTATATATATAATTATAATAAACTTATTAATATAAAAGTTATAATTATATTTTTACTTACTTTTATAAGAGTTATTTAATTATAACTTAGAAGTAAGTTTATAATAAAAAGAATCTTATATATATTAAATCTTTTATTAAATTTATTTACTTTTAATAAGATATAAGTATTTATTATAGACTAGCTATACTATACTACTATAAGTATACGTTTTTAGAAAGTAAAAATAAACTAAGAAGAAAGAGAAAGAGAAAGAAAGATTTCCCTTTTCTTTCCTCTCTTTATATCTTTACTTAACTTATAAATTATTTAGGTTAGGTTTAAGCTACCTTTATATTAGGTTTAGCTTAGGCTTAAGCTACTAGCTTAAGCCTATAATAGTATTTTATATTATAATCTTTGATAATTAATTATTAAGAGAATGAAATATACTTTTTTATTGTTTTTTCTTATAAGAAAGTAAAAATTCTAATATAACTTATAGCTTTCTTTTAAATACTTATATTTTATCTTATTTTTTAATAATTCTATTAATTTAATTTAAAGTTCTAGTAATATAAAAATTAATTGAACTCTTTATACTTTATATTTAATTATTTTAATAACTTAAAAGAGTATAATAATAGAATTTACTTTATTATAATAAAATAAGTTTTACGTAAAAGTAAGTTTATAGTTTTTAAGAATTATTTTAAAAATATAAACTTTCTTTAATTATAAAAAGTTTTTAATTTCTTTAAGTATTTAATTAAATATCTTTTAATTTACTTTAAATTCTTTTAATTATTTAAAGAATTTTCTTATAATATATTTTAAGTATTTATTATTTTTTTTAACTTAATCTTTAACTTATTTTTATTTTTTAGTTTTTTAATTATAATTACTTTTTAAAATAACTTATTTAATAAAATATTATCTTTTAATTATACTTTATTAGCTTTTCTCTTATATATAATATTTACTTAAAAATTAATTACTTATATCTTTTATAGCTTTTTATTACTTTTATTTACTTACTTTATTTTTAATATACTTTCTTAACTATTAAAGCTAAAATTTTCTTTCTTTTTTTAATAAATAAAAAAATAAACTCTTCTTTAAGTTCTTCTTTTAATAGCTTATAAAATTTATTATAAGTATTAAATTCTTTATTAAAGGTTAAAGATATATAAATAGCTCTCTTTTCTCTCTCTTTTAATATCTTTTTTAATATTGTTATATTATTTCTTTTATTATATTTAACTTACTATTAATTTATAATTCTTATTTTTTTTAATCTTTTTAATTAAGCTATTAATTAAGATTTTAATAACGTTAAGTTTATAATTAAAGTAATTAACTTATATATTAACGTATATAAAATTATAAAATATATTTAATAATTTAACTTTACTTTTATAAAGTTTTATTTTTAAGAATAAGTTTCTCTTATGATTTATAATTTATATAATAATATTAATTACTTATAAATTAATTAATATAAATTTTTTTTTATATATTTTAAGTTTATTTTAATTATTAAAAGTTAAGCAAATTAATTAATTTTTAATATATTCAATTATTATTAAATTTATTTTAACTTATATTATAATGATTTAATTATTATTTAACACTTATTTTAATATATTTAACTTACTTAAATTAAATAAAGCTAATATCTTATTATATATTTTTTATATTTAACGTAATATAAGTAATACTTAATTATATTTAACTTTATTTAATATTTTGATATTAAGTAAATAATAGTTTTTTACTTATATATTCTTTTATCTTTTTAATATCTTTTAATTATTGAAATTAAATAATTTTAAAAGTTTTAATATTTTTATTATAAGTAAATAAGTTTTTAATTATATTTTATTAATTATATTTAATATTTTTTATATAATTAATTTTATTACTTAAAATATAATATATATAATATTAAATTTATATTAAATAAGTAACTCTTTACTTTTTTTATTATAATTAAATAATACTTAAGTAAATCTTATAAATAATATACTTAAAATTAATAAAATATAAATAATATTTAATATAATATATAAATAAATTAAAGTTTATATATTTTTAAGGTAAAAGTAAATTCTTATTTTTATATATATATATATAATTTTATTAAAAAATAAGATTATAAATATATTTTTTATAAGTATATATATCTTTAAATTTACTTAAAAAGTAAACTTTATATTAATAATATTTTCTTATAGGCTATTATTTATTAAAATATATATAAAAAATACTCTCTTATAATTAAGTTATACTTATAAGTATAATAACTTTTACGTATACTTTAAAATCTCTTTAAGTTATAAAATTAAGTTTACTTAAAAGTTAATTTAATAATTAATTAATTTAAGTATATTTTAAAGCCTTTTTATAAGTAATACTTAAAGTTTTACGTTTACGTTTATTAAAAGTATATTACTTTTTTTAATTAAGATTTTTATTATATTTTAATTATTTTTAATATAATTCTTTATAATTAATATTATATTAAATATTAAAATTACTTAATTTAATTTTAAAGTATTTTTATTTATAAATTTAATAAATTTCTTTAAAAGAGTTATTAAGTTTTTATTATATTATTTAACGTTATTAATATTATTAATATAATTATTAATTTTATTTCTTATTAAAGTTATAAGGCTTAAAAGTAATTAATATAAGTTTTTTAATAAAACGTTAATTTTCTTAAAAAGTATTTCTTTATATAATTATATTATAATTCTTTTAATTAAATAATTTCTCTTTAATTATATTATTTATACTTACTTATTAATCTTATCTTTTTTAAGTTAATTATATTTAACTTAACTTTATTATTTTAAGTTATAATTTTACTCTTTTTATTTTTATTTTTAATATTATTTTAATTATTTTTAAGTTTTACTTACTTATATATATTTATATTAACTTAAAGATTAACTTTAAATTTAAAATTTTAAGTTTAAGTACTTTTTATTATATATATTTTAAATATTATAATTATTATAATAAATAAGAGTTTGATTAAAGATAAATTATAAGAATTACTTGTTTTAAGTATTTACTTAAATATATTAATTTATTTTAACTTTTTTTATAATATTTTAATCTCTTTTTATAATATATTTTATTTCTTTAATAAAGTATCTTTAAAGTATTTTACTTAATTTAAGTATATATAAATATATATATTTAAAAATAATTTAACTTAAAGTATAATAAGCTTTTTTATATAGCTTTTAGTAATAAAAAATTAAAATAAAAGTTATAATAATATAATATATTTTTATACTTTAATATTAATTATAAGAATATATATATTTATATTATATTAAGTAAAGTTAAGTATTTAATAATACTTTAAATAAAAGTATTTCTTAAGAAAATATTTTATATTATTATAATAATAATATTAAATCTTTTAATATTCTTTTATATAAATATAATTAATTTTAAAGTAATTATTAATATTATTATTATTTAATTTTTTACTCTTAAATTAAATATAATTAAATTAAATTAATTTTTAATTATTTTAATTAAACTTATTACTTTCTTAAAATAAGTTTTTTTAATATTATTTAAGTTATTCTTTTAAGTTAATTTATCTTTTAACTTACTTAATTAACGTAATTTTTATTTCTTTAAGTTACTCTATAATTTTATTTATTTAATTAAAAGAAAAATTAATAATAAAGTTAAATTCTTTACTTTTTCTTTAATTTTTATTTACTTTTTAATTATAAATTTACTTTAATATAAGCTTTACTTTTTATAATTATATAAGTTACTTTTAAAAATACCTTTTATTAATTTATAAATAATCTTTAAAATATACCTTTAATTTTAAAGTAAGTACTTTAATTTTAATATAATTAAGTTATAATTTATAAGTTTAAGCTTAACTTATATATACTTATTTAATTTACTTTAAAGTATAATATACTTCTTTAAAATAATTTTACTTTATAAATACTCTTTTTTATTTATAAAGCTTATAATTAAATAATTAAGTAAAGCTTTATATAAGATATTTAATTAAAAAATAAATTTTATTTATATAAAAGATTTAACTTTACTTTATAAGCTTTAATAAAAATATAATTAATAAAAAGTCTTAAAAATCTCTTTTAAATATTAAATATTAAGACTTTTTAACTTATTTATAATAATTTTCATTTAATTTTAATTAATTATATTATATTATAAAAGAAGTTTTTTCTTAGCTTTATTTTAATTATTAATAATTATAAGAGTTTTAATATCTATTCTTTTAAGAAAAGTAATATTATATTTTAATATTTTTATTTACTTCTCTTTTAAAATAATTAAAATAATTATTTTCTTTTTAAATTTCTTTAAAAAGTTAAAGATATTCTTTTTATTAAAGAGTTTAACTTTAAAGGCTTTTTAAAATATAATTAAAATTTCTTATTTACTTAAATTTTTTTTAAGAATTTTAATAAATCTCTTAAAATTAAAGCTTATATTAATAAATAAAATAAGATTTTATTAGCTTATAACTTTAAATAAGTTTTTATTATAAGTTATAATAAAATTAATTAATTTTAAAATATTTAACTTTTTAATTATAAGCTTTTCTTTCTTTAAGTTAAATTTTTAAAGAGAGTATTATTAATAAAAATATAAGTTCTTTATAATAACTTCTTATTAATTAATAATAAATAAATTAATAAAATCTTTTCTTTTAAATTCTTTTTAATTATTTAATTAATTATATTTAAAAAATATTTATTTTAATTTACTTAACTTAAAAATAAGCTTTTATATCTCTTTTAAAAATAATTTTATTATAAAGATAATTTTATAAGTTAAAATAATAAACGTTATAATATTATTTCTTAGAATTAATTATAAGATTATAATTATTAAAGATATTATTATAAATATTATATTCTTTTAATTAATTAATTAATTCTTTCTCTTTTTAATTCTTTTTTAATTAATTTAAGTTATTTTAATAAAAGTTTTCTTTTTAATTATAAGTTTATTGATATTTAAAGAGTAAGTATATTTTTATTTTAATTAAAGACCTTTAAAATAACTTTTTTTTTTAACTTAATTATAATAATTTTTATTTTATTATAATTTCTTTTTACTTAATTAAATAATTTAAATTATCTTTATAATTTACTTATAATTTCTTTTTTAATTTTAATTTATTTTATTATAATTATAATTCTTTTATATTTTATTAAACGTAAATATTATTAGGCTTTTATATTTATTTAAATTTATTTTTATAATAATTAAAAAGTATCTTTTATAAGAGATTAAATAATTCTTTTTTAATAAAAATATTACTTAAATAAAACTATTATTTTTATTAGCTTAAATATAATATATATATATATTAATAATTTTATACGTAATATTATAACTTAATTACTTTTTAATTCTTATAACTTACTTTTTAAAGCTAATAAAATTCTTAAATAAGTAATAAATTAATTTAAATAAAGTAATTAAATACTTTTAAAATATTAATAATTTTAATTATACGTATTATAAGTTATAGCTTATTATAAGTATAAATAAGTAATTAAATAACTTAAATAATTTAATTATATAATATAAGCTTATATAAAATTAATTAAAAGACTTAATAAAATATTAATAAAAGACTTTATAAAATTAATTATAAAGGTAAAACTTATTAAATTAAAGACTTAAGCGTATATTTATTCTCTTATACTAGTAATATAGCTTTAATTAAATATACTATTTAATTTTCTTTAACTTATAAGTATAAATACTACTATATACTAGGTAGATTAAGGTTAGGTTAAGTAAAGGGAAGTAATAGCCTTTATAGTATATACTACCTATTATCTTTAGGGGGTAATAAAGCCCTCTAACGGCTCCTAGTAGACTAATAACGGGGTTCTCATTAATATTTTAATATTACGTCTAGCAGCTAAAGCATTTAGTATCACATAGCCAGTCGGTACAGTGTTTAATAATGTCCGAAAGACCTGTTATTTCGTACGCTAGACTCTTAGTATACTGTTTTTAGAGCATTACAAGCCGGTCAGCTTTGTCCTGGCCTGGAGTAAAATGCACGCGCACAGGCAGGCGATTTAGGCAAGAACTAATAGTGTTAGGGAGGGAAGTGGGAAGGGCTGCACGACCGGAGACTACGCGGCCGAATACAACGTCCTGGCAGCTTGTAACGGAGCTAAGGGCCGAAGCGCAAGCTAGAGTAAAAAAGGAAGCCTGCGTAATACTAGATGGTGTTTGAGGCATAGGAATGGAGCGTATAAGAATGGTAGGCGGGCCATTCTACGTGGCTACTATTGAGGTGGATGGTATCGTAGTTATTAAGGAGTTCCACAGCATTCCGCTCTAGTAGGCGTAGCTTTCAGACTTGCGAAGTTGGATGTGACTAACGAAGCATCTGAAGTCATGGAATTTTTTAATTGAAGAACCATCGTAGAGGCTGGCTACAATCTAGGTGGTTTGACTCAAGCTAATGCCGTCGTAGACTGCATGCGACAAGCTGAAGACGAGTCTAGCCTTTCCTTTTCGTCCGCTAATAAGCTTAAAGTTAATTGAAGGGGCTCCGAGAGACCGGTAACACCGTCTCTTCTTGTACGAGCTTGTTGAACTCAGATTTGATGGAATCAACTTCTGTAATAACGTCGACGACGGATTCCCACGAATCAAAGACAACCTAGAAGAATGATCCCCCGAATTAGATAAAGGCTGTTTGATAGATATCGTAGTAAACAACTATAATAAACCATGTCTATAATAATTCTATAGCGATATTCGAGTTTTTACGATAATTCCCGGTTATTTAAGGTTTTTCCCTAATAAATTATTAAACTTAAGTTACTTATAATATTATTAACCTTAAGCTTAATTACTATATATTTTAATATTTTTATTATTTTTAAGCCTTTATTATAAAAGCTAAATTTTATAGCCTTTAATTACGTCTTTCTTTTTTTAAAATTATATATACCTAGTAATTAATTAGGGAAATTAGAGCTACTTAATAATATTTAATACTATAAGCGCTAGCTAAAAGATATTATAGACTAGCTATACTATACTACTATAAGTATACGCCTTTAAAAAGTAAGAATAAACTTAAGAAGAAAGAGAAAGAAAAAGAGAGGTTTCCCTTTTCTTACCTCTCTTTATATCCCTATTTTACCCGTAAATTATTTAAGTTATAGTAGGTTATTAAAAGCCTACGCCCCTCTTATTTTTAAAATATATAATAAAATTACAGGGAAAAGTAAATTTTAAAGTCTTTTACTTTAAAATTAACTAAAAAAATATATAAAAATATATAAAAATATTATAAAGAATATTATATAATAAAAATATTATTTAATTTATATATTTCTTATATTAATTAAGGCTATAATTTCAATTATTTTATTTAATTATATATAATTTTTTAAAAATATAAAAAAACTAATATTTTATTAAAAAAATTTAAAAAAAATTAATTTTTTAATATTTTAAAATTAAATATATAATTAAATAAAATAATTGAAATTATAAGCTTTAATAATATAAAAAATTAAAAAATTAAATTATATTTTTTATTTTTTACTATTTTTTTATTATATATATAAAGCCTTTTATTTAATTTTAAAATAAGAGTGTTTTTTTCCTTAATATTTTACTATATATTTTTATAATAAGAGGGGCGTAGACTTTTAGTACCTTACTATAGGTTCAAGCTACCTTTATAATAGATTTAGCTTAGGTTTAAGCTAATAGCTTAAGTTTATAATATATCTCTTTACTTATTTAAGCTCTTATAGTATTTAATCAATAGTTATATAAGGCGTGTTATACTCTCTTTTTACCTCTTATATTTATTTATTTTTATTACTTTATAAAAGTAATATAAGTTAAGTATAAATTAATTCTCTTATAATATTTTCTTTTTATTCTTTATAATTCTTATTTTTACTTTTACCTTAAAATAATTTTAAATCTTATTATACGCGTTTCTTTATAGTATTTATTTATTAAGTACTTAAATTAATCTCTCTTTTATTCTTATATTAACTTAAAAGAAGAAAAGTAAATAATATAGCTAATACTATTAATACTCTTTTACCCCCTTTTACCTTACGTTTTAAACGCTATTAAAAAGAGTATTAATATTAAAGCCTTTTAAGTTAAATTTACGCGTAAGTTTTTCTTTATAATAAAAAAGTTCTAGTTTATACTTATTTATACTTACGTTAATTTTAATTTAATTTAAATAATTAACTTTTTTATTAAGTTTTATTAAAACTCTTTATTTATAGCCTAATAAGCTATTATTCTTAGTATATCTCTTATAATTATTATTTATTATAAAAGTATTATTATTTATTAGAATTTAACATATTAAGTAATAATTATAGATTTTTATTATAATTAAGCTAGTATTACTTAAGCTTTTAACTAGTTTATTAATAATTAACGTTTTAATTATAAGAAATATATTACGTAAATAAATTATCTTAAAAGAGTAATTAAATCTATTAACTTATCTTTTATTAGCTATAATTAACGTTTTATTTACGCTTATAATATTATTTTATTAGAATTTTCTTTTATTCTTTTTAATTTTATTACTTACTATTAGCTTTTTAAATAGTCTTTTAATAATTCTAATAAACTTATTTTAATTAAGAATCTTTATCTTATTAATTCTATTATATTATTAATTACTTTATTTCTCGCTTAATTACACTTTTATCTTTTATAACTTAATAGCTAATTACCTTTACTTCTCGCTTAAATATACTTTTACCTTTTATAATTAAGTAATTAATTACACTTATTTTAAAGCTATAATATCTCTTTAAGAGTAAAGAGTTTAATATTAATTAAAACTAGTATTTTAATAATTTTTTATTAATAAATAAAGGTAAGAATAAGTATAAGAGAAAGGCTTTTAATTATTTTTAAAATACCTTTAATTAAGCTTTATCTTATAATCTTTTCTCTTATAAAATTAGCTCTTATACTTATAATATATTATTCTATTAAGGTTTTGTTTTATACGTTAATAATATTAATATTAATAGTTTTACTTTTATTAATATTACTTTAAGCTTTTAATTTAATTTTAATTTACGTGTCTTTTATTAAAGGTTTACTTATTTATTAAGTGTATTAACTTTATTAATTTATTTAATTTAAGCTTTTTCTTATTCGCTTAATTTAAAGCTAAAAACTTTAATAATTTTCTCTAAATATTACTTTTATTTACTTTAATATAAGTTTTTATTACTTTTTATTAGTAATTTATTTAATCTTATCTTTTAGCTAATAAAAATTATTTCCCTTTATTATTATTAGTTTATAATAATTTAAACGTTACTTTATATAAATATCTTATATTTAAATTAGCTATATATTAGCTCTTTTAATTATATTAATTACCTATTAAATAAGGTATTTTTTTTTCTTTAATTATAATATTTATAATTAAGTAATTTAAAAAATTTATTAGCCTCTTATAGTCCCTTTACTTATATAATTTAAAGCTTTTAAATTATATTATTATTTTTATTACTTTTATTTTAATTTATTATAGGTTCTTATTACTTTTTTTTTTAATATATAAGTATTATTATAATTATAATAATTTAAGCGTAATATAAAGGTAATATAAAGTTATTATTTTACCTTATATTTCTTTATTAGTTTTTAAAATACTTTAATATTATTATCTCTTATATATTTTTTAATAACTTTTAAGTTAATTATATATAATTTACTTATTTTATATAAGCTTTTTATTTCTTATTTTTTTTAATACGTTTTTTATTATAAGAATTTTCTTTACCTTAAATTCTTTTATTAATTAATTACTTATTTTATTATTTATTTACGTTAACTTAAAGCTTAATTTAAAGTCTTATAACTCTTAAAATAAACGTAAATTATAAGCTATACGTTTTAAGAGATTAACGTAAAATATTAAATAAATATTACTTAAAACGTTTAATCTTATTATAAGTAATATTAATATATTTATAATCTTATATTTTATTATAACTTAATTTAGCTTTTTACTTAATTAATTTATTTTAATATTTTATAGGTTTAATTAAATATTATCTTTAATCTTAAACTTTTTATTAAGTATTATTATTTACTTATTAAGTTTTAAGTATATTATTTAATAAATATAATTATAACTTAAGTTAAGTTTATTTCTTTTTATAAGTAATTAATAAATATTATTACTCTTTTTTTTATTAAGATCTTTAATTTTTATATATAAGATAACTCTTAAATTATAATTATATTAAATTTATATAAGGCTTTATTTAAACTTATTTTAATTATAATTAAGTCTTAATTATTTAAAGTTAATTAATAAGTTATAAGATATTTTATTTAATTAAATTTTATTTAAATAAAATTATAACTTAAAGAATTACTTATATCTTTTAATTTACGCGTTTTATATTATTATTTATTTATAAGTAATATACTATAAAAAAAAGCTAAGTTATTTTTATAAGTTTATAAAGTATTATTTAAAATTTATTAAGCTAATTTAACTTATAATTTATAATAATTTATTAAAGAAATTTATAAAACTATTATTAATATTACTTAGAACGTTTTATATATATCTTAACTCTTATTAACATTATAGCTTTTAATTATATATATTTAAATAATTAACTTATAATAATTATTAAATATTTAATATTTCTCTTTTTATAAGTAAAAAGATTTATTATAAAGTTAATTAAAATTTATAATTAATATTTATTTATAATTAAAATTAATTATAAGAGTCTTTATTAAAGCTACTTACTTTTATATCTCTTATAATAATAGTAATTATATATAAATTATATAATATCTTAAAATATTCTCTTTTAATAATAGTTCTATTAAAGTAACTTAAAAATATTAATTTTTTAAGGTAATTTACTATTAAAAAGTTATATACGTATTATATAAGTGTTATTATAAGTAGCTTTTACTTTAAGGCTTACGTATAGCCTTAAAATAATAGTATTTTATATATAAAAAGAGTATAATTTATAATTTATTCTTATATATTTACCTTTTTAAGAAATCTTTAAGTATTCTTTTAAATAACTTTAATTTAATATATTATTATCTTATTCTTATATAAGCTTTAATTTTATAAGCTTTAAAGATAATAATTATTAAATATCTTTATTTTTAGTAATAAGTTAATAATTTTATTAGCTTTTTTTTTATTATTAACTATTAAAGCTAGGTTACTTAATAAAGTAAGTAATATATTTATTAGCTATATAATACTATTAAAGTATAATAGAAAGGTATTTTAATTTTAGTTTTTTTAAAAGAGTATATTAAAGTATTATACTCTTATTTTAAGTTTATAATAAAAGTAAAAGTTAAATAAAAAAAGTATTTTTACTTAATATACTTATCTCTTTAATATTTTCTTTAATAAAATAAAGTATTTTAAGTTTTTATAATTTATAAGAATTATAAATAATTATATAATACTTTAAAGTTTTATTAATTAAGCTTTTAAGTAAAAAATAATAATTAAGAGTTTCTTATTATAAATAATATAATTTCTTTTTAAAGTTATAAGCCTTATAAAGTAATAAATTATTAAATAAAAAATACTATTATTAAATTATAATAAGTATCTTTTAAGAGTATTAATTAAGTAATTTACCTTTATAATTATTTTCTTTATAAGATTTCATTATTTTAAGATTAAGTATAATATAAACGCTTTTTTTAAAGACTTAAAGATACTATTATAGTTCTTAAATTACTTCAATTAAATACTATTTTTTAATAGCTTTAAGAGTAAGTTTATAAGAGATCAGAAATTTAATATAAAGTTTTAATAAAAGTTTATAAACCTTAAAAATCCTTAAATCTCTCTTTAATATATAAGAGGTTTTTAGCTATATATTACCTTTATTTTCTTTAAGTTAAGTTAAATTTCTTTACTTATATAAATAATAAATCTAAGATATTTTACCTTTTATACGTAAAAAGTGTATTTCTTAATATTTAAGTATAGCTTTATTATATAAAGTCTTATTAATATCTTATAAACTTTTTATATATAATCTTTTTATAAGCTACTTAAGTAAATTAGAATATTATTTAAATAAGCTATTATAAAGTCCCCTAGTATTTTTCTTAAGGTATTATTAATATAACGTTAAAATATTATAAGAGCGCTTATTAGCTTAAATAAGTATATTAATTACTTAAATAATTTAAATTTAATTTAAAACGTTATTAAATACTTCTTTTTTAAGGTAATTTAAAGCTTATAAAATACTAAACGTATATTTAGCTTTATAAATTACTTAACTTTAAAAAGAGATTATAGTATTCTCTTAATTAATAAAAGTAAGTAATAGTTTTACATAACTTTATTTAAAGTATAATAATTAATATAAAACTATTAGCTTTTATTAGGCTTTTTTATAAATAAAATTAAAGCTATTATTAATAAAAAGCTTACGTAAATTTAGCTTTTATTTATTAAATTTATAACTTATTTCTTAATTTGTAATAGATATTTACGTAATATATTATAAAGTAATACTTATAATAACTTAAAGTTAAAGCTATTTAAGCGCTTCTTTAATTATATATAATAGTTTAATTACCTTTAATATAAGAGAAGTTTATTTACTTTTTCTTAATTAAATAAGTTTTAAAAGTCTTATAGCTTATTAAAAAGCTATAATATTTATTCTTACTTTTAATTTATCTTAGCTTTTTATACGTATAAAACTATTATTATTTTACGTAAGCTTATAATAATAAGATAATACTTTTTCTTTTTTCTTTAAGCTTATTAAATAAATCTTATAAATATTAATCTTAATATTATTATTATAAGGTTTTATATTACTTAATTATTAAATTCTTTAATTATTAGGTTACCTATAATACCTATTATAAGCTCTCTTTTAATTAATTACACGTATATATTATAGCGTATTATTTAAAGTATCTCTAATATTACGTTTTAAGTAAAACTTAATATTATATAAGCTATTATTAGGAATTTTTAATTATTTATATTTATTATAAATTATATTAAATAAAAGATTATAAAGTATAACTCTTATTATATTACTTTATATTACTTAGTTTTTATTATTATACGTATTTATTATTATTATTTTAATAAAATTTACTTAAAGCTTATACGTTATATAAATTTTTTACTTATTATTACGTAATAATTATAGCTTATATTTACTTAAGTATTTATAAACTTTAAGAAGTTACTTAATATAAAAATTAAAAGAGATAATATATTTATTTTTAACTTAATTTTCTTTAACTTTTATTTTTTAAATAAAGTACTTTTTATTTTATAATTATTATTATATTATAATACTTTTATTAAAAGACTTATTATAAGAGTATATAATTTTTTAATTACTTATTATTCTCATTTAAATTATTAATTATATTTTCTATTATAACGTCTCTTATATTAAACGTTTATAGCTATTATATAAGTAAAAGAGTATATTTAAATATATATTACTTTATTAATTTATAATAAATATATTTTCTTTTCTTCTTTTATTAATTAATTACCTTTTTTAAAATCTAATAACTCTTTTCTTTCTTTTAATCTTAAAGTAATTTTAACTTATATTTCTCTTAAATTTAATTTAAAACCTTATTTTTATTATATTTATTATTAGTATATCTTTATTTATTAATTATTTTATTTTTAAGGGAATTACTTTATTTTACTTATTTTAAAACTTTTCTTTTAATTATAAGAATTTAATATTAATAATTATATTATAAAGCTAAGCTATTATTATATTATATTTAAAGCGTAATATTTTCTTACTTATAATTTCTTTTTATATACGCTTATTTAAAGCTTATTATAATTTTATAAGCTTTATAAAATCTACTTATAATATCTCTTTAATAAGTATAAAGCATTAATTATAGTATAGTTTTATAGTTTTATAGTTTTTATAGTTTTTATAGTTTCGAATATAAAAAACTATATTAAATGTAATAAAATACTTATAAGATTATGAGTTTTACGAATAACTAGTATAAATTCTATATTATAAGCTAATATAAAAAAAGTGGGTCTTCTATACTATTATAAGCTTAAAACTTTAAAAACTACATTTTATAGTTTTTATAGTATAGTATAGTATAGTGTGTTTTTAAAAAATTACATAATCTAGTTTTTAAGCTTATAATAAGCTAGAAGGACCCACTTTTTTAAAAAAGCTAATTGGTTATAATATTAGCTATTTTATGTATTTATTATTATAATCTAAGTATTTTATTAGATTTATTATTAATTATTTAAGCTTTTAAAAAAATGAAAATATAGTTTTCTTATTAATACTTTAAATAAGTATAAGCTTATTCTTAAATTAAATAAAAACTTAATAAATAACTTATTTTAATACTATTATATTTAATTTAACTTAATAAGTGTAATCTTCTTTTAATAAAAGTTTAAATATATAAATAATAGGTATTTTAAGAATTAAAATAAGTTATAGCTTTTTATTTTACTTAATTTAAAGAATAAAGCTATATAATTCTTTACTTTATTAAAGAGATTTTAATAAATAAAGACCTATTAATTATAAGAGCTATTAATAAATTATATATCTTTAATTAATTTATATATTATAAGTTTCTTTTAAGCTTTAAATACGTTCTTATTATTATTAAAAGAGGTTTTTATTAAAATTAGTTTTATTTTATTAAAGTATTATTATTAACAAATATTCTTATAATAAGTATAACTTATATTACTTAATTTTATAGGTTATAATATTATTTAAAGAGTTAATAGAGTCTTTTAACTTAAGTATTTACAATCTTTTATAATATTATAAAGTTAAATAAAATACTTTTACTTAACGTAAAAGCATTAAATATAAGTAAATTTTATTTTATATTAAATATTACTTTATTAAGGTTATTTATAATAAAGTTTATTCTTTATTATAAATTAATTATATTATATTATTATAAGTATATATCTTTAAAAAGTAAGAATAAACTTAAGAAAAAAGAGAAAGAAAAAGAAAGGTTTCTCTCTTCTTATCTCTCTTTATATCTTTATTTAACCTATAAATTATTTAAGTTAAGTTTAAGCTACCTTTATAATAGGTTTAGCCTAGGCCTAAGCTAGCAGCTTAAGCCTATAATAAAGAATTAGAATAACCGCTACGAGGCTCTTTTAGCTGCGACACGCGATACGTATTAAATCGAGCCCTTTTTCACCCGCGTTAACGGGCGCGTTAACGAGGGCCGCGATAAGCTTTAATAGCTTTAATAGTAGCTTTAACAGCGGGTTTAATAGCGGGTTTAGCACGATTAGCAGGAAGCTCGTAACGCGGTAGAAAAAAAACATAATCTCTGTATATATACCTTATAATATTATCACATATTTACCCAGTAAATTTAGTTAAAGGTCTAAGCCTTATAATAGTCGCATCCTTAATAATAGTCGCCTAATAACGATAAAAAAGCCTTACGAAAGATATCACTATAGATCTAGTTTACTGTAGTCTGTAGGTCTTTGTAAATCTAGATGAGACGGCGCTCATCTATAATCTAGTTAAAGTTAATGTAACCGTAGAACTATAACCGTTAAGGTGAATAAAGATTATCTCGAGGATAGTAGACTGCATATCTGTAGCAAGCAGAATATCAATAAACTTACCGTGGCCACATTAGATCTGCGGCACAAAACCCTGATGCCAACGAGCGAGTTGTCCTAGGGGTAGGCAAAGCGGGCGAGAATGACTACTTAAGTTAATATATGTCAAGTAGATTATTAAGCCTAGCACCTAAGCCTTCATTACACCCTTCGGGGGAGTCTATCTATTAGGAGCTGTATACATGAGCGCTGTAACCTATATTACCCCATAATATAATAGACACACATTTAGGCTACTATACTCTCGTATATAATTTACGTTATAATTAAATGGAAATTACAATATATTATTATTTTCGCGTTTTTTTCGCGTTAAATTATAACTTAATTAAGGGCATCGTAATATACGGGATTTTTAGTAGCGTATAATAAGGTAATTATAGTACATTTTCTCTTTAATATTATTAACTATATTATTAAATTTATTAATATAGTTAATTAAGCTCTTAAATACCTTTACTATAACTATTTCTACTATTTTTTAATTATTAAAATAGCTACTTTTATCCCTTTTATTAATTATTATAATAATTCTATTATACTAAGTAGTAAGGCTTACAATTACGTATTACACGTCTTTATAATAACCCTTTAAATAGCCTAAATTAATAGCTAGCTTAATAGAATATATACATTTTAAATAAAACACTAAAAATCACGTTTTAAACGAATTAAACTCTTTTAATACTACTATTACTTAATATTATTAAATTTTAAACCTATTATTAAGCGCGTTTTTTAAAAATAACACGTTACTATTTTTTTATGTGTAAAACACACTAAGGGGTGTAGGTTATAGAGTCCCCGACTAAATCGGGCTAGTCATATGCATACAGCGCTCATGCATACAGCTCCCAATAGATGGACTCCTTCGGGGACCTTGCCGGGGGCCGCCTGCGGCGAGCTCTGGCCTGCGGCCGCTTTTACTGTGGCCGTTATTGCTAGTGGCGTTTGTATATTAACTAACTACCAAGAGTATGTTTTCTTAGACTAATTAAATGCTTAAGAATGCTCCTATTATATAGTAAATTAAAGAGGTAAAGCGGAAAGCTACAGCTAAGCTAAGCTTACTTGCCCACGTTTGGTAAAGTCTACTCGGCAATCAATTTAATCCCGCTTTGCGTAATTATATCTCTCTTACTGCAAGCGTTCGGGTCTGCGGTATCCGACGAAATGCAGGGCATCTGTTCGCGCTCATACACATATCCAGCTCTCTCTTCTAGTAAGAGGCCGGCGATCCGGTCTTTGGTAAGAATATCCGCAACAGTCAGCGGAATTCCCCTGTCGCGAGAAATCCAGGCTAGTCGCATGGCACTGATAGAGTCACCACCAAGCTGAATGAAGTTGTTGTCCATGCCAAAGGAATTCTCATCCCACGCTATAGCGTCTCCGAGAGCACCAAGCACATGGTATTCAATCTCCTCAAGCTCGATGCGCTGCGCACGAATCTTGATTTGTGCATCCTTGCGCCTAACAAACACCAGACTTCCATCTTCCTCGTATCAAACTAGGTCGCCCGTACGGTATATACGTCCATGAAGGCCAGCAAACCCAGGACCCCTTGTTAGCCATTCCGGGTTTCTTACAAATGATGCCTCGGCTTTATCTGGGTCATTGGGATATCCCTGGCCAACGAGGGGTCCCTCGAGCCAGAGCTCGCCAATATCACCAATAGCCGCCAGCGACTTGCCGTGCTCTGGTTCAACAATCCACGTTCGTACCCCTAGACCTTCACGGGGCTACGTAAGTTAGGATGATTTGGGGTTGGATGAGGTCCGTGAGCATTTGCAGACGGCCAATGGGTAGCGTATTATCCAGCACAACCGAGATGCCGGAAGCTTTCATGACTGCTATTTGGCAGGCAGATTCCACTTAGATTTCTCAAAGAACAGCGGTACAATGCGTTAGAGGCTTGTGGGAAGATTAAAACTGGATCAGTTCGGGTGCAATTCGGGTGGAAACGTCATTCAACCTGCCGTAAGTGAAATCGCCATCCCATGAGCAGATTGCTGCAGCACCGGGCTGTTTCTCAGCGACTTGTCCAAAGATTTGGTGAACCGTCTGGTCGCAGCTCTCCAGAACAGTCTCCGTCCCAGGCCCAGATTTGTTTTAGATCCTCCAAGCTACTGGTATCGAGTCGGGAAAGTGGCTTATCCTGTACACTAGGCGAGGATAGCCGTCTCAAGATGTACTCGAACCTGCCTGCAAGCCGGCAGAACTGGGGTGGGGTTGACACAGCAGAGTCGCAATTGTCGCGAAGGCAAATGCCGTATGACTCGAGGATGAACTCTAGGCAGATGGCATGGTGCTTGAACCGACTAATGTCGTCAGCCCCAGCTCGTTGGGAATAGTGGATTCGAATAGAGTATTTTCTGGGTGGCTGTGTTTGCCTCCCAGTTGAATAGCCATGAGTGATTGGAACTGGCATCCGAGATCACAATCTTCGTTGATGTACCGTATCTGCTGGATTCCAGTTTGCTCGAATGGCATCATATTTGCCGCTTGAATTCGCACTTGCTGGAGGGCATCCTTTACAGGTTTTGAGCGATTTACTGCTAATCATAGTGGCACTGTGACGAATGTTGGTCCGGTGTCTGTGTCAATGCCAGGTACACTGGCTTGCCTGCCGGACACTATAGCACCAAACGAGGCATCGGCGGAATTCGTGATTGTGGACAGTAGGATAGCCCAAGCGAGTCTAATCCGTGTTCCTACCGTGTAGTCGCCATCCGAAACGACGTCGTTGATGCAAAGCTGGAAGCGTTGATCACACCTCGGCTGGTAAGATTTCGAAGGAAATTTCTGTGCGTTGAAACCACTGAACTGGCCTTCCAGAACTCCTTCACCTTCGCCCCAGACTAAATGCAACTCTTGAAATATTTCACAAAACCTTGGAAAGGAGAAGCATCTAAGAGTATTTCATATCCGTAACACTTAACAAGGCATTTGAAGATGAGCGGCGTGAACCAGGCGTTATAGAGGGCATGATAGATGTTCCATGAGAAGCAATCCTCCGTTATTGTTTAAGGCGTTAGAGGCGTGCCAAGGCTAATCTCCCGCACCGAAGCCTCTTCTTCCATTGCACAACGTTCATTGCGAATAGCGACCTGGACAAGGCCATGCGCGGCGAGTTCAACGATCCTGTTCCGGAGAATAGAGTTGAGTTGTACCACTCTCTGCCATGCGATACGAAAGCGGTCAACGTCAAGATCCTTTCTAAACACAAATGTCTGAGTCAAGACATTATGATCTGGGCGTCGGACAGTCTCCGCTAGTAGCCCTGCCTGTAAAAGTGTACAAGGGAAGACGTCTTCAACGTCGCCAGCTTCAATACCGCAACGGTATGCAGCTTAATGCTGTACCTCTTCCCCGGAATGATACTTGTTAATGAGTGAGAAGGGCTCAATTACGGAATGACATAGATTAGAAATTAGATGTTGTGTCTCAATATGCTTTACAGCACTAAGCTTCGGCTACCTGAAAATATCGGCAACAGTAAGCGCAAGGCTTCGCTTTCGCGCTGCGTTGACAAGCCGCCTTCGGCCTACCCGTACTTCCTAACATGAAGGAAACATGGGCAAGATTCAACGGGTTAACTCGTTGTTGTGCTAGTAAAGCAACGCACCCCTCGGGATAAGGGAAACCGTTCATAGATGCTTCATCGGCTACGAGAAGCCGCACTCCCTGAAACTGGGTAGCTCGCTCGAGGTTTCGAGACAATGTGAGGACAAATGTTGCAGATACTTGTCTAACAATGCAGCAAGCCCGTTCGATACACTCTGTAGGGTCGATCATGGCACCTGCCCCGCCAACCTTCATTACAGCCACCACTGACACAGGCACCCACGTGGACTTCTCAGAGTAGATTGGCACAATGACTTCAGGGTATATGGAAAGATAAATTAGTTGGTGAGCTAAGCGAGTTAAAAGCTAGTCGAGCTAGCTGTAAGTGAGTTCTCCATCCCAAGCGGATATAGCAAGGGATCAGGGCATTACCTGAACTCCCCTAGATATAAGATTGTGGAAAAGATCTTGGACGTTCTGGTAGGGTTTTCCATTCGAACCAGAGATACACCGAAGATCGTTATCACTAATAGTGTTAATCTCAGTCAAGATCAAGGAGGTATCGGACAGCGAGCGAAGCTGCGAATCACCGTCTCAAGTTGAGAGAAGTGCCTAGTCACTTGCCTAGTGCTGATGACATAGTCGTCAAAACTAGCAGCCAGGTGAACACCGGAAGCAGATACATTCAGATGCGTGGAGAATACTCGGGGGCGATAGTACGCGTTTGACGTAACGATGGGACTTGGTGTTATGCTTTGGCCCGAAGCATCGTCAATGCTCACAACAGTCTGGAAGTCGGAGGCAAGTGCTAACTCGTCGTTAAGACCGCGCAACCTTTGCGTAGAGAGCCTTGGCAACTCTGAGTAAGTCGTGATTATTGACTGCACTAGATCAAGATATGAAACAACGTGCTGTTTGAGGTCAACCCTCAGCTGCATAGGCGTGGGCTCGAACATGACACTGCTCGCCGTTCCATATTTAGTACCCAGGGGGCAGATTCCCACCGAGATGTCAGTAGATCTAGTATAGCACGCTTGCAGAATGGCCCATGGGGCGAGGACATGCGTGGTCACGTTAAAGTCGTTACGCCATTGAAGGTTGTCAATCATATAAGAAGCTAAGGCATTAATATTCGCCTTGTAAGTCGCACAGGGTAAAGAAGGGAAGTGGCCAGCTTTAATGGTCTTGAACTGATATTTCCATTGATCAAGAGCGGAAGCTTCGCCGGTGCCTAATGTACGATAGAACTAAGCATCATTGAGAGAGTCATAGGCCGTCCTGTCGCCCGACATTTTGGCGCGCGGATCCTGCCGCATTGTGGGGCCAAGGAAACCGATGGCACCATGCAAAGCAGCTTGGATTTCTTGGGCATAACCCAAGGGTGCAAAATCTGTTCGGTATTGGATCATGACTTCTGTGTCGTCCTGGTTGAGTGTGGCAACCAAGACCACGTCGTACTGTGCGCTTGGTCAGAACGAGAACACTTGACTAATTGAAATACTATCTGGACAAGACAGAAGAAAGAAGCTAGCCAGGCCACTTGCCTCGTGCGGATCTTCCTCTATGATCTCGACGAGCTTCATGCCGCCGTCAACGGCACTGGGGCTTCCGCGAGCCTTACAAACTGTAATGTTAGTGTTGAAGAGCTGGGTTACGTAGACCTCGTGTGGTATTTCTGCGAGCGGGAAGTGTTGATTCTCCAGATGCTCGATACTGTACTTGTTAATGGCGGCCATGACATTAGAAAAAGAATCTCCCAGATGAACGCGAGCGATGAGCATGTTGATCAAGGGCGCAACGATGTCCTCAACACCATCAATTGGTGAGTCACGGCCGGACGAGATATAGCCGAAGCAGACTTGCCGCGTGGCTATGAAAAATGAAAGCACAAGGGACCAAGCAAGGTAAGGAAACTCAGAGCGAGTCAGCCCCCTCTGGCGACACATCTCGGAAATGGACGTCGTGATGGTGTTGGGGAGAGTTATGTAGCCATACAGGCTCTTCGGTTGAGTATTTGATGGGCTTAATCCTACATCTCCTGGAAGATTACAAGAACGGACACTAGCAAGATGCTCTTTCCAGTACAGCAATCGATTCGAATCCGATGTACATGTGATATGCTCAACATATACCCGGAAGGGCGTACGCAACGGCAGAGCTTGTCCGGCGTAAGCTTTTTCAAGATCTCGCACAATGATGGGCAGAGACTGGGCATCCATGAGCACGTGTGTCATTTCGAGGCGGCATGCAACATTGCCATGCCGGTCAGTGCAGATGGTGAAGAAACTTTCCGGTTGCGACGGTGCGACTTTGTAACCATAACGGCAGTCTCAGAATCCGTTGCACGGCAAATCAAGCCTGCATTACCGTCATCCAACACGACCTGGACGAATCGACCCGTGTCGTGATTATTTGAGAAGGTAGTAGAGAAGGCCGGATGCGTGCGCAAGACAGCCTTCTAGGCTGCTGTCAGACGAAGGACACAGACAGGCGAGCCGAACGAGACCGCTTTCCAGACACAGACGCTGTGATAGGAGGCTGTGCCAATGTTGGAGCTCATGAGGATGCCCTCTTGCATAGGCGTACAAGGATATATGTCGCGCACATTAGTCTCGTTGATTCCCCATGCGTGCCAGCTGCTTCATGAGCGTGTCCAAGCCAGCATACGAGATGTTGAGCAGGGGAAAATCAGCTAGTGTGTGGCAAGCCGGTTGGTGTTGGGCAAGCTCATGGGCGATGATGCCGAGGGTTTTGACGTACAGATCCAGCCAGCAGGAAATAGCTTTGTGATTTCGCATATGCCTGTGAGACCTTGTCCAGATTAGCAACCGGCCCTCCTGGACGACAAGACTCATGTCGATCAGAGACAGCCGTTGGTAGTCAGGTCCATCGCCGGGAATGGACAAGTTGCGATCAATCCTGTCTTCCAGCTTGAAAATCGATCTGGAATCTTCTAGCTACTGGAATGAGCCTCGGCAATTGAAGATCAGCTCCACAAGCTTGTGCGCTTCGAACGCCGCTTGTCCGGAGATATTATAGAAGCGAGAGGCAAAGTAAGGCCTGCCTTTACCCAGCACTTTCCTACGCGTGTCTTTGGCGACTTTGATCATGTAAAAGATCGAGTTGCCCAGCAGACCATCCAGCTGGATGGGAAAGACGGTAGTGAACCAGCCAACGACCTCAGACTCGGAGTCTTGCATGCCGCTGACCGGCTCACGGCCATGGCCTTCGAGGAATATCGGAGGGGGTCTTCGATCGGGAAAGGTCTGAGAAAAGCAGAAGATGAGCGAGCCCACGAGGATGTCTAGAACTTCTGCTTAAAAACAAGCAATGCTTGCTCCAAGAAGAAGCGCCGTTGCTTCCGGTTCGATAACTGATACATTTAGGATGGAATCCCTAAAAAATAGCTGGCCTGGCGCCACGCCCTAGTACTCAAAGTTTGCCGGAGCGACCTCAAAAGGAAAAACGGCTACTGGGTCGAGTGCTGTAAATCACACCATGCCTGGAAGGAAGAGTTCAGGTGGTGGTGCTACCGTTGGCTGTGAAGTGGTTCCTGTAGATAGATGCCGACTCAACTCGTGCCAAACGACGCGCCAGGAAACGAGGTCCATGACCTAGTGCCAAGTGGTGAGCGCTCATGAGAAGGGTCTGTGGCTCATCGCAGCCCTGAAAGACGTCCACAGCAAATACAGGGTCATTGATAAAGTCCATGGAGGCTTGTCGCTCGTCGACCACTCGTTGCATAGTTGGCCGATCGACGAATTCATGCATTGTCAAAAGGAAAGCGCTGGGACCTGCAGGTGCAACGTCCTGCTGCCAGACCACTGCATCTGTCCGCTTTCGAAATCGGGCGCGAAGCATACTGCGGCGGGTTGAGAGGCTCAGCAGAGCGGAAACGAACTCTTCACGCGTTGTGTCTGGTGTCTCTCTAGCTTGCCAAAAAACCAAGGGTGTAATGTTTGGTACCTTGAGGATTATTCCCAAAAAAAAAAAAAAAAAAAAAAAAGGTTGAATCGGCGTCAAAGCCCAAGGTTTGCTTTCATTTTGCCGTGCCCGGACGCCATTCAAATCGATCCTCTTTTGAACAGGCTTGCTTGCCTGGGCTATGAGCCGAACTGTCCGGAGATGGAGGATGCCGGCGACTTCGAAATATTGTGCAAGCGACAGCGTGAAGCCACTTGCGAGGCCGTGATCGAGTTACCGCCTAACCGTCAACGGTGTAAATACAGAGTCCAGGCTAATACTCCTGGCAAGAAGGTTTAGAACCTTGCTCCAGATTTTCCGGATCCTCTTCTCTGGCGGCAACCTCCTCTTTTACCGGTGACTGAGAATCGAGCCAGGCCGTTTCTAGTATATTTTGGCGCCTACTTCACAAAGTTGTTGGCGATCTACCCTTCCCGTTGGGGTCGTCGGTAGTTTCCCGATGGGTAGAAATGCAGATGGGATCACATAGGGCGGCACCATTTCTGCAGAGTCCAGACGATCTTGGATGCCGTCTAAAAGGCCCTTGATCATCTCCGCAATGATCTGCACATTCCGCCGACTGACATCATCTGTCAAGGCTGGCTCAAGATAGGACTCGATCTCTCCAATCTCAACACGATGGCCGCGGGTCATGATCTGAGAGTCCTTGCGTCAAACAAAATCAAGGCTACCATCTTGTCTGTAACGTACAAGATCTCCGGTGCGGTAGAGGCGTCCAGCCCGCCCGCCGTGGCCTTCGGCACTCGCTACGCTGGGGCAGCCGCGAAGAAGCTACGGTGTACCATCGACAAAGCTCATCGCGTTTAATTTAGATAACCCTGGCCGACGACTGGACCCCCCAGCCATAGTTCTCCAGTTTTCCCGATCGGTGAGAGGCCGGATCTAGGGTGTAAAAGGTCCACGGGTACCCGTGTGGGTTGCTTACCCGTGGGCTTTAGGTAAGTATAGGTAGGAAAAAAAGACTTAAATATATTTATAAGAGAAAATAAAGTACTTATAATTATATATTAAAAATATTAGGTGTTTTTAAGTACTTAAATAAGACTTATATAATTTACCTTATACTTTAAACTTAAAACTTATTATAAATATAATTAAATATTAAAGAGTTAATATTAATTATTATAATTAATTATTATAATTAATTTATTTATTTAATTTATATTATTATATTATATTATTATACGTTTATAAGTATTTATAGGGTACTTATCTTTATATTAGGTTACTCGTAGTATACCTAAACCACTTACATGATAAAATAGGTAGCCCACGAATAACCCAAGAAAAACTTGGATACCCACGGGTGCCCACGGGTACCCGTTTTTACACTCTAGCCGGATCCGTCCAGCTTGACGATCCATGTACAGGTGCCGAGACCAGTGCCAATGCCAATTGTTGAGTCATTGCAATCACCAGGGTTAGTCACAAGTGCGGTACTGACTGTTGGACATTCTGCGGGACCATACGCGTTGATGGTTGAACGAGTAGACAGCTCCTTTACGACCGCGACCTTCCGCGGTTCGCCGCCAAAGTGTATGGTGCGAAGGATAGCAGGAAGCTCGGAAGCGCGAAACCAAGCGACCGAGGGGGTGAGTATGGCGTAGTTGACCTGATACTCGCGGAGTGCCCTTGGAAGGTCTCCCTTTGGTTCGTCGTCTGAAGGAATACAGAGGCAACCCCTGATGGTCAATGAGTGTATCAAGTTCCACCAAGATGCATCGAATGCATAAGACGCGAAATCAAAGACTCGGTCGAATTCTCTGAAATCAAGACGCTCTTGCTGGTTCAGGACCGCACCGATGCAGTTGGCATGTGCGATAACAACGCCTTTAGGAATACCCATGCTTCCCGATGTGAACACAATGTAAAGCCAAGCCGAGGGATCAACCGTGGGAAGGGTAACAGGTGAGGCAGCAGGCCAATGCTGACTTGAGTGGTAACTCAGAATGAACTGAACACTTCCCAGGCACAATTCCCTGGCGTGGTCTGCGTATCCCGGAGAGGTCAAGATGGCTGCAGGCTGCACTAGCTTTGAAATAGACTGGTGTCTCTGCAATGGCAACCCTGCATCGAGCACTGTCGAGGCGCACCCGCATTTCATGACTGCTATCTGGGCAACTGGAACCCACAAGGACTTCTCAATCAAGACAACTATGATGCTACCAGTCCGGATGCCTTGACAGATTATGCCGTTGGCCAGACGAGTTGAGAGATCATCCAGCTCGCGATAAGTCATTTCGCCGTCTTGAGCCGAAACGGCAAGAAGATTAGGATGCTGCTATGCCCTCTTTATGAATGCCTCATGAATAGAGACATTATCGACGCTCCATGGAGCTTGGGAATTCCAAGCCCAGATCTATTAGAGGTTCTAAACGGAACCGACCCTTGGGTTAATAAATGGCATTTCGACGCTATCTAGCGAGCAGATTTTGCTAATAATATACTCGTACTGGCTCACAAGGCACAGTAGCGAGGCCTTATCCGAAGTCTCATCAAGGTCAACTACCCAAGCACGGACTCTTGCTGTCTGTGCACGGCACTTAAGCGCCGTGAGAACTAAGCTTTTTTTGAGTAATAGTTACGAGGAAAGTTTCTTTATATCCCCGTTCCTCGGTAGTTGTGTACTCTTCGTGTATGTCCAAAAAAGCAGGCTCAGCTGTAACTACTAGAGAGTCGATTTTATCTTGAACTTGGCGAGCAACTTCTCTTACTCGCGATTTCTATTGGATGCCTATGTTAAAAGAGTCAATTAATTCGCCAGATACTGATCCGAACATGCTAAATTTGACCGGGACTCCGTGTGAAGAGAGGAGGATGGCCCAAGCAGCACACCCCTCGACAATTGCTGGAGTTCCAGAGCCGAGTCCTTCAATGGCAAGATCGAGTAAAGCGTATCGTTCTTCTCCACATTTATGAGATATAGTAGTTGATAAAGCCCCGACTAGCGATGGACTTTCTGCTGGGCTAAACCACTTACCCCGACACTTGCAAGGTCGTGTGATAAGGACTTGGTCATGATGTGAAAAGAGTTATTTCAAGGCACACTCACTTAATAGAAGAATGCTGGTTTAAAAAAAAACTAGAAATAAAGAAAAATAAGACTGTTTCTTAGACGCTCTCTTAATGAGCTAGTTCACGGGTTCAATATATCATTAAATATACGGATTATCATAACAGCTATTGGTGACTTCATTTTTATGGCTTTAGAAGAGGCTCCAATGAGAGGTATGGTTGCATCTATTACTACAAAACAACGGGTGTTAAGATATTCGTGGCCATAAAACGGTGCTCCCAGGCGTTCAAAAAGCGTCTCCGTCCCAGATGCAGCGCGCCGTAAAAGGACGAAGTCCGACGCCACCAAAGGCCGGCATGGCACACCACCAGCGATTGCTTGTGACGATGTATGTCGACGACCTGCCTAATTGGAACATCCGAAAACGTTGAGAATTAGTATTAATCAGCAACACGCGACTCCCCGGGTATGATCGATCATATTGTCCTATCTACCCCTCAAATAGCCCAGACTTCAAGCAAGATATAAGAACTGAGAAAGCTAATCAATGGCCTATCTGCACTCGGCGTGTTAGACACACCATATAATAGCATAGAACGAAAGTGCGGAGGCCTCTCGGAGCATGATAAAGGTGATGTATCCAACTGAAGCTCTCTCAATGAATATGGCTGAGCTAATTGTAGGGAAGCGCCGTCACTTCTTTCTGTCCTTGGAAAAAGATTAAGCGCCGCCATGGGAACCCAGTCGAATAAATTGAGCGAGCTGAGCCACTAGGCTCGATCGATCAAGCTCGCAGAGCAAACAGACCAGAGAGAACACGCTTAGAAGGTGCATTGGAAGTAAAAAAAACAGGCTAAAGAGGATGGCACGTACGGCCATATACATGGGACTGGTAGCCAAGTGCCAAGTCCCTTGTCACGGAAGGTCATACACGCTGTCAGCCGACATGTCTGCATATGCGCCTACCTGAAGTCGTTGGTTGCCACGACCGGTTGGTGTGTATTCACAAAGCCACATGATGCTACGCTGATTCGGTCCGTAATTCGACTCGACTTAAGCACGTGCGTGGCCATGGACAGAATACGAGACAAAGACCAACCACTGAACAAAACACGAGCCTCCACGACCACGCCGAGACAACTGCTTGCATCCTCACAAGACTATTATCACTTTGTATCGACGCTATGGATCAGTTGGTAAGGCTGTTTTATATGGCGACTCTCCTTTACTCAAAACCCAGAGGCCGTGCATGATCGAGTCAGAATAGACGAAAAGTATTCCGCTATGCAACTGTAGGTTGGAAGCCGGGCCTGAACAGGTAATAAGAGACGTTCGCGGGTGCACGGGAGAGTTCACTCTTTGGTAGCAGGGCTTCAGATTTCAATCCTAGTCTTCCTCAGAGATAGAGTGGGAAGATGAGAGCCAGATCTCGCAGTCGTATCCTCCCGAGACGAAGGAGTTACTTCGTCAAGAGCTTAAGCTTAAAGATTCTTTTAAAGGGTGCGAGGTCTTCGACTGGCGTGTGGGTAACTATATCCTATCCACGTGCGGTGAAAAGAGTTCTGACTGATGAAAAAAAGCCTTCGAAATAGCGGATCTGAGCAGAGACTCACTAGTATCGACAAGGGTCGAAATGAGAAAATTAGGCCAACTGAGGCCGTGCACATAGGTAAGTGTTTCTCTGCAGGCAATATGTCTGCAGGCTTTTCGGGCTGACACGAAAGAATACCAAAGCTCGGCCGGAGCCTTTGACCGGCTGGATCTCCTTTTGCACAAGGAGGAATTTAAAGAAGTGGCTGTAAAATACAGGGTGAAAATCTTCAAGTAGGAGCTCCATCTCGTCTCCGTCCTCAGGATTGATCGTTTCTCAGCGTCTGGCGGCCTATTAGGGGCGTTATCGAACACTGGCCACTTGGCATTTGTGACGCGAGCACAATGACAATGGGTGATCTGGATGAGTTGGAGTATGTCACCGTGGAATTCGTCCGAAAAAGCTATTTGGTCAAGTGGAGTGAACGGTTCTGATTTTACTATCTTAGCAAAATTGCTAGCCAAGAGGTTTGCATCTTCAAGATATTTGATTCGGCTTACCGTGCCCCACGGGGTAATACCCGAAAACATTGCACTGGTAAGCCACTAAATTAAAATGAGAATACTGTATGCACCAATTAATATAATTTAGTGGCATGTCCCCGCCTCGGAAGAGTATTGAGGTGCGAGTGTTTGTATTTCCAGAAGATGCGTGACGGAGTCTCTCTCGCGCTCTCGCTCTTTCATTGTTTCTTACCTTCTGTTTCTGTTCCCCCTTGTTACCTCAGATTGCCTAATTGCGTTATTCTCGCGTTACATTGAGTCATGAGGCTGGTCCCGCAGAGTTGTGTAAAGGGTTAGCAGCTAGATTGAGCATAATAGACCCACTGCATTTTGTCTATAACTTCTTGCAAGACACGTAAATATCAAGGCTTCTACTGAAGAAAATTTGCTTCATCTAAAGTCGCCACAACCACATACCACTGTTCCTATGCTTCGATAATCTAGGTAGTTGCGTGGCTAATATAAACGGGATGAAAATGCTAGTTAATAAGAAAATTCTCGAAATAGCTTAAAACTCTATTAGAATTACTTTTACTAAGTTACGCATAAAATTGAAATGCTTTGTAGCTACTTTTAGATAAAAGTATATAACTCGAATGAAACCGACAAATCCGACCCTCTTCCTCTCAGCAATCTAACCCTGGACAGACGCAGGGCGAAACCCGGGTCCTGATGCACCCCAAATGCCATGCAGTCCGAAGAGACCCGACGTATGAACTGACCTGTTTGGCAATTCCCAAAGAAATTAGTGACGGATCACATTACTCTTCATCAACTGCTGCACTGTCCATGTCCGAATGAAACCGCTTGCTACCGTGACGCAGGCCATCAGCATCGCCATAACTGCAAATGGGAGGCCCATCCTATCCCACCCCAGCTCTAAACCCTTTACCAAAAGCGCACTTACGACGGGTGCTGTCACGCTCCTCGAGACCATGCTTAGCATGAGTGCGGCGCTATAGACCGTGCTCACCTGGTTCGGGCGCACGACTCCGCCCAACAAACTCATTAACAACCCCGTTGTGCAGATGCCGAGCGCCACCAAGGAGCCCGATAACCACGACGGCCAAAACTGGTGCAGGGCCGATTACCATCGGGCCTAATGCCGCCGCGGCGATGGACGCGATGGCGTATAGGCGGTCGCGAGTCCAGTCGGTCCAGCCGCGCGGCTTAGCAATGGTACGGTTGATCAAGGGGAGGAGCACTAGTACGAACAGGCCTTGCGCACCTTGAAAAAGGGAGAGTAGTACGTTACCGCGAGCGCAAGAGAGGGAATACTTTGCTTTGGAGTATTGTAGGCCTGTTACGGTAAAGAGCTCTCGGGCTGAGGCCTGAGGGGCGAATATGGCAAGGAGCAACAGGCATTGTCGATTTGTTCTCAGCAAGCTAACAAGAGGAGCTAGTATGCTGGAGATTTTGAGGAGCAAAGAAATTGTCTCGCTGGTGGACTCTGACGATGTAGTAGAGCGTTGTGAAGATGAGGTTTTGGGTTGTTGACATGTTGAATCAACATCAGATGGGTTATCGTAGGTCCCGTTTGTCAAGTGCTGTGTTTCTGGGATGAATTGGGCAAGTATAAAAGTGCCAAAGAGCACGACTTCAGCCAGTACGAGGACGGTCCAGGGATGCCCCTTTTCCATCAACCAGGCGCTGATTGCAGGCCCAAAGAAGCCCGAAAGCACGTCGGCCGCGTGGACATGCAAGAAGATTTGCGCACGTTCGGCCCGGTAGGTAGCGTCAGTAACCATGACATGGAGCATGCTTGAGGTGACGGCGTCGCCGCCGCCAATGAAGAGGAACATTCCCGAGAACAGAACCCAGCGGATCGGAGCGAATCGCCAGGAGCATACAGCCATGATCCAGGAAAGCGCGGCAAGGATGCCAGCACCGCGGAGGATAGCACCGTCTTCGCCTAATGTGCTCCGCTAGCAGGCCGTATAGCACGGTGCAGAGCAGGCCTGGTAAGAGAGGGACCGGATGCTGGAGGCCACGCACCAGAACAAGCTCCTTTTGCACAGGCTGGACTTGACATTGATGGCCAAGCGACGGGATTGGGGAGGTGATGTTTGACACTGACACTTGCATAGAAGGCAACGACTGCGTCTGGTAATAGTCGTTACAGATGATTGCCTCGTAGATTTGGATAACGGCTGCTAGCTGCAGGTTGTCGCCAAGCATCATGGTGAAGGCAAAGAGGTAAAGGAGCTTGACTATGCGCTGTCTTTATTTGGGCGGTATGGCCTGCCGTGTTTCGGATGAGACAGATGCATCGACAGTCTCGATGCCATGTCAAAGCAGGCGCGCCGACTCGGGAACATTGGGTGATTCATCATAGTTCTCGGCAGTGTCTGCGGGGGCCATGATTCCTGCAACGCCAGGGTCAACAACAGATGGACTGATGGATGCTAGGGGGAAAACAGCCTTTTGCCGGCGCGGCCCGCGAGCCGAGTTGTTTGGCCGGGGGGGGGGCGGGTCTAGGCAGTTTCCGAGGTCGCACACACCTCTGGATTATTAGCCCATGCCTCTACGGAGTAGATGGAGAGAGGTTATCTAAAAGATGGTGACGACGATCCAGAAGCTAGAGGCACTCCGGGGGAAAGTTTGAAAAGTGGGAATACGGGAAAGTTCTGGGAAAGGGCAATTGAGGGGGCTGTTATGACAATGTCAATTGGCATTAGTTATTATGAAAATGGACGTGGCCACGCCACAGTATTTTGTGTGTCCCCCCCTTATCCTCTGCGACATACTCCGTAAAGTGTCCCCAGTAATAAGTTATTAGTACCCAGTGCCTCATTTCACCATGTAACGTGACCGAGTCCACTTTTCCTCCCAACAGGGCGCCCCACACGGCGATGTGTGTCCCGGCTGGTTTGTGGCTTGCTGACAGACTAGCTTGCCAGTTTCATTATAACCAGCAATGTTGGGCCAAAGTATACAACAGCTGATCGGCTCATGCTGTTATACTCTAGTTTTCCACGTCGATTATCCTGCTTCAAGCAGCCGTTTACACCATATTTGGTGTCCGCATTGGGGGCAAACCCTGTGTGTGAGTCGGCGATGTGCGTCAACCAAGTAGCTTCTTGTGTGCTGTTTTTATTCCGTCTTGAAATTCCGCTACACATTAGCTTATATAATCGTATCTGTAAGATGCGAGGTCTTGCTTCCCAAGGAGCTTTCCTTTGCTGTCAACAGGTGGTTTGCTTCCTCATACAAGTTGGGCGGCGCACGAGTCGTGCAAAATCCACGCCCACCGGATCTAAAGTGCTTTGCACTACAGTAACATATGAATGCCATGGCAAATCGTCTGAGTCAAGCATGCATTGCCCAGACTCTGAGTTCCACGGAATTCTAGATGAGTCGTGCGAATGGCGGCGAATGGGAGCCCAAATCCGTCGCTGGCCACGTGGATCTTTATCTGAAGGCACGGGTGGGGGTGCATCATGTAATTTTCGAGCGTTATGCAGCTGTCTTGGCTATCGAACTGGGGAAATTGGATAATGCGAACTGCCCCCAGCGTTGTGTGGAGCTCCTTCAATCATCTGGTACCGGATAAGACCCCAAACCTGATGTCAACGAGCAAATTGCATGTGCCCTAGGGATCAATAGGCAAAGCGGACATCGAGAGACCCGGAGCCATCAAGTGCTGTCAATGCTACATGTGGTAATTTATTAATACTAGATTTCAAGGTTCACGATACTACACGTGAGCGGCGTTTTCTTATCAACTAGTTATTAAAGGGTATTTCTTTATAAATTATTTGAAAGCTAAAAAAGCGCTTATATTATATATTTATTAAAGATGTACAGCGGGAAGCTGTAATCCTCAGCTTATCGACTGCCAATGCTTCCAGGCTCTATTCACTCTACCCGACCAACAATTTTTATCCCTCTTTGCCAAACTACGTGCTACGAGCTAGATTCCTCCTCGTGGGATGCCTGTTGAATGTAACATTGAAAACAAGGCCCACCTTGACTGTAACTTCAAGATGGATATTGCATCGTTTCATGAAAACATCTGCGCACATTGCCCCAGTCCGCACATTCATGGCTTACTCGCTTGGTGTGCACGGTGGTGCCCTGGGCTATATCGACGGCTTTGCACAACCAAGATATATCCAAGATATATAACGCGAGTAATCCCTAGAGCAACCTATTCATCCCACCCAAGCTTTTTTCACTCTGCATCTAGTGTCTATATCTTGCAAGACAATTTTCCTACCACCTCACTCTCGACATCATGATAAAATTATTCTCGGCTATTCTGGCCCTGTCCGTTAGCCTTCATGCGCATATGATCCAGCGAGATAAATCTGACTCTACGGATCGCAGTCAAGATGTAAAGGCAACGGGCACCAAGTTCGTTCATCCAGGTATATTCGTTGACAGGTCCCAGCTGCGGCGCATGAGATCAAAGGTCCAGGCCGGGGAGCATCCATGGACTGATGCCTACACTGCCATGATGAAGCATCGTTATGCCAAAATTACAGCTCCTATGCCACACAAAAATGTCAAATGTGGTGCTTATTCGAAGCCAGACGACGGGTGCTCTGACGAACGATCTAATGCCATGGCAGCCTACCTTAACGCTTTAGCTTGGTTTACACATAAAGACCAATCCAAGGCTGACCTCACCATCTCTATTATGAACGGCTGGGCAAAAACTATCAAGCAGCATACTGGGGATAATGCCCCCCTTCAAGCTGCATGGGCTGCTTCCCTTTGGGCCCGAGCAGCGGAAATCCTTCGATATTCCGGCGCTGGGTGGACATCGGACGATATTGAGTCTTTTAAGAGAATGCTTAAACATGTGTATCTCCCAATCGTTAAGCATGGATCTAAGAAGCCTAATAACTGGGAATTAAGTAAGTATCTTCACTCTCCCTATATAGTTTGCTTATACAACTAATTAAAAGTAATATAGGTCTTATGGAAGCAAGCATCTCTATTGCGGTTTTCTTAAATAATAGGACTTTATATGAGGATTCCTTAACACGCTTTATTAAAGCTGCAAGCTATTACATCTATCTGAAGAAGTACGCCAAGAAATATGTGCCCATTCTATTTTTACAGTCATACTTACAAGTTCTTTCTATAGAGATGGCTCTGAACCAAAGAGGCCACAAGGAACGACTAAAGAGACGCTGGTAAATTGGTGGCATGGCCAAACAAAATTCTTGGAAAACGGAATACCTATGGAGGCTTGTCGAGATCTTATGCACTCAAGTTATGGTATTGCCTCAATTAGCCATGTAGCCGAGACTGCGCGAATCCAGGGAAGAGACCTATACTCTGAGGATACTGGCACACGCTTGAGATACGCACTCGAATTCCTCACAAAGTACGATACTAAGAGAGGGTCCACGAATCCACCAGCCTGGCTTTGTAATGGTACGCTTGATAAGAATATTAAAGATATGACTGAGCCCGGATATAGCGTTCTAGGAGAGAAGTATAAAATGAGGAACACTAGGAATTTTACTGGAGCTGCACGGCCCTCACACCCAGATTCCTTGTTCATAGCGTGGGAGACTTTAACGCATGCTACCGGGGAAATATAAATTAGTTGTCTGTTTCTAGTCACGCCGCATGTAAGTCAGTCTGTCGAGAACCGTGTGATGGCCAGGTTTTCAAGGGACAAGCCAGGCAGGTTTGACATTGGCAGAATTGCCGAACCGCTAGAAAGACTTTTCGTGTATGAAACTTCTTGGCCATGCTAGTTGCCTGCCGCTAGCCTAGTTTGCGTTGAACTAAACCACGCTGTAACTCGGGTGAGGAATGATAGTCGTTGGGTGGATCAGGAATCAACGTCTCGCTTAGCGGAAGAAGATTGTGGCGGAACAGCTCTTATCTGCTACTGTTCCTAGCATTCCCATTTTCAACATTATCACTTTGCAGAGCCTCATCCGGCAATGCCTCTGGCTCTTCAACCCATCGCCTTCTGCCGCTCGGCTGCTGCGTTTATGTCTTCCTGTTGACGCGCATTTCGTTCAAGGGGCGCAACTTCCACTAGGTCGACAATTTGGCCTCTTTCAATCTCAAAATAGCTTGAGAAATATTTCAAGACGGCAATACTTTGCCGTTAAGATGTGACCTAACACTACTTGGTTAGTAAAACAGATTTGGGGCCGTTACCAGGTCCATAGATTGCAGAGCTCAATTGAAAGATACAAACACAAAGCAAAGTTGCCACACATTCTTATCAGACTCATAATATTGAGGAATACATGCGCAAGAGCTAGGCACCCCATAAAAGTCTACAAACATTTTGAAACGCCGCCTGAATTCTTGTAACCTGCCAAGTTTTATTGATTTGAGCTAATTGGAAAGACATACTAAGTACAAAGAAGGATAAATAAGGGGGGCCAAGGGGGTCACGATGTTGGACCTCAACGATGGGCTGAGGAACCCGTGGCTTGTGATAATGCGCCGAAACCCAACGGCCACTATTCACTTGGTGGTAAATCCAATTGAGTAGTTCTAAGCACAGTCACAGGTCAAAATATTCTGGTCGGCCTGGCATCCAATCTTGGTGTATCGCGCGTCGGACAAGATATCTGCGTGTCCAGTCTGGCCCATATGGTTCCATCCTCTGCCTAGGTCGCCGCTGCAGACGCTGCGGTCTTTGAAACGCCATGAAGTCTCGCAAAGCCATCCACCTACCAACGCCCTTTCGAAAGAGCTAAGATCGCCCTGCGCCATAACCTGGGCCATGGTCCCCGGGAACATCTTATGCTTAAGCTGTCCATCGCTTTCCTGACTCGCTTTGAGAGCATTACTCTCCAACTTAGGGTCATACTGCAGCTGGCGCAACCCACAAGCATCCATCCACTTGTTGACGATTTTCATATAATCAGGTCCGTTGCCGCCAGGCGGGGCCTGGGTAGCGGTTGGGGCGGGAGAGACAGGAGGCACTCCTGGCGTTGGCACAGGCTTGGTGGGAGTCGGATCCTGTGGGGGTGATGGTGGTGTATTGTCGTCGGGATCACAAGAATCATCGCCGCCGTCGCTACCGGGTTGGTCATTGCCGGGCTTGCCATTCCCGGGCTTATCAGGACCAGGGCGTGGCCAATGCCAATCTTGCCCATGCCAATCTGGCCATTTCCAATCTGACCATTTCCAACCTGGCCGTCCCCAGACTGAGTTCCGCTCGTCAAAACTTGGCCAACTCCTTTCTGAAACAACAGTCTTTGTGTCACGCTCTCCAGGAGGACTTCGAGGCATAGCGCCAACAAGTGGCAGCACAGTAACAAGAAGAGAAGTTCGCATGTTGAAAGAATGTGAAATATAAAGGAATGTACAGAAGGTAAACGGAAAGAGAGGCTTGAGCAAGCGAGTATCTTGAGATGTCTTAAGTTGGGGCAGGTCGGGGCAGGTGCTAGTTTATGTATTATATACGTCTTTTGCATCCTCTTCTCTCATGTAGTATACGCTGGGGTTCCTTGGAGACAAGTACACCTAGTTCTCACGTGGAATATCTTGGCCAAGGCCGTAGCTCGTTTATGCTGCTGCTGCTACTATGCTATCCAACCTGGAGATTAAGAATAGTCCTTCTCTATATTGCATATCCCGGCTCCATGTCTTCTACGCAGTCGAGCGCAGATATAAGGGACTCCCAAATTTTGGTCGATCCACATACATGTTAAAGATTCATGCGACTGGAACACTACCTTGCAGTTCTCCATGTTTTCGTTAACCATGCAATCCAACCTCGACCTTGCTTGGCGTGTCCAAGGGCTGTTGTTTTTTATTCAATTTCATGAACAAATGGCGCCGAATTGTCGGCTTCAAACTCCCTAAATCCAAGGGCAAGGTGGAGCAGACTGTGTTTGATAATGACCCTGTAATTTCGACGTTCCAAACTAACATTGTTTTCAACACGAATGCTCGATGACAGAACCGGGCTATTCGCCATAATCGGCAAATGTTCGTTATTCTTCTGGGGACCGCATGAATAACTCCACCCACACGACTTTTCATCCCAACGTCGTTGGCCATACCCCGGAAGCCATCCACTACGGTAAGGTACGCGATTAGCCAACAGGGATGGCTCAATAACGCACGGTAAAGAATCAGATCTGTGAGCTCTGCGTATCCCCCGCAGCTCAGATCAATAATAGTACCAGCCAAAGCCCTCTTTGTGCAAAGGCATCGTGAAGACAAGTGCTATTCTACCTGCTGAGATATGCCAGTTGACTCAGGTAACTCACCGATTACCTATGGAGATTCCTGCCTACGGACAGTTCCTTCTGAGTAGGGAACCTGAAGGTGGTCAACCTAGGGTCCTCAAAATTGCGCCGATGAGCCGAAAGGGCGACCGATTCCAGGGAGTGGCCAGATGCATATAAAATGTACCGTTGGAAGCCTTGATAATGCCTCTAATCAAGGGAAAGCCTATCAGTGATATTCAGACCGTGTTACAGAAGGTTACATGGCGTAAACATCTCAGGCATCCTCCCGGTTGTAGACCTCGTAGCCACTAAATGATTCAATAATTATATCTCTGAGCAGGAACCAATAACATACCGCAAGTAGCCTCGTAATACACTTTAGGCCCAGGAATCTCTGGTCTCTCTCAAACCGCCGACATTTGGTACCGACGGCGTATCCTAGAAAACCCTTCCGGCCTCCTTCTCCGTGTCTGTGGGCGGCGTCACTCCATGTACCGCACCCATGTCGAAGTTTGAACTGATATGAGGAGAGATTTGCATGGATCACA
Organism: Metarhizium acridum; assembly: GCF_019434415.1. Taxonomy (NCBI): domain Eukaryota; kingdom Fungi; phylum Ascomycota; class Sordariomycetes; order Hypocreales; family Clavicipitaceae; genus Metarhizium; species Metarhizium acridum. The sequence continues at coordinate 283,298 of NW_027094047.1, read as the reverse complement.
AGGCAGCTCCTGCTCATGTCGCAGTAAACGTTAGGACGAGTCAAGTAGCGTGGTGGGCCTTCCGACTCTGTGACGACTCCTATCAAGGGTTTAATGGCCACACGGGAATGAATAATTGCACTACAGTTCTGCCATTTTAGCTGACAAGGTGATTATCTTATTGTAAGCATGAGATGGAAAATTGTATCGTGGATGGGGATATTAACCTTCTAATTAAGGTAGATATCCGACCGACCCTCCACATCTGCAACTTTAGAGCATCCCGCTAGTTCAAGCCTCAAGCCCAAGTCAAAGAGCGCGTAGTGGCTGGCTTCAAACAAGTCTGGTCTCCTGCAGCCAGTAGTCAGATCCATGTCGTGGTGGAGAGCAGGCAATTACCGGTTCCTCCGAACAATGAAAGCGCCATCCCCTGTCTTTTGCTGTGGATCGTCTGGTGTCTGTGAAACATGAACACGTAGTTATGTACGACACAGAAGCCAAACCAGCTCCGTAAACTACCACATAATCATCTAAAAAATTACAAGGGTGCCACAAGTCGGGCTCGTACAATGGTTCGAGAGAGTCTCATTTGTCACTGCTCTGATTGGTCGCACGAGTTGAGAAGGCGCCATTCCGACCATTGTTTGTCAGTGAGAGACCACAAATAATGCCGCATTACAAGCCATGTTGCTCACTTTCTTGGTTTTGAGGCGAAATAATAAAGAAGCCGCAAACCCGAATCCATCGCAAGTGTTGTCATTCTCGCAACCTGGCGAGCTTTCCTTCTCAAACGTCATATATAAAAGGTTGCGTTGCGGTATGTTGAGAGGTTTGGGCGCTGTTGCACGGAAAAGGCCCAACAGATCGCGAAGCCCAACAAAGGGGCTTCACCGACAAAGGACTTATTGGTTACACGAACATGTGCCCGGGTAAGAGCCCTAGGCCCGGGCGTTCCTTTCATGTATATATAGAGGTCACCTCTCCCTTCCTTCCTTGAGAAAACCAAGGCGCAGCGAAAACAATATAGAAACCGGTAATCCAGTTCAAACATGATTGTGGTCCTACTAATGGGACTAGATACTTGATACTGTCCTTTATCCTCTTGACTCCAAGCGACGAGTTCGTCAAGCCATGCAACTCCATTATCCTCACTACTGCCGTAGGAGACAATTCAAGGATCTGAAATACCCATTACATCACCTTGGCTCCCATAGCGCTCCAGATCGGTCAGTTGATGACACCTGAGAATTTATGCCCACCTTACAAGCTGTGATAGAAACAAGCCTTGGCGAATTTCACCTCTTTACTTGGGTTCTCGCTTCAGTTTTACTTGGATATTAAAGGCGATTTCTACAAAGATATAATAAATATTAACTAATTAATGTTGTGTATACCCAATCCAAAGAAAAATGCAAGCTGTTAGAACGTAGCTTGACCGCCTTCAGAAGAAGCTATATACCGGTCAACCGAAAGTACTCCTAATAAAAGCCGCGACACGCTCGGTATTCTTTCCCTTGCGCAGCATGGTAAAATGATTCGCATCCTGTATGCGTTCAATTGAAAGCGCCGGTTCACCGAGCAAAACATCCCAATTATTGCCTCCAAAGTTTGTTCGATTTTCAAGTAACCACTTCATTTCACGAGGATCGTCATCTCGATATTCTGGGCGTGCATCGGTGCCCTTGCATATGCCATCCTCAGCCCAGAGAATATATGTCATGGGCGGTGGCGTATTGCTACCGAGGGCTTTATCCCAGGGCACTGGCTTCCACTCATCCAGTGCGTCAATAAATGCAAGAAAATGCGCAAGCAGCCAATCCGGTGCCTTGCCGTCTCCAAATAGTCCCAGGCCATTGACAAAATCAAACAGCCGTGCGGGTAGCTTCTCCAGACCGATGGGGTTGGGAGAGTCGAGGAGAATAAGACGCTCGACGGTTTCGCCTTCTCGAGTAAATTGGATTGCTGCTTCGTAGGCACAAATACCTCCCGCAGACCACCCACCTAGGTTATACGGGCCGTGAGGTGCTCTGCGTCGAATTTCTTCGACGTAAAGTGTAGCAAGTCCTTTGAGGCCAAACTGCACCAGCTTTTCGGCAGACTTGAGCCAAGGGCAATTGAGACCATACACACAAACGTCTTTGCGTACCGCGTTGATGGGTGCGTACGAAAATGAGGATCCGGAGCCATCCGGAAGCAGGAACAAGGTATAAAGCGCAGACTTGGGGTTACCTTGCAGGAGAGTTGATGTTGCGCGATATTGCTTCAACTCTGCAGACGGCTCTGGTTCAATTTCATCTTCATGACCCTGTTGGAACATGTGCTTGAAGGAACTGAATTTGGGATGAGAAACGAAAAAGTCACCTTCCAAGTCAAGCTCCAACTCTTCGCGCAGACGACTGAGTACAGCCAGCGACATGAGTGAATCCATGCCCAATTCACCAAGATCAGTGTCATTTGTGATCTCGCTCATCGACACGCCAATCTCCTCTGCCAGAATAGCGCACACATCTTTGCACTGACTGCCAGACACTGAGCCTCGCGGGCTTAAAGACGGCGGAGTAGTCGCGTTGCTGGTTATCTCCCCAGTGGAATCGCTCCTGGGAGAAAGCCCACCGCAAGAACTCGACTGTCCAGAGGACTGATCAGATGAGAAAGTGTCAAATCCAAGGTGAGTGGCAAGATCGGCGAGGGTTGCGCAGGTTTCAAAAACCGACGACTCAACATCTAGATCAAGTTCCTCACGAAGCCGTCCAGAAATTGACAGAGAAAGAAGAGAGTCAACTCCGTAGTCTGCGAAAACCAGGTCATTCTGAACACTAGCCGAGGGAATACCAATCTCCTCAGACACGATCTTGAAAAGAGCCTGCATAGGATCTCTTGCAGCAGTTGCCGACTTCAAAGCCGCATCGAGCTTCAGGGGTTCAATGTTGGTATGGCGCGCGAGGCGGCCCGAATGTACTGAGGATGCGCTCCCTGGGGGTTTCGGTCTAGATTTTGCAGGGCTGGAATGGACTTGAGCCTCGTTTTGAGATTTCGGTGGTGGCATCGCAGTGTTCAGAACCTTGCGGGGAATACCTTGGAACTACGCCAGTCAGCGACAAAAAGTTTATAGTTTCATAAGAGCAGCCTTACCGTGATACCACCGCAAACACCCACGATGCCTTCATTGTCGAAGATATAAACGTCTCCGGCATAAGTAGTCCCTTCAATGCACCGCATCCTGACATATGTGCGATATGTCTTATCTTTACTGAGTTTTCTCACTGTCCTGAAAGACTGCCAGCCATGGTTGATAAACACTTGGTCTTTGGGAGTCTTTGCATGACCGTTCATTAAGAACCCAGCAAGCTGGCCGCAGCTGTCCACCCACATAGGATTGCATCTAAAATTGCCCTCGTCGACTTGGAACCGAACTAAAGCCGTAGCCTCGAAGTCTTCGGTGTTTACAATCGCCTCTTGCATGCCTTTATAAGCAGTGCTGTAGTCAACCAAGCTGGAGAAGAGCTTGTATATAACGCCCGAAGACATGCGGCTGTTGAGACCCTGATCGGCTTTCTCTTTGAGCCACTCGATGCTTCGCTCAACGTAGTATTGAGTACTGTCCCAATTCCTAAGCCAGACCTTGGGCTGCTCGAAGTGAAGGCTGGATTGGGCATGGTCGGCAGTCTTGTCTCCCTTGGAATTGACGCTGTAGATGGACATGCTTGCGGCTTTGCCATCAGTCATGTCGAGGATAACATTGATCCTTAGGAGCATAGTTGAACCCTCTTTATGGACCAGAGCTTTATTAACCACCATGTCTTGGACGTCTACGGAATGGTCCTTGAGATCCGGACGATATGTTTCCAGGATATAGAGGCCCAAGGTAACGCCAAAGTCTGTATATAATGACTGCAGAAATATTAGCAGGGAAGCACATGAGGCTGCATAGTATGAAGCCTACCGAGCTGCAAACGCGATTGCCATTGACAACGTGACCGTATACCACTTCACGCAATTGTTCACTGGTGAATTCACACTCTGCCGTAAGAGTGAGCTTTCCCTTGTCAACGGATTCGTGAACAATTCGGTGTACTGAAGCAGTTGAGAAGCTAGAAGGAGGCGCTGGCAGTGAAGCCGCAGCTTGGACGGGAGGGTCGCCTCGTGTGAGTAACCAATCGTACACATAATGAATCCAGTATACTTTGTTATCCCAGCTATAGGCTGGTAGCCGCAATACTTGTTTACACGCTTCAAAGTCATGGTGATATTCATCCCAATCGACCGGTAACCCATGGCGATACAGAGTTGCAACGCTCGAAGCCAGTACTTGCCACCCATCTTTATTGCGCATCAAAGATGGGACCGCAACAATATCTTGGTTGATATTGGCCCTGAGAAGTGTTGAGCACACTGTATGTGGGCCTATCTCAATCCAGGCCGTCTTTTCGGAGATTAAGCCATCGCCCTTGGCCGACCGCAGAATGTCACGGAAGTTGACGGTTTCCCTGCAGTGACGCTTTATGTGGTCGGCCCCAAGTGAAGATGTCTCGCCAGCAACAAAAGTCTTGCCAAGCAAGGGACATCCAATTGCCACCCTTGGGGTATGAAACTCGACTTGAGAAGCTATGGCTTCAAGCTCGTCCAGTATGGGGTCAACCTGGGCCGAATGGAATGCAAATGGAACATTAACTCTTGTGACTTTGATGCGGTTGTCCATGAGCTTCTGAGATAGTCGATCAATATCATCTATACAGCCACTAACAACAGTGTCCTGTGGACCATTGATGCAAGCAATGTCGTAAATGTCCTCATCCAAGTAGGCTTGCATCTCATCGGCACTGCTTCGAATTGCCAGCATGGTGTGGCTTCCTCGGCTGCATTTGTTCTGAAGCAACCGAGCCCTCATGGCAACTAGGTAGATGGTATCACTTGCTGTAAGAACACCCGCGACTTTCAGTGCCGCATAGTGTCCTAGACTATGACCAACCACATAGGCTGGCCGCATACCAAATGCTATCCAGAGGCTTGCAAGTGCCATCTGCACACATACGGTACCGAGTTGGACGACGAGCGGCTCAAGGTCCTCAATATCGACCGATCCATCTATAAGCGGCATGATAGAAGGGAATCCGTGACGCTGCGCTAAAATGTCGTACGAGTTGACTTCATCGCGGAATATTGTAAAGTGCAGCAAATGCCGGCCTATGGCACTATACTGAGATCCCTGGCCGCTGAACACAAAAGCGACGGGTGATTCAGAAGTACATCTGTAACTTTCGTGTTTAAGCTCTTGATCCAAAGCACTTAGCAGCTGATCAGAACTTGCAGCTGGGATCGCAACACGAAATGGGTGGTGCATCCGTCGAGCTGTGGTTGTATAAGACAGCTTGGGTAAGAAGCCTTCAATGGATGATTGTTTCTGAACAAATTTCTTTAAATTCTCCAAGTTACCCTTGAGAGATTTAACACATTTGGCAGATACTGCCACCACATGGGCCGTCCGAGAATCTTCTTGTGATGAGTCCACGGTAGGAAGTGGATAGTCTTCCACGAGCAGTGCTGTGTTGCCGCCAGCAGCAGAAAAGTTATTCACAAAGGCGCGGCGAATATTGTTAAACTCATCGCGCCTGTTCCATTGGGTGGCCGTCTTGGCTATGTGAACATTGCGTTCGTCCAAATCCGTCGGGAACTTTTGGTTAATTTTGCCCTTGATACCACAGTGAGGTGGAATTATATTTTTTTCCATCATGAGCAGAACTTTAATCAGGGCTGAAACCCCGGATGCAGATTCGGCATGGCCGACGTTTGCTTTTGTTGAGCCCAGGTGAAGACTTTCGTGAGGCAGCCGCCTTGGGTGCGTGGATGGAGCGAAGCAATTCAGAACTGACGTCATCTCGGTCGCATCGCCGGCTTGTGTTCCAGTGCCGTGCATCTCTATGTAGCTGACTTGGTGAGGGTGGACGCCGGACTCGGTAAGCAGCTTGGAAAAGATCTCCTCCTGAGCTCCGGAGTGTGGTCTCGTAATGGAAACGGAATCGGCAGAGTGGTTTGTATAAGCGCCGGAGATGATACCGAGGATAGGATCATGATCTGCGATTGCATCTTCAAGCCTCTTTAAAATAACGGTTCCAACCGCATCTGCACGACAATAGCCATCGGCTTCATCATCAAAAGTATGACAGTTGCCTGTCAATATCTTGTAAGCGTCAAGTTATCCATTGACACCTCAACATACGCACCTGTTCTTGAGAGAAAATATCCGCGATCCAGCCCTACAAAGCTGTCAGGATTCGTCATTACATTTGTACCACCCGCAATGGCTGTGTCGCACTCATTTAGCCAGATGGAATTGCAAGCCAAGTGAATAGCCGCAAGACTTGATGAGCTGTTTGCAGACAGTTATGTTAGTAGAATCCGAGTTGTCACGGATAGCATATCAAGTCTTACCACGCAGTATCAACGCTCACAGATGGACCGCAATATTTGAAGAAGTAGTTTATTTTCCCTGGTGTAAAGGCTCGATTCCCTCCTGAAGGTAGTCAGCATCAATGCTCTTCATCCCTTTGCAATCCATGGCCCGGACTTAGTGCTTACCTGGTATGAAATAAGTGTCGACATTCTGGCCGCAACTAACTTCTCTATAGTCATCGCTTGTCATACCGTAGAACACCCCAACTCGGTCTCTCTGCGTTGAGGGTGTCCTATCAGCAACAACGCCCGCCGACTCAAGAGCCTCATACGCGGTTGCTAGAGCCAATCGCTGACCAGGGTCAGATTGTTCGGCTTCTTTTGGCGAAATGTTGAAGAACTTTGCATCAAACAGCCCCGGCTCGTTGATCCAGCATCCGTGCATAACCTTGCATGTGTTTTTCCGCTTGCCAGTGACATCGTAGTATGACTCTCCGTTGAATCTATCTGGTGGTACAGGCCGATGAACATCAAGCCCTTGGTACAGAAGGTCCCAGAATGCTTCAACGTCTGCGGATTCTGGGAATCTTCCAGACATACCAATGATAGCTATCTTGGAGTCGCTTGGCTTCGGGCCAGAGGTGGACTTTGGACCGGCATTCGCTGCAACACTTTCCATAATGCAGTCGACTATAGAGACTCGGCTTGCCAAGACAGGCGAAAACGACTGTTTGAGGCTTGGACAGACGGTGGTTGAGATGGGAAACAAGACGCATTGCTGCACGTCATCTGTTGCTTCGAGAACTAGCCGTATGTTTTCAGCTGCCTCTCGCAGGTCTAATGATAGGATTAGAATGTCCTCAACGGCCCTGTAGAGCAAGTCCTGAAACTTGACGCCGTTTGGCAGATTGCAGCTAGAGGAGCTGGAAATAAATGACAGTTTGCTTGATATATTGCTGACCGGACCGACAGCGTGGATGATATGTTCGACATCTCTGGCGGAGAAAATGTGCGGCGCATGATACGGCGCATGCACAGCAAGCGGCGTTAATCTCAAAGTCTTTTCAAATTTCGAAGACTCTAGAAAGTGCTGCACAATTTCTGGCGGTCCGCTGACCGTCCATGAGTTCTGTCCCTTTGCGCTAATATATGGCAATGAGAGAGGCGGAATTTTCTATTTCCTTAGCAGATGATGACTTGTGAAGCAGCACGACAAGTTTTACTCACAGTTTTGACTTGATAAGACTCAATGGCTTCTTCAGCAAAAGCCAGTGGTAATTGTGAGTCGGGAACGGCATATGACCAAGGTGACGAAGAGGTCCCGTTGGGCTCCTGATGGCTGAACAAAGCTGCTGTCCGAGCAACCAAGAGGCCAACTTTGAGTGACACGCGAACTGCATCTATACCTGCCTGAACCAGCTCAGCTAGCGACTTCGAAGAACTAACTGCGGCTGCGGCCAATGCCCCAATACACAACCCCGAGATGTGGGTATTTGGGCCCGTTGGATATGCCTCTTGGCCGTCTCCGAAGTAGCTGTGACCTGTAAGTAGTCTTATCGCAAGAGCAGAGAGAAAGTGAGCGTCTTACTTGAGAAAGCAACATAAGTGATAGATGGTTGCCAAGGTGCTCTCTAGGGCCACGCTCTTATCCTTCTTTAGTGCTCGAGTGACAAGATTTTGTATACTAGAGAAAGCAGGGAATGATTGGCGCTCCGCCGTCGTGAGGCGAGCTATTTCATGTCTCAAGGTGAAGTTGACTTGATCGACGAAGGACGCCAAGTAGATGTTGCTTTTTTTCAGAAGCAGAAGCTGCAAATTCGATAAATTACAGCTACTCTGGTCTCCAAAAATGAAGACTCGAAATGGATCAGCTCTAGTACCGGACTGCTTGATCGTCACGTGTTCCATGTTGATCTGAACGTTGCGTCCGGTCCAACGGACTCAAGATCATTAGGTCCTTGAAGATATTAAAGCACAGATATTGATTTAACAGTTTTGTTATTTGTTTTCCTTAGAGTTGACTTAAGTACTGCAGAAAGATTACAAAATCCGCTTCCAGCGATGAGATTGCTTAAAAAGTGGCCGTAGTTAATAATCATGAGGTCACACACATACCATTCCAGGGCCAGGGAGTAGCAAGATCCGAGCGTTCGAAACTTTATTATCAGAAGACGGCAGGTTACACGTTCGAGAATAATGGCCTGGAACGTCGGTCTAACTTTGGGTTAACGCTGTTGGTGGATGCAGAAGTTACATGTCATGTCAAAAACAGTCAAATGGATCGAAATTCACAGCAGGATCGCTCAGACAACAAAGTGCAAAATAGCGCAATTCAGAATGGTCTAAGATCTGCAAGATATACTAACGTTGATTCCGGTTTTCTGTAGTTGGCTAGATCAAAGTTTCGGTTATCTGACGCAAAGTTTAGCGCAGTCCTACATTCCAAAGACTGCAGGCAGCCACGACATAAGTAAGCACACCGTTACAAGTTGGATACGATGTAGCTTAACAGCACATGCAAACTCTGTTTGCTTCAAGATGTGATTTGTTTTGCAATTACTAAAATAAACTCGCTTGAAGCTTTATCGCTACGGTTTGATTTGCATACTCCTTATTTAGGTACAAGCTTGCCATTATCTAAAAACTCTTCAAAATAGCCAATAGTCATGCTAGATAGTAGGAATAGAATTATTACCAGCCTTTTGATCGCCATGTAGAGTCATGTGAATGCAAAGGTTACTTACGTCGACTTTGAAGTGTCTGCAAACTTTTGGTGATCAGGGGCCACCTTCTCCAAGAATCGCGGGTCACTCTTCATCCGCTGAAAATCTTCCATGCGCCGGAATACGAATTGCACAATGCAATCATAGTCAGACAGCTTGGAGAATTCAGGATCGTACAGCTGGAAGAGTAATGGCCGGCTTTTACTATTGTTGTGGGTCTTGTACGGTATAAGAATCTTTCCTAGTATGTACGATTAAGAAATAAACAGCTTACCATGTTGTACCGAACAATGCCATATTCTTCCATGAGACCGCTAACCAAGGGAGCATGGATCTTAGTCATGTACTCTCGGTAGGCCGACTCGCTAAGCCCGGGTTTGCGATAGGCAGTAATGGTGAGACATAACAGCTGCTGCGATTCGGAGGAAAGCGATGCGGAGATAGCCATTCTGTCTTCTGGTTATGAAAAAGAAAAAAAAGAAAAAAGAAAAACCCTAAAATACGGTGCTGATCGGCGATGCAAAGGAGTCGGCAACTCGTACTGCTATAAATAACCCACTTGGTAGAGGAAATGTCTCGGCGTTTTGCGTGACGATAGTCGTAAAGCCGAATGCGTTTTTGTTTTTCAAGACTTCCTGATTCGGTCATACTTCGTTCCAAAGTTCTGAAGGCGTGGTTAAATTGAGTTTGTCAAATTCCCACAACCGTAGACTTTGTCTCATGCTGCAACCGGAAACAGAGCAAGAGCTTAAACAGAAAGTAGCTTCACACGTTCGTATTCAAACGCTTAGCCGTGTGACGCTACCACGCGACCGGCCTTGGTTCTGCTTATTGTTTCCGCCGTTTTCGTCTCCCGGGTGATGCGCCAATGGGAAGCACCGCAGCCAAGTCGTTCAATGTTAGATCCTATTCCAAACAGAATCGACACGCGTGACTGGAGTAAAAGACAGGAAGGCTACAAGGCTGCCCGGATTAGGAATGTCTTTGGAATATCTCGAGTCGCTAACGAAAGCGTTCATTCTGCATGCCAGCATCGCTGTTATCGTCACTTTTGCATGCCAGTATTGCCTTAGCGTACGAATATCACCATGGCTTTCCTCCCGATCGATCAATCTCTTTCAAAATAATTTCTTACTCTAAAGCGTGTGCATTTTACGCCTGCTGGTTATTTCACCTACGTTTTGCGCCATTTGAAAAGCATTGTCTTCAGTCATTACAGCATTGCCAGTCTCAGGTCGATGATTTGAAGTGCTTCAATTAAACATTCGTTTTCTACCGCATTGTCGCCATCGTTATTATGAGCAGCTCCGTTCGTCTGCTACTAATAGTGGCTTTATTGTACACTAACTCTTGGGCAAAAACGGTCAAAGAGACGCTGCGCATTACGTGGGAGGAGGGCGCTCCAAATGGACAAGCAAGAGAGCTCATTTACACGAATGGACAATTTCCTGGCCCACCGCTTATTTGGGACGAAGGAGATGATGTTGAAGTGAGTGTTTTCTTGTCCAGGTTGGTTCATGTGTTGATACTAACGCCCAGGCACCTCATAGGTAACCGTTTGGAATGAAATGGCTAAAAATGTCACTGTACATTGGCATGGCCTCGAGTAAGTTATTTCCTTTCTGCAAATTAGAGCATGCCCCTAATGCTGACCACTTGGTCCAGGCAAAAAGACAGTCCTTGGTCTGATGGCACGCCCGGTCTCAGCCAACGACCCATCCAGCCCGGGCAAAGTTTTGTATACAAGTTCAAGGCTTCTCCTCCTGGAAATCACTGGTACCACTCTCACGAGAAAATGTCTCTCGTTGATGGGCTTTATGGAGCAATTCACATTCGGTTAGTTTACCAGCATCTCAAGATGTTTTACGTTCGTGATGCTAAGTGCAAGCACATAGGCCGAAGGAAGATCGCACGGGATTGTGGAGTCAAATAAGCCAGGATAAAGAAGACATCAAAGCTATGGAAAAGGCTGCACGCGATCCCGAGTATCTGGTCGTGTCGGATTGGAGCCAGTATACCTCGGAAGAATACTGGAAGATGTCTACTGATTCGGGCCTTCTCGTATTGTACGCTTACATTGCCCCCAGCTCATTTTTACTTTGCATCTAACACGTTGAAAAGTTGTCTCGATAGCATTTTGGTCAACGGCAAAGGCGAGGTTTACTGCCCGGGTCAGGAATTTCTTCAAAAGGAGCTCGCTCCAGGTCTGGTTCAGGACGCTTTCCCACCAGGCACCGAGGTCTCAGACAAAGGGTATGGCATTTGACGTCCAAATCACTACTTCCTTTTATAATGGCATTGGTACTGACGCGCATCTGGCTAGATGTTTCCCAGCAGATCTTGACCAAGTCCAAGGTGGCCCCTGGAACATCACCAAACGCCCAGATCTCATACCACCACGCGTTCAGGAAGGCTGTGTTGCGTCCAAGCACGAGAATGAGACTATCGTCGTTGACCCACATAGAAACAACGGCTGGGTTAGTATGCATATCGTAGCTGCCGCCACGATCGCTCAGATTGCCTTTTCCGTGGATTCTCACGAATTTTGGCTGTACGAGATTGATGGCAACTACGTCAACCCCAAAAAGTTTGTCTCGGCAGTCATGTCCGCCGGTGAGACCTTCTCGATTATGATGAAACTAGATCAAGAGCCGGGAAGATATACAATGCGCGTACCCAACTCTGGGGCTTCGCAGGTACTAGGGGCCTTTGCCGAAATGGTTTACGAAGGACACGAGCGTGCGGAGAAATCGGGGAGGGCATACCTGTCTTATGGAGGCAACCCGACTTCACCAGATGTCGAGAAGAATTCATTCTTTCCATGGCAACTGGATACAGATCACATGTCGCCGTGGCCTGCCAATAAGCCCCGACCTGGCAAGGCTGACGAAGAGCATCTTCTGGTGCTTGGCCGCGTTGGCGCTCCCTACAAGTACACCATGAACACCAAGTACTTATACCCCGTCGATTTTCAAAACAATGATCCTCTATTATTTTATCCCGACGCAACCTGTGGTACCGAGAATGATGGCCTGGTGCTTCGCACCAAAAACGGGTCTTGGGTTGATCTCATTCTGCAAGTTTCTACCCTACCTGGAGATACATCATCATTTGAGCATTTTATGCATAAACACGGCAGCAAAACTTGGAGAATTGGTTTCGGAACTGGTGTCTGGAATTATACCAGCGTAGAAGAGGCTATTCAAGAACGGCCCCAGGATTTCAACTTGGAGACCCCTGGCTTGCGCGATACGTGGATCACAGCATTCTCAATCGGTGGCGAGGCATACTGGAGCGTTTTCAGGTACTATGTGGATAACCCGGGACCATGGCTATTTCATTGTCACATTGAGCTTCATTTGATGGGTGGCATGGGCATTGCAATCTTGGATGGTGTGGATGCATGGCCTGAGCATATTCCAGAAGAATATCGACTGGATTAGCATTTGCATCTGGCAAACATGGCAACAATCATTAGCATTCGGAGATATACTTTTAATAGTTCGCTAATCCATTTCTTTTCGGGGCAAGTTATACAGGCGTAGGATGCGATGAAGAAGCTTGAAGTCCCGCCATAATGTATTCTCCCATATTATTTAAAAATTGCCTCGTGAGGCTGAGCACAGCAGGGGTTGTTGGCTGCAGGTACGTAATATCCGATAATATAGGTAAGCATGGATTAACAGTTAATGGGCCAAAACGTACGTATATACTTGCTACTGCTTACGAGGACGGATAAACCGCAGCAAGTAATATAACCCATTAGTGACATATGATGCTGGACCCGGCGTTTGTCTCTCCGCGTTCTGCAAATTGTGGACATTCACTTGAATCTCCGCATTAGGTATAATGCTTGACTTCACAACGCACTGGGCATTGATGACTGCGCAACCTCGGTCAACTAAATTTTGTGGCACCGGTCTGTGAGCAACGATTCCGCGTGGTTATCGAGTAGGCCGGAGCTCACACAGCGTCCTAATGAAGTTAAGGGTGTGGGAATAGCTCCGGTTTCGTAACCATCTTGAGATCAGGCGAGCTGCCGAAAGTGGCAAGGGGTGGTACCCTAAAAGTGTCAAGATACTTGCTGCACCAAATAGGACGCAGATGTGGCCAGATTTGAGGGTGCCTGTGGTCGATCCGGCGCTGTAATGGCGGTCCGGCCGTAAGGAAATGTTACACGCTTGGGAGGCCAACAGAGAAGACAACAGGAAGTTACACAAGGAGGTTACGAGGGCGGTGAGAGGCGGAAGGCCCCTTTATTCCTTCAATGTATATATAGAGGTCCTCTGGTCCCTCTGGTCCTTCTTGTACTAAGTACGTTTGATATCCTACAAGGTTATCATTGAATTGAGTCTTTTGCTCCAGGCCCGTGAACCCAAGCCCTTGTCACAGGCAAAGAGTAAATGGGCCGGCTCTCCAGCCGATGGGCGAGTTGAGGGGTTAAAGCATTGAGTAAACCGGTATTTAGGTGAAAGCTGGCAAGGTAGAATGAAACAAGTATAGTGGGCTATGCAGGCCAAGGCGAAAGCGGTCCGGTTTGTATTGGGGGCCTGACAAACGTCCGTGATTGTGAGGTAGCAAGACTTTATCGCCATGGTGGACAGATATAAGATAGAGTGGGGGACGAGGTAGACGCCATTTGGCTGATGAAAGGCTCGTCTGGGAGAATACGAAGCACAAGTGGGCCAGGCCTAGCACCATCATGCCGGCTGTGGCGGAGACTGTGATGCTTCAAGTATATGAATCAAATCAGACGGAAATTACGGAGATGATGCTTACGGCAACGTTAACGGGTACGTCATACCATCCCACCGCCACTCGGGCATGGTGATGATGGCGTTGATTGCCATTCTTTCCGCCGGATACGCGTCGTAAGCTAGTTACGAAATGTCTAGACGATACGTTGCAGATGAGGGGGCGAGTCATGACCCTCAAAGTTTAAACTTGAACAAGTGCTCAAGAGGACACAAATATGCTGGCAGATGTCAGGAATATCCCACGCAAAGCAATGGTTGCCTAAGCTCGGTTCGATAAAATAATCTCTGGGACTGTCTTCAAGGGGTCGATTAGAGCTTACGCACAGAACTGCATGTGCTGTCTGTTGTTTTAAGCTGCAACCACAACCGAGCTATCTTTCCCCTCACCCAAATAAAGGCACAAAAGGGAGTAGCGAAGGCTAAAATTTGCATGTCGGCTCGAACTCATGCAAGTTTCCCCGTTATCCTAACATGTCGTCGTTTGTATATTATGCGAATTTGTCTGCTGGGGATACCTCGCTCTAGAAATACATTGGGGCGGGGCTGGTGGAATGAATGACAATGTTGCATGTCTTGATATGGACAAGATTATTGAGCCTTGGCGTACTAGACGTATGTAGGGTATGCGCTCTGACCGGATGCATACGTATAAGGGGCAGGCTACGTTGATACAGTGGCCTGGTGAGTTATAGCAGATGCGAGAACGGCTCATGACTAATGAACCTGGAGAAGGGACAGCTCGAGCTCTCACCTTTGATGGATGCAGAAAGCGGACAAGTCACCACGTATGACTACCTGCCAGGCGACAATGCAGACATGGAGTCATTTGCAACCGCCCGTCACACTGGGAAGCGGGTCCTTGAATTTGTACTCGCTTAGCACGTTATTCATCCTTGGTCCTGCATCTCATGTCAGGCGTGAATGGCTCGTCCGCCGACAACATGACACCCTTTGGATCGAGCTTCGTAGTTCCATGGTGTTATCAGCCATGGTATGGAATGTCGTCCTGGTACACGGAGCCACAGCAAGTCAGGCCACAATCAAAGCTTCTGGGAAAGGCAACAAGTAAAGTCCCTGTCAGCTTACACCGCGAGTAGATACGCAATCGTAATGGAGCCCCGTCCTCGAGTCGTGTGAGAGAAATGGCGGCGGCATATAATATGGCATGACGGAAACAATCTTTTACAATGCATTTCCATAATCCCAGGCCCAGCAGCACAGTGTGGCGCCTCAAATTTGTATGTGCGACATGTACGGAGTACTCCATGACTACTCAGATATATTACCGACTGTTGGGGACCATGGACATTAATTTCATGCGAACCCTTCAATCAAATAGTGGCTCCCCCCCAGCACCCAGCAAGATGGGGTCAACTTCCCTAACCGCCCTTGCAGAGTGAATCGTATTAATCCATTAGGGTGTGTCGGCCAGAGGCCACCACCATACAAGGTTATGACTCGGTCATGTAGACTGGACCCTGTCCGGTAAGACCCTATCCGGTATATGTCGAATAACCCTGTCTTAAGGCAGCATGTACCTCAATGGGTATCAATCGATTTCCCAGCCTCTTTCCGTGACTGGGAGTTGGGGGCAATAGCTGCGCATGGTCATAATCTCATGCATCTTGGCCGTTGCGATGATGCGTCAATCCAATGTGATTTTCATATCGACCTGTGCGCCCCAGAGGGTGAAGAGTAGGTATAAAAAGTCGTGGGTAGCTCGCTAGGACTTTATCCTAATTCATCGTCGCTCTCATCTTCGCCTTCGACCAAAGAGCTTCGGACGGCCCTCATTATGAAGTCCCTTCATGGCCTCGTTGGCCTCCTTTTGTCGGCAAGCCTGGCATCAACAGGGCTTGTTCCTAGAGACGCTGGCATCCCCATTTTCAATCAGGATTCCGAGAGCGCTGTGCCTGCAAGTTTTTTGGTTGCTTTCAAGAGCAGCTTAAGCGAAGATGTGATCAATGCTGCTCAAGATGAGATCGGTAACACAATCAGGAAACGCAACGTCGGCAAGCGCAGCACTGATAACCGACCACTCAGGAGGTCATTCCCTTTAGGATTGACGACGAGTCACGCGGCATAATCATTGACGCCGATGATGCTACAATCCAGACCTTGCTCAGGTCTAACGAAATCGCCACTATCGAGGCCAACACACGTGGTTCACTCGATGCCAAGGTCTCCCAGTCGGATGCTCCCGGTAACCTTGTCCGCCTCTCGAAGAACCTGATTGATTGCGTGTCGAATTACGACTATGATGAATCAGGTGGTGAAGGAATCACAGTCTACGTGCTCGATGGAGGCATTCGGCTCACGCATCAAGAGTTCAAAGGGCGTGCTACTTTTGGCGCCAGGTTTTCAAAATCTACCAGTGTAAGCGAATAATCCAGAAAAAGAATAATCGGATTGGCATAACCAAGCATACAGGAAGAGGACCAAGATGGCCACGGAACCCATGTCTCCGGTATCATCGGCGGCGTAAAGTTTGGCGTCGCCAAGAAGGTGAAGCTCGTAGCTGTCAAACTGGACCCTGAGGCATCACAAATGATACAGGCGTTGGAATTTGTGCTCGCGGACGTCAAAAAGAAGGGCATCCAAGGAAAAGCCGTTATTAGCATGTCAATGCACGTCGACGGCTCCGAAATCGTCGACAAGAAGTTTAAACACCTCGTTGACTCGGGAGTCGTGGTGGTCGTTAGTGCTGGCAACGGAAATGTAGTTTTTGTCCTCCTGTTTGCCCCTCTAAATTATTCATGCAAAAATCTAGTAGCAGGAGGCTAATTTCTCTAAACTTGTAGATGGATGCCGGTCAGTTCTCTCCCGGAAGGGATCCCAGCGTCATTACGGTTGCAGCAATGGATCACAGGAATGACTTCCACTGGTCAAAATCAAACTACGGTCCCTCAGTTACCATCTACGCTCCTGGCGTTGGTATCGAGAGTTCGTACTTCCGCTCCGATACTGCCACTAGATATCTCAATGGCACAAGCCAGGGTACGTGCTTACTCCATATACGTGATTGGCAGTTTCAAGAGGCTAACTTTGACTATGATAGCTACGCCTCATGTTGCTGGCCTAGCTGCATACATCATGGCACTCGAGGGCATCACGCAGCCGGCCAAGGTTATGTCACGTCTGAGAGAGCTTGCGGACGACACGGGAGCTCGGGTTCAGTGGACGGCCCCAAACACGACCAGCCTTATTGCAACCAACGGACTGGCAGGTAAACTGGATCCTGCCATTGCAAACAAGGTCAAGAAGTTCCCTTGGATATCCTCTGTCATCCAGTCGTGGAACTGTGGCATCCCGGATTATAGCGATGAGGATTGCGGCACCTTGGTCTACTGTAATTCTTACGACGAATGGCCTGAAACCCCCAAGAGAGGCTTCTTCAAAAGCGCCCAGGAATGCTTCGATGCCCATGAACCGGCACCCATCCTACCCTGGATTGAAAAGCCAACGACAGTCCGTCCCGAGTCTTGCAGCGGCGAGATTATCAGTGAGGGCGTCTTGGGCTATGGCGAGAGGGTGTGTGGTACCAAATTGTTCTGTGAGGCGTTTGACCTAGACCCGAAACCCGAGGGATACAAGAATGCAAAGGCCTGTTTCGACGCTCACGAGCCTCAACCCTCTGCGAACAAAACCACGCCCGCCGTTGCAGCATAGGCGGTTGCGACGTCGCCTGGGCAGTACAGCATCACCGCTTCCTTGACGACTAGGAGCGTTAGGAAAGTCGTGTTAACTTCTTCAACCCTATTTTGATGCAACACTTGGTCAAGGATAGGAACTAGACTCTCCGTCTTTAGGTTGCTTGTTGTAGCACTGCAATATAACTATGGCAACGCTTCAGGTTTAGGGTGATTGGGGCAACATATAAACTCTTGCTATATTCCCTTGTGTGGAGCTTGCTTGAAGCCTTTCTTTGGGGTAAAAGAATGTGACTGTACCTATCAGGTCCCTGCATCTCAGAAGCACTGCGATAATGTCGATATTGACTTTGATCGGCTCACCCTGACCTAATATTCCCCATAGAGCAAACTCGGCGTCGATCATAACGCTTGCAAAACATGTTGGCTGTGTTGTTCCACCAGCTATTCTCATTTGTGGACATATATTTGCTTTGAGTCTAAGATGAAATTTTCTAGGCTGCCTTGCTCCATGGAATCTTGCACCATGAAAGCATTTGATACCCATGTAATGCGCCAAGAGGCGATTGCCTCTCGAATGCTGCCAGTCTACTCGTACCTGAAGAAGCCACCAAATAATAACGCCCAAAAATATCGTCATGTAAAATTGAAGAAGAACTACAAGGACATGGACCGGACCGAGGGCATTCTAGTCAAACGTAATTTTTGTCGCCTTTTGTGTCATGTCTACATCCTTGAAGAATGACCCGTACATGTCATGAGTCTTCTTCTTGACAGTCGTGCCGAACTTGAGCAGCTCGTCGGGAACGGGCTGATTGGCGCCCTTGAGAATGTTGACCAGGCTGCACAAGTACCAGTCAGAAAAAGAATTGGCAAAGAATTGCGCCGCAGTCAGAACTTACGAGCCAGAATGTGCCTTGTCCTGGACTGTAAATAGGGTGTGTGCCTCGCCGGTGTTACCAGCCCGGCCGGTACGACCGATTCGGTGAACATAATCCTCAATCGTTAAAGGGAACTAGTCGTCACAGTTAGCAATCGTCCGTGCACTTCGAAGACGATTTAGTTAGTCAACGCACAGTAACGTTTATCACCAGCTTGACTTCGGGAATATCTAATCCACGCGCAGCAACGTCGGTTGCGACGAGCACAGGGGTCTGGCCAGTCTTGAAGGCTTCCAAGCTTCGTGTTCGCTGCTCTTGCTTCAAATCACCATGTATGCCACCAACTCGAATGCCCTTGCGGCTGAGGAAGTTTTCTACACGAGTAGCTTCCTTCTTGTACAGGCAAAAAACCAGGATACGGTCGTTCTTCTGCTTGCCCTGCTGATGCTGTTTCAAAATCTGGAGCAAGCGAAACTCCTTGTCCTTGGGGTCAACGACTTCCACTTTTTGGGTAATTCGGGTGTTGGCTTGCAGCTCTACAGAGCCATTCTCGGTTTCTTTGCCACCTGAACCAATGGTGATTTTGACGGGGTCAACCATGAAAGTAGAAGCCAAAGCTTGAACCGACTGCGGCCAGGTGGCAGTAAACATGAGGGTCTGTCTCCTCTCCCGGGCGAGGCAAGCACCCAGAATTTGTTTGATGTCGTCCTCGAAACCCTTGTCGAGCATGCGATCAGCCTCGTCCAGAACGGCGAATTGACAGTCACTCAAATCGACTGTACCATCAGACATGAAGTCTTTCAAGCGGCCAGGAGTGGCCACAATAATGTCGGCACCTCGATTTACCATTGCCCGTTGTTCGTCCTTTGATGAGCCTCCGTACAAGCAAACGCACTTCAACTTGGCCAATGCGGCCAAGGAAGCCAGCTGCGTATGCGTCTGCATAGCTAGCTCACGGGTAGGCGAGATAACGACTGCCTTGGTACCCTTTTTGCCAATGGCGGAAACGGACTCGACGCAAGGCAAAGCAAATGCCATAGTCTTGCCGGAGCCCGTCTCTGCAACGCCGACAACATCTCGGCCGGACAGCGTGGAGGGCCAGGACGCAGCCTGGATGGGGGTGGGAGCCTTGAAGTTTGCAAAGGGCGACGGGGTCTTCTCGAGCAAGTTCGTCGAGGGAAGGTGGTGGAATTCAATGACTGGCCGAAGGGATGATGTCTCGCCCCTAGGATCGGTAATAGTAATCTGGTTCGTCGACATGAAGGTATCGACATCGTCTTGGGGAACATTGGATAGGCTGATTGTTTGGACATATGACCCAGAGATGGGTGCCCTTTCACTACTCAGGTCTTTCTCGTTCTTCTCGGCCTCGCTCGATTCCTCGGCGGGCGCTTTGGTCGGAACATTCTCTTGTAATTCTTGCGCCTCCTTCAGCTTTCTTTCCTTCTTCTCCTTCTTCTTGGCCTTCTTTTCGGCTTTGCGCTGTATCTCAAGGTCCCTGTCCTTTGCATCGTCAGTGACGACGTCGGCCTTTTCTGATTTGCCCTTCTTTTCCTTCTTGTCCTTCTTGTCCTTCTCCACCTTCTTCTCCTTCTTCTCCTTCTTTATCCGCGCTTCGGATGCGTCGTTGCCATCGTGAATCTTGGTCTTTTTGCTGGGACGTACCGACTCGTCCTCTGCGAGGGCGTGTTTTGTGGCAGCCATTGCAATTGAAAAGAATGGCTTGAAAATATCGTCGGGCAAAGGGGGAACCGTGGGTTATGCTGAGACGGGACCAGCCTTGACGGCAAACAGATGATTGGGCTGGGAAAAAAATTATCTTATCGATAAAAGACAGACCCGTCCAATGACCGTTGCGTGTGAGGGGCTTATGTGGGTCCGACTGCAAGGTCGCCCCGAAGCGTGTGCGGGCAAAAGGAATCAAATCATTGATAGCACTTGAGCGCACTGGAGGCCTGAAAAGATCTGTTCAGGCTGTCGGACAACAAAGGCCTGCACAGTGGAACGGTTGGTCCAATATACAGGAGCTGGCAGCGGAATTTACGCACTTGTTGGACAGGTATGCCTCCTGCTCCTTTCCATTCTGCACGACTTCAGCCCGCTTAATGTGGAGTTGCATCGGGTACTCGTGCCACGCCCCACCATTAGGTAATTAGGTGGTGAGAGCTTCTGTAGCTGAATTACCTAATGGTGGGGCGTGGCACGAGTAAGAGGTGATAGCGTAACAGTCGTGCTACACAAGGTCATCATCGTAGCATATACTGTGGTTACGGGTAGCTTACGCCGCTACTTAATGTGGAACACTACTATACAAGACGAAATTCATTCTGCTTCAAATCGTCTAGTCTCTGAAATAGTCTTCTACATCACGGTTCCGATGGAGACGGGCCAACATTTTCTAGCAGTCCCGGGTAGGTTCAGGGCATCCAACACAGCGTCAAGAACCAGGCATGTTTAATGTTTCTCTCACACAACAGATATATGATCCATTGGAGTGGCATAAAGATATTTCAGTAAACATGGGCATTTCTAGAATGTATGAAATGCCACGTGTACGAGACTTCCACGTCGCCGGGTTGGCTACCGGATCGAGTCAAGCGCGGACGGCATACCAGGAGTAAGGGTTAGGGTTCCTCTGTCGTTATCGACTGCAAGTCTGCAACCAGACCTGAGGATTATTAGCACAAAGGCTGTTGACGTAAGAGACAGGCGGCCGGGTACCGACTTGGCATAGTTACCATTTTTTCATTTTTAACTTTGCGGTGAGCACATTGCTACCATACACCTCTTTCAACATTAGTCAAGGTTCTCAACTCTTCGGCTGAGCCGTTGGCGGCCTCACGTGGGTCCATTGTGTCTGGTTCAACACCCAGCGCCAAGTTGTGCGACTTGAATCAATGGACCGGACCCCCTTTGTGCAAGGCGAGGACTGGACCCCTGGACCCCTGGACCCTTGGATCCTTGGGACTTGGGAGCAGTTGGCCCGGCATCTGCGATTCCCATTTATCAAAGACACGTACATACTCCGTACCGAGCAGCCGAGTACGATTCGACCCCAGCCATTCATTTGTCTCCGCTTCAGTGCACCACAGTGACCTCACCTCCCCTTGCTTGTTTGCCATGACTTCAGAGGCCGCACCCAACGAGGGAGAGGAGGAGCGCATGCGAGACAAGGTGGGAGACTTTCTGTACGTGTATTGAGTTGTCATTGATGCTTTGATGAGTTGACATACGTAGCGGAGAATTCTAACCGCATAAACTGCGCGAAATCAGGAAGAAAAACCTCACTCAAGGGGAACTTGCTGTGAAGCATGCCATCGGACTTGGTAAACAGCCCAATATCGTGCCCGTCACCGATCCGGTGCTTGACGGACCATCACGGCCCGTCGAGGTCGGATGGCACCCCGTGGGCGGTCTGGCCGGCAAGTGGTTTGCCGAGCAGACAGGTCTCGGAAAGATGATCACCGACAAGATCAACAAGTATCCGGATCCGACCCAGCATTGGGCCGTGCTTGTGGGCGAGTATGCTCACCAGTTATGGATGGTATGTCTGCGTCGACCCGAAAACAAGCCTTTGCCAGGATCCCCAAACCAACTAGATGAACCCGCAGGATGAGAATTTCGACGTCATTTACACCAACGAGAAGGTCAAGCGCGAGGAGTGGCGCACATTTCAAGTGGGCGAAACGCGCTTCAACGATGACGCTACACGACGGGCTGGTATGTTTGTCTACCCTGCCCCCCCGTGATGAAAAAATAAACCAACTAGGTGGAAAAAGGCGAGTCCGTCATCGAGGCTATTAGAGAAAGGCAACCGGGGTACAACCTCATCACCAACAATTGCCAGACATATGCCCTGCAGCTCCTTGATGCCATCAAAGTCGGCTCAAGGAAGGAATTCGGCACAACCTTGGCCGTGTACGAGAGACTAATTGGCCCCGGACGTGTCAAGGATTTGTTCATTGACGGCCAGCCTGCGGTCGGCGAAGCTCCCCAGGAGAACACAGTCTCCACGGCACAGCAGCTCATGCACGACCACACGACACAGCTTGATGCCCAGGAGCAGTTGCAGAAAGACGGGAGCGCAGGCCATCAAGACGGAGCAAGAGGCCTGGATCAAGACCAAGGCGAGAAGAGGCCCAAGAAGCGCCACCTTTTTTCACGTCTGTTCAGGTAGGCCGCTCTTATCTCACGGCGGCCAGTGTACTTTGTTGACATGAGCGAGAGCAATGAATGAACGTTGGGAAATGATGTTACGCGTATGGTACAGGGTGGGGATGTGCAGGCATATCGGATATGTTTTAGCAAAGTTAGTATAGCAAAGTTAACCCTCTCAATACATCAGGTTCTACAGGCAGACGTCCCGTCCTGTAAACGCGTACGAGTGTGTGACTGGGCCCGGACCACGTTTCCGAGGGCGACACCCATAGCCTGCTTCAGATTTCCTCAACTTGATCTTAATGGACAGTGGTGATGTATTCTTGTGTAACGTACTACAGCGACGAATAATCACCAGTGTTGTGTCCGTTGTTCCCCGCGGATTCTGAGTAGCTAGGTAACTACTACAGCCATGTATATATGTGCCACGGAGAGGAAGCGTGGTTGAAATCCACCGTTCGCATTGCTACTAAGTAATGCACATGCCTTGTCGCAAGCGGGTGATCTGTATCGTCCAACTATCGTCCAACCCAAGCCGGAAATGTACGGCCTCAGGCCCTCGCGTCGCCTTTTACTTACAGTGGCTAGTAGCATCTGGTTCAAGGACGTGGACCAAACGGTTCTTCCTGACCTCCAACCATTGGGCCTCTGCCTGGCGGGGGGGCATGACCTTTGCCGTGTTGATCTTGTGTTTTGACAGGATGCTCAAACCTTCGGAGAGTTAGGTGCTCCGTGTTCTTCGTGCCAGTCTACGCCTGGAGACTTTTGACTGGGTGCAGGTGCAGGTGCTATTGGAACCCTCGCACCGGACTGAAGAAAAAGCCGCTTCGAGTAAATCGCGTCGTCAATTTCGTCACCGTCTGGGAAACAAAGCAGCGAAGAGAGGATCAACGCAATTGATGTTGACGATCGAGAGAAATTGTCGTTTATTGAGGCCTGGAATTGTCGTTTCAAGAAAATAATTGTACTTACATACCGGCCCGTAGACGGCAGATGCGGCGGGCTGATGGTGGATGGAGATGAGTTGACCCAAGAGGACAGCTGCGATTGTGCCTGTCTGCAACCACTCCATGATGCAAATCGAGAAAATGGCACAAGATGCCATATCGTCGGAGCCGATTCCGTGGACAGAATGCGCATCATTGCTGAAAGCCTCTGATACAAAGACTTGCGTACGAAAGGATCGGTAGAAATGGTTCAATTCAGAAAGCAAAGTTGGACCCCGCAATTTGGTCCATCAAAGCTCCAACTCCAACGTCAAGCTCAGCCTGGTTTCCCCACCACATTCCATCGCCAAATTGATTGACAACAACGTCAGCGGGACCAAAAAAAGAGAGAAATACCCTCTTCCAGCGCCCTCGTCAACTACGCACCATCCACCCGGACTGCCGCACCACGCACGCAATGTCGTCGAAAGAGCAACGACCGAAAGAAAAAGACAAGTCCAAGGTGCACAAGCTCTCGCTCAAGGGCAGCTCCAGACTGGTCGCCGAGTTTGTACGTCTCCCTCGCTCGCACAATTCGCTGCCTCCTCCCCGTCCTCAGAAAGCTGACGCTCCGCCGCTCCATGTAGTTTCAGTATTCGATACACTCGATTCTGTATGCTGATCCGCCCGCTCTTTGAACGCGATTCCTCTCCGACCAACCGACCGACCGTTGCGGCAAAACTAACCGCGTCTAGATTCCAACGAGGTGTCTACCCTGCCGAAGACTTCACAGCGTACGTGTGCCAACTTGCCTGTCACGAATCCACCGTCATTCGAGAGTACAACCGTGCTAATTTTCCCTTCTCCCGTCTCCAGCGTGAAGAAATATGGCCTCAACATGCTTGGTACGTAAAAGTGCCCCCCTCCCAATTTCCATTGCTGTCCGTCATCGTGGAAATTAACCGCGCACCGCATAGTCTCGGCCGACGATCAAGTCAAAGCATACATCAAGAAAATCATGAGCCAACTCGATAAATGGATGATAGGCGGCAAAATATCCAAGCTCGTCATTGTCATTACGGACAAGGACACTGGAGAGCATGTCGAGCGTTGGCAATTCGATGTAGGTCCTTGCGTCGGCCCCGCGGCACAAGACTTCCTTCACACCACCTGCCAGCCTCCCCTCCCTTGGAAGCCCATGGCTAACAACGAAATTGCATTTGACCAGGTTCAAATCTCACAACCAGCGGCAAAACCCAAGTCGAAATCAGGTCCCAAACCCACCGATCAGGAAAACGTTGCGCCGCCAGCAGCCGCAGCCGCCCCAGAAAAAACCGAAGCCGAGATTCAAGCCGAAATCGCCGCCATTTTTCGCCAGATTACAGCCTCTGTCACTTTCTTACCACAACTCAGCGGCGACTGCACGTTTAATGTACTCGTCTATGCTGATGCGGACAGTGACGTTCCCGTCGAATGGGGCGATTCGGATGCCAAGGAGATTGCCAACGGCGAACATGTCCAGCTCCGGGGGTTTAGTACGGCAAATCATCGTGTAGATACTCTCGTCAGCTACAGGTTGGGAGACTAGCATGTGAAATCAAATAGCAAGTGCATGGGAACCTGAATAAACGTGACATGACGCATGCCGACGGGTGGAGCGTAGTTGGGCCTGGGATATTGCGGGACAGCCTACCACATGGAGATGATATCAACGACAGCGTAATATATGAATGACTGACGCACCATGGTGTCAAGATGGCCACTCTAGCTCGGGACTTTTGCAAACTGCAAGAGGTGTCTGAATATACTTGTCTAGGAAAGGCCGAAACGTATCATAATATTAACTATGTCGCTTGATTTTGTTCAACATCTCACCTCACCCATCACTGTTTTTTACCCGCAACCGCCAAACCATGCATCAAATCACTCATCACCATAAATCTGACGATCCTATCCCCACTTACACCAGTCAATATGCTGCCAGCCCAGTTTCCTAAGGGCGAATCAATCACGTACAACGCCGTCTAGTTCTACAACCATTGTGCTGAAATTCTTCCGTCTTCACACCCTCTTAAAAAAATAGACGTACGCAAACTTGCGCATCTCATCAATATCGGTTGCTTCAACAACCTTCTCGTCATTGAAGAGCACCCAACTAGGAGCCTGGTGGCCCTCCAATTGTTTCCGGATGAAAGCCACGTAATGACTACGTATCCCATCTAGTTAGTACAGAGCGGAAAATATATGGAAATAAGCCGTCACGCAATGAAACTTACCCCGCGTGGATGCTTGTTCCCTTGTGGCACACGATGGATTGAAGCTGGAACTGTGCGGGAAGCGTAGCACGCCCAGCCGGCTCCTTAGGAGGAGCTGGCTCATTAGAACCGGCACCCTCCTCTTCAAAAATGCCTTGATCATCTGGATGGCTAAAGAGCCACTCAACAGCACGCTCCATATCACCACCAGTCTCCTTGAGTGCCCTCTTAGCCTGTGGAGCGCCGAAGCCCATGGCGCCGAGCATCTCGATCTTCTCGGGATCGGCCGTATCTCGAGGTCCTCCACCTTGGCCACCAGGATTTAGGGGGGCATCAATATCAGGATCCTCCATGTGACTAAAGAGCCACTCCATGGCTGCATTGGCATCCGAGTTCCCAGTAGCATGCAAGGCCTTCTCACAGCGATTGAGCGGGAATCCCATGCCTTCCAACTGAGCCAAGGCTGTGGCATCGGGCACAAAGGCGGGGGTCTGTGTCTCCGGCTCCTCTGGCAGTTGCTCTTCAGAGGGCTGCAAGCCCTTTGACAAGTATTCATCAAGTAAGAAGGGTTCATCGGGTACAAGAACTGGTACATCGACCTTGATTGGAACCCAATTAACTACCGTCATCTTCCGAGCATTCACAACCAGAATCTCAGGGAACGTCTTGAACAGTGATTGTTTGCTGAATCCATCGGTGCTTCCGCAAGCTGAGCATGTCAGTTCGACCTTTTCAGCCGCGGTCAAGTTTTCGAGACACTGCTTGAGTGTGACTGGCTTATACTGTTCGGCGGTATCTTCGACCCCTTCTACTGCAGGGATTTTCTCTAGGGGAACGTCAATGAAGATGCTGTCCTGCTCGTTGACAGTATATCGAACTTTGTTGCACCTTAGACACTGAAGCCTTTGTTCCAGGACGAATCTAAATGGCGCAGTTGGATCCTTGAGATGACCGGGGTGCTGTGATCTGGTAATGAGCTTGAAGAGATGTTGGAGGAGTTCAAATGCATCTTGTTGTCTCATGGTCGAAAATTCCGCATGACCACGTCCGATCAGGTGCTTCAACATTGCCGGTGCCAGGCCTTTTTGGTGATGGACCTGTGTTTCCGTGGACAGATCAGCATCAGGCTTAGAATAGCGTCCGGACCATAGGCCGTCTCCCATCTTTCGCAGTTGAGTCTCTAGGTCAGTCGCGGGGTCTTCAACAATCGGCAAATCATCGTTTGGTCGAAAGTAGCGATCGAAGAATGCTGGCATGTCAAACAGGCATTGAGTGATGCTTGCCAAATAGCAACTGTTACCCAAGTTCTTGAGCCCAGTTAGGCCAGGCCCGAACAGTGGCTTGAGCTCCTTCCCATCTTCCGTGGTCATGCTAAAGTCCCATTTGAGGTTTTGCTCGATTTGCATCTCCGTCAAACTTTTTTCCGTCTTTTGTCTTTCGGCTAGCCTGATCCCCCAATGAGCCAGGTGCTGGCCCAGGTTGTCGTCGATGCGTTCGTCGTCGCACTTGTAGCAGTAAATATCTGCGGTGCCTTCGGGTGTGATGGAACCCAGTTTCACAGCTACGCCGTGACCGGACTCTGTGGAATGAGCCAGTGCATGGGAGTTTCCATCCACTCCCCCCAATTGCCTGCGGCCGCAGCCCAGGTTGCCGCACTCTAGGCACAGCCAGAGATTTTCTCTCAAATCACAACCCGAGCAGTGACCGAGCTGGCCCTGTTCAATCTTGCGAGACTCATGCTGCTGCATAAGCAAGATATGCTCGCAACTCGTAAGCTCCTGTTCCCAGGCCTTCACCTCCTCCTTACGTGAAAAGGTGTTTGCTTTCATGACACCATCTACAACTGGTGCCAGCTTTTCGTCTGTAATATCGAGCTCGGTATTGCACTCGAGGCATTTTACAGCAAGGGAAGTGTCGTATCGATCTTCTTCGGACTCGGCAGCGATGGCCAGTTTGGAGATTTTGGGGGGAGGTTCGTCTCGAACGACAATTTTTCGGGTTCGGCGGATGTTTAGCGACAGAGGATGACTTCGGATGGCGCTGTGAAGTTTTGAATGCAAGCGGTCACCGGCACAGCCGCCGTTGAAACACTGAAGGCAGACATCGAGGCCGGTTGGTTCATCCTACCGGGAACAGTGATTAGGATAAGATGACCCTCACCGAACACGACTCAGCTGGGACGGGTAGAAGGACCACACAAACATACTATTGAGTCAAAGCACTGGGTACAGTCTTCTCGATACACAGACTGCGCAGGAGTCGGAGGAGTTAGTGCTGCAGAGGACACAGGTCAGTCTCGTAAGTTGGCGAATGCCCATGCAAGACACAAGTGAGTGCATGGAGAGAGTAGAAAACCTACCAAGAGACTCGAGATGTGGGCAAGACATGATGATGATACAGGCTCATGCGAGCCAGGGAAGCAAGAGGGCTAAGAAGGAGCTGTGTGCGGGCCAAGCCAAACGACTGCTATTGAGAAGCAGCAGGATGAAAAGTCGAGTCACCGAGATAACAACAGACGGTGATGATGCAGCAACACGGAATGGAAAACATTGAGCAGGCAGAGAGAGCTGTCACTGGGTCAGGGTGGGGCTTAATGACGGAGGAGGGGCAGCATTGGGTTAAGCCGGGTTAGGGTTGGAGCGCAGATATCAGGTCAACGTTGAAATTG
This sequence comes from Metarhizium acridum, assembly GCF_019434415.1. Lineage (NCBI taxonomy): Eukaryota > Fungi > Ascomycota > Sordariomycetes > Hypocreales > Clavicipitaceae > Metarhizium > Metarhizium acridum. Next base: position 254,911 of record NW_027094047.1, on the reverse strand, counting down.
AGGCTTCAAGGTCGACACGAATCAAGTCACTAACTAGCTATTCAATACACTCCAACTGTCATTATTGATGTGAAGTTTTATCAGGACTTTGATATACAGGCTTCATGGTTTTTCGAGTCGTACCAGACGATTTATCCCGGATGCGGGCGGACGGAAAGGGCCGCGGGATGACAATAGCCAGATTTCCGTATGGTCAGGAAGCCAGCGTGTCTGGTGTTTTGTACTCTTGCTGGTATTTGGGACGTTTGAAATGATTCTGCGCCACAAATGCAATGATTGTCAAACAAAAATAAATGATGCTATGATTGGCTTTATGAGACCCCGAACCATGCGACCGGCTACGCAAGTGCTCTATTACCAAGATTCCAGGGATATTCGACTTTATCTTTGTGGCCGCGCCTAGAAGATTGGTTGTAACAGCGGACATTGAAATGGCCCGTCATGACGGCTGCATGTTTGCATACCGAATATAGCAAGTCATGAGGGCCAGCGAGGAAAAGACTGTCTTTTTTACCCTTTGCATACGCATCAACATGCTCTGATAACTGCCCTTTCACTTCATTTAGGAATGCGTTGATAGCAGAAACTGCGAAGCCGTCCCCATATATCTAGGGAAGTAATGGTAGGATGTCGCTTAGCTGAATCCAGACAGCTGGGCAATCCTTCCGACCCTACAGATAATAAAGTCAAGGACAGCTACCGACGTTGCTAGAAGTATCTTATCTGCTAGAGATGCAAGCAATTGAAGGCAGATGGTGGCGATTTTTGTCTATCTTCCCTATGCGAATGCTATCTAAAGGATGCGAAAACCTCTGCGGGGACCATAGGCCAAGCAGCAATATCTTGTCTCAGATACTTATATGCAAAATGAAGAAAAAAAAAAAAACCCCAACGGAGGAGTATCGATATACTAGATAGTAGAATGTACAATATGTATAAGCATTCACTGGAAATATATACAAGACCGGGACTGCAAGTTTGTATAAATTATTTCGCAAGTTATATATAAGAAGATCGGAGGAGCCCCCAAAACTGCATTTGCCTCGATCACTCCCTCAGCTATTGGACGTTCTCTTTACTGTAAGGTCCAAGCTGTGACACGGCGTTATAAATGGCTGCAGCATGGGGTATAGAACGTGTCGACTAACAGCTTCAGGAAGACTGCCCGTTCTCAATTTTAACTTGCTCGGGAGTCTTGTCCATGGGTATATTGTTGACGTATTTAAGATTGTGGTTGTTCTTGGTGTACGCATTGGCCGCGCGAGCTTCGGGCTTCTGCCGTTCACCAGCGATGGCCAGACCAAACGAGGCGAAGATGAAGAAAATGTTGGCCTTCATTTTCTCAGTTTGCGTATGTTGGATATTGGCTTATTCTTTTCGATGTATAGTGGAGATGTTTGGCTTGCCCTTGAAATCTGCAGGCAGAATCCCTATTTATTCTTGCGGAATGATGTCACTTGGGGCACATGTATTTGCGGCAACAGCTTTCTTCCAGCTCTCAACACGTATTGATTGTAACCAACCAGCTTCCACACTGGTATAAGCGTCCAAGGGAAGGCTTGCCAATATGTAGGCGACGAAGAATGGGGCCGAGATTTGGCCCGATGGGATCTCGTGGACCACCAGCAGCAGATGGGACCAATCGTTTTGTGTGTTAATTTTGATTCACATTGAAGCAAGAACAGTTCGCCGAGAGGAATCTTGCTTGTCCGTCAGCTCAGGGCACAACTTGGCTCGTGGTTAGTTACTTGACTTGACAGCAACCCCATACACGTTCTGCTGTAGGATTCACGTGGAGCCACACCAGCATTTTGTTTTTCTCAATTGGGCTGAATTATTGTCAAGAGGATGCCAGGCTCTTAGCTACTCATTGGGTGACACAGCGGCTGCAGCACATAAGCTAGCACAAGCCCAACGCCCTTTGATCCGTCTGACCATGGTCAAGTTGGTTTCCACATATACCAGGACATTTCTGGCTGAGATCGGGGAGTACAAAAGTGCACCGGACACACACCAACCCAATATTGTGCTTGTTCGGGGATCTTTCTTGACAAGTGCTTCCTGCATTGCGTTTGGGTACTCGGTCAACTCGGTGTTCATAGAACAAGAAAGCTCAAGCGGGTTTGTGCAATACTGTTAGGCGATGGTGCTGTACAGTATTTTCTCCACCAGAGAACATTGAAATATTGATCTTTGACTCGTGCCGTGCTCGACTTCCGACTACATACTAGGTAGGTATGTAACTTATCTGATACAAGTTGGGCGAAATGCTGCACTGCATCGGCGACGGACCAACCTCTTCGCCAGACTACGACCACCTTGTCCTTGTCTTGATATCCCCCAAGTGCCAGATTACTCCACATGCATCGCTACTGGCTCCCCGCATTTTTGATGATTGTCTGGTGTCTCAAGGTGGCATTGTTGAAAATCGATGCCGAAATTGCTGCCACCTCCGCACCAGGACCCGTCCCCAGCATTGTCAATACAACTAATCTAGATGCGGCCAAGGCGCCTTCCTCTGGCTCGGCCAGGTTCAGGGCTGAACTCGAAACCCAGGCATTGTCCGTCATTTGCTTTCTCTCTCGCCCTCTAATGGCCGACACGCAGAGACAGATGTATCGTCGGTTGACTGCCAAGATCACACGCCCAGTCCTCGTGTACCTGACATTTGATAGTCTTGTCCAAGCCCAAGTTTCTGCATTCGCACCTCAAAGTTCGAAACCGTAACGAGTTCGAGTTATCCATCAGCAACCACAACTGCGCCTTCATCAGCATGCCATTCACCGCCGCCGACACCTTTACGTCAGCCAAGGATACAGATAACTACGATATTGAACATAGTCATAATGACCATGTCAGCGGTGAAGCGGGACCATCCCGCGCCTTGGGGATTGACCAGACGCGCGACATCACCGAGGCGGAGCATGAGTTGGGCTTTTGGCAAGCCGTCAAGATGTATCCCCAGGCCACTTTCTGGTCCATGTTCTTCTGTATCGCCGTCGTCATGGCTGGCTTCGATGCCCAAATTATTACCTCCTTTTACGCCCTGCCTGCATTCCAGCACAAGTACGGCGATTGGGTTGGGAATCATTATGAGATTGCCGCGCCCTGGCAGACGGGTCTGGGCATGGGCAATCCCATCGGCCAAGCCGTCGGCGCGCTTGCGAGTAGTTATCCACTGCAATATTTCGGGAGGCGCAAAACGCTTGGCCTCTGCTGCATCTGGTCCATGGGCTTTGTCTTCGTCCAGTTCTTCGCCACGTCTATTGGCATGCTTTGCGCAGGAGAGGTCCTCGGGGGGCTTGCCTACGGATTTTATGTCGTCATCGCGCCTACATATGCCTCTGAAATATGCCCCGTGACTCTCAGAGGCTTTCTCACAACCTCTGTGAATCTGGCTTTCGTCATCGGGCAGTTCATCGCCCAAGGTTGTGCAGCTGGGGTGGAGACAAGGCTGGATGAATGGGCGTACAAGATCCCCTTTGTGAGTTGGTCTTCACATACAGTAACAACAAAGCTGACCAAGTATTGACCGTCTCTTCCAACAGGCTATTCAATGGGTATGGCCTGTTGTGCTGCTAGCTGGGCTTCCCTTTGCCCCAGAAAGTCCATACTGGCTCGTCCGCCGCGGGAGAAGGGAGGATGCTCGCAAGGCGCTGCTAAAACTCACATCTAGCACGCATCGTCCAGATATTGACAAGCTTCTGGTTGGAATAGAGCAAACTGATTTACTGGAACAGGAATACGAAACCGAAACCACCTATTACGACTGCTTCAAAGGGGTGAGCCTTGTCCGGACCGAGATATCCGTCATGGTCTACTTGATTCAAGTCATCGGAGGGAACCCACTAATTGGCTATGCAAACTATTTCTTTGAACAAGCAGGACTGAGTTCCTCGAACGCCTTTAACAGTGAGATGCTCTGTTCTCAATCCACATTATTCTGTTTGCTTGGGTGTTACTAGCTGACAGCAAATATCTCGTAGTGGGCGTTGGTAATACTGCTCTTGGGTTTGCTGGTACGGTGATTTCTTGGCCCTTGATGAATTTCGTAAGCATTCCTTGTACCAACACGTCTCATAGTTTGAGCCGCAGCAAAACTAACTGTGAACCATCAGTTCAAGCTAGGCCGGAGAACTATTTACACTTCGGGAATGGCAGTCATGACCGTTCTCCTCTTTGTGATTGGCTTCCTGAGCATACCGAAGCATAACACCGGTGCTATATGGGCCATGGCATCATTAATGGATATCTGGACGTTTGTGTACCAAATGACCGTTGGGCCGATTTGCTTCGTCGTCATTTCAGAGATCTCTGCGACTCGGTTGCGCGAGCGCACCATAGCCATTGCGACAGCTGTGCAAGCATGCGCCAGCATTGTTTTCACAGATGCCATGCCCTATATGCTCAATTCCAATGAAGCAAATTGGGGAGGGAAGGCCGGGTTCCTTTTCGGAGCCATCAGCATCGTCTGCCTGGTTTGGTGCTACTTTCGCCTACCAGAAAGCCGAAACAGAACCTACGAAGAATTGGACATTCTCTTTCAGCGACGCATTCCGGCTCGCCAATTCAAGAATTATGATCCGTTGGCGGAAGCAGATGCGACTCTGGATAGCACCGAGCGCTTGTAACTGCGCATCGAAGCCGTACGAACCCCAGGCAGGGAGACAAGGGATCATATGTACCCTCACAAGGTGCTGTGCAGAGTGGTTGCTTTGCTGAAATTCCAGACAAGTTTGTCGTATGCTGTTCACAGGCCAGTGTGGCATACGAATTACACCTCGTATAGCGGTCTGGCAGGCGAAGTCTAGTTTGAACATGTCGTGAATAAGATATCTTCAAAAAGATGATTTGTCCAGTCATTGGCTTTAAGAGATTGAGCAGAGGTAACGCCCGCCTCAACCAGAGACAGTTGGATGATGGAATCAGGGGCCTTGACATTGTATGCATTTCTAGTCAGGCTCGTGGGGTGAAATTGCATCTTACAGCCACCAGGGGAGGAGGAAGTGCAACATCTCATCAGTCGATTCATGGCATAAGACGAACGACTTTCTTCATTATTGTAAGATGCCTAGATGGACCTCCATGGCATGGTGGGACCAGACGATTCTAATGTAATCATGGACGGATGTGTTAGCTCTCAACTGGGCCATCAGTGGGTGGATTCTCAAACGTTTGCGTATTATGGCAACACACACTTCCTCTTCGTCTTACGATCCGAATCGGCAATCATCTCCCGCCGGTTCTGCGCCGCGCCACGCTAGACTAGGTTGCAGTAGCCAGGACTGTGTCAAAGCTGACCGATGCTGGCATCGAATAAGATATAGTACTCTAGTAGAAACCCAGCCCTGCTCTTTGTCACATAGCTACTCGGGAGTAGGCGTAGTCTGGGTAGCAATCACGTCCAGGGCTTCCTCTGCTACCATGTAGGAGAACCCCACAATCAACTCGTTTACCCAGAGTGAGCATTCAACGAGAACAGGCGGTTTCGGGACCTGACCGCTATGCAATCAGCATGGCGGAGTTGCTCGTTTTATTTTAATATGAAGCCGGTGCAAGATGGGGCTCCAGTCACGTTTCTTGAATCGAGTCACAATGATGGGCGGCCAAGACCGATTAGGAGCTGTGGGCTCATGAGCAAGGTCTGTTAGTTCTCAGCCAGTGAAGGGTTCAAACTCTGCGGGTTGCGCAGGAAATTGCTCGTGGTGTTCTTGGAGCATGGAAGGGCTCCGGGTGCTTACTCGGCCGTTGAAGACCGTGTGAAGTTGGGGTTGTGCTATTTGTGCGGCAGAAAATCGTTATTCGTGTGGCACTAGACCCGATTCGGACAAGCAGCTTCTAACTACACTCTACTATACATTTTCATATATATCTATATAGAAAAGGCTATAATTTAAAAAGTTAAGCTAGATTTAATTAAAATCTATTAATTTTTTAATAATATAAGCTTAAACGAGTATTAATAGAGCTTAAATCGCTTAAAAGCGTAATTTCTAATATTTTTAATAAATATATATATATTTATAAGCTATTAATTATTTTAGGTTATATTTAAGAGATAATTTCCTTAATTTCTAGTAACTCTAATACTAGTAGTACTATTATAGTACTTTAAGCTTTAAATGTATTATATTTTTTATATTTTTACTATACTATATTATATTATATTATATTATATTATATTATATTATATTATATTATATTATAATTAAACTTTTACTCTTACTCTCGTATTATAGCGCTAGCTTAAAATTACATTTAAAACGGAAAATAACCTAAGATTTAAATTTCTTACACTTAATTACCCTTTATTATAATATTATATTAAGACTATAATAAAGGTAAAGCGAAGAATATATTATTAATAGTTATAAACGTAAAAGAAAGAGAGCTTATATAAAGCTATTATTATTTAAATATTATGTGGAGGAATTTAACCGTATTGTTACGAACCAAGGGTACCTGAAGTAGCTAGCCGGCGTTATAGGCCGCCAGCATACAGATAAGAATAGGGCCGACAGGATCACAGGTTACGTAAGGGGATTAAATGGGATTAGTTTAATTTAACTTAATAGATTAAAGGGGATTAACCTAATCTAGTATAAAGGATTAAATAAAATCTATTTAATCTAGGATTATAATAGAGAGATAAACGAATACTTAAGGAGAAAGTATTCCTATAATTAAATAGTCTAGTTCTCTATTAATTAATCTAAGTAATAGTTTTACTATTAAGAGTTATACTCTTAATAGCCTTATTATAATACTACTTAAAAGCTACTTTATAGCATTTAATTTAACTTACTTTCTAAGAAATAAACCTATTATACCTTAAAACCTAAGCTATTATTACATTTTAATTAATTCTATTTAATAAGTTACCTTAAAACTTTAAGTAATAATAACTTTTAAGATATTTACTTTAAGTGAAAAGACTATTAACCCTAAGAAAATAATAAAGTACCTTTATAATAAGATTATTAAGCTTAAAAAGTAGAATTAATAGCTTCTTAACTAATAGAATAATCTCTACGAAAAACTTAAGGTATAAGAAGAGAAACTTATAGTAGTTTAAAATCTTATACCTATATCCTCTATTAATAATAATAATATACTAAAATTCCCTAAGCTTAAATTATATAATAGTTATAAAGGTAATATAAGAAACTTTCTTATATAAGCTTAAGCTTACCTATAAGTTAACGAAAAAATCTATATAATATTTAAGTTATAAATTCTTTATATTAGTAATCTCTTAACTAGGAAAGTAATAGAATAATAAAAGCTAACCCTTTACGTATATCTTAAATATAACGCTAAAGTTAAAGTAAAAGTTATCTATATCTTCTTTAATTATAAAACCTTTAAAAAATAACTTCTCACTACATTTAAAAACCCTAATAAGTATAAAGAAGCTATATAATAGCTTACTTAACTTAAGTAAACTAAATCTATAGCTTATTATACTAGAGAGTTTAAACGTATTATAGTAAAACTTAATTAAAATATTAAACCTAAAATAAAAGTTTTTTATTAAAGACTTAAAAAAGAAGTAAAGAATAATATTTATTAAGAAGATTATTCTAAGTTATTTAATAACTTTATTAAAATAATTATTAAGGTAAATAACCGTTTATATAAGTAATATTACGAAAAAAGTTATAAGAAATTTAAATTATATACTAGATTTAATAAACCTAATAGTAATAAGCTACGCTAAATATTAATAGTATATAGGTACTACGCTAAACCTATAAAACTTAACGCTATAAATAAGAAAAGGGGAAAGACTTATTATAATTATAGTAAGACTAAATACTTTACAAATAAATATTAAGCCCTAAAAAAGCTATAAAAGCTAATTTCTAAAGGTAAGAAGCTTTATACTATAAACTAAGAAGACTTACCCACGCGAAATCTTAGTATAATAAGTAATAAAGAAAGCCTTATATTAAGAAATAATATTAGTTTAAATAAAGATTAAAAATTTAAAACCTAATTAATACCTAATAACTTTTAAGAATATTAAATACCCTTACTAAAAAGTAAACCTTTACTAGAATAAATCTAAGAAGAAGAGAATTATTTAACTAAGAAAAATAAACCTAAAATTAAATATAAACTTCTTAATTAAACCTTTTATTATAATAATAATTACTATACGTATCTTAATAGTAAGTAAGGTAATAGATAGTTTCTACGAGAATAAAAGAGAAGAAGAATAACCCTTATAATACAATTAAAATTATAATAAACTAATTTAAAAATATTAAACGAGAAGTTATACTATACTAAGAATAACGTATATATTACTTAAGCTATAACCCTATAATATAAGAAGAAAGGGAACTATATAACTATAAGTAACTTACTTAGCTTAAGTTTAATTAATATAAATAATAGGTTAAGCAATTACTAAGAAAGCTTTAATGATACGTTAAAAGATAACTACTAATAATAGCGCTTAGAATAACGCGCTTAAGAATAATATAAGAATAGAATTAATAAATTAAGAAATAATAGCTATTATTACAATTAAAACTAATTCCTTAATAAAGATCTAATAGGTCTTTATATACTATAAATATTAGTAGTATAATACACCTTATAATTAATATAACGATAATAAAATAAAGAATTTAAGTAATAATTAATAGTAAAGTATGAGAAAATTTTATCTCGTTAAATCTTATTAATAGATTATAATTACCTTAAATACCTAAAGATAAGCCTTATTAACTTATAACTATAAAAGAAACTATAATAAAGTATAGCTAAGAAGTAGTTAATATAAAAGTTACGTAGCTTTTAATTAATATATAAGGCACGAAACACTAAGTTACACTAAATATTATAATAATCTTAAAATACGATATTATATTAGGGATACCCTAATTATAAGCAAGTAATCTACGAGTTAATTAAAGAACTAGTTAACTTTAATAGAATTTACTAGAATATAGTTATAAAGCTAAGAGTAGCCTATAAAGGGTATCTTATTTAAACTATAATAGGCCTCTAGAAATATATGTAATTACTAGAGAGCTAAAAGCTAAGATAATAGAGATTTCTAAGAAATACTTAAAGCATAATAAGTTATTTAATAAAGAGCTAAAAATAGGACTACTAGAGTATTTATACTAAGATTATAAGATTAAACTTTAATCTAGTATTAAACTAACGTTTAATAAAATTTATCCTTAAAACCCTAAGTAAGATAAAGCACTTAAAGAGTATTTAAAGAATATACTATAAAAGGAATATATAAGACTATTAAAGTTTCTAGTAAGATACTTAATTTTATAAGTACTAAAAAAGAATAGGAAACTATAATTATATATTAATTACTAACACTTAAATAAAATTATAATTAAGAATTAATACCTATTACTACTTATAATAGAAATTAAAGATAAAGTTAAAAAAGCTAAATAGTTTATTATACTTAACTTAAAAGGAGCCTATAATCTTATACGAATAAAAGAAGGCTATAAGTAAATAATAGTATTTTAAACTAATAGAGAATACTATAAATATTTAGTAATACCTTTTAGGCTTACTAACGCACTAGTAACCTTTTAAAGAATAATTAATATAATCTTACGAAAATAACTAAAAGTATTTATAATTATATACCTTAATAATATTCTTATTTATTTAAATACCCTTAAGAAACATAAATAATATATATATAAGGTACTATAAACTCTATAAGATAATAAACTCTTAGTTAAAGCCTTAAAATACTAATTCCACTAAAATACTATACACTTTCTAGGGTACGTACTTATATACAGAGCATTGGAAGTAGTGTAGTTTTGTAGTTTTGTAGTTTTTGTAGTTTCGAATATAAAAAATTATATTAAATCTAAAAAAATACTTATAGAATTATAAGTTTTACGAATAACTAGCATAAATCTAAAATTATAAGCTTATGATAAAAAAAGTGGGTCCTTATATACTATTATAAGCCTAAAACTTCAAAAACTACATTTTGTAGTTTTTGTAGTGTAGTGTAGTGTAGTAAGTTTTTAGAAAACTATATAATCTAGTTTTTAAGCTTACAAAAAGCTAAAGGGACCCACTTTTTTAAATAAGCTGATTAGCTATAATATTAGCTACTTTATGTATTTATTATTATAATTCAAGTATTTTATTAGATTTATTATTAATTATTTAAGCTTTTTTAAAAAATGAAAATGTAGTTTTCTTGTTAATGCTCTGCTTATATATAAAGAAATATAAATAAGCCTAAATAAAATTAAAACTATTAAGAAATAGCTTATACTAAAGAATTTAAAGGAAGTTAAAGGATTTATAGTATTTATAAACTTCTACTATAAATTCTTAAGCGAATATAAAGATATCTTATAACCTCTTATAAACCTAATAAAGAAAGAAGTTAGCTTTTAATAGAATAAATTAAAAGCTATAGTATTCTAGAAAATAAAAGACATAATTACGTTAAAACCTATATTAAAAGCACTTAATTAGAATAAATCTTATAAGCTTAAAATAAACGCCTTAAACTTTATATTAGGCGAATAGCTTAAATAATAAGATAATTAAGAAAGATTACACTTAATTATATTCTTCTTAAAGAAACTTTATAAACCTAAACTTAATTATAGAATTTATAATAAAGAACTTATAGCTATTATTAAGTGCTTTAAAGAATAAAGATACTATCTTATAAAAGTAAAGTATTAAATTAAGGTCTATACTAATTATAAGAATCTCACGTTATTCTTAACTATAAAGAATCTAAATAAACGATAAATTAAATAGTATAAAACTCTTACGAATTATAACTTTAAGATTATATACTATAAAGAATCTAAAAATAAAAGAGTAAACACGCTTAACTAAAAAGAGAACTTAAAATTAAATAAGTAAGTAAGTAATACACCCTTATTACACGCTATTAAGAATAGAAACCTTATATTAGGTACCTAAGAAATTAATATAACCTAGTAAGTTAAGCTAGATAAAATATAAATATAATAAATCGTATTATATATTAAGAATAATAGTTACCTAAATAATTAGGAAACGAAAACGTATTTATTTAAGAAAGATAAGACCTTCTTATATAATAAACGGTAGTATATTCCTAATATACTTTAAGAATAGCTTATTAAAGAAATATACGAGTGTAATAGTGGCTTAGGTTCTAAGGCATAGTAGGTCTATTTCTTAGAAAGTAAGTTAAGTTAAATACTATAAAGTAGCTTTTTAAGTAGTATTATAATAAGGCTATTAAGAGTATAACTCTTAATAGTAAGACTATTACTTAAATTAATTAATAGAGATCTAAACTATTTAACTATAGAAATACCTTCTTCTTAAGTACTCGTTTATCTCTTTATTATAGCCTTAAATTAATTAGCTTAACTATTAATCCCTCTAAACCTTAATCGACTAGCCTAAGGTTTAGTTAGTTTAATTCTTTTTAGTTAATGTGTTTAAACATTAACCCCTTTAATCACCTCTTAGGTTACGTAGCTAGTCACGTGCTCCTACCTTCTTCTTGTACCTATAGGTCGTGCCTATTTTAGCTAGTGCGGTCCTATCCCGTGTCTTATATAGTATTGTTTATAATATTATACCCCTCCTTTATTAGTCTTATTCTTAAGGCTATTAAAATAAGCCGGCTTAAGTGTTATACGTTTTCTTCCTTTTATTATTATATGCTATTATATTAATTAACCGTGTCTTAAAATAGCGGTTTAAAGCTTCGTTTACTTCTTCCCTTTACTAAGATAACCTTATTTTTACGATAATTAATAATTCGTCTTTATCCCTTATAAAGGCTTACGCTTATTACGCTTATATAGGATTTTCTTAATGTAAAGCTTTCGTTTCTAATTTAAGTTATTATATAAAGTGTATAATAGATAAGTAAGGGAATTATAATATTACAGGGGTAACCCCTTAATAGCTTTATAGCATTATAAATTAATATTATAAGCTTAAAAGGGAGCTTAAAGAAGCTAAGAAGCGTGCCTTAGCTAAGAATTAAAAGGTCTTACGTTTACGAAAATAAAAGAAATTATAGTTTAAGAAAATAATACGTGCGATTACGCGTGGTATTAATAACGTTAAAGAGTTAAAACGTGTAGAGTATAAGAAAGCGAAATAGCTTTAAAAGACTATAGGGGTCCTTTTTACTTCTTTTAAGGATCTAGATTCTATTTTAGTTTATTCCTTAAATACTAAATTTAATATTAAGTTATTAAACGATACTTAAAAGATTAATTAGAATACGTTTCTTAGAAATAAAACTATTTAAGTAATATTAAGTAATTCGTGAGATTTTTAGCTAATTCCCAGGTGTTTTTAGAGTTTAAATATTCTTTTTATTTAACGAGATAATAACGATTCTTTATATCTTCTTATGCTTTAAGTATTCGTTTAACTTTATATTCGTTAGTATCTTCTATTATAATATTAGTAGTAATTATAGATTTATCTAGTGCTTTCTCTAGTAATAATATATAAAATATAAGATAGATTCTTATTTTATCTAGTAATAATAGTTTATAATTAGTATTTAAGATTTTCCGTTTAATAAGAAATAATCTAATCTTCTTCTAGTTAAGTTTATTATTAAGTCGCTTAATTTTAATATTTTTACAGATAAGGTATACTTTATATCCCTCCTTTAGGATTAGCGCTAGTAATCTCTTTTTATTCGCGTAGTATTTTATTTGATTCTATAAAAATATCCATTCCTATTATAAGTGTTTCTGTATTTCTATTATAATTACTACATACATTATAGCTACTAGCGCGTTTATATTCTATATCGTATATATTTTGATAATAGGGTTAAATCTATAATTTACCCTAAATAGTAATATCTTTATATTATTAATCTTAGAGCTATTATAAGCCTATTATACTAATAGTAGCTATTTTACCTAATTATTCTATTAGTAGTTAATATAGCTTCGCAGATATTATTCGAGTATTTAGTTTAAGATTTTTATTTATCTATCTAATTATAGGTAAAATGCTATTAATAAGCTTTATTTAATCTTTATAGTTTTTATAAGGCATTTCTAAAAGTTTAAGGTGAATAATTTATCGTAATCTAATATAAGCTTTATTAGTAATTCGTGCTAGGTAATAACTATTTTAAAGAATATATACGCTAAGTCCTTAGTATTACTTAATTTCTTATATAGAATATAATAGGCGTATTTTATAAGTTTATTTATAATAACTAAAATGCTATTATAAGCTACTCCTATTATAGGTTCTTTTAACTTTAATAGTTTAACAATAAAGTCTATTATAACAGTTTACTATACTCTTTTAAGTGGTAATATCGGTTGTAATTCTTTATATAATGCGTGTTACGCTAATTTTACTTTATTACACGTATTACATTTCTTAATAACTTCTTATACTATTTTTCTGCTTTTTAGGAAGTTATATAATCTTCTTAGCCTACTAATCGTTTTCCCTACACCCTAATATTCGTGTAATAAGTGCTCGTATATTTCCTTAATAAGCTATTCTTAAAGTGTACTAGGAATATACTACTATTTATTATATAAGAAGGTCTTACTTTTCTTAAATAAATGCGTTTTCGTTTCCTAATTATTTAGGTAATTATTATTCTTAATATATAATATAATCTAATATATTTATGTTTTATTTAGCTTAACTTACTAGGTTATATTAATTTCTTAGGTGCCTAGTATAAGGTTTCTATTCTTAATAGCGTGTAGTAAGGGTATATTACTTACTTACTCATTTAATTTTAAGTCCTCTCTTTAGCTAAGCGCGTTTACTCTTTTATTTTTAAATCCTTTATAGTATATAATCTTAAAGTTATAATTTATAAGGGTTTTATACTATTTAATCTATCGTTTATTTAAATCCTTTATAGTTAAGAATAATATAAGATTCTTATAATTAATATAAACCTTAATTTAATGCTTTACTCTTATAAGATAATATCTTTATTCTTTAAAGCACTTAATAATAGCTATAAGTTCTTTATCGTAAATCCTATAATTAAGTTTAGGTTTATAAAGTTTCTTTAAGAAGAATATAATTAGGTGTAATCTTCTTTAATTATCTTATTATTTAAGCTATTCGCCTAGTATAAAGTCTAAGGTATTTATTTTAAGCTTATAAGGTTTATCCTAATTAAGTGCTTGTAATATAGGTTCTAACGTAACTAAATCTTTTATCTTTTAAAATACTATAGCTTTTAGTTTATTCTATTAAAAGCTAACTTCTTTCTTTATTAGGTTTATAAGAGGTTATAAAATATCTTTATATTCGCTTAAAAACTTATAGTAAAAGTTTACAAATACTATAAATCCTTTAACTTCTTTTAGATTCTTTAGTGTAAGCTATTTCTTAATAGTTTTAATCTTATTTAAGCTTATTTATATTTCTTCGTATATAAGCACGTACCCTAGAAAGTGTATAGTATTCTAGTAGAACTAGTATTTTAAGGCTTTAATTAAGAGTTTATTATCCTATAAAGTTTATAGTACCTTATATATATATCGTTTATATTTCTTAAGAGTATTTAAATAAATAAGAATATCGTTAAGGTATATAACTATAAACACTCCTAATTATTTTCGTAAGATTATATTAATTATTCTTTAAAAGGTTACTAGTGCGTTAATAAGCCTAAAAGGTATTACTAAATATTCGTAGTATTCTCTACTAGTTTAAAATGCTATTATTTACTTATAGCCTTCTTTTATTCGTATAAGGTTATAAGCTCCTTTTAAGTTAAGTATAGTAAACCATTTAGCTTTTTTAACTTTATCTCTAATTTCCGTTATAAGTAGTAATAGGTATTAATTCTTAATTATAATCTTATTTAAGTATTAGTAATTAATATATAATTATAGTTTCTTGTTCTTCTTTAATACCTATAAAATTAGGTATCCTATTAAGGACTCTAATAGTTATATATATCCCTTTTATAGTATATTCTTTAAATACTTCTTAAGCGCCTTATTTTACTTAAGGTTCTAAGAATAAATTTTATTAAACGTTAGTTTAATACTAGGCTAGAGTCTAATCTTATAGTCCTAGCGTAAATACTCTAATAGTCCTATTTCTAGCTCTCTACTAAATAGCTTACTATACTATAAGTATTCCTTAAAAATCTCTATTATCTTAGCTTTTAGCTCTCTAGTAATTATATATATTTCTAGAGGCTTATTATAGTCTAAATAAGGTGCTCTTTATAGGCTATTCTCTGCTTTATAACTATATCCTAGTAAATTCTATTAAAGTTAACTAGTTCTTTAATTAACTTATAGATTGCTTACTTATAACTAGGGTATTCTTAATATAATATCGTGTTTTAAGATTACTATAATATTTAATATAACCTAGTGTTTTATACCTTATATATTAATAAGAAGTTACGCTACTTTTATATTAATTACTTCTTAGCTATACTTTACTATAATTCCTTCTATAATTATAAGTTAATAAGGCTTATTTTTAAGTGTTTAAGGCAATTATAATCTATTAATAAGATTTAACGAGATAAAATTTTCTTATACTCTGCTATTAATTATTACTTGAATCTTTTATCCTATTATAGTTATATTAATTATAAGGTGTATTATACTACTAATATTTATAGTATATAGAGACCTATTAAATCTCCGTTAAGAAATCGGTCTTAATTGCGATAATAGCTATCGTTTCTTAATTTATTAATCCTATCCTTATATTATTCTTTAACGCGTTATTTTAGGCGCTATTATTAGTAGTTGTCTTTTAACGTATTATTAGAGCTTTCTTAGTAATCGCTTAATCTATTATTTATATTAATTAAACTTAAGCTAAGCGAGTTACTTATAATTATATAATTCCCTTTCTCCTTATATTATAAGGTTATAGCTTAAGTAGTATATACGTTATTCTTAGTATAATAGAACTTCCCGTTTAATATCTTTAAATTAGTTTATTATAATTTTAGTTATATTATAAGGGTTATTCTCCTTCCCTTTTATTCTCATAAAAACTATCCGTTACCTTACTTACTATTAAGGTGCGTATAGTAATTATTATCGTAATAAAAGGTTTAATTAAGGAGTTTATATTTAATTTTAGGTTCATTTTTCTTAGTTAAATAATTCTCTTCTTTCTAGATTTATTCTAATAAAGGTTTACTTTTTAGTAAGGGTATTTAGTATTCCTAAAAGTCGTTAAGTACTAGTTAAGTTTTAAATTCCTAATCTTTATTTAAACTAATATTATTTATTAACGTAAGGCTTTCTTTATTACTTATTACACTAAGATTTCGCGTAAGTAAGTCTTCTTAGTTTATAGTATAAAGCTTTTTGCCTTTAAAAATTAGCTTTTATAGCTTCTTTAAGGCTTTATATTTATTCGTAAAGTATCTAGCCTTACTATAATTATAATAAGTCTTCCCCTTTTTCTTATTCGTAGCGTTAAGTTCTATAGGTCTAGCGTGGTACCCGTATACTATTAATATTTAGCGTGGCTTACTACTATTAGGTTTATTAAACCTAGCATATAATTTAAATTTCCTGTGACTTTTTTCGTAACGTTACTCGTATAAATAGTTATTTACCTTAATAACTATTTTAATAAAGTTATTAAATAACTTAAAATAATCTTCTTAATGAATATTATCCTTTACTTCTTCTTTAAGTCCTTAATAAAAGACTTCTATTTTAGGTTTAGTATTCTAGTTAAGTTTTACTATAATACGTTTAAATTCCCTAGCATAATAAGCTATAGATCCAGTTTACTTAAGTTAAGTAAGTTATCGTATAGCTTTCTTATACTTATTAGAATTTCTAAATATAATAAGAAGTTATTCCTTAAAGGTTTTATAATTAAAGAAGATATAAATAACTTTTACTCTAGCTTTAGCGCCGTACTTAAGATATACGCGAAGGGTTGGCTTCTATTATTCTATTACTTTCCTAGTTAAAAGGTTACTAATATAAAGAATCTATAACTTAGGTGTTATATAGATTTTTTCGTTAACTTATAGGTAAGCTTAGGCTTATATAAGAAAGTTCCTTATATTACCCTTATAACTATCGTATAATTTAAGCTTAAGGAATTTTAGCATATTATTATTATTAATAAAGGATATAAGTATAAGATTTTAAACTACTATAAGTTTCTCTTCTTATACCTTAAGTTTCTTATAGAGATTATTCTACTAGTTAAGAAGCTATTAATTCTACTTCTTAAGCTTAATAATCTTATTATAAAGGTACTTTATTATCTCCTTAGAGTTAGTAGTCTTTCCGCTTAAAGTAAATATCTTAGAAGTTATTACTACTTAAAGTTTTAAGGTAACTTATTAAATAGAATTAATTAAAATGTAATAGTAGCTTAAGTTCTAAGGTATAGTAGGTTTATTTCTTAGAAAGTAAGTTAAGTTAAATACTATAAAGTAGCTTTTTAAGTAGTATTATAATAAAGCTATTAAGAGTATAACTCTTAATAGTAAAACTATTACTTAAATTAATTAATAGAGATCTAGACTATTTAATTATAGGAATACCTTCTCCTTAAGTACTCGTTTATCTCTCTATTATAGCTTTAAATTAATTAGCTTAACTATTAATCCCTCTAAACCTTAATTAACTAGCCTAAGGTTTAATCGGTTTAATCCTTCTTAGTTAATATATTTAAACATTAACCCCTTCAATCACCTCTTAAGTCACGTGGCTAGTCACGTGCCCCTACCTTCTTCTTATACCCACGGGTCGTGCCTATTCTAGCCGGTGCGGTCCCGTCCCGTGTCTTGTGTAGTGTCGTTCGTAACAACGAGCACCTATTACACGAATATTAGGGTGTAAGAAAGATAATTAATAGATTATAAAGATTATATAACTTTCTAAAAAGCAGAAAAATAATATAAGAAGTTATTAAGAAATACAACACATGTAATAAGGTAAAGGTAGTATAATACGTATTATATAATAAACTATAATTAATATTACCACCTAAAAGAGCATAGTAAACTATTATAATAGACTTTATTATTAAACTATTAAAGTTAAAAGAACCTATAATAAAAGTAGCTTATAATAGCATTTTAGTTATTATAAATAAACTTATAAAATACGCTTACTATATTCTATATAAGAAATTAAGTAACACTAAGAACTTAGCGTATATATTCTTTAAAATAATTATTATATAACACGAATTACTAATAAAGCTTATATTAAATTACGATAAATTATTCACGTTAAACTTTTAGAAATGCCTTATAAAAACTATAAAGATTAAATAAAACTTATTAATAGTATTTTACCTATAATTAAATAAATAAATAAAAATCTTAAACTAAATACTTAAATAATATTTGCGAAGCTATATTAACTACTAATAGAATAATTAAATAAAATAGCTACTACTAGTATAATAGGCTTATAATAGCTCTAAAATTAATAATATAAAGATATTACTATTTAAGGTAAACTATAGATTTAACCCTATTATTAAGACACACACGGCACGAAATGTAAACGCATTAATAGCTATAACGTATATAGTAATAATAATAGAAATATAAAAACACTTATAATAGAAATAGATATTTTTATAGAACTAAATAAAGTATTACGCGAATAAAAAGAGATTACTAGCGCTAATCCTAGAGAAAGAATATAAAGTATACCTTATTCGTAAAAACATTAAAATAAAATAATCTAGTAATAAACTTAACTAAAAGAAAATTAAACTATTTCTTATTAAACAAAAAATCTTAAATACTAACTATAAACTATTATTACTAAATAAAATAAGAATCTATCCTATATTTTATATATTACTACTAGAGAAAGCACTAGATAAATCTATAATTACTATAAATATTATAATAAAAGATACTAATAAATATAAAGTTAAATAAATACTTAAAGTATAAGAAGACACAAAGAATCGTTATTATCTCGTTAAATAAAAGGGATATTTAAACTCTAAAAACACCTAGAAACCAGCTAAAAATCTTACGAACTGCTTAACGTTACTTGAATAGTTTTATTTCTAAGAAACGCATCCCAATTAATCTCTTAAGTACCATCTAACAACTCAAATTAAAAACGAAGGCTTCACATTAGGGAAGTCCCATACAAGCGCAGCGAGCGCAAGCCTTTATAAAGGATAAAGACAAATTATTAATTATCGCAAAAAGAAGGTTATCCCAGCAAAGGGAAGAAGCAGATAAAGCTTTAAACCGCTATTTCGAAATACGGTTAAAAGACATTATAAAAAGAATAACAAAGAAAGAAAAAAGGGAAAAGAGAGGAAGAAAGAGAATACTTACTAAACGAAACGAAATAGCCTTAAGAATAAGACTAATAGGGGAGAAGTATTATATTATAAACTAAGGGTACCTAAAGCAGCTAGCTAGCGTTATAAGCTACTAGTATACAAATAAGAATAGGGCTAACGGGATCGTAGGTCACGTGAGGGGATTAAATAGAATTAGTTTAATTTAACTTAATAGATTAAAGGGGATTAACCTAATCTAATACGAGAGATTAAATAGAATCTATTTAATTTAGGACTATAATAAAGAGATAAACGAATACTTAAGGAGAAAGTATTCTTATAGTTAAATAGTCTAATTCTCTATTAATTAATCTAAGTAATAGTCTTATTATTAAGAGTTATACTCTTAACGGCCTTATTATAATACTACTTAAAAGCTACTCTATAGCATTTAACCTAACTTACTTCCTAAGAAATAGACCTACTGTGCCTTAGAACCTAAGCCACCGTTACACGTATATCGCAGCTTAATTTAGCTAGTAACGTGGCCTCTAGTCACGTACCGTATCACGTAACATGTCACGTGACATACAATTATATAACTAGCTTTTTAAAGCCTTCCTAGAAAAATAGAACCTTAACTTTCTTAGCCCTTATAGCTGTTATATTTACTAGTATTTTAACCGGTATTTTAAGAGTTTTTTTACGATCCTTTATCTTGTGTGTGGTTTTTCCCTGCATAAAATATAAGTAAAAAATAGTTGATAGAATAAATACTATGTAACTTTAAGTTAAAAAAATAAACTTAATAATAAAAAACGCGTTATTTATAATAAATTAGCTAGTCTTATTCTAATAGCTAGAGCATTAACTATAGTATAGTTTTATAGTTTTATAATTTTATAGTTTTTATAGTTTTTATAGTTTTTATAGTTTCTAATATAATAAATTATATTAAATCTAATAAAATACTTATAGAATTATAAGTTTTACGAATAATTAATATTAATATAAAATTATAAGCTAATATTAAAAACGTGGGTTCTTATACACTTTTATAAGCTTAAAACTTTAAAAACTATATTTTATAGTTTTTATAGTATAATATAATATAATAAGTTTTTAAAAAATTATATAATTTAGTTTTTAAGCTTATAATAAGCTAAAAGAACCTACTTTTTTATACAAGCTAATTAATTATAATATTAATTAATTTATAAATTTATTATTAAATATTTAAGCTTTTTTAAAAATTAAAAATATAGTTTTCTTATTAATGCTTTAGCTTTAAGCTATAATATGTGTAATATTATACTGCATAATAAATCTTCTTACTAGGTCTTCTATTATCACCTAAATTACTAGTAAATCTATGTACCTTTAAGAATCTAGCTTCTTATTGGATAAACATCCTTGCAGATACCTTACTAGAGCCTTCGCACACTAGAGGGGATTGGCATGGCTCCCACCAACAGTCGGTACCTTGGGAGAGTCAACTGATTGGTTTTCAGCGCTGGTGTAAAAGCGGGGCTTCTTAATAGCAACTAACCAGACATTGCCACAACATCAAGCTCACAGTACTCTCCGATATCGATCCTGAATGGACACGACTGGTATTATACATAAATGCCACTCTACACCATCGATTCCTCAGCTATGTCAACCGCTCAAGAATGTCCATGCCGCGACGCACACCATACGGACGACACGTTGATTACGGCTCACACAAGCGTCGACATTCCTCGTACTCAGATCTATCACTGCATGCCGACGCGTCTGGGTTCTCATCGAAGAAACAAAAGTTGAGCCATCCAGATTTCCCGCCAACGACATACTGGGAGAACTTATCTAAATATCCCCACTCCAAACTGCATCTTACAAAGGGAGCATTACAAGCTTTAGACGATATCGAAGACCCCTGTCCCGCAAAATCTAGTCTTACGCGACCCAGACGGAGCGAGCGGCTGGCTATTTGGAGGCCTCTCGATCCAAGAACCGAGCAGGCTCAGGAATTTCTCCGTCGCAGCACTCCAACATATTTGGAAAAAGTCAAGCGTTTTGCATCCCACGGTGGTCCAGATCTCAGGGATTTAAGAGGGGTAAAGATGCCTGTGCCCACGCAATACCGAGGCTGACCATTCGCAGTATCCCTTTACTGGCCCAAAATACAACATGAGCTCTCGAGACTCGAGTCTTGGCCGCCGAAAACGAGGCTCCCAGTCTCCTGTTAAAAGAAGTGGTGCACCGAACACGGCCACAACAAAGAGCACAGGTCCATACGATACTAATTTCCAGCAACATTTGATCAACCATGAGATCTACCCTCCTCGATATACCTATCCAAATGGCAGTGGCCCGCGACAACCAGACAACATGGACGAAATCAAACGAACCCTCGGGCAACCCCGGCCCTCGCTTTCGCCCTCGCAGTTTTCTGACGGCGCGTTCGATTCGTTTCAAGACGCAGATACACACGCTGCCAAGGAGGCACAGGTTATGGCAAGAGTGATTCCAATCATTGAAGGAAAGTTGGAAGATCCCAAGTGTACCGCAGGGCAGATTCCATTTAATAACCTCGATCACTTGACTGATGGCTCGCTCGTGGCCGGGAACCCGGACATATATTACGGAGCACGTCCCGAACAGCTTCAACAAAAAGTACGGAAGCAGCTGAGCGGCAAGATTGAACCTTCGACCCAGGACCATCTGCCTGTGGCACCAAATTTCTTTCTCCATGTGAAGGGTCCTGATGGATCTCTCTCAGTCGCCTCTCGACAAGCGTGTTACGATGGTGCACTAGGAGCGAGAGGGGTCCACTGTTTGCAGTCATATGGCCAGGCGGAGTCGCAATATGATAACAATGCTTACACCCTCACATCCATATACCATGGTGGTCAACTTAAGATGTATACCACTCATCCAATACCCCCGTCGGCTCCCGGAAACAAAAACGGCTTTGCCATGACACAAATCAAAACTTGGGCCTTGACTGGCGATGCCGATACCTTTCGACAAGGAGTTGCTGCGTATCGGAATGGCAGAGGCTGGGCAAGGCGACAGAGGGATGATGCGATCAGTCAGGCAAACGAGAGACAAGCTATCATCGAAGCCGGTGCCTCGCTGGTCGACGATAGCTTAGGACTGAGCTTCACAAGCGGGACATCTGCTGCTGAAACCATAGTTACTAGCCAACAAACCACCAAGTATCCCGGTTCACCTGTGCCACTATCAAATGAGTCTGAGACATCGGCAGACGAACTGTCGCTTGATATTAGACCACCTGTTAAGCGTACGAAGTCACGTTCCCCGCGGAAGAGGTAGCTGGATATCTGGTGCCTGTTTCTCCACGCAATCCCCTCTGGTGTGTTAAGGCTCCAGTGGGGTTACGACCCCCATAATGCCCATGCTAATAGCGGGTGACCGTAAGGCGACCCATTAAGCCTGCTAGGATTATATAGAGTTAAATGTAGTAACTTATAAGACATTAATTTTTTAAGTATACTTATTATCACTTAATTTTTTAGTAAGTAAATGTACCTTTTTAAATTTAGCTTCTTATTAGATATATATTCCTGTAGATACTCGATTAGAGCCTTAACACACTAGAGGGGATATGCATAAAATTCGAGTACCAAATTACTAGTTGGAATTATGCGAGGGATAACAGGCTTAGTCTGGTCGCTAATATAGCAGAGAACATATTAAAAGATAACGGGTGAGAATTCCACACCATATAACAAGCTTTAAGACAGAAGATATTTCCTAACGTAGAGAGATAGAAGAGCATAAATCCCGAGTCGTGTTATTGGATGAAAGACATTCTTCGCGAAGTTTAGGCAGACTAATCGTGCCACGCCCCACTATTTTAGGGGGCTCGTTTCACTCACCACCTAAAGGTGTAAAATAGTGGGGCGTGGCCAGAGCATTAACTGTAGTATAGTTTTATAGTTTTATAGTTTTATAGTTTTTATAGTTTCTAATATAATAAATAATATTAAATCTAATAAAATACTTATAATATTATAATTTTTACGAATAAATAGTATAAATTTTATACTATAAGCTAATATAGAAACGTGGGTCCTTATAAGCTTTTATAAGCCTAGAACTTTAAAAACTATAAAATGTAGTTTTTATAGTATAGTATAAACTATATAGTATAATATGTTTTTAGAAAATTATATAATCTAGTTTTTAAGCTTATAATAAGCTAAAAGAATCCACTTTTTTATATAAGCTAATAGGTTATAATATTAGCTAATTTATGTATTTATTATTATAATTTAAGTATTTTATTAGATTTATTATTAATTATTTAAGCTTTTTTAAAAAATGAAAATGTAGTTTACTTATTAATGCTCTAGGCGTAGCACGAGTAGTCGAGTCTACAGTTCGGGAGGGATATAACGTAACGTGCCGCCCTATAATATCGTTAGCCCCCTAATTTCGCCATATTATATAACGTAATTAATATAAGAGCTCTTTTTTTAACATTTAATAACTTTATTAAATTAAGCTCTTTTAACCTTAAATTTATATTATAACCTTTATTAATATTACTTATAAGAATAGAATTAAAGCTATTATTAAAGATATTAATTCTAGCCTTTTAAAGGTTTAATCAAGGCAAGCGCCGTGCTGTGGGTTCCCGACCGGCAGCGCTAACATGGAGGGGTGGGGCCGACCGAACTCGGCCTCGGCGCTTCGCAAATTGTCCTCTAAAAGCGGCATCTCATCCTCTAAAATTGATGCTATGACCTCCACAATTGGAGGCACATTTGCGGTGAACCTGTACTTTTGTTGTAATAATCGACGACCAAACACGGCATGTCACTATAATTTGAACATCACTTGCTACTTGATGGCTGGTCCATCCGATTTGACCCATTGTAAGAGTCACCTATCCGCATGCCTTGCCACGGCTCTCATCCAAGGGAGCCCGGCAACCTTGATAGTCTGAAATGTTCGAGGAATGGAAAAGCCGTCAACAGAAGGTACAGTCTGCCCTATAAATGCGAAAATTTATCATCCTTCGTGATCCCTAGCTTGGGCACTGTTGAAGCCGGTGGTGACGCTGAACTGGTGCACTACTTGATGACTTGCCTGATACTGCAACGGCTTGTACGCCCACTACCCAGTATTTATCCTTGTTAGGCTGGTGAGATGCCAACACAGCATGTATGCGAAACCATGGCTTGCAGAATCTCTAACTGATTAGCTCAATTGGTATTATGTGGAACTGGACGTTCTGCCCACCTAGGCCCGTTTCATGACATGCCACTTTAGTCAATGCAACAGATTCCCCGTTCAACAGAGGCCGATGAATGCTTGAATAAGTTGGGACCAAGAATCTTGCCATCCCCATGTTGCGACTGGCTGTCACAACCTGTATGCACTATGTGCCCAATGTCTATCTCGGTTCCCCGAAATGACAAGCGACTAGACATTACTTTATGTATTGTTTCCTACATTTTTCCCAGTCCTTCTAATTGTAGTTCCTTCATCTAAACAGACGGCTCCTCATCTTACCGACAGCTGCATCACTTGCTATACTAGCCTCGCAGTAGTGGGTTATTGGCGACGGCAAGCAAAACCTGTCGCTCCTCATTTGGAATGTTGTAAAATCGAAATCATGGTCATCCGCAAAACAAGAGAAGTCTTAACTCGAGCCTGGAGACAACGTGTGCATAGATGATGCTTATGTCAATGCCCTGGACATCTCCTCCCATGGAAACATTGACGCAGCTGCTGAGCGAAGGCTAGTTCGAAAACTGGACGTGATTATCATTCCGACGTTTTTCATTATATACATGGTGTCGTTTCTGGATCGAATTAACATAAGCAATGCGATAATTCAAGTAGGCCCAAGGATTTGGACCTCTCCGGCAAGAAATTCAACGTTACTCTGCTTGTACGTTGTGACAAGGGCTCAATGGAGGGCTTGAAGCAAAAGGGCTCAATCCAATGATAATCTTGTAGGATGTCAAAGGTCCTTGGTTCCTCCAAGCCAGAAGGCGAGGGGAGACCATCTTATATACATGAAAGGAATGGCACGTGCCTATTGTGCCCCATAGTTCTCGTGATCTCCCTGTGTAACAAAGGGCTTCTAATCCTTGCTTGACCTAATCCGTGTGACATACGTCCATGGCCGCGCACCGCCAAACTACATGCGCACTGGTGAAGCTGGCTGACAGGGAGTCTGCAGGTCTATTACGCTTTCCATATTTTGCTCAAGATTCCGTCCAATATGATTCAAAGAAAGTGCGTCCGTCATCATACGTGTCTACTTTGATGTTCATTTGGGGAGTCAACATGTGCATGGGCTTCGTCCATAGCTACCAGGCTCTCGTAGGGCTCCGATTTCTGCTGGGCATCTTTGAAGCCGGCGTGCCACCAGCCATTGTTTGCATCACCTCAGCATACTACAAGCGCCACGAGTATCAAAAGCGCATGTCGTTGTTGTTTTGCAGCACCGGTGTCACGGAAGCCTTTGGTGGTCTCTTGGCGTGATGCATTTGGTATTGAATAGCCCCTATTAATATCCTCAACGCTTCTCAATAATCTAATCTCCGGTACTCAATACAGACTTCTTCAATATTGACTTTTTCAATACGACATCATATTCAGTATCGAGTATTGAATGCATAACTGCCACGAGCCATAAGCTGCGGCACATTATAGCGAGCACTACACCCCAAAAAAAGGTCCGCCAAGAAATACTTGTGGTTGCTGATGCCTTGCCAAAGAAGAATCGTTGGATCAAACATTGGCGTGTCTGGGAGACTACTCAAGCAACAAATGCCACCAAGCAATGTCCCGTTATTTAGGATCTTGATGTATAAGTATCCTCTCTACCGGAGCAGCGACAGCGCTATTAGCCTCGGATATACTCGGCTTGAATGCGGTCCGACCAACATTGACCGTTGTCGGCAGTTTCGCGGCCTTTACTGTATCCTTTATAAAAGCGGTGAAGGCCGCATCTGTGCCTCTTGCACCCAGGAGCCCAATAGCAACTGGAAGCCACTCCTGCCTCTTTGTCAACCGAGACTGATATGGCGTTTGGCCAACTTGAGAAATTTTATTAGTGCCAGGCAGTGTCAGATGAAAAAAAGATGAACAACCAGACGCACTTGGCAAAATAACCTCAGGGGCTCCCGCATATACAGCGATAAAATGAAAAAACCAGCCTTCGCCAGTCCAAGACGGTTGTCTGGAAAGTGTTAGCAAAAGTCAAGTTGCACTAATAGGGGGATATATACACATCGTATTCGTCTCTGTAGCTAGGTTCACCTTGTGTCCACGGTAATACCAAGATGCTTTCAGAGCAGCCATTTTCGTCCGCCTGCATGACGTACTTTTCGAACCAAGTACGGAAGACTTTAATGTCCTTTTCTCCTTGTTTCTGCTGTTCAACTGTCTGGTTTGGTAAAAATTTCCTCAAGATATGTTAGCACGATATGATTAGCAGCTCAAGAGGCACCTCACATTTTCCACTGAAGTTGGGGGTTTAGCGGAGGAGCATGACCAAATGCGTTCTCGTATTCTGTATGAAATGCCTTGAGCATAGCCCATTGGTCTGGAGCCGATGCATCGACGAACGTCGTTTTGAAATAGTCATCAATCGAAAGGTCAGTTCCCAAAGTGTTTGATTCCGACCAAAGTCTACCTAGGCTGAGCTCCGTTTTTTTTTATACCGAGGGTGCTTTCAAGTTGTCGGATAGTGTCTTCAAATACCACCGAGCTTGCCTCGTCTCCAACCGGCCAGTATTCACTGAGATATATAATCCGCTTGGGCTTCTATTACTACATGAGCGTGAGCGTTCAAGGGTGCATCTTAGTTTTCTGACCTTAAAGCAGGCAGGAATTTCTCCTTTTTGATTATAAAGAACCGATGATGTCAACGCAAGAGTTCCCATGTCCCTTGTGAAAATTCCAAAGGTGTCAAAGTTCTTTGAGAATGGGATGACGCCTTCATTGTCTATAGCATCTGTTGATGGCCGGATCCCAAATAATCCATGAACAGCGGCAGGGGCTCGAACACTTCCGCTACCTATATTTATTGTGTCAGTGACAGTGACAACGCATAGAATAGCGTGTTGAGACGTACAATCTGTGCCAGTAGACAAGTCTAACCAGTCGTAGGCGGCCACAGCGGCGGCACTACCAGAGCTACTCGCGCTAGGAGTTTGATATCCATCCCCCCGTGGATTCCAGGGCGCATGATAATCCACCCAGTCGCGGGTAGCCCACTCACTCTCGCCAAACTGTGTTGACTTGAGCTTACCAACTACAATGGCGCCATGCTCTAGCAGGCGTTGTACCCCAGTGGCGCTCTTTTCCTGTGGCCCGTAAAGTCGAGCCCAGGCACGGGACGAACCCGTCGTCTTGACTCCCCGGACATTCTGAGTGTCTTTGACTGCGATACGGAGACCGGCCAACGGCTTTTCCCTGCTAGGCGTAAAGTATAGGCGTGAGGGTACACCGACAGTCAATGTCGCAGGAAATTCTCCTGTGAATACAGACACGTTCAAGGACGTGTAGCTAGTGAGGGTCGTTAACAGCCATAGGACAGCAAAAGCTTAACTTTACTCACAGATATGGGTCGTTGGGTGACTGAACCGTGGCACTCATGAATGCCCCAGCTGTATCGGGATACAGTCGATACACTTCGTGCAACCGGCCAGCGTCGCAGAAATAAGGCCCCGATGGCGCGTCTAGAATTTCTGACGTGCCATGGAATAAAACTCGGCTTCGCCAAGTCTCGAGCGTCCGCCGAGCGGAAGGGCTGGTTCGGACGTCTTTGTGAAACGTTGCTGACTGCAAAATGAGGTTCTGGAGAAAATCGGTCGTCCAAACATCGTCCTGTGAAAGCTTCTCTCGAATGTCATTCAGATCATCTGCTGTGATGTACGGACTAGAGACGCGAATGACGGTGCACGGCCCTGTAGCCAGTTTGTCGGAAAGCGGGCTTTGATGCTAAGAAGATGCAAAATGTTATTTCTGAACTTTGCCCAGTTACCATGGTCGAGCCTGTACCTTAAAGGTTGTCGGTATGAAATAAGTCGCGTCGCCGAGGGTGATTACGGACGGAGGTGGCTGGACAGGCGCGTCCATCCCGTCTGTCCTCCACACGACAAGGCCAATGCAGAGCAAACAAAGGAGAGTAATGAGTATAAATCCAGCGCAGTGTGGGCGCTGCGATCGGGTCATCTTGAAAGCTCAAGCTGCTTGATCATTTGAGATCATTTGAGAGCCGAGCCTCTGCTAGGTGGTTAATTGCTCGGGGCGCTCATCCATTTTGCTTGGGCCGCTTAATACCCTATTATACTTTAATCTTAATTTAATAATATCATTATTAAATCTTGCAATATTTTTAATATAAATATATCATAATAAATACTTTTAAGTAAATAATAAAATACTTATATAATTTATATATTTTTTAATAATATTATTTTCCCTTTAAAATAAGAATAAACTAATACTTAGTATTATTTAGCTTATTTAGTTGCCTTTTTAAGTGTCTTTTAAGCTATTATTTAAAATGCCTTCTTAATAGTATTACTTATATTTTCTTTTTTATTTATATCTCTTAAAATCTTATTAATTTCTTTAAAATTATTTAATTTATAAATTATCTTTTATTTTTATATAAAGCGGTTTTATTAATACTTAAAGTATTTATATTATTTACCAAGTTTTACTAGCTTTAATTTTTAAAGGTTATAACGAGTAACTTACTTAATTTAATTATATTTATTATATAAGGCTAATTAGAGCTATAAAAGTAGTATAGTTTTATAGTTTTATAGTTTTTATAGTTTTTTATATAATATATAATATTAGATCTAATAAAGCACTTATATAATTATAAGTTTTATAAATAAATAATATTAATTTTATACTATAAGTTAATTTAAAAAAGTGGGTCTTAATATACTCTTATAAGCCTAGAACTTAAAAAACTATAAGTGTAGTTTTTATAGTATAGTATATTATTATTATTATTATTATTAAGTATACTAGAGCTTTTAAAGCTATTCTGGTAAATTAACCCTTATTTCAAGTAGAAAAACCCTTAAAGAAAGAAAAACCTACTTATATTTATAAAGCCTTTTTTACCTTATATTACATTATATATATAAGGTGTATTTCTTCTTATATAAATTATAAGTATTAATTATTCGCTTTCACTTATTCTTAACCAGAGCATTAAAAGTAGTGTAGTTTTGTAGTTTTTAGTGAATTTTAGTATAGTGTAGTATAGTGTAGTTTTACTATACTATATTACATTTTAAAAATTAGTGTAATATATAGTATTAATTAATTTATAAGCTATTATTAGCTAATATAATTAGTAAGCTAAAATAGAGCTAAATTTGCTTACTAATATTAATATTAGTAAGCAGGGATTAGCTAGCTTAAATAAGCTAAAAATAGGGATTAAAAAACTAATAAAAATATAAAAATAAGAGAAAGTATAAGGGAAATTTAAGGGATTTTTATTAGGTAAGTAAGTATTATTTTATACTATAATTATAATTAAAACTTACGTAATATAAGAAAGAAAAGAAATTCTATTATTTACATATAAATGTTTTATAAAAAAAGAGATTTAACTTATTACTCTATAACTTAAATATAAAAAAATTAAATATAAAGCTTATAAGAAATATATTAAGGTAATAAATAATATTCTAAATTATATATATTAGCTTTAGCCTTATAAGTAATATAATTATTATTATAAATATAAGAGATTATATTCTTTTAATTATATTATATATATAAATTTATATAAAATATAAATTTAAATAACTCTTTATATAATTAACTTTAAATATTACTTTTTAAACTTTTATAACGCTAAAATTTCACTCTTTTATATAAAATAAAAAATAATAATAAAAAAACCCTTTTAATATTAAATTAAGTATTAGAATTATAAATATTTTTCTTCTCTTCTTTTTCTTTTATATTCCTACTAATATTTATATAATTAAACTTAGAAATATCCTTATTTTTATTAGAATTAGTTAAAAATTTATTCTAATCTTCTTTTTCCTCTTCTTCTTCTTTTTCTTTTAAATTTCCACTAGAATATAAAACTAAATTATAATATCTCTTATTTTCCACCCTTTTATTCATATTCTTAACCTAGTTTTTTAATAATAAAATAATTCAAATATTTTCATGTAATAAAGCAGTTCTTCGCTTAATAATAATATTAGTTTCTTAGTTAAAATTCCCTTTTATAGCTCTTAAAGTAGCTAAAATAGCTAAATATTTTTAAGCTATTATAGAAAGAATTAGGAAAGATTTAGTGGATTTAGCCTACCAAATAAATATATCTTACTATTAAAAGTTAACTTATAATTATAAATGTATAAATAATATTATAAAAGATTATAAAAGATTAAAAATATCGTATCTTCTTTAAAATTAAGCTTTAAATAACTAGAAATCTTATTTTTTTTAGTTTTTTTAATAGCTTTAGTTTTTTACTTTAAACTAAGTTATTAAATAAGCTAGGTTAAAGCTTAATACCATTATAAGAAGCTAAATTAGCTAGTTATTATAAATTAACTTTAATTCGAGTATTATTTGTATTTTTAATTGATTTTTTAGAATTAGAAGAAATTTCTTTTAATTTTATATAAGAAATTACTTTATTTTTAGGGTCTGTTATATATTCTTAATAAGTTTTATTATATAATTAGTTAATAGTTATTAAGGGATTTAAAATATATATATAATAAATTATAACTTACTCTTTATATTCGGCTTTTAAGTCTTTTAATAGTTAATTAATAGTATTAGAATTAATACTTAATTAATTTTTAATTGATTATAAATTAAGCCTAAGGTCTAATATAATAGTAAATAAATAAGGCTTTTAAAAATTATAATTACTATTAATATTCTTAGGAAAATAGTAATTTAATTTATGTAAGCCTTTTTTTAAAGCTAAAACAAAGACCTTAACTAATAGATTATAAGTATTTAATTATAAAATAATTAGTAATTTAAAATAAAATTATAAATATTATAAATATTATAAAACTTACATTTTTAAGCTAACTTTTTTAATCTTTTAATATATCTTAAAGTAAAGTATAAATTCTTATTAGAAAAAAATATACTAAACTTATAGTATTATAAGATTAGCTTTATAATTATATTATAGGCTAATTAAAAATCTCTAAAATACTTATTAAAGTATTTAAATTAGCCTATTCTTACGTAGTTAAGCTAGTATCTTTAAAAGCTATTAAATTCGTTTTTTTTATAATATTTTAATAGGTTCTACTAATAAAATAGCTGTGTAAAGCATTTTATAGGTTAAATTCTATCTTATTACGTTTACTAATATAAGTAAAGTTAGTTATTATAACTTATTAATATTAATAATAATATTTATAAGCTTTTAAAGCTTTAAATAATATTTATAATATAAAATTAATAACTTACTTAATAGTATTTTTATAAGATTATTATTTCTAGTAATAAATCCTTTATCTTTAGCTTCTTTTAAAGCTTTTAACTATTATAAATAAAGTTATTAGTTATTTTTAATAAGAATAGCTATTCTTTTAACTTTTCTAATAATTCTTATTTTATAATTAGCTTAAATTATATAAAATAAGTAATATAATAAATACCTAGAATTAAATTATTAAATTTTATTCTTTTTTTAGCAGATAAATCGTTGAATTCTTCGGTAAAATAATGTAAAAATTCGCTATTTATATAATCTTTAATATTTTTAGTATTTATTATTTCATTAATAAATATAAATATTATATCTTTAACTATTATATTTAAAATATAAGCTATATATTAAATATTCAAAGGCTTTTTATACCTTTTAGAATATAAGTTTAAAAAAGAAGATAAAAAGGTGTTATTATTAGAACTATTATCTCTAGTAAAGCTATAATTAAAAAGTTAGTAAATTAATATTATTTTATATATAATTATTAATTATAAACTACTAACCTTATAATTTTTTTAGGGTTTATATTATATTTAGTTAATAATTCATTAAAAATTAAATTAATTAAATGGCCGGTATAGCTAGTAGGTAAATATTTAAATCCTAAATATATAATTAGCTTTTAAATTATAATAATAATAATAATAATAATAATAATATAAATATAAATATACTTACCAATTAAATAATATTCTAAGTTAAATTAGGGGTTTAACTAATTAGCTATAACCCTTAAATATAATTTAGAATTAATAGAAGTTTAAATATTAAGTTAAATAGATATAAAACCTATTTTATTAACTTAATTTTAAATTTTATTTATTATATTCTTTTTTTATATTTAAATATAATATTTTCATGTGAGATATAAGGCCTTCATAATGAAAAAAGCTAATATTATAATTAAAATAACTTAATATTAGTATAATATATAAGTTATATATTAATATAATAATATAAACTTCCTTGTAATAAAAACTTAAAAGCTTTTTAAAGCTTTTACTAGTTATAATAGTAAAAGATAGGTTATTTTAAAGCATAAATTTTAGAGCTAATATAAGAGTAGTATCCTTAGAAAATCTATTACTACTACTAGTAATAGTATTATTTTTAGGTCTTTTATTACTTCTTAAAAAGCTAGAAAAGCTAGATTCAATTAAAAAGTTAAAAATTAAAGGTAATTCTATAATAGTAGGGACTATTTATAAGTATATTAGTAAATTATAAATTTATAATATTATAAATATATAAATTAATAATATAATAAGATATAAAATAATAAAAGAAGTAACTTACTAGTTATTTTATCGTTTTCTTTAGCTTTTAATACTATAATAGTAGAATGTTTTTTTTTATAATATACTAAACTATTAGAGAATTAAAAACAGCTAGCTAGGCAGGTAAAAGTAAAGTTATAGCTTAGCTAGCTATAAAAAAAGGTAATTTCTCGTGGTTTTTCTAAATTAACTACTAAAACCTTATAAGAAAAAAGGTTATGTTAAATAATATATGATTTTATGCGAAATTAATAGCTTTTATTATTTATATAGTCTTTTTTAATTAAAGTTTACTAAGAAAAGCTTGAATTATTTATAATAATAAGAGGTGTAATTCTAAGAGGATTTTAATCTATTATAAAGGTAGGTTTTAAATAATAAAAAGTCTTTATAAGATAGCTTAAATTTAAGGCTATTTAATAATAAAAAAAGTTTAAATAAAAGTTAAGTATTCGTAAAGTTATAAGAGTAAGAAGATTAATGTAAAAAAGAAAGGTTTTAAACTTTAAAGCGGGAGAATATAGTTAATATATAGAATAAATTTATAATATAAATGGTTTTAAAGACCTTAGAATTTAGGCATTTTTTTAATACTTAACTTACCCCTTAAACATGTATATTCGTGTGGAAAATAATAGAATAATTTTACGAGAAAATGCAATTATAGTAAAATAGTTAAAAAAGCTAGTATACTTATAATATATTAAAGGCGTTATATTATATAATAATATCCTGTTTTATCACTTAAAATATATATATGTAGCTTATAGAAAATCTTTGTATTTTAAAACTTTAACTAAATATAACTCCTAGAATATTAGACTTATAATTATACAACTAATATTAAATTAAAGGGCTTTTTAAGGGCTATTAATTAGTTATAAGCTTATAAATTTTAGCCAAGTATTTATAGAGATATTAGGAAATAGAAATTATAGCGTTTTTTATTAAAGTAAGGTAAAACGCTATAGCGTTTTACCCTAGTTAACTTACCCTATTAAATACCGCGGTTATTATCTTTATAATTAATAGGTGAAATTAAGTGGGGTTAATATTTTTCAATAGCTAGGATTATAAGCTTTAAAATAATACTACTCTTATTTTTAAACTCCTTTTTTTATAACGTTATAATAGTTTTAATATATAGAATAAAAAAAACTTAAGAATAAAGTTTTTAATATTTATATTAATCTTTATATATATAGAATTAATTATATTAAATATATATTTAAGCTTATAAAATACTTTATAATATATAAATTAATAATATATATAATTTTACTTTAATATAAATAATATATATTAATTAAATTTAAAAACATATATAATTATATATAAAATAATTTATATAAATTTTATTAAATATATATTAAATAAAGTTATTTGTTTTATATTAATAAGCTATTAAGATAACTTATATAAAATATAAAAATACTTATTACTTCTTTTTATAGATTTATTTTAATTAAATAAGATATAAATAAAAACTAAAAATATTTTAAAATATTATTTACATATAATTAAGGTAAAAAAAAATATATTTTAAATTTTTATATTAATTACATATATTATATATATATAAATAACATTTAAAAAGCATTTATTTCTTATTAAATACTTAAAATAAATCAAGTTAATATCTTTATTTTTTGAATTCTTTAAACTTTAATATCTTACTTATTAATTAACTTATAAAGGATATTTTTATAGTATTATAATAAGCTAAAAATATAGTATTTTTTGGTTATCTTTATAAGCTTATAAGTCTACTTTTAAAGCCCTTATAATTACATATTACACTATAAATGTAGCTATAGTATAGTTAAACTATACTAAAACTATAAAAACTATACTACACTAAGAACTACACTAAAAAACTACATATAGTGTAGTTTTTTTATTAATGCTCTGTTCTTAACCTATTATCTTAATTTATTATAGTATATTATATTATAATTATAATACGTGTTAGCTTAATTTTTCTTTACCTTAAAGCTTTAAGCTTATTAACTAATTTTTAAGGTAAGTTTAACTTAATTTCACCCCTAAATATCACGTGCTTAAGTATAAGTTAACCTCTTTTTTTTAGGTAATTAAGTTAAAAAATTAGGGGTACCTTTAGCTAGGTTTAAAGTAGCTCTCTACTAGACTAAAGCAGGGCTTTATAGCGCTTAACTAGTACGCTATAAAGGCTATAGTATAGTATAATTAGAGCATTAAAAGTAGTGTAGTTTTATAGTTTTTAGTGAATTTTAATGTAATATAATATAATATAGTTTTACTATATTATATTATATTTTAAAAATTAATGTAATATATAATATTAATTAATTTATAAGCTATTATTAGCTAATATAATTAATTAGCTAAAATAAAGCTAAATTTACTTTCTAATATTAGTATTAATAAGTAGGGATTAATTAGCTTAAATAAGCTAAAAATAGGGATTAAAAAACTAATAAAAATAAAATAAAAGGAAATTATAAGGGAATTATATTAAGTAAGTTAATATTATTTTTATATTATTATTATAAGTAAAATATATTAAATATAATAAATTTAAAAATTTCTATTATATATATATAAATATCTTAAAAAATAATAATATTTATAATATTACCTTATAACTTAAGTATAAAATATTAAATATTAAAGTTATAAATAATATATTAAAGCTATAAATAATATATTAAAGTTATAAATAATATATTAAAGTTATAAATAATATATTAAAGTTATAAATAATATATTAAAGTTATAAATAATATATTAAAGTTATAAATAATATATTAAAGTTATAAATAATATATTAAAGTTATAAATAATATATTAAAGTTATAAATAATATATTTAAATACCTTAAAATTATTTATATAAAATAATATTTTATACTTTTTTTTTATATATATTATTTCTTATATTATAATAGATTTTATATCTCTTACTTAACTTTTTTATTTTTAAATTTTATTATAAAAAAAAGTTTTACTAAAAAAAGCTTATATAAGTATATTATATATTAAAATAAAGCTAAGAATCTCGTGATTTTAAATCTTATAAAATTAGCTTTATAATGTTATTAATAAGTAAGTTATTAAGCTTTAAACTCTTATTTTAAAAAAGTAAATCTTAATTTTTTAGCTAAGGTTTAACCTATTATAACTCGTTTAATTTATAAGCTATATATATAAAAACTAGTGTATTATAAAGAGTTAAATTAGCTTTATATAAGTATATTAATTATAATCTTATAAGTCTTATGATTAACGTTATATTTATAATTAAAACTTCCCTTTATAATTATATATTATATTATAAATGTAATTATAGTGTAATTAAACTATATTAAAACTATAAAAATTACACTATATTATAAATTACATTAAAAAACTATATGTAGTGTAGTTTTTTTATTAATACTCTAAGTATAATATAGTAATCTTTTATAAAATTGTATAATCGAGTTTTTTAGCTTATTAAAAGCCGAAAGAACCCACTTTTTTATATAGGCTTATTTATATATTTATTATTATAATTCGAGTATTTTATTAGATTTATTGTTTAATATTTAAGCTTTTTTAAAAATTAAAAATGTAGTTTTCTTATTATAGCTCTAAGGCTAATAAACCTATAAAGGTAATTAAGTTACTATAAGATTTAACTGCTTTAACTAATATTAGTAAGTGCCTTAAGGTGCTTTATAGTAGCGGGAACTTACAAGTAGTTTATATTATATAAATTTATAACGTTAACTAACAGGTGTAAAGCTAGGATTTAATATTAAAACTAAAGGTTAAGAGAAGAAAAACCCTATTAATATATATTATATATAATTTGTCAACCGAAATCTAGATAGCAAGGCCAGCTATTATTGATCAACTAGTTAGGCCACACAGCGGGCTTCCAACAAGCCTAGCACTAAAAACCCCTGTATTTATAGTGGGCTGGGGACCCTATAACTCGAATTACGGGTGGTTTCGAATTTAATACAGCGCTTATTACAGCCTAGCACCTAGAGCATTAATAAAAAAACTACACTATATATAGTTTTTTAGTATAGTTTATAATATAGTATAGTTTTTATAGTTTTAGTATAGTTTAATTATACTATAATTATATTTATAATATAATATATAATTATAAAGGGAAATTTTAATTATAAATATAACGTTAATTATAAGACTTATAAGATTATAATTATTATACTTAAATAAAGCTAATTTAACTCTTTATAATACATTAGTTTTTATACGTATAACTTATAAATTAAGCGAGTTATAATAAGTTAAATCTTAATTAAAAATTAAGATTTACTTTTTTAAAATAAGAGATTAAAAGCTTAATATCTCGCTTAATATTTACATTTTAAGGTTAATTGTTAAAGATTTAAAATCAAGTGATTTTGAGCTTTATTTTAATATATAATATACTTATATAAGCTTTTTTTTAATAAAACTTTTTTTATAATAAAATTTAAAAATAAAAAAGTTAAGTAAGAAATATAAAATCTATTATAATATAAAAAATAATATATATAAAAAGAAAGTATAAAATATTATTTTATATGAAAAATTCTCAGGTATTTAAATATATTATTTATAACTTTAATATATTTCCTATAACTTTAATATTTAATATTTTATATTTAAGTTATAAGGTAATATTATACATATTATTATTTTATAAGATATTTATATATTAATAATAGAAATCTTTAAATTGATTATATTTAATATACTTTACTTATAATAATAATATAAAATAATACTTACTTACTTAATATAATTCTCTTATAATTCTCTTTTTAATTTATTTTTATTAGTTTTTTAATTCTTATTTTTAGCTTATTTAAGCTAATTAATCTTTACTTATTAATACTAGTATTAGTAAGTAAATTTAACTTTATTTTAGCTTATTAATTATATTAGCTAATAATAGCTTATAAATTAATTAATATTATATATTACATTAATTTTTAAAATGTAATAAAATATAATAAAATTATACTATATTATATTACACTAAAATTCACTAAAAACTAAAAAACTATACTACTTTTAAATCTCTGCTTTTAATACTCTGCTAGCACCTAATACAGGTCTATTATAAAGGTTACGAAAGGGTATCTTTCGTATTATAAAAGGGTTACACGCTATTACTAGCTAAAATACAATTAAAATAACCTTACTAGACTAACTAAATATAGTTAAGTATTAGGAAACTAAATATCTAATATTTTTAAATATTTTTATTATATATAAAGGTAAAATTCCCGTTTAAATCGTTTAAAAGAATAAGCTTAAATACACTCGTTTATTTATCTTTTATTATATACCTTTTCTAGCAAGCTCTTTAATAATAATAATATAATTATTTGAAGATTTTAAAGTAAGTTACTAGCAGAGCATTAACAAGAAAACTACATTTTCAATTTTCAAAAAGCTTAAATAATTAATAATAAATCTAATAAAATACTTAAATTATAATAATAAATATATAAGTTAGCTAATATTATAACCAATTAGCTCACATAAAAAAGTGGGTTCTTTTAGCTTATTATAAGCTTAAAAACTAGATTATATAATTTTCTAAAAATACACTATACTATACTATACTATAAAAACTACATTTTATAGTTTTTATAGTTCTAGGCTTATAAGAGCTTACAAAGACCCACTTTTTTATGTTAGCTTATAGTATAAGATTTATACTATTTATCTGTAAAACTTATAATCTTATAAGTATTTTATTAGATTTAATATAATTTTTGATATTTGAAACTATAAAAACTACAAAACTATAAAACTACACTATAATTAATGCTCTAGTTACTAGTATAAATTATAATTAAGTTTAAGTTTTTAATATGTTAAATTCACTTTTATTTAATTAATAGTTAAAGCTATTAAATTTATAAGATAGCTTTTAATAGCGTATAGTAATAACGTATTAATTTTACTAGTATTTAGCGTATTATAAAATTATAACGCGTTTATAATATATTACGTAGTATATTACAGTTCTCTAGCCTACTATAGCTAGTACATAGTATTATTAAATATACTTGTATAAAACCTATAGGGTATATTACTATTTAAATTAAAAAAAACAAAAATACCTTAATAAATATATAATTATAATTTTATTAATAAATTTTATTAATTTTCCCTAAAGCTTCTTAATAGAGAGTAAGATTATAATATATTTATATTAAAATATAAGATTAAAAAATAGAGTTAATCGCACAAAAATTAAAGCGTGCTAAGGTGTAAGTGCCCCGAGCAGAATGGATGAGCGCCCCGAGCAATTGACAGCTAATGCGGGTTGGAATATTTGCCGCTTTTGTCATGTTTGTACTCACGTGGAGGGCGAACAGCAAAAGAGCTGCCGGGCCCAGAGACGACAGGCTTGCTTTGCCAGAAGACGCGAAACCCAACCTTGGCGATTGGCACCCAAGGTTCCAATTTACTCTGTAGATATGAAGGTTACGGCTCGTTCGCAATTAATTCCATCTCCAGATCAGCCATGAGTGCCG
This sequence comes from Metarhizium acridum, assembly GCF_019434415.1. Lineage (NCBI taxonomy): Eukaryota > Fungi > Ascomycota > Sordariomycetes > Hypocreales > Clavicipitaceae > Metarhizium > Metarhizium acridum. The sequence goes on along the minus strand of NW_027094047.1, from coordinate 215,337 downwards.
GCTCGGAAAACAATCCCGCAAGTTCCGACTCAACATCGGAGCTCTTGAGCATTAGAAAACGGGGCGAAGAGGGGAAACTCTGGCTCCGAGCCGTCTTTAGCCTAACAAGAACGGGAGCTCACAACCCTGGCCCTAAATCACACTCGGCTACCAAGACCGGCTGATGTGCTGGTGGAGAAGAAGAGAGCAATTGACCTGACAAGTAGGTCGTAGAGCCAGTAATAGAAATACGACAAGAATCCCGGAAAACTCGCATTGTAATTCCTTCATTCTGGCATATCGATGGTCTTTTACTGGCCATTTACCCTTGATTCTCGTCGCGTGAATTCCCCACCGTCAGCCCATCATGTACACGGCATCGTTTGCTTTCTTCGATGCCCTTTGCGGGGCCGGGGTAACGCACTGCTTCGTCAACTTGGGTTCAGATCACCCGAGTATCATCGAAGCAATGCTCAAGGGTCAAAGGGAGAAGGGCGATTGCTTTCCGCGTATCGTCACTTGCCCGAGCGAGGTATACCCTGTTTTCTCTGGATGACGGGGCTTGAGAAACTGACACGAATTTCTAGATGGTGGCAATGTCAATGGCGGATGGATTTGCACGGGTTACAGGAAAGCCACAATGCGTAATCGTGCATGTGGATGTTGGCACGCAGGCTCTGGGCGTGGCCGTTCATAATGCATCTGTAGGTCGCGCTCCAGTCCTCGTTTTTGCGGGCATGTCGCCTTGCACCTTAGAGGGCGAGCTGCGTGGTTCTCGGACAGAATTCATTCATTGGCTTCAAGATATTCCTGATCAGAAGGCTATCCTTGGACAGTATTGCCGATACGCGGCAGAGATCAAGACGGGGGCGAACATCAAGCAAATGGTCAACCGTGCTCTTCAGTTTGCTACAAGTGGCCCCCAAGGCCCGGTATACCTTTGCGCAACACGAGAAGTCCTGGAAGCCGACCTCGAGCCGTACGAAATCCAGCAGGATCAGTGGGATCCCGTGGAGTTGGGCGGCCTGTCTCAGAGGAGCGCAGACAGGATAGCCGAGGCCCTGGCCCGGGCCGAAAGACCGCTCGTTATGACAGGATATTCCGGCCGCAACCTGCAAATACCGGCCGTCTTGGTTCAGTTGGCAGACGTTGTCAAGGCTCTCCGGATATTAGATGCATCTGGCAGCGACATGTGTTTTCCTGCCAACCATCCGGCGTGGCTCGGCATGAGAATAGGGGCGCACGGAGCCATTGAAGAAGCAGATGTGATCGTGGTCTTGGATTGTGACGTGCCCTGGATCCCGACGAGATGTCGCCCGAAAAAAGACGCAACGATATTCCACATTGATGTTGACCCCCTCAAGCAACAAATGCCGCTCTTCTACATCCCGTCTCAGGCACGGTATCGAGCGGATGCCCTAATCGCACTGGAACAGATCCTTCGGGAGCTTACGGGAGGCCAGGCAGCTAGAGTACTCGCTGAAAGGGACACTGCGGCGACTGAAGAATTACGGAATGCTTCACACTCCAAGTTTCTGTCGAAAATAGCTCATGCAGCCAGGCCCTTTGCCAGCGGTAGTTTCGGCACAGGTTACTTGAGCAGTGTTCTCCGTCGGGTTTGTCCAGATGAGACAATATGGGCCGTAGAAGCCGTGACAAACACGACCTTTATTCATGACAACATCCAGCCCGCGGTGCCAGGATCATGGATCAATTGCGGTGGTGGTGGGCTGGGCTGGTCCGGGGGCGGTGCATTGGGGATCAAATTAGCAACTGACTCTCAAGCTGGCGGAACCGGAAAGGGTAAATTTGTGTGTCAAATAGTTGGGGACGGCACATATCTCTTCTCAATGCCGGGAAGTGTATACTGGATATCTAAGCGATATAGTATTCCAGTATTGACTATCGTTCTGAACAATGATGGTAAGCTTCAGCCTGTTTGTCAAGACTCAAGAGTGAACAAGCCCCCAGGCTAATAGCAGAAACGTAGGCTGGAATGCGCCACGAAAATCCTACGTGTTGGTTCACCCCGACGGAGAGACGGCAACGGCGACAAACGAGGACATCAACATTTCCTTTTCCCCTTCACCAGATTACGCAGGCATTGCGGCTGCCGCGGGAAGTGGCAACATCCACCCGTTCAGGGCGAGCAAGGCGGATGATCTTGAGTCAATACTTGAGCAAGCTGTTGCAAAAGTGTTGGATGGACAGACTGCTGTGGTAGACTGTAAGGTGGTGCTAGACTGCTAATATCGTTTTGGTCATGGAAAGGGGGTTTTGAGGGCGCATCGGACGGAAGGGTCGGGCTATCCTTCTTATAACCCGTCAATACACTCTAGTCAGCCACAGCTGAACTGTGAGGGTACCTGTCGACTAACTACCTAGGTACCTCTCGCACATGATACATCCTTGGTACAATTGACCAAACTGGTCTTGGAGTTTGGCCAAAGTCGTTTCAAGTATGTGCTTTCACCCATCCTCGTGCTTCGCAAGCATTGGTCCAAGTGAAGATTGACCACGTCCTCTTCCTTTAGTTAATGGGGAGCGTTGCTACAAGATAGAACATGTATGCCGTTGTCTCAAGTAGACAGAGAGGGATTGCCACCAAAGGCTGCAGCGCCGCTTCCACTGTGGGGTTTTGATGCAGTCATTTTCAAGGGAGCAGCCGAGGGCAAATACCACTAGACTTGACATTGAATGCATTCAACTGGTACTTGACCTTCTGGCGGGCCAGGAAGTGCCAGACATTGCTCTATGTCGCATCGCATCGGAGACTTGCGCCCTCACCGCACATGGGCGTCAAGGCGGGCCGACAACAAGAGGGTTGCTGCGTTTCTTGGACTCTGGAAATCGTTAGACTGTGTTTGTCTGGTGGCCAAGTTTTGTCAACTAACTGGTCAGACTGCCCCATGTACTTTGGGTGTGGAATAAAGAGATTATTAATGGTATGCCTCGGTCGGTGGGGAGCTGCATCCTTAACTAACTGGCAGACAAGATGATGCGGTCTGCACTTGTCAAATCGGCCGAGAAAAGCAGACTGTGTCCATTAGTCAACCGTTGACATGTTGACTCGCCCAAGATGCATCATGAGACGAGCATGCTGTAGCTCCCGCCAATACCATCACCATAGCCGAGACAGCCGAGGCGCTTGGTAGCCATGATTGATGAAGTTTTCCCGAACTTCTTCGCATCCGTTTGGCAAGCTATCCAAAACCGATAGGACCCGTAGACGCCGTGAGCGGCGTCGCCTGGGCGGGTTTTTCGACCGGGAGCGTTGAATATTGAATACACCGTGGCGACTTGGACGAAGCGGCGACGTGGCAAGTCATTGCCAAAATCAGCGACGGGCAGATGAGATGCGCGGCATCAACGTCAACTACGCCGAATGAAGCAAGTTCAACGCTGGTACCTTGCCAATAGCACACACTCATATGCCGTGCGATACTGCAACTGATGCCATTGTCAAAATGTCGAGCGGGACCATGCTGTCAAGAAAGAAGGTCGCTGTTTTCGGCCTGCCGCAGGAGTGGTGGAAATAGATGGCCTGTGTAGAGGGATGACATGCAATCATCTCGAGTTGATGGGTTGCAACATCACTGGTGCAGGCACTGGTGGTCTATCTACCTGCAGCGGCTGTTCTGGTTGTTCTAGGCTCAAGCAGATACGCATCGACTTTTAAACTCCTGCTGCAATAAGACGTCTCCCGCCCCTTGGCGACGCGCACGAGACCATGCACCAACACCAACACCAACGTTAGATGCCGACACTAGTCATATTTCGGCAGGTTGCAACTGCTCAAAGGCATTGCTTCACAATGAACAACTTCATTATCAGCGACTGTGTTCTAATTGGGTTGCAGGGTCATACATGGACGATAATGTCTTTTGCTACTACGTTGCCTTGCGTGAACAGGGACACATGATGAGCCATGTTTTCGCCGCATGACTGAAAGAACGCATGATTAGTTGTCATGAATTCTGTCATCCGAAATATAGTCCAAATTTAGCGTGACTTACTGGTGTCTCACCACCAGCAAAACGCCGATCATCGCCGGTCGTGCTCGACAGCTAGTTTCCGCCTAATCGGGCCCGATGTGACTACTGCGTTTTTGTGGTTGCAAGTCAAAGTGCCAATTTTCCCCCGCACGTCTGTGAACTTCCCTTACCTGCTTGTTTAAGGCACAGTCAGTCGGGCTTTGGGCTCCTAGTCCATGCACAGTTCTGATGACCTCCCGCATCACTTGACAAGGGCGACGTGGAGACGCCTCTTCACATCTGTTGATGCAGGAATGATGGAACCCGAGACATTTGCAGGACGTCATGGCAGCAAAAAGGGATAAAACCTTGCGCGGTCCCTGGAACTCGACCAGGGAATTTCATTGTCCTGCCCACGGTAAATGTCGGCCGAGAAAGGGAGGCCGCGTTTGTCCTTTTCTAATGTCATTTTGACATTTCAATACATATAACCCGTGTTATAGATCGTTGCTATACAAGCGGGACCTTTGATCTATCGCAAACATGTTGTTGAAGTCATGTTGATCGCGGCTCTAGCCGCCGTGTCTCTTGCATCCCCCATTCATCAAGTCGTTCGAGCGGTTGATGAACTCCCTCGACTCGTCGTCTACTTTCAAACCACACATGACTCTAGTGGAAGGCCCATCTCAATGCTACCATTGATCAACGAAAAAGGCATTGCGCTTACACACCTCATTGTTTGCTCATTACACGTAAACGAAAATGGTCAGATCCATTTGAACGACTATCCTCCTAGCAACCCCATGTTCTACACGCTGTGGAATGAAACTGCAGTTATGAAGAATGCTGGCGTCAAGATTATGGGAATGGTTGGCGGCGCGGCCCCCGGTTCATTCGGCTCAGGCACCTTGGACGGCGACAAGGCCACGTTCAACAAGTATTACGGCCAGCTGCGTGATGTAATCAGAAAGTTCAAGCTGCAAGGCTTGGATATTGACGTTGAACAGCCCATGAGCCAGGCTGGCATTGAGCGCTTGGTTGACAAACTTCAGTCCGACTTTGGGCCCAACTTTATTATTACATTGGCACCGGTGGCCTCTGCTCTTTCAGGCGGGGGAAACCTCAGTGGCTTCGACTACAAGCTTCTTGACTCACGCAAAGGTTCCAATATCAATTTTTACAATGGTCAGTTCTACAGCGGCTTTGGCACTATGTCACGCACGACCGACTACAACGGGATCGTATCAAGCGGTTTCAGCGCCTCTCGGGTTGTTGCTGGACAGCTTACCTCCCCTGAAGGTGGTTATGGATACATCCCGTATGAACAGCTCAATGCGACTGTCATATCGTTGAGGAGTACATACGGTCAGATTGGAGGCGTAATGGGCTGGGAGTATTTCAACAGTGCCCCTGGCGGTACTGACGAGCCTTGGAAATGGGCGCAGATCATGACTCAAATCCTGCGACCAAATTCTGTTCCCAAGCTCACCATCTCCACGGAAATTGCACAGAAACTGGCGACGGCATTTAATGACAGTGTCAAATCGAACATTGCGTGGTCAACAAAGACTGACGGCGCACCAGGCGTTGACTACCATGGAATGGTTAATGTATAAAGTCGCATATCTAGATATTTTAAACCGTTTATATACGAATATTATGACTACTATGAGTAGAGAGTAGCAAAATCACTTGTGATTCGACAAGTAGCTGGAGACGGATCTAATGGTTGCTGTTGGCATTTCATAGCTATTACATCAACTACTACAACAGCGAGTAGAAGTATGCGGATAAGGAAAAGTACGAGCCGTAAGTGGTCATTTCGATGCCTAGTTCTTTGGTATTCATTGTCATTTGTGTAATTCCCTTCCTTCCACAAATTTTCCCGTCAGGACTTCTTATTGCGCCCGTTTAGCAAAAAATGGCGTTATTCCTCCATATCGCATATGGGACAAAACTGTCACGTTATGGGAATTGATGTTAACTTACTCTTATTCATTACACCCGTTGTTATTACTATGTTTGCTTTTGCTCTACACACTAGAGACTCAGAGTATTCGCTACCTTCAATATGCCCTGCTTTTACCCTACGACTACCGTTACCACTTGCCACTCGAGTGGACAACAGCCCTTGCGTGTCTCAACTAACAGAGGCTGTTTTATCCGACAGTAGTATTCGAAGCCAAGTCGTGACGGTTCCCCTATTCGGAATACGTAGTATCGTTCCCAAACCCTTGTAGAATGACATCTCCTCTTTCAGCTATTTAGGTGCAGCAGCTGGTTTCACATTGTCTCCCTGAGGGGTGGACTAAGCTGCACACTCAAAAGGACTGCGGCTCTAGACCTGGGATATATTTTGCTGCAAGTAAATCAAGGCGCTGGTACAGTCCTTTTTGCTAGCAACTTTACGCACAACTCCTGTTCCTGGACTGATTCGAACGTCCCGAAGGCACTCTGCATACACCTTTCGACATACATCATTTCTTGTTTATGAATTCAGTTGGCGTGGTGGGGCCAGCGAAATATATCTTTGACATCTTTCTCGCAGCCGCCTCAAGTTTTTGGAACTTCTTTTTAATCATGAAATACTATCCGCTAAAAGCAAGGAACCCTGAGACATGATATCCTTATGAGTTGAACTGTCACAGTTTAATGAAAACTTTGGGACCTGCGTTCTATACTGGTGTTAAGTTGACACTTTTGACAGCTTTCTATTAGTTGAAAAGCTACATAAGTTAACCGGCGCACCCGATATAGCAAATCATCAAATAGGGAAATGGCTGGCATTGCTATGTACCATGGGGTGCCCAAATATCTATCGAGAAGTTACCCAAGTATCAGTTGCCTCGAAACAAGGTGTGCTGTGTCAATGAGGCCGGGCAATGAGCCCGGGCTGTCAGTACTCGTTGCATGTGGTATGTGGACGACGCGACAGAATTTGGTGCGTACTATTTGCACCCCCAACGGTCTTCTGTGGACCAATAGGAAGCTGCAAGAGCGCAGCACCCGTATTAATTTGATGTAGCACCCCTATTCATCGCCCTTTTCAAACTGAAAGGATTCCTGTCCCCGCTGGGCGTATAGGCGTAGGCCCTCGACAACATAGGAGTCCGGCTATGTTGTCCGGTAAGAGCTGTCAACTTAGGTGTGAAGAAGCCTTTCATCTAGGAATGATTAAAACAGACGAGGTCTTTTCCGTAGTTCAGGAGTCTCCGGTGCTTCCTAGGCGGCGGGTGTTGATTGCCCTGCTCCTCATTTGTTCAGACGTAAATACGTGACAGTTCACCAAGGATTTCGTCTACTGAAGTTTCAAACATAACCTATGAGAGATGGAGATGTAAAAAGACAGGCCGAGTCAAGTGACTCAGACGCCTAACGGTTGCAGAGTCAAGATTTGCATCTTCACCAGTTATAGGATAAATCGTGGACGGCATGCAAGCGGAGAAGCCATGTCTGAGATCAATCCACCATCAGACAATAGCAAATAGTTGATAGACGCCTCCCGCTTCGAGCCTATCCGAGAAGACTGTAGGATTTGTACGGTAAATCTGGAATGAATTTTAATATTTACCATGATTTTCGACCCGCAACTGTGAGTTGTTTAACGCCAGCCAGCTACGGGAAAAGTTTGGTTCGTCTATAAAATGCAATTGCACCCATTCAATGTTTACTCGACGTAGGCTGACATTACCATGGGCTTAAAAGACGTTTACAGAAAGTCTTAAATGTAGCCTCACTCATGCATATCAGCTCATCCAAGTCATGAGGAGGCTCTCAATTTGGTATCCTCTCCAACATGGAGAAGGGGTTATACTACCCCTACCTATTACTATTGATTAGTCCTCATAACCACAAGCTATAAGCTTCTAATATACACTATTACGCATCTCGATATCCATCTTCAGGTCTTCAAGTCCATGACCACCGCCATGGCAATTCTTGAAGTTTGCAAGCATACTTGGTATTACGAATCTCTTTGGCATAATCCCAACCCTCGGCGGGATGGTAATCATAGTAAAAATCTTCGTGCATATCACTTTGAGAAATGCCACATTGGATAGCTTTAGCTGACATGTATCTTGTAGGAGCCATTCGACGCAACGACGAAAGTATCTTCTGCTAGACTGGTCAATGGAAAATCAAGGGCTAGATGCAAGCTCTTCGCGTGATTTAGTTAGTCTTTATACAGCTCGCGAAGTTCCACAGCTAACGCAGTATAAATATAGGGAGTTTAACGTTGCCAAATTCCCTTCGTAAGTCCAGGGATTTTATCCCTAAGCCTGTAAGTAAACTACGATGACTTCACAAAAAAGGTGTCCAGGCGAGAGCTCTCTCACTTAGGATAGTCTGACCCCTACAATTTGTCAACTAACAGCCTACAATTCAAATTCATCAATCAGCCGGCTGATCTCTAACCAGCGCGCTGTATGGCCTGCGGATGCTGCTTGTTCAACGACTGATGCATCTGGTTTTTCTTCTCGAGAGTCTTTAGAGCACCGCTTATAGTTAGTTTATGACGTGCCTACTAATTCAAAGGGGCGCGCCTTTGTTGCAAGTTGATTAGTTAACCGACGGTTCGTCCCGTATGGGAGCTCGCGCTGTAACTTGAAGAGGCGTAATAATTGGCAGAAGCCTTGTCGTCCTTGAGAGCTGGTCAGACGGGATTTCCGGCAACTATGGCTTCTCTGAAAAGCGACTTCTGATCGATCTTTTATGCCTCAGCCGATAGTGAGTCGTTTCCAGAACTATAAGACGAAGAGTCGGATGCTTGGGCCGCGGGAAAAGTCACCAGGGATTGAAAAGCTTATATCCCCGTTCAAATAAGTTAGTGCTTGAATTTAAATTGTCTGACAATAATAGCGCTAGGGTATACCACGAGATTCAGCGTGAACACGAAGGCCCTTGAATAAAACCGCACATTCGTTACTGAAGATTCCTCGGCATATCGATGTAACGACTTTCAAGTCAGACACGATTCAGACAGACAAGATGAGAATAATCCGCCACCTCGATCTACGAATTCGTATTAAGAGGAGGCGAATGCTGTATTGTAAGTAATTACTCTAATATCAAGTGGTTTCAACTGAAAGCTAACGTTCAATAGAACTCAAATTCAAGAAAATAGATTTATCCATTATATTAGTTATGACTATTTCCAAGAAGCAATACCAGTAATACCCTCTTAAAAATAAGCCCCTTCAAGATGAGAATTTATACTAATACTGTATTTCGTACAACCAAGGCTACCCTAAAACGATTCTATTTGTGTTAACTTGAGAGGAGTTTTTATTTCTAGATCACGCAGTAGAGACCTCGCAGAGCTATACCTTTGAGTTCCTAGTCTTTATGCGCAAAAATACATATTATCTCTTTTAAATAGGGGCGCTCGATAATTTAATGCATGGATTTACCTTGAAAATGCATTCCTACTTTAATAATGGATATATTGTAACTAGAGATAAATGCCAAAGCCACTTGGCTACGTGTCAAAAAATATACGATTACTAATATAATTTAGTTCTACGTAATTCTTTGCGACATAGGTGTGCTTTTTAGCGCTGTAATGAATCACCAATCGGCTAGTGTGTCTAACGCATCGCGATGCGTGTACTTATGGTGTCTTGTGTGGTTAGTTACGGTTCCCTGGCCTAGGTACGGCCAAAATACAGTGTTACTAGATGCCCTCCATTTAGCCCCCCCCCCCCCCCCCCCCTTTTTTTTTTCTAAATAAGTTAATTAATAAGTGTGATTTTAGCTGAATTTACACAGTTCTTTGGAAATAATAATAACATTAAGTGTATGCGAACGCCTTAAACGTCCTTAAATTGCAAGGAGGACGGCATCACGCAGCAATGTCGCAAACTGTGGTAGCTTGTGATCAGCACTCCTTGCCGAGGCAAATATCAAGTCAACCTTGTCTAGCTGACGACTCCGGAGCCAATAGAACGCCTCTTGATTGGTAGGTATGTGAGTATGACGGCTTCCCAAAACAGGCAGGCGTAGCGAAATGGAGTTGACGGCATAGGATCATTGTAATGGACCTTGAGGTCCGGGCTCACCAATTTTTCAAGATGGCATCTTTGCCCGATATACAGTACTCGCCACTCATGATGATTGGTTTACAAGCAGGCATGTCGAGATCATCAACACCATGCTATGCGGGAGGCCCGGGAGTGGCCAATCGCTTCCCACCATGTCACCCCCATGTCAACGCAGGGTAGTGTCCATAACAGTCGGCCGGCTGTGGAGAGAGAGGTTGGGCTGCTTGTAGTAGATGCGGAGCATAGAGTTTGAGTCCCTGCGTTGGGTGGGCTTCAAGTTGCAGCGTGGCGCCCACAACGTGCTGTGGCAATTTTTGATCTTTCTCATCTTCTAGGAACTGGCTTTCAGCTAGCGGCAAAGTTGTCACGCGTCGAGTTAGTGCCCCATTCCAGGGTGGCTTTGTTTGCCGTTGGGTTCGGTGACTGGATAGCCACTGGGAAGGCAACGTCGCCAAGAGCCTTAATTTTAGGTACGGCTGGTCACACTGGATAAGCTATACGAGCATGCGTTGCGATCTGGTCATATGCCGAGTAGTAAACGACAAACTGCGTACCAGAGCCGGCAGTCAACTTTTGGTCATGTGCATTGTGCATCCTGAACCGTTGCTCCGGGGAAGAGAGACGAAAGACTCATATCATCTCTGTCGCATATCATGCTAGTTATGCTGCTATCTTTACTGTACGTTATTTGTAAGACACGATCTAATCGGGGCCGCGGCTTCTTAGCTTCACATCATGGATAGTCACGAGTTAGCTAACCGCGCGTTGGGCTGGCCGAGATCTCCTCGTCTTGACCGCATTACATCCGGCAGCCATGCTGTCACCTTGTTGATGTGGAGTCAACATGGGCTCGCGAGTGGTTGAAGAGGAAAGGAACTCCAACTACAAAAGTTGCGCCGTCTGTCCGTTCCCCGGGAAGCCTGGACAGATTTGCATTCGGTCATGGGCATATTTGGAGATGTTTCTTCCCCCGCATTACCCCGCATGATTTCAAAAAGCAAGGGTCTGGTAGGATTACCCCGTATTTCCTCGCGGAATATAGTTGACTGCAGCCCTCCATGCAAACTCGTAGTCGCCACCCCGGCTGCTTTTCGTGTCCTCGGGTTGGCCATGATAACCACGGTCTACTCCGTCCATTGCATCCACTTATGCTGCTTCTCCTCTTCAAGGCGAATTGTCACCCAGCCACGCGGCGGACCACAATTCCCTTGCTAATCCATGTTGGCGAATTGTGTGCTTCTCCGATTGCCCCGTTGCCCTGCCTCCAGCCAAAGCCGCTGAGCCTTCTGCAAAGCGGTCTTGAACTGATGCACAGCTGGCACAGAAACGGCAAGCGGATGAACTCAAACACAGATCGAACCGTGCTGAAAGTAAAACGCGGTCGAGAAAATTAAGGAGACGTATCATTTCTTGGGGCCAGTATAAGTGACCTTCTGGTTCAGATACGACAGGCCCCAGGTGCCAGCATGCGCTTCCCGAGGCTGCAGCAGCCAGTATTAGCCAATTTTCTCACCAGTATTCACGTCACGAGCAACTGCAGTCTAGCCCATCGGAGAACGACCCGCCTGTCTCTGTAAGTGACTGTGTGGCCTAATACTTGACCATTTGCTCCGTATCTTCACTGTTACGTCATGTATTTTTATTAAGTGGCTAGCCCACTTAGTTGCCAACGGGTAGTCGATTATCGATGTGGCTTACAACATGGCGATCAGTCAGAATGCCTGGAACTGAAAAGCTTTACTGTGTCGTATGAGTCTCACAAGGCTCTATCACAGAGCCCGTTGTTTGCATTGTCTATTACGCGCAACCCAACAATGTAGGCCCTTACACTCTACCAACAACAGCCCTCTCACCATCTTCATTGGCACTACTTTAAGACAGTTCCGAGCTCAAAACGTGGAAACTCTCTGTGGCTTATACTTCTTGGTCTACCGATTATTGCGGGTAAGACTCTCCACTATTGTCGCAAACTTACCCATTCGACGTGCTATATTACTGAGCTTGAGTGTGTAACTCCTCAAACTACTAAATCCTTCATTTCACTAGTGGTGCCTGTATCCAAATCCGGACTGGTACGACGACGTGCCTATACTAATGCCGCCAACTGAAGTGCAGAATACACATCTGCATCCTATTTGTATTGACTTCTTACCGTGGCCTGCTTTACGAGACTCTCTATGCCAGAACCAGAACAAGGACTCGCGTCATTCCGTGGATCTACACATGCGGTCCATTAAGCTGCACTGGCCGTCGGAGAAGCAGCTGCTTTGCAAGGATTCTGGTGGTGCAGTTGAGCTGCATCCAGACTGTAAAGCTAGGGTATGTGATGCTCATTCTTGGACATTAGTTCCTCCTTGGGTCGAAGCCTTTGAACATTTGGAGAGATGTATGTGATTAAATGTGTATTTGCCGTACTTACTGTTGGTCCTTCTGTATCCGTAAACGTCGAGGCCAACTAGCTTATGAAGGAAATCTGAACGCATTGAGGAACTTGCGGGACAATATTAAACTTTACAAGGTGAACATGAGTAGACAAATGGATCTTTACAGAAGTCAAAAAGGTGTCCAATATGTAGCTGGCCCTGACTTTGCGGCCATGCATAGTATTCTTTAGCCAATAAACAGCTTTCGGCGCAGCAATTACAGCGCAAATCCTGTTTTCCAATACGGTGTCCACGACTTTTTCGAAACTAGACCAAACAGAGCCCATTTCAAATTGCTGCACAGCCGTGTCAGAGGCTGAGTCGCATCACAACCCAGGCGAACATGGAGAAGGGACAAAGCAGAGTTACAGGCAAAATCCGCTAAACAGATCAAATCTTTCCCCTTGGCCTCCAAATATAGCTCTGAATCGATACTTGAGCAATACAAAATGTGAAACGCGGCATGGAAAGGTTACCAAGGTAATTGATACCAAGTAAAGAGATTACTTAACGAACTCAGTACAGTCCCATTCGGCGGACGGTAGCACTTACTGCGGTTTTACTCCATGGGCCGGTAACGTCAAGGAGTCCTTACTGTTCCAGGAAGCTGATTTATGTGACAAGATTACAATATTTCCCACAACATAAAGCCTACGAGCTCTTATCTATCGGCTCCATAATTCAGACACAGAACATTTCAGTATTTTTCTTAAAGACTAAGTAATGGCGTTCGGGGAATCAATCCTCGGGATGTAGCCTGTAGACTTTGGCGAAGAGTTGCATTTGAGTCCCCACGAAGCAAGCGGGCGCCGATGGGAGACGATACGGCAGGCCACTGGAACTTAAGAACAAAAACAATCCGTGATTTCTGTACAATTTCTACACTTCCTTTGCAAAATAAGCTGCAAGCATACAAAATAGTATGCACATCACTCAAAGAGAGCAAATTCCTGGTTTCGTATACACCCGGAGAATATAGTCTAACATTAGTATTCAGATATATACGACATGTACTCATTGCTTCTTCTAAATAAATGCCACTCCCTTCTGCAATGTCATGATGTCCTCATTATGTTCATGTATAAATATCACGTATCATTAAAAGAGCCGCTTATTTATGGTCGCTCTCAGAAATTGTGAACCCCGTACGCTTAATTCTGTCCCATTAATGACTGGAAAATCGCTTTAACAAAATCTGAAATTGTAGCCACAAGCTATTTGTCCGAGTTAGTGGGGTGGTTCTAGATGAATGGGAAGGAGGGGATTTGCTTACAGGTGTTGCATCGCCAATCAATTCGGTTGTTTGGGATACAAACGTCTCGGTCAGAAGTTGTTCTGCGTTTCCAAGCAAGCCCAAGATACCCTTGATGCTCTTGGGGGTGATGAGTGGAGTGACAGTGTCCACAATGCCTTCGATGTCGATCTTCTTGACTGCGTCTAGGATGGGCTTCACAGCGTCGACCAGCCCGGCCAGGTCAATCTTGCTGAGCGAGTTGAGAAGAGGTTTGACTTGCTTCAAGAGTCCTGAGATGTCAGCGCCTTCCAAGTCTGCGATGAGTGGTGCCGCTCCATGAATAAGTGTCTGCGTTTCGTTGACGAATTGGCCGGTCAAGAGTGCTTCGGCGTTGGCCAAGAGGCCAATGAGGCCTTGTACAGTCTTGGGTGTGAGGAACGGAGCAAGAGTGTCGAAGATGCCCTTCAGGTCAACCTCGCCCAGAGCATTGAGGATGGGTGTGACCTGCTTGATAAGCTTGCCAAGATCAATCTCGCCAAGAGCGTCCAGTAACGGTTTCAACTTGGTAATGAGGCCAGGCAGGTCGATCGTGCCAAGGGCACCCACAAGAGGGACAGCTCCATCAATAAGCGTATGGGTTTGGTTAACGAATTTTCCGGTCAGCAGATCCTCGGCGTTGCTAACCAAGCCAACAATACCCTGAATACTCTCCTTGGTCAATAATGGGCTGAGAGCTTCCAAGATGCCTTCCAAGTCTATCTTCCCAAGCGTATTGAGTAGAGGTCCTAGCTGGTTGATCAAGTCTTGCAGATTCAGCTTGCCCAAGGAAGAAATCAGTGGCGCCGCACCCTTGATCAGAGTCTGTGTTTCGTCCACGAACTCGCCTGTAAGTAATTTTTCAGCATTGCCTAGTAGCCCGACTATTCCCTTGATACTGTCTTCAGTTAAGAGTGGTTTCAGAGCATTCAATAAGCCGGCAAGGTCGATCTGCCCAAGAGTTGCTAGAAGAGGCTCAAGCTGCTTAATCAAGTCTTGAAGGTTTAGTTTACCCAAGGAGGAAACTAATGGCGTCGCACTCTTGATTAGGGTCTGTGTCTCATCCACAAACTCGCCTGTAAGCAGCTTTTCGGCATTACCTAGCAGCCCGGCGATTCCGTTGATGCTGTCTTTCGTTAAGAGCGGCTTAAGTGAATCCAGCAAGCCGGCAAGGTCGATCTGGCTAAGCGTGGCAAGGAGGGGTTCAAGCTGGTTGATCAAATCTTGCAGGTTCAACTTGCCCAAAGAGGCGATTAAGGGAGCGGCACCCTTGATTAGACTTTGGGTCTCATCCACAAACTCGCCTGTAAGCAGCTTCTCGGCATTACCCAGCAGCCCGACGATTCCGTTGATGCTATTTTCAGTCAACAGTGGCTTGAGGGCCTTCATCAAGCCCGCAAGGTCGATTTGGCCGAGCGCACTAAGCAGAGGCTCAAGCTGCTTAATCAAGTCTTGTAGGTTGAGCTTGCTCAGCTCTGCGATTAATGGTGTTGCGCCTTTAATAAGAGTTTGCGTGTCATCCACAAACTCCCCTGTGAGGAGCTTCTCGGCATTACCCAGCAATCCAACAATGCCCTGAACACTCTGCTTAGTCAATAACGGCTTGAGAGCTTCGAACAGTCCGGGGAGGTCGATCTGGCCCAAAGCGTTCAAAATCGGTGCTAGTTGCTTAAGCAGGTCCTGCAAATCCAACTCGCCCAATGCGTCGATCAACGGGCCAGCTTTCGAGATCAGGTTTTGAGTCTCTTCCACAAACTTCCTATTTAGAAGTAATTCTGCATTTCCAAGCAAGCCAACGATTCCTTTGATACTGTCTGGAGTGAGCAACGGCTCGAGCGCTTTGAGGAGACCAGCTAGGTCAAGCTTGGTCAATTCGTTAAGAAGAGGCTCAATTTGATCGATTAACTTCTGAAGGTCAAGCTTTCCAAGGCTTCCAATAAGAGGGCCAGCAGAAGAAATGAGGTTCTTCGTCTCGTCCACGAACTCGCCTGTAAGTAGCTTTTCAGCGTTACCCAGTAACCCGACAATGCCCTTGACACTGTCTGGAGTAAGTAGTGGCTCTAGCGATTTGAGCAGGCCAGCTAGGTCAAGCTTAGTCAATTCATTTAGAAGAGGTTCGATTTGATCGATTATCTTTTGTAGGTCAAGCTTTCCAAGGCTTCCAATAAGAGGGCCAGCAGAAGAAATGAGGTTCTTCGTCTCGTCCACGAACTCGCCTGTAAGTAGCTTTTCAGCATTACCTAGTAACCCGACAATGCCCTTGACGCTGTCTGGGCTAAGTAATGGCTCCAGCGATTTGAGAAGGCCGGCTAAGTCAAGTTTAGTTAATTCGTTGAGAAGAGGCTCGATTTGATCAATCAGCTTCTGTAGATCTAAATTGCCAAGGCTTCCGATAAGGGGACCAGCAGAAGAAATTAGGCTCTGGGTTTCATTGACGAATTTGCCCGTCAATAACAGCTCAGCATTGCCTAGCAGTCCAACAATGCCCTTGATACTATCTGGAGTAAGCAACGGCTCCAATGATTTGAGAAGGCCTGCTAGGTCAAGCTTAGTTAGCTCGTTGAGAAGAGGCTCAATTTGATCGATCAATTTCTGAAGATCGAGCTTGCCGAGACTGCCAATAAGAGGGCCAGCGCTAGAGATTAAGCTCTGGGTTTCGTTGACGAATTTAGACGTCAAGAGATCTTCTGCGTTGCTCAATAGTCCAACGACACCCTTGATACTATCCGGAGTAAGCAGGGGCTCCAGGGACTTCAGCAGACCGGCAAGATCAAGCTTAGTTAGCTCGCCAAGGAGCGGTTCTATCTGGTCGATTAATTTTTGAAGATCAAGCTTGCCGAGACTGCCAACGAGAGGTCCGGCGCCATAAACAAGGCTTTGCGTTTCATTAACAAACTTGGATGACAGAAGAGTTTCGGCGTTACCGAGAAGGCCAACAATGCCCTTGATGCTATCCGGCGTAAGCAGCGGCTCCAAGGACTTGAGCAGACCAGCAAGATCAAGCTTAGTCAGCTCACTGAGGAGTGGTTCAATCTGGTCGATTAATTTCTGGAGATCGAGCTTGCCGAGGCTACCAACGAGGGGTCCGGCGCTGTAGACGAGGCTTTGTGTTTCATTAACGAATTTCGATGACAGAAGGTTTTCAGCGTTTTCGAGAAGACCAACGATGCCTTTCACGCTATCACTTGATAATAGAGGTTTGAGGGAGTCAAAGAGGCCAACCAGGTCTAGTTTAGCGACCTCCTTCAATATAGGACTGATTTGGTCCACCAAGCTCTTGATATCCACGTCCTTTAGACTGCCAAGAAGTGGACCAGCACCAGCAACTAGCGACTGAGTATCGTTCACAAAGTTCTTCGTAAGTAGTAGTTCTGCGTTATCGAGAAGACCGACAATACCCTTGACGCTATCGCTCGAGAGAAGCGGCTTGAGTGCGTCAAAGAGACCAACCAAGTCTAGCTTGGCGACCTCCTTCAGGATTGGGCTGATTTGATCCACCAAGCTCTTGATGTCAACATCCTTTAGACTTCCAAGCAATGGACCAGCGCCAGCAATCAGCGACTGGGTGTCGCTCACAAAGTCCTTTGTCAACAACAGTTCTGCATTGTCAAGAAGACCAGCAATTCCCTTGACGCTGTCGCTCGAGAGGAGTGGCTTGAGTGCGTCGAATAGGCCGACGAGATCAAGCTTGGCCACTTCTTTGAGGATGGGGCTAAGTTGGTCGACCAGGCTCTTGATATCGACATCCTTTAGACTGCCGAGCAAGGGCCCGGCACCGGCAACAAGCGATTGCGTGTTATTCACAAAGTCCTTTGTTAATAGATCCTCTGCGTTGCCAAGCAAGCCAACAATTCCCTTTATGCTGTCGTCGCTTAGCAGTGGCTGTAATGACTTTAGGAGACCGGCAAGGTCAAGGCCTCCGAGCTCCTTGAGAATTGGGCCGAGCTGATCAATGAGACTCTTCAAGTCGGCCTTGGACAAAGACTCAATAAGTGGGCTGGCTCCATCCAGCACTGTCTTGATCTCTGACACAGTCTCATTGCTCAACAGGGAGACGGCGCCATTCACAATAGCGGGCAAGTTATCCAGCAAGGGAGCAACCGCTTTCAAGATTTCTGTGGGATTGATGGCGCTCAGATATGGGATAAAGTTGTGGGCAAACTTGAGGATGTCATTGAGGTCCGAGGTCGTCTGGTTGTTCAGAAGTGTTCCAGCACTATCCACCAGCGAGACGACCTTCTTGATCGAATCAGACGTCAATAGCGGAGACAGTTGTTCAAGAACACCCTTGAGATCAATACCCTTCAGGGCATCTAGCAAGGGAGACACCTCGCCAACAAGAGACTGTGTCTGGTTGACAAAGGATGGTGTGAGTAGAGAAGCGCCGTTGGTCAACAAGGTACCGATGTTTCCGATGTTCTTCTCGGTCAAAAGTCCCAGAATCGATTTGACAAGACTGCCGAGATCAATATCGCCAATTTGTCCAACCAGCTTTTCAAGGTCTAGCTTGCCGAGCAATTGCACAAGAGGTATGGTACTGTTGAGAAGCTGTCCGACCTGGCTAGGAACTGGTGGCTTAAGCGTCGCTGCTAGATAAATCATGGCATCATGAAGTGCTGAGAGGAATTCCGGGGTGAGCAGAGACTCGATCGATTTGAGTAAGTCGGCAATGTTCTTGACGGCCGGGACGATGTCGAGTAGACCGCTGAGACCGCTGAGGTCTCCTAGTCCTCCCAATAAGCCAGCAGCTTGTGCGCCGCTAGAGCTGGAGCCAGAACTGGATCCTGAACCCGTCGAGTTTGCTCTGGGAAACAATGCAGCTCGTTGTTGCAAGGCGTGGTTCTTCTTGAGCAGGCCATTGAGTTCTGTGAGGGCCTCTGTGAGATCTGATCGAGGCACTAATGCAAGGTTGTGTTTTGCCAAAATCTCATCGAGATTTAGTTCTTGCGGCGACAACGTTCCAGAAACGCCTTCGGCGACGACACCGAGGGGGACAAGAGCCGCCACAAAGAGCGATGAGAACCTCATCGTGATGGCTCTCTTTTACCTTGAGTTGGGTTCTGTAGACGTTGAAAGGGAACAGTGAGCCCAACTTGATGCATTACGCCAAAGGAGGGCGATGAGAAGAAGAACAAGGACAAGAGTGTCTGGGGAAGACGTACCAATATGGGTTCTCCAATGGTCTTCTCTGCGAGCTTTCTTTCACATGAGGAGTACCAAGAGGTCCAGCTCAACTCGCGAAAAGCCTCGGGAAACGCCGCCCATCAGAACGGGCAAGTTTTTGTATCTTGTTTTAGAAGGTTTTGTAGACGCAACTTTCCCCAACTTCCCCAGTTTCCCCAGCCTGCCAGTACTCTAGTATTCTGCAGCTCGTACCGCCGCGCACGGCCATGGTCCATTGCCAATGGAACTATACTCGCAGCAATTTCTGTTTCGGGCTTGGAGAACCAAACTATTCGAGTGGAGATGGCGACCTGGTCACGACCTGAGCGCAGCGGCCCATGCAAAGTGGTCTATCATTTCCAGGAATAGCTAACACTTCTCCACATCACGGAAAACCCGGTCGTCTGTGGAGAGCAATACACTCGAGTCAATTTGTCAATCTTTTCTCAAGGTTTAATATGAGGGGTAGCTCGGCAAAAGGCGCTGATCTATGAGACATGTGCCTGTTTAGTGCGTGAATGAAGCAAAAAGCCTTACCCAGATGGAGCCGTTAAAAGCGTTTGCGGGCTGAATTATGAACAACTGGCACGTCATCTCTTTCTCCAACCGTTAACTTGACTGTCCGTGACAACCCTCCCCCCGGTAGCCTTGGTCCGGTAGTCTGGCATCTGGGTCTTTTGATCTCGCCTTTCCCCAGGTTTTCTTCCTCGCAGGCTCCATGATCTTGTGTCGTGACTTGGTCTCGAAAAGATGGCGCAAATGACCTCACCAGACACATCGCATCGCGAGCCTGAAGTGCCGCCGCCTACAGCCAGAGGCGCCAGAGGAGAGGCAGAGAACGGCGTTGATGCGCAGAGCGACAATGCATCCTCAACGGGCAACGTTGCAGAGAAAGCGGCCGGTCCTCCTCTAACAAAGCGTCAAAAAGTACGGCGGCATTGTGGCAGATTCTGGCTGTGGTATCTCATAGCCTCCATTATATTCCTCGCCATTCTGTTGCCGATTCTGTATGCTCAATCAGATTTCCCCTCCGAGATTGGACTCAAAACTAACCACAATATCCCAGTTTCAAAGTCATCATTCCTGCCATCGTACAGGCTATTGTCAAGGGTCAAAGTTTACCAATCTTGAGCGGCCGACTTGATGTCGTATCAGGCACGGAAATGAAGCTAGCTCTCAACACCTCTCTCAACACACCACTGCCCGCAAGGATCACAGACTTGACACTTTACTTATACAACAGAGACATCAAGCCATATTCGCCTTTTGCCAACCTTACTGTCGGCGGGCAAAAGCTCAACGGCAATACCAAAATCGCCATCAAGGAGCAAATTGTAACCATCACCAACCAAAGCGAGCTCCTGGGCTGGCTTGGCCATGTCTTCGACCAAGACAAGGTGGATTTATCTGTTCGTGGGAGTCCCACAATCTACCTTGGCGCTCTGAAGACGGACACACGTCTTGATACGACCGTCCAGTTGCCTGGCTTGCAACAGCTCTCTGGCCTGGGTATCAAGGATTTGAAGGTCATGCTACCCCCGGACAAGAATGGCAAAAACATCAAAGGCACCATCAACGTTCCCAATCACGGTGTATTGGTCTTGAATTTCGGCAATTTGACCTTCAACATATTATCAGGCGACATCAGGATCGGTCAAATCACATTATATGATGCGCTTCTAAACGTGGGCAACAACACCCTGAACTTTGACGGGCAGCTTTATCTCGATACCTTGATCAAAAATATTGGACCCGTCCTCGCCAGCCAGAGCAACGCACTCAACAGAGGTCAAATTGACCTGAATGTCACTGGCAACCAGACCGTCATGAACGGCGTTCACATTACCTTTATTGAAAACCTTCTCGCAAGCCGTCGCCTGACCACTTCAATATCCGTCATTACACTTTTGAGCGATGTATTGAGTGGCATAATCGGCGGAGGGGGCGGCAACATCATTGATGCCCTCGGCGACACTTTTAACAACAACACATTCATCCAGAACATTGTCGACCATTGGAACACGACAAAGGCCCCCGGAAAGTCGACAGATATTGGCTCAATATTGGGCAAGCGAAATGACCCCAAGGAAGCATTGATGTGGAATATGCTAAAGATGGGGCTGAAGATGAAACTGAACCAGCGGTAAAGGCAGTTTCATGTGGCAGGAAAGGAAATCTCCACACCTAGAGCCGTTGAAAGGAGTTTCTCATTTTAAAATTGATGAAGATGACTGTGATTAGTTTTCTTGACAATTACGATATAACGCTGGCGTATACGAGTAATGTAATAGCTAGGAACTTTTTTTTACGCCGTCTAGTCTATAGTGGTATGTCTTATTAGTGGCAATTAAACTTCCCGATTGATCTGCTGTTACTTTGCATATTTGTGTCTCGAATTCCAATCATTTGTTTCACTCAACGGCTGCAAATTGATGCATGACAAATTCACACTAGAAATCCAAACAATGAAAAATAAAAAAAATAAAAAAAGGAAATGTTAGTGAAACTAGAAAGGAAAATGAAATAGCAAGCATTTCAATTTCGACATATTCTCTTGTCTCCGAACTTTGCAAGAACCACTACCCGAGTCCCGTATAGGGAATGTCAGCTTGGGCCTTCCAATCAAACGCATTACATCGAATAACTACGACAAGGGCAGATAGACTGATTCAAGTTATGCAGGGAGATCAACGGGACTACCCAGACCCTGCAAGGCAAGCAAGACAGAAATCCCTGTCTAGCACGCGAGGTGGCGAGATGGCAACCAATGCCCAGAGTCTGGACCATTTGTCCTGATTTTCCAAGGTCGTGCGTCAACTCTTTTAGAGTTATGAGAGTGGAGATTTCTCGAGGCACGGACGTTGACACCAGCTGATAATTGTCAATTTCTCCAGCGCTTTGATGTCCATGAAGTGGGCGAGAGCTGTGGGTAATAATTTAAGATATTTCCGGTCACGGTTGACCTGACGCGTACCGTACTTCTAGTATTAAATATTGAATACGGCCGACCGCAAGGGAGAAAAATTTGCCAATTTGGTCACTTCGTGTCCGCATCTTCGAGTCATCATTTATCGATGGCTCTTTTAGAAACGGAACAAACTGTGAGTACAGCTAGATACAAGAGAAATCCAATTTGGGTTTTATTGGCTCTGAACAACGTTGCGCGTTGGACGCTCTCGACGCCCAGTTACTTGCTCTTGGTGGCACAATGACGGCGGTAGGGTCATGGACAGCCGTAGCGACAACCCGGAGGCTGGTCAAGAGAGGCAGTAATTTATTCCAGCAACTTGGGTCTCAATGATTGAGTCAAGAAGAACGAGCCGAACCGAAACTCTAGTAAAAGACCATGCTTTGGTGTCACGTTGCAGAACCTGGCTTCCCTCCCACTACATGTACTGATCCAGTTGATCCGCTGGCTCCTTTAGCAGCCACACACAGCTGGGATAGCAGTGCCAGAAGCGCTGAAAGCAAGTATGCAGGAACTCGCTAATCTAAACATTGAATGGGGGGGGAGTTTGATTCGTCCATGGAAATTCAATCATAACCATAACAGCTAGCTTAACTGGCGGGCAAAACAAAACAAAGTGTGATTCACGACAGTGCCTTGTGGAATATGTAATTAAGTCGCATTGTATCTTCTAATGCCAATTTTCGCGGCCTGCACTGCCTGATGTGGTCGATTTCGGCGTGGTTTGTGATGCGACCGCTCGCAGCCATCATTTACTCTGTAGCGACTCGGTCGGTCGGAAACTCCCATGTTGTATGGAACGGTCTTTCGTCCCTGAGACGGCGCTGGGCAGCAGACACTAGCCAACGTCAAATGACCAATGTCGAACAATTGGAAATGGAACGTTGTCCTGGGGCAATCCTTTAGGATGCCCATGTCGACCGTCAAGGACGCTAGCTGACCAACAACCAGTGACAAGTCTTGGGAGGTTGTACCAATGCAGGAACAAACATGGATTAGTTATAGATTCCATCAATTGGACGTCCTTCAACCCCAGCTTCAACGTCGCTAGGATTTTTGTAAGCTTAGGCACCTGCCAAAATGGTGCTAACAGCTACCTCAAGCAACACCGTAGGATTTTTACCAAAACGCCATAGGATTCATTCAAGTTTGGCCAGATGACATTTTCACAACTACAGAAGACTTGTAAAGCGCATCATGCCATCCTGAAAGGCAGTCGGGTCGGATCCTTTGGGTGGGCTTAGACGCCTTGAAACACATTCCGACACGAAGGATCATAGAAAACCAACCCAATCGTGTGCGGATTACAAGGCCATTCTGGTTCAATCAAGTATGAGGGCAGCTACTTGTAGTATCTGAGAGATGAATATAAAAACTGTAGAGACCATCATATTCTTGACTTATATCTCCAGCTCACAGCAATCACGGCAAGCAGCCTCATCCCCTTTATTGAAAGTTTAAATCCTCAACACCTAGGACAACAGTTCTATATTACTTCAGATTACCTTCACCTTCATCTTTACAATGCTTTCCCTCACTCCTGTTTCTGTCCTGGCCTTGGCTGCCCTGTCGACCGCCCTTCCGACACAGACTGTGGACGAATTCGCCGTTGCAGATCGATACGTGTTCTACCAAGACAGCGGTGCCAACTGGCCATCTCAGGGTTCCTGGGGCAGCTTTGACTCGCTATGGAACGCCAACGTGCCTCTGATGCAGAAGTCATGCGGATGGAATGGATGGGGTGCCGACAATTCTGGTGCCGAGATTAACGACATCAAGAATGCCATTAATCACGTCTCCGGCTCTACAGGCGTTGATAAAAGGTTCATCCTTGCTGTCATGATGCAAGAAAGCAAGGGCTGCGTGCGAGTTCCTACCACCAATAACGGCGTTCGTAACCCGGGCCTTATGCAATCGCATAATGGCCCAGGCAGCTGTGCTGGTGTCAACCCATGCCCTAGTGGTACCATTGTTCAGATGATTCGGGATGGTGTTGCCGGTACTTCCTCTGGAGACGGTTTGAAGCAGACTTTGGGCAAGGCCAAGGGTGTCGTTGGAAGCAGTAACCGCGCCTACTACGCTGCCGCACGAATGTACAACTCTGGTTCCGTTGACTACAACAACCTCAATAATGGTCTGGGAAGCACTCCGTGCTATGCAACTGATGTTGCTAACCGCCTGACCGGCTGGACTCTCGCTGCTAGCCAATGCCACGCATAAATGCATGCTGAAATGGCACTATTCTCAAAACAGAAAGATCAATTCCATCATGTGCATACATTACATTCCTGCAGCCTGCTGGTTATTCTTTTCTCAAGCTTTACGTAAATATTTCTCTTCATACTGTCTATATTTGAAACTTCTCATAGACATGAGCCAAATACAACATTCACGATGCCGTCATCATCAACGTCTACCAAGTACAATCTATAAAGCGCGTACCATGTTTGGAAGTGAAGAATCGCCTGGCCGACTTCTGCACCAGTGACATGGCCTCTGGTTCTTTGATGCGGCAACCTTTGGAAGTGTATAACAGGGTCATTCTTTTCATCAAATTCTGGTCTAAGAGCTACTAAGATATAAATTACGGCCACCTAGGACACATGTTGCGGCTTCAACTTACACACATCGCGCAGCTATGATGGGCTCATTTTACAGGACTGGGACCAAGGTAGTCGGACCCGATGTCCAACTTGGCATATATCAAGGGGGCTAATTCTCAGACTGTAGCTGGAGTGTAACTATCCGATTATGAGAAACCTTTACGCCAGACGTGTTTCAAAACTTGTAGTGAATTGAACTTCTTTCCTTGCTTCTCGAATATTCAACTTTAGCCATGTAACTTGCGACATTGTTTACAGGCTTTATATCCGCTTTTAGCTAAGCCTTTGAATTAGATCATACTTTAAAGCTCCTTTTATATCCCTTATATTATTGTCAATCATACAAAGAACGTCTAACCGCCTTATCTAGAGATTTGGGCTTCGGGTAGGGGCGGAGCGTTAGGGGGTCTTTTCCAGACACTCCTGTTCTAACTAGCTACTTTTTGTGTTTAACCACATATGCATAGCATATTCTAATGGTTTTTTTTTCCTTTGAGAAATTTCTAATAGAATTCCTGTCTACACCATCGTCTTGTACTTAACCCTCTGATTATAGGGTTAGGGTCCACCCGTCACTTCTTGACGCGGGTAGTGTCTCCACAGTAGCTGCTATAGTGTGATGGCGTGATTTTCAGATCAGCCACTCATATTACCAGCATGGCTGACATAAATTTTACAGACAGAAGGCTACAATCCTCATTGAAGCCGCTTGCGGCCTGTCCATGATATATATCCTTCTACTCGTGTTCGCCAACGTTACTTCAGCCTTTGTTCTCTTCTCTCTCAACCAGCAAGCCGTCGTGGAGTCATTCAAGTTGCTTCACACCTACATCACCGAGCAGTGTCTGCGAATATGCGGTACCCGAGGACAAAGCCGGCGTGGAATGCGGCTCTCACCAAAATCCGTTCGCAACACCACACCCGTCGGTGCTTTGCCAGCGCCTCGCCAGTGGTGCCTTTGTCAAGAAATCACCGAGTCGTCGTCGTTGGCGCGGGAACGGCTGGGTTAGCGGTGAGCCATCAACTACTTCGGTCCGGAAAATTTGGCCCTGAAGACGTCGCAATTGTTGACCCTGCGGTGTGGCACCATTACCAACCTGGTTGGACACTTGTTGGAGGCGGGCTGAAGAACAAGGAAGACTTGCGCCGAAAACTTGAGGATTTGATTGACCCGAAACTCAAATTCTACAACTCGAGCGTGGCATCAGTTACTCCCAGCGATAATTTCGTGACGCTTAGGGATGGCGACAAGTTGAATTATGAGCAGTTGGTGGTTGCGCCTGGTCTCAGCATAAATTATGGGAATATTGAGGGACTTTACGATGCTCTCTATGATCCAGAATCTCAGGTCTCTACAATCTACAACTATGACACCTGCGATAAGGCTTTCCGAACCGTGGAACGGCTTACCAAGGGAAACGCCATCTTCACCCAACCCGCTGGAGTTATCAAGTGTGCCGGTGCACCGCAGAAGGTCATGTGGCTGGCTTTGGACTACTGGAAGCGCGCCGGCCTCTACTCGCCAGCCACACCACCTAGTTCGGCTATCAATATTAGTTTTGCCACTGGCCTGCCTTCAATGTTTGCTGTGCCCAAGTACGGCGCCAAGTTGGAAGAGTTGCGAAAAGAGAGGGGGGTCGAAGGACTGTTCCAACATGATTTAGTTGCCATCAAGGGCAATGTAGCGACGTTTGCCCGTCCCAATGGAGAAGCCGCCGTCACCAAAGAGTTTGACTTGTTGCACGTGGTTCCAAAGATGGGCGCCCCGACATTCATCAAAGACAGCGGCATCGGGAATGACGCTGGCTACGTGGATGTCGATGATTACAGCCTGCGCCACAAGAAATACTCCAACATTTGGTCTGCGGGCGACGCTTCAAGTTTGCCAACCTCCAAGACGGCTGCAGCGGTGACTTCCGAGGCCCCCGTACTAGTTCGAAATCTACTCCAAGTGGTGCAAGGTAAACAGCCAGACGCAGTCTACGATGGTTACACGTCCTGCCCTCTTTTGACCGAGTACGGCAAGGTACTTCTCGCAGAGTTCAAATATGGTGGAGAGCCCAAGGAGACATTCGACGATTGGTTCGGAATTGATCAGGTTGAACCTCGTCGTGCCTTTTATCATCTGAAGAAGGACTTTTTCCCTTGGGTTTATTATGCCTCAATGGTACGGGGAACATGGGGCGGCCCAAAGGGATGGATCAATTAGAGGCTCATGGCTGAGGTTGCTGGCACCAGTCCTGATGGATGTAAAATGTAAGAATAGGGACTACTACTCACTTGAAGTTGGTAGTTGAGACGTCTTGGGAGAGGGCTGGACCGACCCCTCGCCATGTATGCACCATGGCAAAAGTACCACCATTTCCTGCAGATGTACGTAGGCAGTTAACATGCCGAAGGTCTCATTTGCAGTCATACTAAGCTGTCTGGGAGAAGGAAAAAAAGTTCCATTTCATGTTTGTTCTGCAGTCTCGATTTGGCTCCGACTCCTAAAGAACATATCTAAATTTGGGTCCATAGTTTTCGACGCCTTCGTCGTGGGTTTCGTCTGCGACCACATCATTCTCGTACTTTTCAGCGAGGCGTTTGTTTTCCCAAACTAACAGTGTCCTCAGAATAACGGCAAGAACAGCAACAAATAACATGAATGCAGCGCAGATACCGTGACCTTTGACGTAGTTTGGCCGCTCATCTTGAGGATATACCCTGGTGCCCAGAAGCGGACCACACTGCCCGACAAGATTGATTATAACCACACCAGCTCCTCTTCGTTCGTCACTACCTTGATTATTCACGACCCATGGCAGAATATTAGCTATGGTTGGGAATACCCCTGCCGCAGCGAGGTAGACACCGGCGTACCGAACAGCAGTAGTCGATGCTGCCGCGAGCATGACGTATCCCGCGCCACCTAATAACGCCATTCCGATGACCACAAGCCCTCGTTGTTGAGTACGATCTGCAATATAAGTCGTCGCAATTGTCACGAGAAAAGAAGCAAAGTAGGGCGGTGCAGAGAGGCCCTGTGCAGCCAAGCCAGAGAAACCTAGACACGGGTCAGTAGATAGTCACTGAATGGCGTGAGAGGAGCAAAAAGGCTCTTCATACCCATGTCTCTGAGGATGGTCGGCAGGAAAACCGGCAGAGATGAGTAGGAAACATTGCATGAGAAATACATGAGAGCGGTCAGCCACGCCTTTGCATCCAGGAGAACGGAAAGGGTTTCCCGCCACTTCAAGAACCCTACCCGGGCCCCCTTTCCTACTTGCTTTACTTGGCGTGCCAAAGCGACGCTTCTTTCCTCTTGATTCAAGAACCACGCTTGGTGGGCGCTGTTTGGCATGGCGAAATACGTCACGACTGCCATGGCCAAGACGGGCGCACCTTCAACCAGAAACAAGAGACGCCAATTAGCTATCCTGGCGTGCCCTGAGGTGATCGCGTAAGCCAAAGCACCCGCAAAGCACGTTGCCAACGGGGCACTAGCGAAAAAAATGCCGATGCGAAGGCCAAGCTCATTGCGCAGGTAAAAGAATGACAACAGGTAGATGGCACCGGGGCCATATCCGGCCTCAAATGCGGCCAAGAAGAAGCGACATGCCATCATGCCCCCCCAAGATTGGGTAGCAGATTGGGTCGTGGCGGCAATGCCCCAGCCGAGCACGAGTATTGCGATCCATATGCGTGTGGGTAGAACCTTGAAGACGATGATGAGCGGCTCGAAGAGAATGTAGGCGATGTAGAAGATGGTGAGAAGCCATTCATACTGATCGCTGCTCAAGTCGAGGTCATGCTCCATGCCGGCAATCCGAGCATTGCTAAGACACATGTCAGCTAATCGCCGTCCTGGAACATGACCGTGTCAAGCCTCGTCCTACCCGATGTTTGATCGATCCAAGAAAGCCAACAAGACTATGGTACATTAGAGCCATCATTCAAATATTGCACGAGATTCGGTCAGCTTACACAGAAAACACAGGAGCAGTAACACGTGTGTATCAAGCTTTCGTCTGACTCTGGCCTCAATGGTCGCAAGGTCACGGGGGGGAGACGCCACTTCATCACACACGGGCGCCTCGGCCGCCTCGGCATCGTGAGCTTCGGGAGTGGCTGCCTTCGTCTTTGACATTTTTGTTGAGGGTTTGATAGCCCATCGACCTATTGTGCCGTTGAGCGTGTGTTTGCACGGCCTGCTCAAGTGTTCAGCAACTAGGAAAAAGATGGACACGACGTCGGCTGGAAAAGCTGGTTGCTCAGCTTGTATTGGGATCACCAGTATTAAATGCCAGGGGCGGACAAGGCGTCTGGGCCGGACTAATCTCGGCTCTGTCCAACGCAAAAGGATACAAACTAATAAGCGACATTTCCCAAGGGCTTTGCGGTCTTACTAATTAGTCTCGAGTGCGACCAGTTGACCTAGACCTATTTCCATGTCTGTGTGCGAAGTACCCGTACGGAGTACACAGTACTACATAGCAGACTCGTTTTGGCCCTAAAACTCTGCGGTGCATCAGCTAGTCCTAGATTTAACATATGGGAAGCACCAGACCGGGTACCTGGCCATCGTCGTGGGACAGTACAGTGTGCCGTACTACATTAGTGTATACCAGACTTATTAGCAGGCTAATACACGTATGTCTGAGGTGCCCGCCTCGAAGGCCAAAGCATCTGACACAGCATGCTGCCTTTATGCCTGCTTCCTCCTTTTGGATCGGCATTCTAGGTCAAAGTTTGGCAGTCTAATCTTCCCCGCATCGCTCGATGCCGTGTTCGTTCCTAGTTGTCCACAAAGATCCGACGAAACTTCCTACGTACAGAGTCGACGACACAAAATTGACTCATCCCGCATATCCGTATTGCCTGGGATTTCTTGGCGTGAGCTTTGCTCCAGTTTGGTCCCTTTGTGCACAACTCGACTGTAAGCAAGCTGCAACTTAGAAACGCCACTCAGGGCTCTAGGTCTTGCTTCGGCACACTAGGGATACAGCGGTTGCTCTCATTACCTTTGTGGACAAACTCCATCGTATAAGAGTACGCATAGGAGCCACTAAAGATTCTGGTACGCCGGGTTGAATACACTCTTGGTAGGGACTGGCGCGCCCGAGTAGCAACCAAGCGCTGGTACCTTGCGGTGAAGGCAAAGAATGTCAGGCGTTCCCTCATATCGAGGTTGCGAAGCGTGTCGGAAGCAGAAGAAAAAGGTACATTCATCCTCGAAAGTACCGTTGAGACATCAAGCTCCGACCATGGTGGAAGTTAATCCGCGACTAACACAGAGCGTCTCCAGTGTGACCAAGTCCGGCCGGCTTGTTCCAGGTATGCTCGGCGGAAGATACAATGTATCGGGGTGGGAACACGGAGGTTGAAGTTCAAGGACGAATCACGAGCACTTGCCATGTCTAATAGCCAGCACCAAGCAAGATCATCTGCTGACCAACTTGTATCCATGCTCCCCTCGTCCCAGAGCGCCAAGTAACGAGAGTACCAAACTCACAGGAATGACTGTCAGATTACTCGAGGTAACTCATCCCGGATATGATGTGCATTCCTATGGACCGGTCATGAAGGAACTTCCAAAGCGACTTGGTCACCATTCCGCCCTGGACGCTGCAGATGTTGTTTTCGTTGGTGCTGTCAAAAGCACTACTTCACAGTCAGTTACGCAACTATCTCACTGCACTCAATAGACTTCAAAGCTGTCTTCGAGACGGATCCGGCGCTTACACAGCTGACACGTTGTGCGCTGTGTATCTGGTCACACTTTGCCATGGCTGGATGGCGAGAAAGGGCGACAGGGCACGAAGCCATGGTCAAGGGACGCCGCAGTTGATGAAGCATCTCGTCTCCTAGAAGACGGATGACGAATTTTTAGTCAAAGCTATACTTAGCGTGACTGGAGCCCTGGTGAGTGGCCAAGCTTTCTTCCATGATCCATTGAGGCAGATCCATGTTAATGGTCCTTCGGATGTACGAGAGTGTTCTCAATGACAATATCGAACTCGACTCCTGGATTTGGACTGTTTGCAAAGTATACAAACCTTGGCATCAGCCGAGCCGAGGAAAGGTGACAACAAGGCCGCCGGAGCTGGATGCATATTCCAGTCTTGCGAGTTCGAGATGTTGGCCATTATATCCAAGTTGATGAGACGACCCAAGGAAAATATTGAACGTTTCCACTCTATGTATAACAGTGGTTCGTGAAGAATTTGCCCAACTAAAATGGTTGGGGATACAGTCAGTCACCTCTGTGCACCGAGCCATTGTCTTCAATCAATGCCATACGTTCTCAGACGAGCTACCACCAAGCCCAATCGCTCATGCTAGCCATCTGCATTGCATTCAATGCTTTCCTGCGGGACTCCAAGCTTGCCAACCCTGCGTTGGAGGATGAATGCCTTGCCTTCTGCGCTGACGCACTTATCCTCGCCGAACAAGGCAAATCAGGCCGACCGCTTGCGGCGGTCTATATCCCCTTGTCTACTACTACGGCATGGTTGGCTTCAACTGACGATACAGAACGGACGAGGCTGCGCGACTTGCTGGAAGATTACCAGGGAAATTTTGGCGTGATGCATTTTGTGACAATAGTCTCCCAGTGATAAGATGCACCAAAAAAGTTGCAGTAGCTATCTTGGTTTCCTAAGAATGCTACAGATTTAGATCCTGCAAATCGAGTCGCCGGACAAAAGCGCCACTGCTCGCCGAACGACTACGAAAGTTGCTGTATTCTATGAACACCACAACTCCCACTACATTGCGGCAGTTGTGTCAGCCTGTACAACTAAATTTCCTTATATGATGTCATCTTTCTCGGACTTGGTTCAAGGCGTATCTGTTTTTATTTTAGACAATTCACCGTAGCGCAGCTCGGATTGGTCAGAGTCGTCGCTTATTTTGGAGAAATCGTCGGCAAAGTGCATTCAACTTGCGCTTACAGTGACATATAACACACTATCTCATGGTAGAGTATCTCATAGGTTGAATGAATCAGTCAGTGCCAGGCACATGTTTACTTGAAGTGAAGTGTGACCGGCATGTCGACTTCTACTTATGACGGCGAGTAACATAACCTCATGGTTCTGCCAAGTTATTAACTTATGGCTCTCGATTCTACTGCTCTTTTGGACTGTGACCCCGTACGTTCCAATCCGTCAAAAAGAGCAAGTATGCACAACGAATTTGGTATCGCAAGATATCCAGACCCCAAACATACCACTTGTAACGACCGCACACCTAAGTAGCGAGTACCGCGGACGGGCATATCTAGGCGGGCACTTGGCACACCAGCATCTTAGCGACAACTGAACTGACGCCTCGACCAAGGATGGAGACGGCAATCGAAGACGGCAATAATTCCGTCTCATCTTGAGCACCGGTTCGTCTTTGTCCCACAGGGTACGAGCTTCAGGATGCCGAGATACTTAGCAGTGTAAGTATCTCGGCAGCCAATCTCCCTGGCCTTGTAGCTGCTGCTGGTACTCGCGATATTAAGAGCTAGCTGGGGAAAGATCTTGGAGATGCTGCGAGACTTGATTTCTCGACTGACGGGTCAGGCCGGGCGCAGAGGTCATACACAGAGGCCTTTTTGTTGGGCTGATGCTGCAGCTGAAAGGCTTGTAGCAGCTATTGATACATTTGGCCGGGTTGTTCAAGTGATGTTGGCCGGACTGAATAGCGGCCGCCGTACGAGCCTAATAAAAAGGGGCGGCTTTGATGGGCCGCGAAGACTTTCGGTGTGATGTGTGTGCTTGTATTCTTGCTAGCTAAATGCTAGTTAAAAGGGTCAACGTTGAATCTGACAAATTAGCTTCCACATGCGGCCCAATACCCGATTTCGGGACGCAACACTTGACACCATCATATCCAATTACTCAGCAACAGCTACAAACTTCCAGTCGAATGTGCGTTTCTTGTCACTAACAATTCCCATTGAACCCTCAAGATATGGTACAAAACGAAATTCAGGCTTTTTACCTTCAAGTGGTATGAGCTTGAATAAAATTGCACTCGTGTCGCGGTTTTTGCTGGTAGAAAAGTTAATACTCCATCCTTGTTGATATTTCTTGCTATACCGCAATCGCTTGTTGCCTTTATTCTCCCAAGCAGACAAAAACTGCATTGCACCAAGGGGCTCTTCATTTTGCTGAAGGGCGAATTGCCAGGCCTCTGGTTTTTTAGTTTGTATCGGCTCTCTGGCGCTGCCAAGGACTGGAATATAGAAGTTGTGCATCACAAGATGGTGATTGCTATTATCGGCTTGCTGCCACTTCAGCCACTGACTGCCATCCTGGCTACCGGCGTCTTCAAGGCTTGGTTTTAGGAAGCGAAGACCAGGCGGGTAGAGCTTCAGTAGCGTGTTGGAAATAGTCGTTACTTGATCGTGGAATTCTTTATATAGGCGTTCCGCGTCAGTCTCGGCTATGAATAGAGTCAGTAAAACTAGTTCAATATAACAGTTTCGAATAACAGAAAAGATATCTGACTAACTGTGCGATGTGAATAAGCTTAATACAAGCCCTTGACGAAGAAGATAGGTGATCGGCCCTAAATTATCGTCCATTTCTTTCACATAATCAGACATGTGATAATAGAGGTTTTTTTCATCGCTCAACTTCGACATTGCCTGTTTATGCCAGACATGTATCGCGCCAGCGCCCTGCCCAGGTAACCCCATGATGGCATTATAGATCGAGAAGGTACTATAGCGAATACCAAGGTTCTCGTCTCGAAGAGCAGAGAGAAGCTCGACATAAGCTAAATCAGTCGCATTGATTTGTCCACCATTCAGTCTATTGAGTAATATTAGCCATGTTAGTTATGACATCGTAAATCGTGCAACGTACTTCTTGAAATCATCCATAACCTCATCCATACGCTTTGACCAATATAGAATGCGTCTCATAGAGTCTAAAATCTCAACCTTGATAGATAAATTTTCAATCTGCCGGGCTACTTCATGTTGCCCGGTACTGATACCACGGAGAATCTCAGTAGCATGTCCAGCATCATTCTGTGAAAGGGATTTCCAGGCTGCTTTCACGGCAAATGAGGCAACCCATTTGCCAACATTCACGAGCAAAGATACCGACACCATGTTGGTGGAAGTTGAGAAAGAGTGACTTGAACGTCTTGGCAAAAATGGCCTTAATAGTGTAGAATATAAATATGACTTGATGTAAATTTGGGAGGCTCCTGTTATGTTTCCCATGATACAAAAGTAGCATCTTTATACATTTTATATCTATGTGTCGTCATTTCTTTTGCGTAATTCTTCAACCTCTTAGCCTCGTAGGCGCACAGTCTAAGAGCCGCGGAGAAATATATTGGCCGCATATGGCATGATTATGCATTACGTACATTTGACAATATTGGATACGAAATTGTGTTGTTTATGGCCTGTCAAGGTCAAGGCCTCGCCTAACAAGGCTATCGTGAGTGTGAGCACAAACCTGACCCAATATACCGTAGAGGCAAAAGGGTACGAATTGAACAGGTCAACTGGTCCCTCACGACTCGCTCAATTGGCACTACACAGCCATGTCAACAGGCAAGGTTGGGCCTAGCCCAGAGCATACCATGGCCCACACTATTGACATGACTGATCTTGGCTTGACACCATATCTTAGAGCCTTGATTTTTGTTAATAAACGAGTCATTCAAGGGTTGACAGCCAGCTGGGCAGCTGTGGATAGCATTTCTCCAAACCGGATATTGCGCGGCTTTACAAAAGAACTTGGTGAGGCATAATTGTCCTTGGTGGAGTCACCGCCTCCTCGTATTTGGGGCGACGGATGCAAGTGCGGATACTAACTATTCCTTATTCCGCCTAGAGGCAAGTCCCTTGATGGTACGATAATTTAGAACCCCCTATTTTCTCTCGCACTACCCTACGCTCTACCGGCTCATAACTTTTTTTCAACCCGACCCCCTGCGTGCCGGTTACGACCTGCAGGGCACTTTTGGTGTCCTGTGGGGGATTGTATTTTTACTAGCTAATACTAGCTAAGAGGCTCTATGAAAAGGGGTCAACTCCCGCAGCTTCCACATGCAGCCCAATTACCTAATTGCTGCCCGTGGCATAAACAATCTAACTACCGTATTTATTTACTGTCAAGATCATTCCAAGATGAGATGAGGGTACCCTTCGGGTTAATTACTGCGTCTATATTATTAACTAGGTAATGTGCCTGGTAACGAAACGGTGAATATATGCAAGGCGCAGTTTAGTTTGGTGTTTACCTACCCGTTTGGAACCTAGTGGCTAGGTTGATAGGCAGGATTTCAAAACTTCTCAATGTATATGACCACGTCGGCAAGAGTAGCCGAGGGAAGAGCAAGTTTTCTGGAGACTTCCTGTGATTGCATATATGGCATAATATAGTCTTAGATGTGCTATTTGGAATCCCCCATAACCCCCTACTCCGTCATCCCAAGACTAAAATGAACCATTTACTGTTCCTAGTATTACTCACGACCTTGGAGGCCTCCATGCGCAACGAGTCAAGATGCACAGGCTCTATTTTTGAAGCAATTTTACGCTCTATTCCTGATGCTTCATTGTAATTAGATATCTCAGGCTCCCTCAAATGACTCATTTGGCGACGCCGCTACGAGTATGCCCTTTCCGCAAAATGCCTCTCAGCTTCCTGAACTATGTGCTGCACCTAGCAATGTCAAGACACCACAGAATACCTTCATGTCATTTTAATACATTTCTTCCAAAAGAGTGGAATTCTGGTCTTATGGTGACACACAAAAAACGGGCGTGGCCACGCCACAGTATTTTGTGTGTTATACCCCCTTATATTCTCTGCGACATATGGCAACGGGTAATGGTTCAAAAAGGAAGAGAAGGGGAGAGGGGGGTAAACTGGCTTGATATGGTTAGTTGGCAACCAATTCTTACTTTCTTTTGGCAAAAAAAAAGGAAGAAAATGCCTGACTATAAAATAAATAGGGCGCCCCTCCCCATTACGGACTTGCGACTATCTCAACAGGTACGGAACACAGTTCAGCTTTTGACGATGGTAGCTGGGGTCAAACCAGCCGGGGAAGCTTATCAACTAGGGTCACCTCGGAGAACCTGGAGTCAATATTTATGCGGGCCTAACTAGATTCAGCTAGCACTTGAGGTCATTAATATCCACACCAGTTGACCCTTGAGCGTGTTTCACACGTAAATAAATGGCCCGTGTGTCAACTTCAAAAAAAAGGCGCCCGGTCCGCTCCGATTAGGGGTTCTCGTCACCGCGCCGTGCATGGTTCCGTCACTACGCCAAGGACAATTATTAGTGCGTATTATACTAGTACTATACAATTCCCATACTATTCAAGTTGCTCATTCAACGGTCGGCAGGGTCCGAAAGATGTCCAACTGCAATCGGACCGTTTGACGGTGTAGTAGCGGGAGCGCCAGTTTGGTGTGCAGACGTGGACTATTCAACGAGGACAAATAACTTCCCAATGTATAGATCCATTTATATACCGGCACTTATCTTTCTGCTCTACAATAGCCGATAAGATGCTTCGTCAATGTGTGGCTCAAGACGGTCTTCTTGACCAGGTTATAGGCGATCCTGATGGCTGTAATTTCAACTTTGAACGAACTTCTTTGCCGGCCGGGTTAGAACAACACGGCCTGTTTAACGCTGAAAAGCTCTACCACCTTAACTGAACCCAAATAAAACCCTGCTACTTCCTGGTTTACCAATCAGCTCCGATGCACCAGCTCTCGGTAAGCCCTCGAAGCTAGGGATTGATCTTCTTTGCTACTGGGTTTCCAACGATGGCAATAGGACTTTACAAAGTTTAAATATGCAGACATGACCAAAGACGATCGGGGAGATCCTGTAAATGCAATGACCGATGAGTTCAAAGATTTACGGACCGTCAACATGATGTACTCGCAATTGTGATTCGGGTAGAGAAAGGCGAGGTGCCTGAGGACATTATTGCAACCAAGTTCCAAAATGTTACTGGTCCTAAAGGCATTGAATCACAGCGACCTATATTCCTGTACCCTCGGCAGGCACGCTATAATGGGCAGGGAGGAACCGGCGGGATGCCAAGACGTCCTGTTCGTCAGTTATTATTGCCCTTCTAGTCATTAGTACATTTACACCAGACACTTGTATTTATCACTAAAGAAGGAATCAATAAATGAAACGACTTGCGAATAAATCAGCTCTTGGCCCTTTTTGTAACTAGGTGTAACCTGTAATTCTGCTCTTGTATCTTGCACCACCGCATGATTGTAACTAGATTACCCACGGGGTAAATGGGTGGCTGCAGTCCGTAGTCTTTAGATTTAAGAAAAGGCGTTTAGCACACAGAGATTTATTATCAAATTTTATTTTATTCGACTTATTCAAATGCTCGTACAAACACTTCATCAGGTAAGGCCCGGTGGAAGTAACACATTATGCCTGGCCGTAACTAAGCTAGAGAACCGTAATATACGCCATTCACTATGAACGCATCACGATGCGTCAAAAGCTAGCAATATGAGTAGTGAAGAAAAGCACCAAACATCTGCTAGACGGAAAATGAAGACTGTCCCCGTCGTTTTACCTCATGCATCGAGGACCTCAGCCGTTACATGTAGATTCACTAGCCGCGGAGTGTCACATTTGTGCCAGATTTCCGCATTCAGCGTTGCCATGATTAGACGCGTCGCAAGGACAACGTATCGAATCCTCGAAGCAAAAGTCCATTATCAAAGAGGCTAATAAACCGACCTAGATTGATTTACGAGCTCATAGAAGATCCAGATAGCCTTTGTCGGCTGAGGAAGTGTTTTACATGGAAGGTAAATGCTCTCAAAATGCTTAAACAAACCGACGAATTTCCGACAGGACAGTTTCACTCCTACACTTGTTGTATCCCGAAATTCAGTCGGGTCCAACAAGCTTCTAGAAAAGCGATTAAACTGTGATGGTTGGCGCAACTTGATGTCATGACGCATGACAACCACCACGCCCAAAACATCTGCTCATTACACACTGTCTCGAAGTTAACCTCGTTACTCAACTTTGCATGTCATTTAGACCAAAAGCATAACCGCGCTAACACTTGCGATCCCAATCCGCACTATGCATCAGAGAAACAGGATCGAAGCGAAATGGTGTGCTCGAGGTGGCGGCATAGGGCCATCTTATTGGATATTTCGAAGCCATGACGTTTGTTGTAACATGGCTGACTGTTGTGGCGGCATGCTCTCGCTGGGCACATGATGCTCCTGAGGGGAAGCTATAAAACGGTCAAGCTGTGCCCCGGGTGGCAAATTTCAGACTCGGATAGCTTTCAATTCTCTAGTTGAGAGATTAAAGATCTGAACTGCAGCTTAAAACTTACAAGTGTCGTCGATAAATACATACACGATGACTGATCCAAGACATCCCAATCCAAGACATCCAGATTACGAGACGGGAATCACGGATGAGGCGGCAATCGAGGGCCACGACCTGATTGCGCGAGCTGAGGAGGAGGAGGAGAGAGTATGCCGCGCTCCAAATAGTTCAACAACTGGTCGGGTTTTAGCTAACAATGTGATTCAGATGCATCCAGACAAGCCGGAGCCGGCGATGCCAGTATCAAACCCAGCTGCTGGGGAGCCTGCTGCGGAGCAGGCCAAGCATGGGAAGAAGGAGTCAACAATGGACAAGGTCAAGCACGCGTTGCATTTAGACAAGTAACCAACAACGCTGCGGAGTGACTTGACTTATTGGTGACTTGGACACTCGGCCAAGTCGGAACTTTCGCTTTTCATATTATGGGTTTCACAGGCTTGGTTATATTGGTTACGGGAATTCGTACTCCAGATTGTCACCAAGTCGAATTGCCGCAGCAAAGTCGTTTTTTTTTTGGCAGTAACTAGTAGCTATCCTGACAGCAACAGGATCATAATGACATTCTCTGCTGGGGGGATGGTGAAGACGCGGAAAGGTTACTACATGAAAAATTGGACTACTTGACATTAATTGAACATGTCTTGAATATTTGCGACCGCAAAAACAACTGAGTCGAGTCGTGAGGCCGATAAAATTACAGAATCAAAGAGCGCTGAGCGGCCGTGGTACAGATCAATCGGCTACTGGTGAGAATATTGGGATTCAACTCGAATGGAACTAAAGTATGTACGTCATTTAGATAACCTAGGTCTGCGTGTACGCATTGTGAAGCATCTATGTAGAGATGGAAACTTGTCCGGTCACCTCGGAGCATCCCTGGAGCCTCGGCAGTGTGACCGGGCTGTATCACAGCATCAATCCCGCCCTCGATCTCCCCACACTTCGTTCATTTAGCCCAGATGTCGTTTATTTACCATGGTGAGTGGGCTTTCCCGAGGTTTGGCAAGGAGCAGCTCCCGATCCGGCAAAGTCTCCGAGTTGAAATGCTCATACTTGAACAATTGCAGTTACTTCAGCCGAACGCCAGCACTGTTGTATTACCAATCTCGATATTTTTCGTTGGCAATTGATGGCTGAAAAGCGGAGAGAGGAGCATACTTCAAAACGAACGTTGCCTCTCCGTCTGAACATTTACACTCATCCTGGTGCTTGTTACCCGCCAATCTCGAAGCTACAATGAAACAAGACAATCTGTCAGTGGTCCTTGCCGAGCGACCAACCGGCGCCATTGTTCCCGGACAGACTTTCCACCAAAAGACGACGCCTCTACCGTCACCAGCTGATTTGCAAGATGGGCAAATTCTGGTCGAGACCATCTATCTGTCCCTGGACCCCGCCATGCGTGGCTGGTTAAACGGTGAGAATTTAGAAGCACCAGTGACCCCAAACACAGCCGGCATCATCAAATGCTGACCGGCCCCGTTGGCAAGACACCCGCTCCTACCTCCCGCCTGTGAAGCTCGGGGCGGTTATGCGAGGAGCCACGGCAGCTCGTGTCATTGCTTCCAAGAGCAAGCAGGCGGCGCCCGGAGATTATGTGAGCGCCATGTCTGGGTGGACAGAGTACGCCATCCTCGGCGAGGGACAATTTGAGCCGGCGTCGTCATTCCCTGGCCTCAACCCCAACCAACCGCAGGATATTCTCTCTGTCCTGGGGCTTACCGGTGCGACCGCCTGGTGGGGGATGACGCAGATTGGCGACCCAAAGCCAGGAGAGCTCGTCGTCGTCTCTGGCGCCGCGGGCGCGACGGGCAGCGTCGCTGGCCAGATTGCCAAGATCAAGGGCGCAACGGTCGTTGGCATCTGCGGCTCCGACACCAAGTGCCGTTGGCTTGTCGATGAGCTCGGGTTCGACGTTGCGCTCAACTACAAGGCGTCTGATTTCGGAGAAAAGTTCAAGGCTGCCACCAAGAGCTACATTAACGTGTATTTCGACAATGGTTTGTTACTACTACACCATCCGTGTCTCCGTCATCTTTCATCATGCTGACCAGGCTTGACCAGTTGGCGGCGACATTCTGGACATGTGTTTGGCGCGAGCCAAGGAGCACTCACGATTTGTCATGTGCGGAGGAATTAGCCAGTACAACTCGGCCGACCCTGTCGGCCCCAAGAACATTTCCAAGGTCATTACCATGAGAATTAAGATGCAGGGCTTTATAGTTTTTGACCACAAGGACCGCATCCCGGAGATTCGAAGAGAGCTGTCGCAATGGTTGGCCGAGGGAAAGTTGAAGAAGACTGAGACAATAGTCAAGGGCGGGCTGGCCGTCGCGGAACAGGCGTTGGTGGACTTGTACAACGGTGCGAACCAGGGCAAGTTGTTGGTGGAAGTCAAGGATCCGTCGGCACCTGCATTGAAGTTGTAATAATTTTGTGCTCAAACTCAAGACATGACGTCCGGTGTAGACAGCCGATTCCTCGTCCCAGCACTCTGAAACGGTCTCTTTTTCTATTCATTCCATTCTCGACAGCACTGTAACGAAAAGGACAATAGTTTCGCCAGTTATGGCTTTTGCATGTACATTTGAACTTCAAAAGGAACCTGTTCGACGGGTCCAAGTTCTGAAGTTTTTTGTGCCTTGAACGCACCGCCAGGAAGATTAGTACTAGGAGTGCAGGGTAAGCTTCGCTAACCGGAGCAAAGAGTCTGGTGGCGTGGTGGGCGAGTCATGCAAGCCCGGTAGTCAGCAATCAGGATCTTGCTGCGACAGTCAAACCGGGTGCTGCCACTACTATTTGACGCACCTACTTCATACCGCTTTCTTTCAGAAGGGTCGGGAACCGTCGTGGCCTGGTGGTCTATTTTCTGCCACTTGCGGAGAAGTCTACACACACCCGTGAATTTCGCAGCGATACCGTAGCCGACAAGAATGCTGGTCTCGGCAAATTCTCCAATGTGGAGGACATGTAATCCCTTTTTTTTTTCAGCATTTCGATCGTGCCACAGGGCCTAGCGCTCTCTCCAAACCGAGCACATTTCTCGAAACCGATTGCGCCCGAAAGTTTAAATCCCAGCCACGCTCATTCCCAAGTACTCAGTACAGGTCCGATTCGACTCGGGCGGAAATAACACAAACCAGAACTCCTCGTTCTTACTAGAAAACTCATTGTTCAGAAACTTCGGTCCGGGCGTGAATAGCACGAGTATTCTCGAGACATGGCCGCGCGATTAGACAGCCCCGAGTTCTCCGACTTTGAAGAACTCGACGTATCCGAGTCTCCACAAACTCTGCTGACATCAAACAACCACGCGCCGAGCCATCTCTCGAAACTTTCAGTCTCCTCGACAGAAGATGGTCATCCGCCTTGGCAGGGCCATAGAGACAAACTGGTTGGTCTCGTTGATATGGGAAGGTACATGTCAAGCTCTGCGCGCAGCTGCTGCTCACTATGCGTTCTACCAGACTAATCAGACATTCGTATCCTTGTCTGCGACTTTAGCAACGGGATTCGATTTTCCATAACCGACCTCTCCGACCCATTGGCCCGAATTCTCAACCCAGTCATAGTATACCGTTCGTCAATCTCCCTGTACGATGCACAGTTTGATCCCGAGACTGGGGACCAGATCCCCATACCCGAGGATACCATACACGCCGTGTGCGATGCCCTCCAACGCTTCGTGGTAGTATGCAAGGACTTTGATGTCCCCGAGGAGCACATCTACTTTGTGGCCACGGAAGCCACCCGTCTGGCCAAGAACTCGGCTCAACTTCTCCAATCGATTAAAGAAGCCACCGGCAAGGATGTCGAGTTGATAGAAAAAGAAATGGAAGGTCAGATAGGCGCACTGGGCATTGCCAGTGGCTTCCTGACCATGGAAGGGCTAGTCATGGATCTCGGCGGAGGCAGCACTCAGATTACCTGGATTATCAGTCGGCAGGGCCACATCAGGACTAGCACAAACGGAAGTTTTAGCTTTCCGTACGGAGCAGCAGCGCTCACCAAAACGCTCGCTGACATCAGGAAGGGAAAGGATGAAAAGGATGCCGATCACGCAGTGGAGGAACTGCGCAAAGAAATGGTGCGCAATTTCACGGATGCGTACCATCGGCTTCAGATTCCCCAGTCAATGGTGGAGGAGGCTCAAAGAGAAGGGGGGTTCCGAATCTATCTCTCTGGAGGCGGCTTCCGAGGTTGGGGTTATCTACTCCTGTACCTCAACCAGTCCAAAGGACAACACTATCCCATATCAATCATCAACGGCTACACTGTGGGAAGAGAGCAGTTTGAAGACACAAAGTCTATAGAGAAGGCTGCCAGGGCGGCTCGTGATATATTTCGCATCTCGGATAGAAGACGCTCTCAAGTCCCTGCTGTCGCTTTTCTGGTCAATGTGCTTGCTGAAGCGATCCCTCTTGGCATCCGGGAAGCTCATTTCTGCCAGGGTGGTGTGCGGGAGGGATACCTGTTCAGAGAGCTTCCTGCGTCAATTCGAAGAGAAGCCCCTCTCGAGGTCATAACAAGGACTTTTGCACCGGGATCCAGGCTACAGATCCAAGAGCTCATCAGAGGAGCAATCCCAAAGACTTCCAAGGATGGTACCAAGAGATTTCCGCCGGAATTTGGCGGCCATGTTATAGAGGCCTTTGCCAACGTAATGTACGTCCACATGTTCATGTCTAAAGAGACGGCTTCCACTGCAGCACTTTACTCAACAAGCTCCGGGATCCTGGCATCTACGCTTGGCGTGTCTCATCAAGACCGTGCACGGCTTGCCCTA
Organism: Metarhizium acridum; assembly: GCF_019434415.1. Classification (NCBI taxonomy): domain Eukaryota; kingdom Fungi; phylum Ascomycota; class Sordariomycetes; order Hypocreales; family Clavicipitaceae; genus Metarhizium; species Metarhizium acridum. Next base: position 172,781 of record NW_027094047.1, on the reverse strand, counting down.
ATGCTCCAAGCTCGGTATCGCGGGGAACTGCCGCCTCGGGAGGTCGAATTCCGAGATGCTCTCCGGAGCATCATCAGCCCAGAGCAAGTCTGGTGGGCCCAATACCTAGGAAGGGTAGGGTTTGTTATAACCTGCCTGTATCCTTCAGGCAAGGTCGACCCCTCCAATTTGAAAGTTCTCTTCTCCTCGTCGTGGTCGTCAACCCTGGGGAAAAAGGGAACGAAGGAAGGCCTTGTGCTGAACATTTCTATACGCAAGGTCAAGCACGACCCGGAGAAGTTGAACAAAGTTGTGAGGGACAACTTGAAAGTAATCAAGAAGGCAGGGAAGAAGAAGAATTGGGTTGGTACGGACCATCCCTGGGGGATGAAAGTTGAAGTGAGGGTAGCCGAGGAACAAATATTGTAGGGCAAAATTTACAGGCACAGATTCGATGCTGCCTGGTATAAGTGTATTTCAAGGATGCCTGACGGAAGCAGATGTCCATTATAGCTTGGGACATTTGCTGCAGTGCGTGTCAAGTCAAACCGTGGTGGCAAGAACTAAATACAATATCTGCCCCGGAGGAAAGGAGCTTCAATTGTAGCTTAGCCTGGTCAAACTGACCGGGCGCCTTGTCAACTAGAACCTGGCGAGACGCCATCACTAGTAACACGGCTTCTGGAGACAATACGTCTGGTTTGACAATTAGGCCTGGCTGCTAATCAAAATAATCGTGTACCACATACATCGCGTGTCACAGATAGAATCCGTCATAGCGAATTCTCTGACCTTAGTTTGTTTCATTAATTGTGATGCTAGTACGCGTCCGGCGTCTAGTAATGTTTAATCAAGGTCGATGAACACGATGTCACGAAGCAGGAGAGAGGTTACAACACCAAATATCGGAGTGACCATCGGGTCTGACCACTAGGCCATGGAATTAAGAGATTCAGCATTAGCGGCGTTTGGCCGAATATCCCCGATATCCAGCTATTAAGTATGCACATCTTGGCTCCCCCCCTTTGGCCCCCGACCCTAAACCAAATCATGGAGCCCAAGAGGCGGCAACAAAACCCCGCGGTTCGGAGAAAGATAATATCAAAGAAGCACCAATTCTGGGGTGAGCACCGTAATTGAAAACCATGTGATGACTTAACGACAAGAGCGGGTCTACCGATGAAAAAAAGGTCTTGCGATGATCAAAAACCTCGATACCTTGTCATGACTCCTACACTGGCGACAAGTAAAATCAAAGAAGCGAATTTACAATAGCATGTTACAAGCTTTATAGTTTCTATTTCATCGTTAACTGACCCGAAATTTTAAGACTGGATCATGCTTCTTATCGAGAAGTTGTATAAAAAAGATCAGTCTCACGTCTTGAAGCCCCAATGGACACTAGCATCCGTTGGCCCCTCGGGATAAATGCCGAATTCAGAACAGTCATAAGTGCTCTGTACGAGCACTCCAAATTAATTCGACACTCTATATTATTGCTTTTTGGATACAAGGAACAGGCTCATGCTGTGTTTGTCCCAAGCGGCCCCGGATGCGCTTCCTTAACACCATCGATCTGTGAAGAAGTCCTGAGGATGCAAGAGAGGGCCAAGACTGCAATTTGCCCTGGTCGAGAGAGCCGACCGCCCATGAAGCAATACATTGGGAGTTGGCCGAAAAATGTAAACGTGCAGGAATACAAAGGACCCGGCCAAAAAGCGACATTGCCTTTGGTTGTGTTTAACGTTTTCAAGCTCTTCTACCGTACCCAAACGCGCAGCACATGACTCTAAGCCGCATAACAGCACAGTATTATTCACCATGGTTATTTCTTGTCTTCAAACATCAGATATTGCGGATCTAATGGACTCCAGAAACATTTCCGCGTATGTAATGACCTTAATGATTGGCTCACAACGCTAAATATAGTATTAAATGTGACTCGGTGCGCCCCAGCCCAAGGTAGCTCTGTGGTTCATAAATGCGTGTACTTTTGAATCCGCAGTATACTTTAATAAGATATGAATCATGCGATAGTTGTTTCTCAAGCAGTCTACGATAAAATAATACAGCAATCATGAAGGGTATGTTATTCTTTGGTGGCGTAGGGGATAGTCAGCAGTGGCATTCCATATATTCGGACGTGCCCGGTTTTCCTATGCTATAAAACAGCCCGTGATATCCCCAACAGTCTATCTTAGATCTATAAAGCCCTTAAAAGTCAGCTCTGGAACATAATCTGGCTCTCATTCATAAAATATTCGTACCATAGGTATAGGCGTGATGGCTATTCATCTTGCCCAACTTTTGGAATAGAAGGGTGTCTGTTTCTATCAGAATCTTTTCTACGTGAACTTTGGACAGAAAGAAAGCCCGATGGTATAGCTCTTTTACACTCTCTCTATCAGCCGTGGCAGAAAATATTATAGCGGCAGGGCTGAAATTGAAGCAGCCGAACAGTCCGTGTTACGTCTTCACAGGACATTTCAAAAGTTCATTTCAGTAAATCTCTGTAACCGAGGATCACTTGTATTCTATGCCCGATGACAATAATCTATTTAATAATAATTTCAACTCCCACAAGTACCACTTCAACGCTGGTACTAACTAACAAGATAAACCAAACCCCACCCGGTTCGACAAGATATATACCCCTTATAATCTGTTCTAATGGTAGCGCCTTGAGCTAAGGCTCGTTAGATTTTAATATTTCGTTTCGTATTTTAGTATGTCTTGCTATGAAGTGGGAGTGCCAAAATCGACAGTACAGCCCCGGCTGGTATTAGGATACGATTCAAGCCGGGATTAGTACATACAGGTAGAGAGAATTTTAGTAGCCTGTAAGATTCTCCATATGCTACCATAGAGGGTCGTGGAACGCATTAAAACATTAAAGCCGGGAAATGCTAATAGTATCCCAACGTGGCAACTTTTCTAAGAATTAAGCAGGAGAAACACCTTGCTTCGTCAACAGGTAAGTTTATGATTTATTCACATCAACTAAAGCTGAAGTCAAGTTTGTATGGTCAAAATTCGACAGGAACTACTGCATCCATCTCATACAATATGTGGAAGTAGTCATGCATAACATCTCCCTACTTCCGCTCAAGTGGGACACCTCCTTCCTCAGCATCTGCCGAATTAGGAAAGGTAGCCTTCGGCTTCTTGAAAGACGAGACCTGGATGTCCAAAACACAAGGCTAGGGTCGCAAGATAAATAAAAACCCCTTCCAATATAATGAAAGGAACCTGCTCTTTAATTAGCGAGCCGTTATACCCATCTTGCAGTTCCGCAACACGATATGCGCAACGGCTGAGAATTAGAATAATCGCAATAGTAAGACCAGAAAAGAAGGCCTTTAGCCTCCATCCAAACTTTTTCGTCTGACCGCATCGAAAATAACGGATGAGAAAATCCGCAAAAAATAAAACAAATATTGTAAGGACGACGACTTGTAAGATTAGACCGGCTAGAGAGATGTTGACACCGGTCTATAAAAAGGTTAGAACTTGGCATCATTTAATACATGTCCTCAAGGCGTTGTTGCTAACCTGATTACTGCCAGTCGAATTGGTAGACATGGCACCACCAGCAGCCTGGAGGAGCAAGCATGTAGCATCAAAAGGAATAAAGATCCAGTAGAAGAGCTGAGGTTTAAACCGTGACAAATCAGGGGCGAGATTGACAATAGTCTTTGAAAGCGTAACGTAGATGGAGGCAGTGAAGAAGACGGGGGCGATAGTAAGACAGACTGCTTCATGTTAGTCGTTGTGATGATATCATAGGAGACTGGCTCACTGATTTGGGTCATAAAGCCCGGGTAAGAGAAAGGGTTATTCCACATAATGACACGACCGGCGTAACCAATGACTTCGCAAAGGCATCCCAGCAGCATGCCAGTCATGAACCCCCAGCTTCTCCATCGAATACCAAGATAGCCATGGATTGCTCCAGCTACAATGTAAAGCATCAAAAAAGTCGTATTGGCCGCTAGCGATGGTTGATAACCGTAAATGCTCCATGAGACTGGGCAAGTCTCAAGGGTGCAGTTTTCATCACTGCCAAACGGTATAACACCGGGAGGAAGCTGATTCGCCATCTGCACGACGAAACTTGGAAAGATAGAAGGAAGAAATTGTTTGTAGTTGCAAGGTAGTGAGAATTGCGGCAGATACCAACTACAAGTTGTAATAGTGGAATGAAGAGAAACGAAAGGGTTTGTGGTAGTATATAGATGCGTTAGTCGAGATTTTTGTTGGGAGTAGATCGGTAGTTCATGGCTCAGGATGATTTCGACATATAGGAGAGTAGGGGTTAAATGCAGCAAATTGTGACATATTTTGATTTACTTTATTTGGGTATACCGAATGAGCATGATAATCACGATCCCTGATGGAAGAACAACTTTGCCGAGGCTTGCAGACGTGGGGCTGAGATCGTCATTCAGCATCTAGAGGCCTTGTACTTTGCGAGACAGCCTTCCCAGCGGCGGCGCCTTGCGAGGATACTTGTGGCGGCTGAGACTGGAATGCGGCATGGTAACTGCCCCAAGTTAGGGATGTGGCTGATCTTGGTGGCGGCTGGCCAACGAGTCCATGGGCACGACGCGTAGGGGATGGGACGAAGACTGCAATGGGCTCGGCGAGCCCGGTATAACTGATGCCAAAAGCTACTCTTCTGAGCGACATGAACGCCAGTCGTCTCTCGAGACTCGCGATACTGTTCGTCTAGAACATGTCATGCTCTTCGTACTTGCAGACCCTCGATTACGCGTCTTGAAGTTAATCGCTGTAATTATTCACCAAATGTAGAAGACCAACTCTTGAGCATGACGAATGAAAGTACGCCTTCAAATACATTCACATGATGGCTTCCTTCCATCCCCGCACACTTGCCACTATCCACCGCAATTCGCATAGAGACGGAATACAGTACCACGGGTGGTCTATACGATTATGGTAGTTTAGATCACAGTCGGTTCATCCCGAGCGGAAATGTCAATTGCAATATTGCGTTTGCGCTTACTTGCTGTCATTGGAGGGATCTATGTAAGGTCAATCAATGTTCTCATCATGTCAAGACTGAAGAATGTGACAGTTCGTCGCCGCACCACGAGTTGTGCACCCTCGACTCTACCGCCCGTGTTCATTTCTAATAGACATTACTCCATGAGTGCTTCATCTGCGCTGATTGCTTTTTGGTACAACAAGAAGAGGAGAGTAAGAGACCGAGCCAACTTTCCGATGTAACTTCTCGGGGGAAATAACTCCGACGCAAGTTCTGGTCTTCCCCAGGTAGAAACGCACAGCGCAGCATGTACTGGTAGGGCCGAGGTGATGGGGTGCTCTGTAGCCACGGCTGACGCGCTCTTTCTAGATGGGCACCGGGGAATTCAGATAAATCAGGAAAGACAAAGCCATGAATTAGCGCCACCAGAATCTCCTCGAGCTCTTCTTTTCTTGTCCTGTTTTTTCTTTTTCAGCGCTTAGATAATCGTAGCAGTCGCCTAGCTAGTTGTCAATATACCCTTCACACTGCCTGAATCAGAGCCTCGGCATTCAGCTCGAGCTTGGGCTGCAAGGTTTCCTATTCAAGGAATTTGCTCGGTTGGGGCATGTGTTTGGGCAAAATGTGCTTTGTTGGGGAAAACTCTCGTCTAGGAATGATTTGTGCATACAATTGTGTTGTATATTTTCGACTGTTGAACAGCTAATCCAGGCACAACGAGTCAACGACACTACCTCAGCAGAGAACATCCATCTTGTAATCACTATAGTGCCTCCTAATTTCTCGTGTCAGAGCTAGCATGCTTCTCCACATCGTGCGAGTACATGGCCTTCAACTGATGATGGTAGTTCTGAAAAGCCGAGTCCTGTGTCAAGAGTACACTGCCATCGCCCTGCCTTTCGAGTTCCGTCTCGTGCGCTCTGGACCAGTTGGCTCTGCGAATAAAGGACCGCAGCCGAGTCAAGGCGCTTTGTGGGATGTCGGGAAGCTTCCCCAGCTCGTCAGTCTTGCCTCGATTGGTCGTGCGACTTGCCTCATTAATTCGATGGGAACTACGAAGGGTATAGAAGTAGTCTTTGACTGTTTCTCTTAGGGACCTGAGAGTTTCCTTGGCCCTTTTGAGCAAGGGTACCAAGATGGGCATGCAAGCGCAAATGCTGCCCGTGTTGAGCTCAAGGATGCTATTGGAGACGTAGGGGTTAACATGCTTTCTGTATTTGTTCGGTTTGTCGGAAGAATGGTGTGGAATGGACGTGACGGGTCAAGCACCGTTGTGCCATTTGCGTTTAATAGGTGGGCTTGGCACAAGACTGCGCGTGTGATTTGGAATCCATGACCAGAGGAGAATCGGATTCTCACCCAAAAATGTAGAGCATGCTCCAGGTTCCATCACTCTGCTCCCATTGAAAGCGAGCGGCCAGCCCTGCTGCGGAGCACGCACAAGCTCTACATGAACGATCAGCATGGCACAGCCAACGTTGGAAGAAAGTAATGGGCAGTGGGCGCAACTCACAAGATGCCCGTCAAAAACACAGCAGACACTCCGAGCTTGCGCTTCGTGGGGAGCCTCAGCTGGGAGACGAACCACAGAGGGACCGCCAATATGTACAAGTCCGAGATGAGGCCAAAGATGCCGCTGCCCTTGGAGAGGCCGTTCTGCACCGGCGTACAGCTGCCTGTGTAGGTTGTTTCTAGCCATGTCTGCCCTTGGCGAGGGACACACCTGTCCAGGAGGAGGACGGTAGAAATCAAATAGAAGGCGCTCACGGCGCCGACGCCTGCCCAAATTAACCAATAGGCCAGACGGTAAATTTGAAATAGACGAAAGTAGAAGAATAGGAGGCCAAGCTTGACGAATAGGGCACTCAAGAAGAACGCGACCAGAATAACCGTTGAATACTGTGTCGCCTGCTTGTCAGCCTTGACTTTAAAGCAACCGCTCAGAGGCTGAGGAGATGAATATATATAGGGAACTCGTGCCTTGAGATATCTGTCGGTGATCTCGCTCATAGGAACATCCCACAAGTGTCTCCCCAACGGATGGTCGAGCACTTTGTGAACCGTCAGCACAAGGTTGCGGAGAGGAGCTCAGAATATTGTACTTACGCGGTATGAGAACACCGCAGTAGGCAATAATACTGCCCTACGGAGCCGTGTTAGTTTGCATCGCTGCTAAAGGGCGGCCGTGTTATCGCAGAGAAGGGGATGCCTACCGCACCAAGTATGCAAAAGGCTGTATTGAATATCTTGTCAGTATAAATGTCCCCTGCTGTCCGATATCTTGGGAGATTTTACACGCACCGTCGTCGAGCCCAAAGTTGCGGAGCATGCGCACACGAACGTAGAGACGGCAGACCAAGAACATAAACATGAGCGGCACGAAAGAATAAATGACGCCTTGGTATGCAACACTCAGAGAGGGGGGGTCGATGAAGTTTGGGCTCACGCCAGCGGGCGGAATACCAGCCGGGGTTTGCGTGTAGTTCTCCATGGTTGCTTTTCTGAGAAAATAAAGCAGTGTCCTCTCGACTATAGGTATGTACACGTACTGGTAGTATTAGGCGAATTTGTCTGTCAAGAGTGTTGCGGCCAAGAAGGGCCAGGGCACGACACGAACACAGCTGACATCGAGTGATGGGCTGCCATGGAAAGGGGGACCAGGGCTTTCGTTAGTATTTGTAGTCTATGTACATTCGGGAGACTAGGAGCCTCTCAAGGCTGGGATCAGTCAGACATAAATAACCACGGTGTTCATAGGTAGGTGTCTGGTTGGCATGCTGACAAGGTTGGGGGCCTTGGGGGCCTTTCCCCACCTCAAGCCTCCTCAACGGATTAGATCCGAACGATAAGCCGAGTGTGCAGATAATATCACATCAGTGGTTCTGCTGAGGCGCAAGCAGAGACGCATCTAGTTCATGGTGCATGAGGCTCATGCGTCGCTGTCGCTGGAATAGCATTGCGATGGTTGACAAGGTTGCTACGTCAAGCACAAGAATGATGGGACGGGAGAGTAGAAGGCTTTATTAAAATATCCGGTCAAGACAAATTTAAAGGCTTAATACTATAACCATGTTTCTTGACTTCCAAAGCTACCTGGCCTTGACCCTCATCACCATGCCATCCACCGGCTTGGATGTAACCTGTCGTGTCTGCAATTGTCGCCGTTAGAAAGAACCAAGCTCAAGTACCAAGTAATAGGGGGTTCAGAATATGCCTACCATGTACATTGCCGATGCCACATTGTACTGACCATTGCTACCCATTTCCGGAGCACCAGCGTCGTCGAGCGCCAGCGCGCCGCGGCCGACCTTTGTAAAGTCGAACCGCCGAGCGGCGAGCGCCATCACGACGCGCGCCTCAATGGTGGCCAGTTCCTGGCCGATACAGCTTCTCGGCCCGCGCTCAAACGGGCGCCAGGCTCCAGTTGGGATCTTGTCGCTGTCATGTAACCAGCGCTCCGGCACGAAATGGTTGGCAGTGTCGCCAAATGCTTCCGGGTCGCGCTGGATGATGGAATGGACTTGGTAAATCATCAGGCCGTCTACACACAGCTCTCCTGTCGGTGTCTGGACCGTGAAACCGTCGCCAGGCTCCGTCATGCGTGATGTGGCACCAGGGGGCCACAGTCGCAGAGTCTCCTTGATGACAGCCGTCGTATACGACATGCGGTGTAACAGCTCTTTGCCTCCAGGAGCAAGCAGAGTCGCACGCACGGCGGCAGGGTCAGGGTCAGGACCAAACAAGTCGTCCAGCTCGGCACGTACGGCACGTAGAGCGTGAGGTGTGCGAGAGAGCTCATAAAAGGCCCAGGACATGAGGGTGCTGGTCGTGTCGTGGCCGGCAAACAAGAAGCTGGTGAGTTGATCGCATGTCAGATCGACCATGTCGGGGGAGAGAGAATCCACGCCCTGAAGACTCATGGCGAGGATGCTATAGTTGTTTTCCCCTTGACCCCCCGCGGCATGGCGATGGCGAACGATGTCCCGGAGACTCTCCCTCACCCATCGGTGTAGACGGTAGCGCTTCCACTCGACACGCGGCGTACACCACCACGGAAGGTCGAGATGCTCTCCGCTGAATGTCTCTATGAGGTCGCGGAAGACGCGCATAAACTCGGTGGGCTCCTTTTTCTGGGCGTCCATGTCCAGGTCGAGGGCCACGCGGCCGATGATGTCAAAGGTGAGGTCGGTAGCATAGCTCTGGAGCGGAAACTCGACGCCAGCCGAGGCGAGGCTGTCGAGGCGCTCGACAAAGAGGGAGACTTTATCGAGTATGGACGGAAGCAGGTTCATGAGGTTCGGTGTGGCAAAGCCCGGGTTGAAGCGCTTACGAATGGCCCGCCATTCGTCGCCCTTGGCCGAGATGATGGACCTGGGGCCGGTGAGATATTCAAGCCGCTTCCAGATTTCCGGCACCTTTGGAGGCGTGTAGGGCCAGCGGTGCGAGGGCTTGACGATTTGCTCGGCGACGTCGTAGCTACCTATGACGAGCATGGGCGACGAGGCAGGGCGCAAGTCGACAAACATGACGGGCGGCCGTCCCAAGGCCTCGTGCATCGCCGCAAAGGCCATGTCGGCGTGGGCCTTTGGCGGCTGCTTGCGGACGAATTCATCGACGACCTGGAGATGTCCCAGAAGGAGAGAGGAAGGGTGCTGAGGGAAGCCGGAATACTGCTCAAAGCGCTTGACGAACAACTTGCGCAGGAGATGGGCGGCGAGCAGCGCGCCAGCTGCCACCAGCAACGGAGCAAGCATCCTTACTCTCAAATCGGGAGTATTGAAGGCGTAATGAAGGAACGAAGAGACCCAAGTTCTTTGCGGACCGAGGGACAGCAAAAGGCCTACGGCTCGTCGAGATATATTGACCAGACGAGACAAGAATGAATTGACGGGTTGGGAGAAGGTGGAGCGGTTGGGCTTGGCACAAAGGGTCTAGCGGCCCTGGCCTTGGCGATGCGATGGCAGGCATCAAATGCAATTTGGTTGGTCGGCTGTCTTCGGGCCGCCAAGGCGCCCCCACCCCCAGGGCTTGCCAAGATCAACTGGCGGCCGAGCGAGCCACTTGACATGTCAACTTGACTCCATTTGAAACTTGACAAGATTGAACCAACATTCATCCCTTCATACTGCACATATGTATGTATACATGTTTTACAACCAACATTAAATTGACGTGTCCCCACTCATCTCATCCTGCACTGCCCGGTATGTCCTGTCCACCACGCGTTGACCGGGCTCCAGCCTCCAGTGCTCCATCGAGTCAATCCTCGCCCGCTTTCTAGTGCCGAGCTAACAATCCTCGTGTTAGTACTACCAGTCTTGACAAACCACGGCCATGAATAAGCGGCGGAAACTCACAAGACACCGGCAGATGCAGCAGCTCAAAGGCGAGATGGAATGCTACCCAGTATCTCTTTGCCAGGCGCGCCGCGGTGAACAGGGCGACCACGGCCACGATGCCCAAGGTGGAAAAGTCGGGCGAGCGCATCAGGTTGATGGCGACATCCATATCCATTCCGGTGGTCGTTTGCTGGTGCACGCGGGCAAGGTGAGTGAGGGACGGCTCAGGGTTCCAATATTGGTGTCTTATTATACCAGACTCTTATCCGTCAGCGACTGAGTGGACGAGCCACCTCATTATAAGTTCAATACTAGTTGACATGCCGCCTCAGCGCCCGGTCCTTGGCCTCGCTGCTGACCACCACCAGCGGCCTCTTTTGGACGAGCTTCCGCTTACATACATGTGTGTGTATCACCCTGTTGGTCGGGGCCTGTATGCCGATCCTGGTGGAGCGGCTTCAGCCCCTGCTCAAAATAGACTGAAGAGTCCAGATCACTACGACATGGCCAGCTCTCGGGGTCTGTACCGCACGTAGGCAGGCTCCTCTGAAATCTCCATCCGGAGGGCGTTCCGATCCCACACCACCATGCCAGCCGTCTTCTCACTCCCGTCCCTGTCACAAACTGCAAAATCCATGTTGGCCAGCAAGTGCACTGTAACCATGGTAATCAGAAGCTTGGCGAGCCTCATCCCAGCTGCGCGCCCATCTTAGTCCATCTGAATGGCCGTGAGGATGTGAGGATACGGAATGCCAACTACTTACCGCAAACATGGCGTCCTGACCCCCAGCCAAGATACGAATGGGCTTCTTCTGGGTGAGTCTTGGGCGAGTCCAGATAGCGTCCCGGGTTGAACTCGTGCGGTTCAGGGTAGAGCTCGGGATTCAAATGCACGTCGGCCACGGCGTAGGCCGCGTAAGCGCCGTTTGGGATCACCTCGCCCGAGCTGCCAATGGGCACGTCGATGCCACTTGCGTTTCTCCTGAACATGGTGCCCGGTAGCTGCAGCCGGAGCGTTTCCCGCAGACAAATGCCAACCACGGGGAAGCACGACTCCCATTCCTGGAGACTGAGAGACTTGAGAATGTCATTGGGCGTCTGGACCGAGCTTTCGCGGTGCTTGGCCAGGACTTGGTCAATCTCTTGTCGGCATCGTCGCTTCCACTCCTCGTGGCGACCCAGGAAGAGCACGAGCCATGAGCATGTAAATGTTGTCGTTGTTAGCCCCGCCACAAACACCGTGAATATAAACTGTCAAGTTGGTGTTGGCAAAGATTCTCTCTCGTTTCTGGGAATGTGGAAGCTGGACTTTACCTCGACCACGTTGTAGTTGCTTTCCCCCTTGTCGAGAAGAAACTGCACCGAGTCATCCACACGTTTACGCTCTCTTTTGCGCCGGTTCAAGATTCTTGACAAGTCGACATACAGCACAGCGGCCATGAGCAGCCGCCAGACGTGCCGCGGGGTGACGAGCCAGGGGAAAACAATGCGAGCGTGGCTTGTAGTCTTCTCAAACCTTCGGTACGTGGAGAATGTCCGCCGCAAGAGCTTCTCATCGTCGGCAATCTCTTGAAACCCAACACATTGCTGCATAATCTTGAACATGAACAGGGGCACTTCGGCGAAGATGTTCATGACGCGCCAGCCGGGCCTGAAGACGATACTGTTAGGCCAGACGGCTCCTTTTCTTTTTTGTGGTCGGGATAGAGAGGGCATATCCTTACGCTGAGCTTGACACTGCCCGTGAGAACAGTTCATCGCAGAACGCGGCAACAAAATTGCTGATGGGACAAATTCTCTTGGTCAGTTCCTGGGAGCGGGTCAAGTGAAGAAGCGGTTTGATGAGATTATTCAGGCCGTAGTCTTTCTCGTTTTTGGCAGACGGCAGCTTGCCAGTCAACAGTTCGACAAATCTAGCGCACCCGGCAATTAGAAAATGCTGGATGATGAGATGGCTGGGCCTATGGGACCTATTACCCTTGGGCTAGACTCAAGCCCTTTGTCTCGAAGAAGACTTGACGCGCCTGGGCGCCGCTCAGTGCCACAACATGTTTTCTCCCCACAAAGAAACTAAAACAGCGGCTCGGGAACACATGTCGCCCATGAAGAAACATGTCACGCCGCCGAGTAAAGAATTGTATGCTCGACCCGATTACGGGCCAGTCATAGGCCCTCCAGTGTTTGGGGCAGTTCCCCGCGCTGCTAGATGGGCTTTCCTTTCTTTGAGAAATACGAGGACAGAGTAGAAGAGAGAGGGGGAAAAGACAGAGAGCACTCCATAGTAGACTGAGCCAACTCATCTCCGACAAGGTCTGCTGCACGACTAGGAAATGTCGTAGCTCCAACATGGTCTTCTGGATTGTACATGTAGGTATGGAAGAGGCCAAGGATGAGATGTTGGCACGTCTTTGCACGAGACGCAAGTCTATCTTGGCCGAAGCGGTCCAGATTTTAGGACGCTTCCCCTCCCCCAAGTATCAGCATAGCCGCGAAAAGGCGATCAAGAATCGACGTCAGTTTGGCATGCAGTGTGTTCGATATGGATATGCGCCATTCGGCCCCCATCGGCCAAGGGTACTTTGGGGGCAAACCACCCGGGCAACCAGGACGATGCCGATCCCCGACATGTTTACCGTTCGCCTCGACGCCCCAGCATTCACTAGTGTAACCCAGCATTGACTGATGTAAGCAAGTTGACATGCATGCATTAGACGCTAGAATTGAAATCGCAAAAACGATCTAATGGAGTTGAGGGGAACACATGTGCAACCAAACTGCACTTGACCCATCAATCTAACCCTTTGGCAGCCTCACACGCCAGACATGCTCATTGGGGGCTCTTGCGGCAACTTCCACTTCCGGGTCACACGCTGGTAGTAGAAAGACCTTGGCCACGCCCAGTCCCAACGTTTCCTCCATCACCATTGGGCTCCAGACCCCGTTGGCGGGCTGTACGTCGAAGCGAAGTAGCATTTGGGCGGCGAACGCGAGGATGACGTTTTCAGCAAAGTGACGCCCAGGACAGAGTATTGCGCCGCCCCCAAAGACACGCATGCCGGCAGGGTTGCGACGCTTGATGAAGCAGAAACGCCTAGGGTTAAAGTGGTTCGCCTACACGTCCCGAGTCAGCTCATCATCTTTGAACAAAGGCTTTAGGTGATGCTATCCTACATCAGATCCCCAGACTTTTGGGGAGTAGTGCTGTGTGATGTTGGGCATCAGTACGAAGCTTCCCTTCTTGAGCAAGTAGGTGTTGTTGAGCTTGTGGCTTTGGACAACCTGGCGGAGGAGAACAGTGCCGATGCCGTAATATCGGAATACTTCATGCAGCGTCGAGTTGAGCGTTGGGCACGAGGATTGGACATGTGCGAGATGAATAGTTCTCGTTCCATCCTCTTCGAATTGAACCGCCTTTGATAGCTCCCTCCGACATTCTTCGAGGAGCGCCGCGTCCCGATAGACATGATGAAGCAGCCAGAAAGCGGCCGGGACTGTATTATTAACAAGCGCCATGCTATAGCCAATCTCTCCACGCGCTCGATCTGATGCGGGAAGCCCAGCTGCTACTCCGTGTTCCATGCGAGCGAGAAGTGCGGCACAGCCGTTTAGGTGATGACCGTCACGGAAATACCTCTCAAAGCCTTGTGCAAGATACTCGCGAGCGTAGGAGCTTTGCCTAGCAAACAGGTAGGGGAAAAAGCCCCCTGCCATGATGGGCACACCAGGTAGGAATTTGCTATACGTGTCAAGTTCCAGTTAGGCCGTGTTTCGTGGAAATATTGTCTGGGCCAACTCACAACCAAGCCTGCTCGAAGGCTAGTTCTCGAAAGGGGTTTCCTGGTCCATACTCGCCTTCAGTAGTGGCCAGGAGGACCATGTGTCGAACCCAGCCAAAGAAGTTGACTTTCTGCGGACTCGTGTTGTGCGTGTTGCTGAGGCACGTTCCCACGACGCAAAGAGCTCTCTCAACCATGCCATCTAGCCCCCAGCCAGGAGAGAGATGTGGGCGGACGGCCCTGTGAAAAGTTGTAAAATGGCCATTGCTTCCCGCCGGGTCGCGCCTCATAATCTCATTTGTAGCCTCCGTCGTGCCCAAGGTGGTGGCGGTTGCGCTGGCTTCAATTGGGGCGAATGAGAGGGTTTGGAAAGATCGGTCCACGGCGAGAACCAGGGAGCTGTTGTGAATGACATAGCACCTGATCCCTGGTAAACGAATAGTAGAGATTGGCTGATTGCATCGGTCTCTAATAACAAGAGTTAATGTTGAGACAAGGCCATGTCGCGACGACGCCTATGGCCAAGAGTGTGTCATTTTGGTAAATAAATTCTGCGGTCTCTTACCTCAGGTATATCCAAATCTTGTATTTTCGAATGAGAAGTTGGATCAAAGGTTCAAGAAACGGGATAGAGTGTAGGGCTAGGGGAGGCTCCTCCTTGTCTTGGGTAAGCAGCAAGACTCCTAAACAAAAGAAGTAGACAATCCCTAGACTAAATAAAGGGAGTATAATGGGAGTAATGTTGGACATTATGATGATTTGGAAAGTGCGAGTTGAAGGGAATCGAAACGGATAGCGGGAGTCCTAACCGACAAGCGAGGTCAAAGTTGAACAAGATCAGTTGACTTTTTAATTTACCGAGACGCCTGATATATACTGTATAAAATATGGCCCAGTCGACGAGGCACGTTAGGATGTACATCAGCCTCATAACCGCCCCCAAAATGTGACCCCGCTCTTACCAAGATAATACGATACTTTTACGTCCAAAATAGAAAAGGCCGGCGTAGCCCGGACGCGGCCCCTCTGACAAGGCTGCAGCAAACCCAGACACTATGATATCCATTCAGAACAGCAGCATCACTTTCAAAGTCGCCCTTGGGTGGTACCTGATTTGACGGGCACTTGGATGCAGACAGGCCTTCACTTGGTCAGAGACGACTTCCCCTTCCCGCTTCAACTGGACCAGCTTCTTTCTCCACCTCGAGGCGGGAGCACCTCAGATGGCGTCAACATGGGAAATGACGACATACCAAAGCAGTCGATACGTGCGAACAGACCTTCAGCAGTCACACGTCTTGAAACATGATGGTGCCCCGGCATCACAAAGCACTGCCAAGTTGCTAACCTGAGCAGTAAGCACAGGGGCCACATCTCGTCAGTTTAGAAACCGTTAGCACGATATTCTTGTTCAACACCGCCAATGAGACTGGACTTGTATCGTTTGACCCACAACCAATGTCACAGCCTCTCTTGCTGTCGAGTTAGTCCGAGAAGGCCAGCGGAATGCCGCCAAGCCCCTGTCCTCGGTGGAGAGCAGATATCGGTGGGTTGATCATTCCACTCGGTGCTTGCAGAAGTCGGTCGTTCCGGAATCTCACAAAAGGGGAGCTGCGCGCCGAAAGATGCTGCCGTCTGCCTCCAGCAACCGAGATCCATCATCAGCGACTCCACGCGTCCAGGACTCCAGGGAAATCACACGTGCTGGCATGGGATGCGTCCAACTCGTTCGACACCATGCTGCGATTCCTCCCAGGGCCTCGCAAGAGCCCGAGCCCGAGTCTCAGCACGGATCTTGAATCGTCCTTGGAAGTGGACGAGGTTGGCCATGTGCCTATAATGGGCGAGCAACGGAAGCCGCGACGCGCAAAGCGTTTTTTCGACGACTTCAAACGAAACGAGTCGGACAGGTTCTTTCCGGAACACCACCTCAGCCCGGCAAACTCGCGGACGCATCACACCCAACGTGACTACAACGGGCATTTTGCGGAGCTGGAGATGGCCCAGTCTGGTCTCGCCAGACGCTTGAAGGGCCGGCATTTACAGATGATCGCGATAAGCGGATCGATAGGTATGTCTCACTGTACTCGCATGGTCTTGTCTCGTGGCTCACATGTGCATGTATCCCAGGAACTGGTCTTTTCGTGACGAGCGGCGCGTCATTGGCACAAAGCGGCCCGGCGTCGCTGTTGCTGGCGTTTGCAACCGCAGGGATTTCCATGTATTGCACTTGCCAGGCTCTCGGAGAACTGGCCGTCGTGTTCCCCATAGCAGGATCATTCTCGTCGTGGGCAACGCGCTTCTTGGACGCATCGTGGGGTTTCGCCCTCGGTTGGAAGTAAGTCCAAGTCCACAACGCCCCAAGTCCAAGCTCCCAGACGTGTTTGCTGAAATCCTGACCGCGGCAGCTATGCTCTACAATGGCTAGTTTCTTTGCCGGTGGAGGTGGTTGCTGCTACCGAGGTCATCGCTTACTGGAACACGTCCTTGCCGCGGGCAATATTCGTGACACTTTTTGTTGGTTTGATTATTGCAATCAACATGCTTGGGGTCAAAGGATACGGAGAAGCAGAGTTCATATTCGCCATCATCAAGATTACTGCTGCGATTGGCTTCATGTAAAAACTTCTCCCCACCGCAGTCGACCTGGAACCCGTCTGCTAATGGCTCTGCAGCTTGTTTGGCATCATTCTCAACTGCGCGGGCACTCCAGAACGGGGATACATTGGATTTGAGTACTGGAGAAACCCTGGGGCCTTCAAACACGGCTTCAAAGGCTTTTGCAGCGTCCTCCTCAACGCCGTGTTTGCATTCAGCGGGACCGAGTTGATAGGTCTCGCGGCAGCGGAGACTGCCAACCCCCGGAAATCTCTCCCCATGGCCATCAAGCAGGTGTTTTGGAGAATATGTCTCTTCTACCTCAGCATTGTCCTACTCATCGGGCTTGTCGTACGGAATGACGATCCGCGGCTTATAGATGGAATGAACGAATCAGATGCAAATGCGTCGCCCCTAGTCATCGCCTTCCAAGAAGCAGGTGTACAGATTTTGCCGTCGATAATCAATGCCGTCATTCTCGTCTCTGTTTTGTCCGTGGCCAACTCGGCCGTCTTCGGCTCTTCTCGAACACTCGCGGCATTGGGTGCACTCAGACAAGCCCCCAAGTTGTTGGCATATGTGGACAGGCGAGGTCGCCCGCTTATGGCGATATGCGTGGCGGCGGCCGTCGGCCTCCTCGCCTACCTTGCTGACCTTGAAGAACGAGACAAAGTCTTGGAATGGCTAGTGGGCATTGGAGCGCTGTCTAGCGTTTTCACCTGGGGGACAATTTGTCTTTGCCACATTCGATTTCGCTCTGCATGGCTTTCGCAACGACGCGGCATATATGAACTTCCATACCGCTCTTCTGTCGGCGTGGCAGGTTCGTATCTCGGCCTGTTTGTGAACGCCACGATTATTCTCGTGCAGATTTGGGTTGCGATTGTTCCAATTGATTATCAGACAATGGCCAACGTGGAGTTGGCAAGGAATGCGGTACTAAAACTGTTGAGTGGTGTCTTGATGCTCATCTTTTTTGTGGTCCACAAGGTCATTCACGGGACTAGATACGTGCGGCCTGGGGAGGTTGACCTTGTTACGGGGCGGCGGGACTATAATGTTCTTCTTCTCGAGTCTCTAGAGAGAGAACAACGGGCCATGTGGCCAAGGTGGAAAAAGATTTATAAATTCTTGTGCTAGTATACCTTTCAACACTACAGAATAGAATACAAGAATAGACGCAAGCATGTATGCTTTTCTCTGTACAACTCTGGGTTCTATTGTACTTGGGGTTCCCATGGCAGGAAAGGTCTGTCAAAAGTGAGCTATGTTGCTCTATAAACTTCAAATCCTCGGGTCAAGGTCTACTAAATAGGCATACACGCTATTTCTCGCATGTTTGTCTGCTTTGCCTGGGACAAGCCGCCCACCGAGCACCTCAAACCGGTCTGACGCGAACAACACCGAGGGAAATAACATCAAGAGGAGAATTGTGAGCAAAAATGTCGGCTATGCTGTACTGTCATCGGCAAATGGTGGACAACTTGCTCTCGCCATTTGCCTACTTCTCTCTCGCGCCCCCCAAGACAACAGGCCGCGAGATGTTCCGCGACACGACTGCCCATGACTTGACAAACAAGGTCTTGAAAAGGGGCTCTCCCCCAACGACATTGTCGCCACCAGGACTAGGACCACGGCCAAAGCCATCGTGGGACACTACAAGCGCTACATGCCGACTGAATACGGCCCGCTCTCTGAGATTTACATGTGTGGCGGAGGTGCCAAGAACCCCAACATTATCGACTATTTGCAGGCTGCGTTTCCTGGAACCAGAATTCTGATGCTAGACGAGGCGGGTGTTCCTGCTGATGCCAAAGAAGCCATCACGTTTGCTTGGCAGGGAATGGAGGCGATTGTTGGGCGCAGCATCCCGGTGCCTGACAGGGTAGCAACCAGACAGCCGTGTGTGCTGGGTAAAGTGAGCCCAGGGAAGAACTACAGACGAGTGATGAAAAAGGCCATGGATTCTGGGGCTGAGCAGGACCAGCTGGAGCCTGTCGCAGAGTTGGCACATTACGTGGATGGGAAAGTATTTCGCAATAAATGAAACTAGGGGTTGGATACATCCGGGTAGTGTTTCGTATCAAGTCAGTTCTTACTTGGTCATTGATTTGCATAGAACAAATCAATTGCACTGTGAACTATTGACAAGTGATGTTGCCTATTTGTTGACATGATGTACCTTTGGAGAACCGCTGATATATATTGACCTTGGATAGCCTTTTTGTGGCCATCTTTTACTTTCATTCGGTTTTGTACGTTGTCAGGGGCAAATACTAGTCCTACACTGTGATGAGCACTAGCTATGATATGGGACATTTCCATCTGAAAGAAGGCTCGGGAGTGGGAGAGACGGGGGCTACGTGGATTCTGAGGTATTCTTGACCCGGAAATCCTGGAATTCCGGTACAGTAACGAGATGAGCTCTTCAAACCATGCAGTCTTGGTTCTGGCGCCCAACAGTGTCCTCTTAATATGGAAGTGGGTAGCACGCAGGGTAATTACTAGGTGAATCGGTCCTCTTGCACAGCAGACTGGAAGCATTCCCAAGTCTCTGACGGTGGTATTTTTATTCCATGTAGAACTACCACGTTTTTGCCATCGACGTGGGATAATAGTGGTGTGTAAAGAGCATCACATGATGGATTAGAGACACGCTGAGTAAATCACAATTGGTGCAGACCAAGTTCATGTACGACGCGTTTAGCTTATAAATTTCAATACGGCCTTTTCAGTTTCAGTAGTCGAACAGTCATCTCACGCCGGAGCTTAGTGTTGACATGATTCTCGTAGTTCAGACTACTGCATGGTAGCCTGACCACTGAGAAGGCCACGCACATGCCCATGAGACATGCTAGATAATGAATCAGCGGTTGGGGCTCGTATAGGGAAATTGATATTCTTTTGCATCTATTGTACTCGATGGTATTGGCATAATTGCAAGTATCATCTTGGCTGCCTGGCACCGTAACACTATGTCCTGCAAGTCCAGGCTGGTGAATTTTTTCAACTCAATAAAGTGCTAACCTTTCTGTAGCCATCTGGGATACCTATGCTCTCGACCTTTATTGACATGCTAGCCATGGAACTGAGGAGGCCTTACCTTGTTCGGCCATATGATTCGCGCCTATTCACGACCTCGCCAAGCTCATGCAGCGACTAGTTAGATCAGATTTTTACATGGGTCCACGTGTTTAGAAAGCCACAGTACTGTCATGTGTATATCAAGATTTTGATTTTTGATTCCAATGTCTGCTCGTTGTCCGATACTCTACCCTTGATCCCCTCAATCCTCTACACTTTTACGGGGTAGTACTAGCTCGCTGCAGTCTCTTCCACGCAATCACACCACTGTGAGACTATTGAAAGACCATAATTGGTGAAGATTAGCTTGCCATGGAGATGATGGCAGTTTTAGGTGCCCAAAACTGCCACGTCCGCCGCAAGAATGTTGTAATCGCAGATCAGACCTGGGTGCCTCTCGGTGCGGCACTTGCAAGCAAAAGCCCGTCCTCACAAGCAAAGTTGTAGGAGCTGACGGAATTCCACTTCTCCGTCAATGGAAAGCACAAGGGCGCCACTGGCGGGCAACCGACCATGGTTCTTGACGTCCGTCATGGGTGCCCGTGACTGAGAAGGACGTGGCTGAATTTGCAAGTCGCAATGGCGCCTGCATGTGATACGTCATGAATCTCTCTACTGGTGTAGAAGGAATTATAGTCTTGATTGGACATGGGCGAGACGTTGGCACGATAACGATAGGTCGAATTCGCTAGCAGCCAAGCCATGCCATGGCCATCACTGAGGAGGACATGGTGTCGCCATTAGCGGCAAGTCGTCACGATGCAAATGGACAGGCTCAAGACTATTCGGAATAGCCCCCCCATGATAAGCCACTCTACCCAACAACTTCCGCCGGCCGACTGCTGATCAGTTCTTCTCCAGGAATACATCGTCGCCGCCGATAGCGATCTCCAGCCGTTGATCTAGAGTCAGACCGGACGTCTGGTGCTGCTACCGTCACCTTGACATGTACAAGGTTGCGCACCGAGATTGGGCGTCCCGCAGCTAGCTGCTTGGAGACACGACAAGATCGACGGTGTGCGCCGGAGCGGGAAGGATCATCTGCTCACGAGAGCTTCAAATGGGCTGATATGGCGAGACGGTCCTTTTTTACCGGCTGGCGGTCAATCCCAGCACCTCGCTTACCGCCAGCCCGTACCGAGGTTGAGGCCTGCCGATTGAAAGATGGCTGCCGAATGACACGTTCAGGGTCTATATTCACCATTAGATTGGATTGGCTTCTGCACGTTGGAGAAAACTCGCTCGAAGCGGTTAGGTAGCTTTGAGTGCCACGTCGAAGAGCATGAGAGAGAGGCGGACAGAGTGTAGATTCCTCAAGTAGGTTTTCAAAATATCAAGTAGGAGGGCCAGAGAATTATGAGAGCAATGAAGGAGCAGCATCTTTAGATTCCAATCTTTTATTCTTCAACATGGTAATTACATACTAGGGAACCTGTGACGGAGGCCATAGCAACAACAATGACAAGTACACAATCCGCAAATCTTTGCACCACAATGTTCAAAATTTGCAGAGTGCTGAAGCCAAGACTACATGTGACGGCTTCTTGATGGCAGGACGCAGGACGGAAATCCATGACATGGGCCAACTTACACTCATACTTGGGTGCCAGAGGTTAAAGGGGGGTCAGACGGTCCGCCTCGTGATAGCCCCGGGTACGAAACCGAGTCAAGGGCCTCATTCACCAGATGCTGCTTCCATACGTCAAGGAAAGCAATTGGCCACAGGTACTCTGCGCGAAGTCGAGCAATGACGGCCATCTGAATCACCATCCGCCGCGAGCAACAGTCGCCCACACACAAGCAGTTCACGTATATGTGTAGGAGCATGTGGCACCAAACGACCAAATTACGCACTTCTTGGCGTTCCCGAGGGAGTGGATGATCGACAAGGGAGCAGGCCGCTGTGCGACACGAAATTGCGCCACTTGAGACGTGCTCCGATGCCTATGTACTGTTGCTTCTCCGTCTTCATCATTTCCACTTTTTTTTTGTGCTGGACGTGACTGACCTCGGTATAGCTGTCTTGTTTTTCTTTTTCTGTCCATTGTTTTTTTGCTTTTCTTTCATTGCGCTAAACCCGTGTTGTTGGCCCATTTGTTCTCAATGTCACGACGGCAGATGATAGATCGCGAACAACTCCAGCAACAGGCGTCAACTCGGCCTCGGTCGCGGCCCAACGGCGAGACAGGAGTCGGCCCGCCTCCCAGGTCAATCAAGGCGTGATGGTGTCTTCGGGTGTAAAGAGCGTGCCCGTGATCCAATTTCGGATCCGGCCGCCGATGAGCTCCAGGGTCGACGAATCATGGAGTCTTGATGCGACTGGTTGGAGGCAAACATGGAGTGCATAAATAGCCTCACCCTCTCCTGCCATCGAGCCATGGCAGTCATGGGGGGGAAACAACACAGCCTCCATACCAGGATTCACCCCTCACCACTTTATCTTAATGTCATCTACCTCGAGCAAGCATGGATACTCTTGAACTTGACGACCCTCACTCTTTGCACAATGCTCGTAAAGAGAGGCAGCATGCTGGGGGCAACACGGTACCTCAGATGGAGCAGAAGCAACTGGCGGCCTTGTATGGGAGGCGGCAGCGGCTACTCAGCGCCTACGTGGCAAGACACTATGGCAGCTGCTGGAGCACGAACAAGGGCATGAGGAGGATTGCCCGGCGGCTGGGACGGCGGCAGAGAGAGCCGGAGATCAGGACCGACGCCGAACGAGAATTCGCGCGCCTCCTCACTGCCCACAGCCTCGCAGGCAAGGACGACGCCGGCATTGACATTCTGGCATGGGACCAGATGTCGCTCATGACGGACATGTTTGCAGATGCCCCAAAGCGTGAGGCCGATTCAGAGTTGGAGTCGACTGCCGAGACCAAGAATCGACAACCACGATGGGTGGCTCGCAGCGCCGACACGGACGTGGCTTCCCAAGGCCGAGGTCCGTCGAAGCAGCTGATGGTCAGGTCTGGCGGCCTTGGAGACGACGTCATGCCGTTTTGCTGCGACAGCCTGTACGACTATGAGGAGTATGCCGAGCATGGCAGCGTGCTGTGGAGGACCACTGCTACCTGGGACCACATCTTCGACGAAGCAGCATATGCGAGAAGGGATGCCATGTGCCAGGCCGAGGTTGACGAGTCCAACGCCGACGACTGGGGTGTTGCTGCCGGCTTTGCTCACTACGAACACGGGCTGCTGCGGCACCCCAAGTACACGTTGAACGGGGCCAGGGACTTGGGGAAACAATTCCTGTGCATGTTCAAGGGCAACGAGCGGCTATATGACTGCAGCCAAACAGTAAGCGCCCTGGCTCGCGCCGCGCAAATATCCCCCTTGGCCTCCACGTCCATCAGTGTCACGGAATACAGCCTCTACACGGGGGGCCCGGTGGCTGTACCGCCGCCGCGTTCCTTCACCTTTGCCTCCGAGGTGGTTGTCCCAAACCTGCAACTGGGCGAGGCAGGGTGCGTCTATCTCAATGGGGTCGAGGTGAAGAACACCAAGAGACACCGCGCCGAGGCAATATCCATGGCACAGCCGCGCCTCGTGCGCGACTTCTTGCGGGCCGGGGATGTCTCCCCGTGCTTCTACAACATGTGTATAGTGGCCGGCCGGCTGAGGTACGACTGCTTCGACATGATGATGGGCAGCTATGCATTCACCATGGCCGACTACGCGGACAAGTTCGGCGCCGACAAGACGGCAGCGACCCATGGCTGGGCCGATGCCGTCGTCAACAGCTTCGTGAACCCCAGAGCCGTCCACTACAACATTGAGTCGTCCATGTGCACTGCCGACGTGATTGTGCAGAGACTGATTGACAACTACGAACGGGGCCCGTTGCCTTCGCCCGAGGAGCTCCTTGACGCGCGGTGGATTGACGGCGCGCTCCCCCAGTTCATCGACTTGGCCCTCCGGTGCCAGGTCGGCGGAGGGACGTACAAGGGCTGGTACGACAGTACCTGTGTCTACGTGCGTCAGGCCCTCGACAGCGTCGCCACGTTCCACGACTTCTGGGACCTGATCGAGGACACTGCCGGGGGCGAGGGCGGAAACGTGTGCAGGCTCTACACCAGGGAAGCGCTCTGCCACATGGCCGACTGGTGTCACGACATCGGCAGGCGGCTGGCCGAGTGTGAGTGCGGCGACCGGATGCACGGCTTTGGCTACGTCTGGTTCCTGGTCAGCGAGCTGTACTATGTTACCGTCGCCCGATGGGGGCTGTTGACGGCGCGCGGAGACGGCCATGAGCCTCTCAGCTACCACAGCAGAGAGCCGTGGCTGGCGGACGGGACGCCGTACTGGACGACGGATGTTGTGCGAGTCAAGGAGGCCAGGACGAGGCTGGTGGAATCCATCATCGGGCGTACATGCCGTGATCTCGTCACGCTGGCCGCGTCCCCCGACGTCCACCCCGAGATGCAGAATCTCATGCGCATGTGGGCGGCCGTTTCCAACAGGACGTTTGCCGACAGCGTCAAGATGCACTACCACATGAGCAACGCCGTAGCTGCCTCTGCGCCGCTTGGCGTACGCGGAGCCGACGTCGACTGGAGGACCTGGGTTGAGGTATACAACGCCCTGAGCTACGAGGTGTCCTTCAACCCGGGCAGTCCGTACCGGTGTGTGACGTCGCGGTATGCACAAGTCCTGCATGTCCAGCTCCGCAGCAAGGGGCGGATATCGCACGCCATAAACACTGAACTAACAGATGAGTATGCGTGCCATCAGAGGAATAGCGGAGGTACCGCAGCCTATGCGGATTAGGGGACATCGAGTGAAAGGGGGCATCCATCGGCTATAGCCAGGGATGGATCAGTTAAGGCTGGGGAAGGGGGGGGCCAATAGATTGACTCTGCGGCAGCATGACGGAATAGGGAATACGTGAAGTGCGTCTCACACCCTGATGACACGTCAAAGAATATACAGTCTGTGTCAAGAATAGCCGTCTAGGCGGGCGTTGAGAACGGGCTCGGTGTAAAGAGCATAGGTGGCCACGCTGCTCATTGGGATCCTTTTTGGTCAAAAACATAACAAAAGGCGGTACAGAGTCATGTACTGTCATTTATCTTTGCATTGACGGAGTCATGGAGTCACGGGCCGACGATGGCAGAATGCGGATCTTTGTCTCACCAGCCGACGAGACACCAATTCATTCCTGGCCGACACCCTTGGAGCCATAATGGCCACGTACTGCCTTGATTCCAAAGTTCCACTGATGTTTTTTTTTGCCTAGCAATAATTCACGATTGCGTCTGGCTCGCGCCAGCGCATGGGCTTGATCGGGCTCAGCCTGGGCGCGGCGGAACTGACGAAGGCGTGTGTACAAGACCGGAAGAAATACACAGCTCATGGTATCTGTGTTTGGGCCAATGAAGGAAACGCGGTCAAGGAAAAAGCAAATATACTGTGTACAATATGTGAGCAGGAAAAGGCTGGCGCCACAACTGCGCCCATCTTTCTGCAATCCCCTCCGAGCATGTATGTGGCCGCTCTTCAACTTGGCCAAACTTGCTTGCTGCCTGGGCAGTGTAGAGTGTCTTTCATCCTCTCCCCTGTGAACCCTTCTCCTGTTATTTTTGACCCAAGACATCGAGCTCCGAATATCGACACCGATACGACCCTCGTTGGCCATGCCAACCCCGCGAGCAGATGAGTCGGATGCCGTCATGGAAGACGGCATCGGGCAACATGACAAGGCGCTCCATCCGCTGTGTGATTTCGAGTTCACCTTTGAGTCGTCCATGTTGATGATCGAACCTGATGTACGCTACCATCTGAGTCCAGATCAGGAGGCTTTTACGCTGACGTGATGGCGACTGGCATCGCATAACAACAGTCTGGTGAAAGGTGAGAACTCTCCCCCCGCCCGAGCTGCCATGGGAAAAGGACACCTTTGCAAAAGCATTCTAATACCAACCAGTCTCCATCTTCAGCAGCGAAGTCAGTTCGTTTTCAGACGTGTCCCTTACTGATAGCGTTTTGGAATACCCCAAGTTGTTTGGCCGCACCTACCACGCCTTCCATGCTGGATGTATGAGCTCCTCCGCACACCTCTGCACAAATTCCTACCAGTCTGTTTGCTGATGAGACGCTTGAAGCATATGTTTTTCCAAACGACGAGAAGGAACAAGAGCGGCTAGCCCTGCAGGGCCCCATTATGCAGAAGCTCATGGGAGGCAAATTGCACTTTGCTCCCATTTCCCCCGAAAACTATCCACACTTTATCCTCGACATCGCAACGGGAATTGGCGACTGGGCTATTGAGATGGCTGATGAGTTCCCCGACTCACGGATCATCGCCACGGACCTATCACCAATCCAGCCGAATTACGTGCCTTCCAATGTCCGGTTCTATGTCGAAGATGCGTAGGTCTTGGTTCTTTCCCACGTCACATTGATATGCGTGCTCGTCTTTGCATTTGTAAATATGCCGTCGTTTTTTCTCCCTGTCACTAGTAATAACATTCATCCATGTAGGACTGAGCCATGGGACTTCCCCCACAAGTTCAACTTCATACATACTCGGCTCACTGGCGGCTGTTGGGAAGATTTCGAGAAACAGATTGCCGCTCAGGCTTTCGACGCCCTTGAACCGGGCGGCTGGTTCGAATCCCAAGAGGTTGATTGTAATATCTCGTGCGACGACGGCACCTTGAATCCCTGCGGACCGATAGTCTCGTGGATCAGCGACCTGATTCTCGCCGCAGACAGGATGGGTCGCCCTACACTCTTGGGGCCTATTCTGAAGAGGGCATACGAGAATGTGGGCTTTGTGGATGTGCAGCAGCGCGTTTATAAAATGCCCCTCAACTCTTGGCCCAAGAACCGATATCTGAAGCAGATAGGGCTGCTATGGGGCCACAACCTTGTGGAAGGGCTGTCTGCCTTTTCATACCAGCTGCTTCATCACGGTTTTAACCGTTCGGCCGAGGAAATTGAAGTGAGTTGGCACATGGTAATTTACTTGAATCGGAGCTGACAAAAGGACCATGTGTAGGCATCCCTCGTCGACGTTCGTCGGGACCTTTGCAACACATCAATTCACGCGTATATGCCGACGTTCGTTGTTTGGGGCAGGAAACCGTACCCCCATGAAGTGAAAGCGAAATAGCTGCACCGGGTTTCAAGATGATCGTCTTTGGAGCGATATGGCTACTTTGAGTCGGAATAGCAAAAAAATAAAAATCGCCATCATGTAGTTTGTATTATGAAGCGCTTGGCATCATCGACCGTCGTTTTTTTTTTTTTTTTTTTTTTTCCCTTGAGTAAAAGGGGGGGGGCATGAACTGATCATCACTGGTGTTTCTTGGGGAAAGTAGATATTCTTCTGGCAATGAGGACGGACATGAACGAGGAAGGAGCTTATGAGATCTGCAACAAGGTAGCTGGTCAGGCTGGTTTAGTGGTAAATTCGGGGAGCATGCCACTCATTTGAACTACCGAGTTCTCATGATTGAACTATTTACTCACTTGCAAGTTTCAGATGTGACTAGGTACTTCTGAGGAGTGAATACTGTATACCTCACAGATGAGAGTGGCAAACCTTCCAAGTCATACTATGCGCTAGTGCGCCGGAACGATATGTAGACGCTGTACAAATCAAAGAATGTGCTTTAATTTTTCCTTTGTTATTTTCAACCGGAAGACGTAAAATCCAAGCAAGATATCGATGCCATGGTGTTATTGGTGGCCGGTTCACCACTCAGATGGCGAAGCATTTCTAACCGCACAACTAGGCTCGCTTGCATCCGACTGGATGAATGCGCGGATCTCGTTAATTTGATCTGTTTGAAACAATATTCGTCTTCGTGCCGAACCAGAAGGGGCAGTCCGTCATCCGCTGCTCCGTATCATCTTGTTGGAAGAAATATGTAACATTTCAATAGCTACGGTAAACACATGTAGGCGTCTACAATTCTTGCCCTATAGCTTTTTTGGAAATTTTCCAACAAATCTCTGCCGCTTTGCCCATTGTTTTGATCCTCCATATGCGCACCTCTGTAAAAATTGTTTGAGGGGTCAGTTATCATGTTGTCAAAGTCTTCGCCGGAACTCGGGTGGCCAATGAGAAGGCTATTGAGGATCGAAAGCCCTTTTTATCGAGTATCAATCATGCCAAGCGCATCAACCCCAATCACAATTGTGATGTCTTCTTGCCAGCGAGCAAGCTACTTCGGATCCTTGCAGTGGTGTAAAGACGGCCGGGGAGGGGTTGGGTAGTTAGGGTTCGAATTCCAAACCCTTTTCCTTTCTTTTTTTCCCCTTTTTTGCTTTTTATTTTGGGTGTCTCTGGGATTTGACGGGAGTAATATGCGAGGCGTCCTCTGCTCCGCCGCCCGAGTACATGGACTCGGTGCCCAATCCCGCAGTGTGCGTTCAACGTCATCTTCTCATCACTCCATGTCTCATTCCTAAACCCCCTCCCCCACAAGAAGTCGACACTACTAACATGAGGTCGACGGACTACCTAGTTAGGTAGCTTCCGGGGCGGGATACTTGTCTCCCCCGCTGGTTTGGGCGCGGCTGGTATGTACCATGCATATGGGCCGGCTGTCCCTCCTGGCTCTCGAGCATGGGTGAATGTGCTAGCAATCACGCTGGCATGGACGGTTAACGCGCTATTACGATGCAGGGAACGATAGGATAAGTGTCCTTGGACCTTTGAAAATCCCCGTCAACCTGTCAATACAACGCACGGGTTGTAGCTGAGACTGTTTGGAGCAGTCAGGAGTGACGACCTTGGCTCTGAGCGGCATTTCTCAACACAACTGCCCATGACACCTCACACTATAGTCATAGAAATCATTCTAGAAATTTTATGTCTCTTTTCCCCGAATCACAGCCTGAACCAGACCCTCCGACCTCAAGTGAGAGACACAGACCCTCGCCAAAATAGAGAGAGCTTCGTAATGTGGTGCCCAAGCTGCCCGAGTTGCCATGCGGTGGACACTAGAGGTGCCTGATGATCAATTCGCACGTATTCTTACTGGTCCAGCCGCAAGCCAGGGCATTCCTGGGCTTAACTACCGGCCTGGAGAGCTCAGATGTCGGAGAAGCTACTCCTCCACAGCCTCGGTTGCAGCCATCAATAATCTTCCGGTAAGCCACGTCACCATCCATAATAAGATGGCCCAGAGACATGGCCCAGCTAGTCGCATTGCTGGGATGGATGGACCCGAGACCCATGTATGCATGCGTGATCCGAGGGTTTGGCTCCCGGCGTCATGCTTTTACAGGCCTAGACTTTGTTTTGAATCGTTGGCGCCACCCATAAGGCTCTGTACACAGTGTAAATTGCCGTCAGACATGAGCGAGATTGATCAATTGATGGCTCGATGCCCTGTGGCGCATGACCCCGCACCTGGGATTGGATTCTGTTGCCGTCATTGTTTGCTTGCTCACGGCGTTTATCTTCCGGTTGTATCGTGTACATCGGGCCGCACGGCGTACGGATGTATGGTGCCTAATTGTGCCACCCGGCGTCTTGCTTGTCATGTTGGATTTGCCACAAGACACTCGCTTTATGACATCACTAACCCCAAATAGGGAAAAGGAAACACATCAAACCGACTATCCTAATACATGTAAGCGCATATTGACCAGTAGCACAATCTGTTTTCTAGAGCTGAAAAGACCAAGACTAGAAGTTGTCGTTGATGCTAAAGTTCACATGGACATTCATCTCATTAAACGCGCAAGTTAGTGGATGGAGCAACAACTTTCGTCTAAGAAAGTCACGCGGGATATTGCAGATGGATTTGTGTCTCTTTAGCGGGCTTGTAAAACAGACAAAATGCTGTTCATCATTTATGACTCCACGGTCACAGTATAGAAGAGAATATTCGTGTCAGGATGTGTCACACGGTTACGCGAGGGCTATAATCACGGGACCTAGGGCATAAGGCTCTCACCGACTTGTTGTATATGAAGCTATTTGGTCTATCCAGGCCCTTGAGGAAAATCAAAGACCTCCAATACCAAAGACTGTTCTTACAGCTGAATTGAGTTATTAATCCAAGCCCTCACTGAGTACTAGTCACAGGGTGCTATGTCTCCCTATGGAAGAAATGTAGACTGCAAACGTTGCTTGGCCTTGAATTTTTTCTAGAGAAGAGGAGGAGGAATGAATCATCTCCTTCTGAGTAAAACAGTCAAAGATGGGGACACGCGTGGTCTTTTCGAGATTGCTTCATATCTTTATTCCCCTCAAGTCGCTGGTAGTTTTTCAAGTGCGATTCCATGGTTATGAGGGAAGCTTGAGTCTCAGGCCATCACATGAAAAGCTTTTTGCGTCGAAAGGTACGGGTTACATCCTGGACATTTCAAGATTTGCAGATATATATATTTCATTCCTTGGGTAACTCTTGGTGCCATGAGCCGAGTGTATTGTGCAACAGAAACGGGGAAGAAGCAAGAGACACAAGACCTGGAGAATAGATGTCGAGCTGGTGCGTGGTACAGTCGTTTGAATCTAATCAGAAAGTCATGCCAGGGTCAGCCAGCCATGAAACTTTGACTTGGCGGCCTGAAGACGAGACAGGCCAGGCTCAAAGACCCGTCGTTGTAACATGCGCAAACGCCACTCATCGACTCTTGGTTAATGAATCGTCAACGGTGCCAGTTTTGCCCATGTGGCCGTCCTGTCGTACTCGTGTTGGCCATCTGTAAAGTACCTGACTGCCGCGTCAATAAAAATGTTGCCCGGTCCAGTGTCAAAGTCGAAAAAGTCGGGGTTCGGCTTGCCGTCCCCGTCCGGCGGGATGAAGCAGACATTGGCAATGCCGCCAATGTTTTGGCACCCTCTAAGTTTGGTCGGGTGATGCAAGACAAGCGAGTCAAAAAAGGCAATGAGAGGAGCTCCTTGGCGGCCGGCGGCTTGGTCCGAGACGCGGAAGTATGTGACCGTCGTGATACCCGTCATGGACGCCAAGAAGCAACCTTCGGCCATGGTAAGAGCAGATCTGACCCGTCCCTCTTCCGGCATGCTTAGGAGCCAAATGGTTCGGCCGTGAGACCCAATGACATCAATTGAGGAGAGTGGAACATGATGTCTCTGAGAGAAGATCTTGACGGCTTGCGCAAACTCCTTGCCCAAATAACGTTGACTTCCGAAAGCTCTTCTGGCGATGTCGTTTTGTGAAGGATCATGTCCATGACGCGTTTCTTAATGGTTGGCTCCAGCGGCACTTCATCGTACTTGAGCAGCTCAAAATGCATCGGCGCATCGGGTGTTGCTTGCTTGAATCGGCACAAGGCGCAGTCGATTCCATGAATGGAGGTGCCAGAGTTGAGGCCCAACACAACAAGGTATAATGGTGAGGATTGAGAGCCTATGGCTCCGTCGTGAACTGAACCCATATTGTCTCTCCATGTTTCGCTCATTGGTTTTGCCTTGGAACCACCAATAGCTTATAGGAGAGAGTATTTATACAAAAGACATGGCATTCTAGGCTACATATCACCAACACACCGTTTCTCCGTATAACCGTCTGGTGAACGATGAACGGGTGGATGACGGGCCGTACGACACGATCGATGCAGCTTCTCGCCGTGAATGGCACAGACCCAGTCCTCTCCAGATAGATGTATATCCTGCGGCCGATTCCCTGATGCTCACCCATGACAAACCTCGGCCACAAGCAAGTATAAATGAACCGAGACGATCCTTCAAACAATCACGCCATCCGTGTAGCAAGCATCTGGTCCATCCCCGGCGTGACTGAATCGCGTGGCCCTATACTGTCTCTTGGTTTACGGCAACATGGCTTTGCTACAAATCTGGCAATACATGCCTGGAAAGGTGTTGCTCTTCCTCGTCAATTTGGTGTCTGCGGTTGCCTTGATATTTGAAGGTACCGAGCCATTCGGACTTGACTTGTATTTTCACATTCAGACCGCAGCTGACACGTCTTGTAACAGGCTTCAACCAAGGCGTGTATGGCACTGTTAGCAGCACACCTGGCTTCATCAAAATGGCCCAAATCGGTCACGATGATGTTGCTACCGACAGCATCAAACAAGGTGGCCTTGCCACTGCGTACTACTTTGGCGGCATGTGGGGATGCTTTATCGGAGGCAAGTGTACATCAGAATGAAGACGTTCAGATTGTAAATGTCGAGTACTTAAGTAACTAACATATGCCCGTAAACAGGATGGGTGGGCGACAAGTTCGGCCGCAAAAAAGGGACGTGGTTTGGCATCGTCGGCGCTGCTCTCCAAGCCGCCAGCCAGAATTCCAACATGTTCCTCTGCGCTCGCGTCATTGTGGGCATCGGCATCGGCTTCATGAATGCCATTATTCTGCCTTGGGTCAGTGAACTGTCTCAGTCACACGACCGTGGCTCCAGCTTTTCGCTCGTCTTCGTCGCCAATTTTCTCGGCATCACCATCGCCTACTGGATAAATTTCGGGGTTCGCAAATCTGACGAGTCCTTTCAATGGCGATTCCCGCTTGCGTGGATGATCATCCCTCTCGTTGTTGTTGACATGGCAATTCCCTTCTTGCCAGAGTCACCCCGGTAGGTGCTGTCTTCAAGTTCGGTACCGTCCAATGCCTAACTGTGTCCCAGATGGCTTATAGCAAATGGCAAACGAACGGAGGCCATTAGCATTCTCTGTAAACTTCGGGGTCTGTCTTCCGACGACTCCCAAATTATTGCCG
The DNA here is from genome assembly GCF_019434415.1 of Metarhizium acridum. NCBI lineage: Eukaryota > Fungi > Ascomycota > Sordariomycetes > Hypocreales > Clavicipitaceae > Metarhizium > Metarhizium acridum. Next base: position 140,326 of record NW_027094047.1, on the reverse strand, counting down.
AAGTCGAGCAGCTAGACGCCATTGTCGAAGCCACCCATGACAAACGAAACGACCTTCTCAATATTATTTGGGCGGCCGCCATTCAGCTAAACTCCATTTGGGCAGACGTGCAGTCATGGGCTTTGCACTGCAATGGATTCAACAATGGACAGGCATCTTGGCCATTGTCTCATGGGCCGGCAAGCTCTTCAGCCTGGTGGGCTTCGACTCGTACAAGTCGCTCTGGCTCGCAGGACTTGTCAACTCCCTGGGCGTGCCGGGAACTGCAGCTGCGGCACTCGTAATCGATCGAATGGGCCGCGTCAAGTCGTTGTTGGTTTCGTTTGTCATTCAAGGCGTCTCGCTCTTTGTTGTGGCCGCTCTCATCAAAACATGGGAGGACCGTGCCGCAACTGATCCAGACTTGTCAGCAAATCATGGCACAGGAGCAGCCTCTTTTATTTTCGTCTACCTCTGATGAGCTGCCAATCCTCCTCGACGCAGAGGTAATCGATTGTTAGACGGCTAATCGTGGACGAGGTTCTTTTGCATGTTTGATATTGTACCCTCGTGGATCTACGGTCTTGAGATCTGGCCACAGGAAATCCGTGCCAAGGGGTATATGTTCACTATTTTCGGGTGGGCTACCGGCTGCGGTATGACCCAATCCGTTATTCCCATTCTACTTGACAAACTGGGATGGGCGACCTACGTGTTTTTCGGCGCCTTGAATATAGTAGCCTTCCCTATTGTATGGCTTACTTATCTCGAGGTTGCCGGTAGGTCATTGGAGGAAGTGTCGTTGCTCTTCACGAGTGACAGCATCTTCGTGAGCAAGAATATGGACGACTACGAGCGCCGGATGCATCAAGCAGACGGAAATGTCGCCATTGCCGTCCGCCCCCTTCTTGACGAAGTGGATGGAGAGTCTTCACCTGTCCTATCGATTGAGACCGCTGAGAAGGGTTCTGGGGAGAAGGCTCATGGGCAATCAGTTGTATCGTAGAACGTGTTCCGTAGTAATGCACAGCGAGTTGTCATGGTGCACACGTCGTCTGGCATGCTCTGCCGTGGAGTAGCCTGGGATCGCTACGGGGCATATCTATCGTAGGGCGTCGTATTCTCAAGTTGGGCAGAAGTTTTGATAGTATCGGCGGAACGCTCCTCTCCGCGTGGTGCAGTGGTCTTTTCCCGGCACTTTCTCCGCACAGAAATGCCATTTGCGTAGGGATTTGTGTGTAGAATTTGCATATATATTACGTTATCAATATCAGTCGCTGTAGTCTTTAGTTTGGCCACGCATGTGTAACCACATCCTATCCTGCTGACAGTGAACATACCTCTTCCATGCAATCAACCCATATTGCATATTGGGCCGCAACACCCTCTGTTGTATGAACGCCCAAGCATGTACAGTATATGAGGTACTTACGTGTACGCAAGAAGCAGAAAGGACAGTCTTGAATGGCCGTCGAGAGATTTCGTCTTACCCCTTATCAGCGTGTTGCCTCGTCCTTTCGCAATTCTTTTCACCACTAGCAAATTGATCACACCCAAGTGAAATCTGATTCTCATAGCATGCCGAAGCAAGGAGGCGACAGTCGTCTGGCAGTCATATCACCACAGTTCCGGACCAGATTCAGACATATATTTGGTCCTTCAAGCCCTCTGCCGAGCCAAACGGCTACCCAAGTTTCCAGCAACGGCCAAACGCACGATGATAACGTTTAATCCCACGGGCCTACGAATATCTCGAAACCCATGACAGGGCCGGATGCGACCGGTGGCACATCTATTGCGGACGGTGAACAAGACGCTACCGGGAGCGACGAAGTCGTTCAGTCGGTTCCCAAGTCCGAGTCGACACTCTGGCAGAGGCGCTCGAGAAAACAGATGACAAGGCGAAGGCCTGCATTCATAAATACTTCTGTCGTGCAGATGTCATGATTCAGATCATTGAATTAATTGGTATCGTACGAGAGAGGGAAGCAAAACTTTGAGACAAAACACACAAGATTAAGATTGGGGATCGGGAAATTATATGGAGAGACTATGCAAATCGGGTCGTTTCCTGGATGAGTGACATCGGCAACATCGCTGTTCAGTTTGGCCCATCGGGTCCTGCAGCTGTCTGGTCGGGCCTTAAAGTTCTTCTCAAGGTATTTTTTTCTGTGATTGCTTCGTTCATCGATGCATAAGGGCCAAAACAGTACTTGAGGCCCATGTAAAACAATACAAGAATCCCACTGCCCTCTTGGGGTGCGCGGAGAAAGTTTTGCGTTTGGCTCGGCGTGGTAGAATTCACCAAGCCATTTACATCGCAGGAGCTACTAACACAAATTTCAAGTCATTGGAATGCTTACGCAAAGCACTAGTCAACGCATATCAACCATGTCTTAGCCTTGTAGCACTTACAGCTCATCGCCTCCCCGGCATTGGCACTGCCGTCGCAGGAGCTGTGTTAAGCGGCTTCCTAAGGTGTGTTAAGGTTTGCATCAAGCATGGTGCAAATGTCAATGCTCGTTTTAAGGGTTGGTATGGTAGCGTGCTGGCTTCTGCTCTTTTGAGTTTCTGTGGCGTGAACGTGATAAAATTTCTTAACTACGAGGTAAAGACAGACCCTCAGAAGATGATGTGTATTTGGCTATATAGAAGTAGAGACGACAGCCATATCGAACTATTAGATTCCTTTGAAAGGGCTGAAAAGGCAGATTATTTGATTGGCGGGCAATATCTTTCTCCCCAAGATTCGGTGAATATCGGGTATGTCCAAAAAAAGCAGAGCGTAACCAAGGATAAATAGCAATAGAATACGTAAATGGGGATTGTCGTATTTTCCATGAAAGGACAGAGTCAGATAGTCTTAATAATAGTAAGAAAACGGTCAAGAGACTATGAGAGCATAAATAGCGAGTTATACGCCCAAGACTAGACTCTTTTCACGTAACTACGCCTGATGTATGGTGCAAAAAGAGAACTGAGACACGAGTCTGTTGGATTTATTGACCATGATTCAATATCACGTCCAGGGCTAGGCCTGCGCCTTACTAGACTTCTTAAGCGACATCTCTACATTGTAGGGCAACGCACTACTCCCACCTGAAGTTCCTGTGTACTCTGCTGTGATTTCTAAAAAACAATGTCCAAGACACTGTTATTTACCATCACCGAATACGCGTTCTCGGGAGATAATCCAAGTAAACCACTAATGTTTGCACAAATCAAGCTAGATCAGGGTTTTGAAGACTCGTCCAACATTTTTAGACTTTCCTCTTTGAACGTCATAAAACAAATGATGAATTTTTCTCTGAAGTCCTGCCGTAGGCCTTACTATCAACGAGGTGAAAGCCGCCGACGGAATCAGGCAAGGGATATTTGAGTATAGAGCTACCGGGTTTCGCAGATCTGTGATAAGACACGTCGACGTGCTAGGATTGGGGCTGCAGCGGCTAGGAATGTGGGAATATCCGTCAGAGCATCAATGTTGACATTAAATAGGCTTTGTTTCAACTTGACTATTCCTGTAATATTTCGTAGCATATAAAGCCTTCATGTCAAACTTATTATTAAGTTTTAATTCCTTCCGGCCTATTTAAATATTCGTGCAGCCCTACATCAAGTAAGGCCCAGTTAAAAAAATGATATGAATAGCCGTACCGAAGCCAGAGAATCGCAACTTACAACGTAATAAACCATAAACAAAAATAGCTATCCGTTAAAAGATGAACACTGTCTGTTAGTTTCGCCTTATCCCGGAGGTTCATATCGTCCTTATACTCCTATACCTCTAGGGTACCCCTATTATGTAAGCAGGGCCTTTCATATCATAGATTAGGACCTATACAGCTAATAATAAAGTTATTAGGACTTAAACCACGGCCAGGCTAGGACCGATGTCTCATATGTACGGAAAGGTAAAAAGCCATAGGCCACATAACGAATTAGTATGCTCCTCTGATCGTTTCTTCACCATTCGTGGAATTACTATGTTACTTGTTGAATGACATTGCGCTGAAGCTAAAACAACTTCTCTAGGCCTCAGCAACTAGCTTCAACAAGTGTAGGCGACAAAGAAAGCGGCTCTCGCAGGCTTTGACTGTAAAGACTACGACAGCTTAACGGATAGTATAGATGGGAAACATTCGTTTAAAACATAGGAGCAATCTAGAAGAAATCGCCGATAGCCACCAAACCATGGAACATGTGGATTTAGTATTAAAGAGTTACGTTCAAGTGCGAACGAGACTGGATTTAGGCTCGATGCTAGTTTGTTGTTTAATGCTTTGACCTGTGGCGTATCGCTTTGAGATGAATTGCTTTGCTATAAACTCGTGCGGGGATATTAGCCGATAGCAAAGATATAGTCTCATGAGAATCAATTTTAAATATCAAAGCATATGATATGGTAGCTTTTGGGTTACGATCCGCTACACGATTCTGCTGCAGACAAAAAAGGTTAGGCTAACAATCTCAATTCTAGCCATTATCACGGCATTTATATCTACTTCAAGGGCTACTCGTGCTGGACCGCAACGGTGGCTGAGGAGATACACTTGGTCCAGGGTTTATAGGGGATCACCTGTTTCCTCTGGCGATTTTATTTTTCATCTGAAGTTGGGGATTGCTGTTCTTTCACAACGCAACATTCCTTACAGGTCTCGTCGTCATTGCTTCCTGCCTTCATCTACTGGAAAGAAAGGGACGTGCCGCCGGCTCAGCACGCAAATATAATTTTGCATAAACATTCATTCAGCTCTAAAATTGCGGCGACAAGCGTCCATGGCAAAAAGTCGACAACATTCGACAACAAAATCGCACAGCTGTTCAAGTGATGCATTTTTGGAGCATACTCAACTGACCCATACTGTGTCTCGAGAACACGCCCAACATCATGGCCCAGGGGCAAACTGGACTCAGTCGATTAATTGTGCCAGACATGCGGAACGAGGCGTCACATAACCTGGCAGAAGGTCGGGCAGATAACCTGACATCACACTAGCTCCACTTTTAGTACCCACCTAATATTAGCTCCACCTGGGTTAGGGTTAGTGGCCAGGTTCAAGGTTAAGGTTAAGGTTAGGAATCAAGATTAGCTACTCCGTACAACCCTTCCCAACCTACACGTGGACTACCAACTCCAGGTCGAGAGGCGCGATGTAAATTTTGGGGAGTACCGCCGCCTATCCTTCCCCGCCCAAGAGATAACAGCAACAAGAATAATTCCCTGGATAAAATCCCCTCCTTGCCATTGCTTGCCTCAACCTTCCACACAACTGAAACTTGCTCGCTGATACTTTCCCCCCGTGGGGCCTCTAATATAGGAGGGCGGTCGAAAAAAAAAAACCCCGGCAGGAATTCGACTATCGTGGCCATCACAACGTCTTGAGAGCCTAGTGAAGACTCTATTTAAGACCCTTTGTGTATTATTATGCTAAATTTTCATCAAGTATAATAGACGGGTGTTGCCAACCACTTTTAATAGTAGGAACATTATTCTAATTCTCCTAGTAGGCCGGGACTTCCTTATCGGAGCCACACTCTACACTCACAGTCACTTTCCCCTTATTGTTTGCTACTATATTGCCATTTACAAGTCGCAGAGGATCACTGAAGATGTTATTGTTACCAAACACGTCTCTCCTGCCAGGACTTTCACACTATGGTTTCAGTTACGTAGCTGTGTATCGCATGTAAACGCTCGAGGGCCTAAAGCTTAATGCGCCATTCAATCGTAGTCACCTGTTTTATAACTCCCCCTAGTAGTATAAAGATAAAGCCAAGGGACTAAGAGCAAGTATCTCGGTGCGTAAGCGACGTAATTAAAGCCATGCTAATTTCTTGGCCCGCGGACTCTCGGTCTTCGGCTCATTCTACCCCTTAAAACTCATAGCTCTAGAATACAAGAAGTGGCGTAGTATTTTATTAATCTAAATAATCAATGCACAATCGTACAATCCCAAGCTATTGGGAGAGCGGACAAAGGTGAGATATAACCACACCCAGTATATATGTGAAGCTGTAAATGGGCTGACCTACTCGCCAAGCCTCGTAAGGCCTCGTATAACCTGCCTCTAGCGCCGCCAACAAACTAACATAGTGCCTGGTGTCGCCCGAGTAATACTATTCTAAGGTTGGCGTGGACTGAAAAGTTGAAAAAAAAAATTTCTTATTACTGAAGACCATATAGTATTAATGCTGTTTGATATAACTACAAATTAGTATAAATCGTAGTCGCAATGCCGTCTTCACATTGTCCACCCAACTCGCTTGCACCTAACCCAACTTGAGATCATTTTGATAACAGTAGTCTACTTGGCTTCTTTACTTATTCTAATACAATGCATTTCACTGCACTTACGATCAAGGCTGCGGTTGCTCTCGCTGCACCGGCAACGGCCATCTCCATGGAGAAGCGCCAAGGCCAAAGTTGGGACAAGGCAGCTCTTGCCGAGACTGAGAGGCTTTGCTTCCACAGCTCGCTTGACGAGTTTGCCACGGCGAAAAACTCGTCAGATCGCAATCCCAACTTCGACTGGTCCACCGACGGTTGTACGGCTGCTCCGAATAATCCAACAGGCCAAGCTGACTTCTTTCCCTCGTGTGAGCGTCACGATTTCTGCTACCATACCTTTAAGAGACAAGGTCGTTTTTATTCAAAGACTAAGCAAAGGATCGACGACATATTTGAGAAAGAGTTAGTTGAATAGCTCCCAAGCCCAACGTATACAATCAGCTTGCATGGCGCTAAAGCAGTTTCCACCTAGTCTCCGAGATGCATGCCGCGGGAAAGGCTGGGATACGTGGCTCAAGGTCCTAAGTTATTTGAATTTTTGGTCCGCTATCGCTGGGGCTGGCACCGACTGTGATAATTCACCCCAAACCTACAGAGCGTTTGTCCACGAGTTTGGTCACTTGGAAACGGCACTGGATGTCACATCAGAAGGGAGCCTCATTGATGACTGCAGCGACTGGTATACATGGTATGGTACGGCCCGGTGGACATACGCCAAGGTTCGGTTTTGCTTTCCGCAAAGCGCGAATGGAACCAGCCTATCAGTATTTCAACAGAAGTCCATGTATTACTGGGGAGGGGCTTGGTATAGTGGACGCCCAAGTCCTGCGACAATTAACGGAACCTTGGGGAGTGCTGAGTTTGGTGTTTTGCATTTCAACGCAGAAAGCAATGGTGACTTTATGTCTATTAGCAAAGGTGCTCTGCCAAAGAGGCTACAACCCGGAGGATATAATGCTACGCTTACCTTTAACCAGGTCGGCCCATACTGGAAAAACGACGCGGGTATACTTGAAAGAGCTAGCTTCCCAATTTTGCTCTCTTACTAGATAACTTGACTAGCCAAGTTTAGTTACACGGTCTTGGGTTTTCTATAAGAGAATTATTAAAGCGAAGCTTTTTTCACAACCCGACCGCCCTACTACGGGGCCTGTTCCCGCTTCCAAGCTAATCACCACTATAAAGCCACCTTTAATCAAGTCACTCTTATAATGGGCTAGGGTAAGAGTTTGGTCTATTTAGCTATCTAGGCTATTTTTCCTACTCGTCTTCTAGCTCTAAATACATATAAAAGGAGATTTTTTAAATAATAAAGAAAGGAAATTATTAGTAGCTATCAGCAGCTGTTGGCTGTTTAGAGCTTAATTACTAAGGCTTTTTAATTGTGGCTAGCTGCTAGCAGCTGTTTCTATAATTTAGCAGTTGTGACTTCTATGACCCTGCCAGCTGAAATAATTCGTGGTTGAAATTAGCTGCTCAAATTATTATATTTCCGGCGTTTTTCGGCAGCTACCCCGGCCAGCGTATCGTAAGCTCGCACTTGGCCAACGGCTCATTTATGGCTATAATTTGCAAATCGTAAAATTAGCAGCTGTTAGTAGCTATTAGCGAGAAATCGGTCCGGCTACTTTTACTAGGGCTAGCTAGAGGCTCCTTTTCAACCAGGTTGCCAGCTTAGCCAGCAAAGGCTCTTATAATGGCTCGATTTATTTGGTTGTGCCTAGCTCTATCCAACGTCGACTAGCGCCTTTACAAATATCTTCGTATGCTAGTTATACGTGGCTACCATGAAAGCTCTGCAAGCTGGTGGGCTGCCCAGGATTTTTTCCTTTCTGGCACGGGCATTCGAAGTCAGGTGTGTGTACTGAGTCAAGTGTGTTCTCTCGCCTTTGCTAGGAGCGTCCATCTTGGCCGCTTCAGCCACTGCGTGGAATACCCATCGTTTCATTTCTGGTTTGCCACGAACCACCCTCTAAAGGGCCATGACGAGCATTTGAACACACGATTCTTAGTCTATTTAGTGGGTGCACGCTTGAACAACCATGTTTGAGAACAATGTAGCTTGCAGCGTACTATGCTTTGCGCGTCGTCGTTTAGTGGCATTCCCTGATGTCAGGGAAATTCAGAAATTATACGTCCCAGATGCTCAGGGTGCATGCGCTTGCTTTTTCTGTAGAACGGCTACGGAACTTGGCGCACAGGACGTGCTGACAGTCATCAGTATGCCAAGCTATGGACGGAGACGATGTGAAACCAATGACCCGGTACAATATTCGTCGCCAAGAGCTGAATCTTCATTTGGAGACACTGAATTGCTGCCTCATGACGCGTGTGCATCGGTGTGTCCGTTCCAAAGGCCGTGGCAATCATCTAGATAGCTTCAAACACTAGACCCGTCAACAGTAGACCATGTCCGCGATTAAGCCCTAGGCACGTACGAAATCACTCTTCTCCTAGCCAGGTCAATAGGCGCACAGCCACATACTAGAATTTTGTTGCACAGGCCCATGTTGATGTACGAGATGACTTGGGCTTTCGGCCGGCAGATAGCTCGCAATACCGAGTAGCAAAGGACGCAATGCTAATCTATATTTTCATATTCCTCCGGTTTGACGACGTGTAGCTTTACCAAAATTCAATACGCTCAACGCACTCATTTAATGGACCCTGTCTTTTTAAAAGTGTCAACGAGTGAGTCCGCAATTCGGCCTTTTATCAACAGGGTGTCATTTTCAACTCTTAAACTTCAAAATGATGTAGAAGAGATCTCAGTGGCTGATGGATTCAATCAGGTGCCATTCCAATATCATGTAATCCACAGCTGTCAATCATGACAAGCAGACGGTAATTGACTGAGGCTGACCTCGCCCGTTGGTACAAGGCCACCGATACACGTGTCAGCAAAGGCCACATGTCGCATGTCATGTTCAACTTTCCTTCAGTGATGCAACGAGGCTTGGCAACCCCAGGTTTCAGCTCCACGCAAGCTTACCCACCTCGATACGCCAGCGCAAAACCAAGGGCAAAGGCCTCCCTCTGCTGGGTATCGACGTGGCAAGATTCCGAAATTGAGGCTCAACATGGCGCCAAGGAGCGGAGTGGCAGAGTGGTGCATTCACATGCAACATGTCACGAGATGCCGCCTAGACTTACAAGGGATCCTCTTGGCAACGAGGATAGACGTAGCCTGCAGAATAAAGCAAGGCACAAGAGGTATGTATAGCTAGTCAGGGGGGAGGCGGAGCTTGTGCCACAAAAGTCTAACACAACTACCGTTTTACATATAGCATGGCTGTCAATATGGCTTCGCGCTTAGATCCCTGCATAATCTATGCAAGTTTTAAGCTTGTTTACAAGATTCGTATCTGTGATATGGACCATTGCCGTTCCGAGGTATCTAACTGCGTCACCACGTTCTGAAACAGCGGGTGATGAGCAATGGATCGTTGATGGCTTAAAGTGAGGCAGGTTTCCATATAAACCCAATCGGCCCCAAGTATGTAACCAGAACGGTCCTGTAGTTGTGTAGAACACTAATTTCCCATACTATTGTATTCCGAATCCTCTCAATCGCTCAAATGGTGTCCAACGTGTTTGCGGTCGCGGTTGCGGCGTGGGTAGTTCAAATGGCGACGGCACTCCCGGCAGATTCTTCTATTAATGTTGTCGGCGGGACTGGATCTGATGGGTCCAAAACGCCCTTCATTGTTGCTCTGCAGAACAATCGCCGATTCTTTTGCGGTGGCTCGCTTGCGGACGATCAAACCGTCATCACGGCTGCTCATTGTATCCAGGATCCAAGAGATGTTCAAAGGTTGACGATTCGCGCTGGATCACTAGTAAGTTTCCTTTCTTTATGACTACATGTGTGGTTCTTCCGAAATAAACTTGGCGAGATGTTCCTAACGCACACTCTACAGTCTCCATCATCCGGCGGCACTGTGGTTCCTGTAGCTTCTGCTATAGTTCACCCCGAGTGGGATCCTGACAGGTTCAATAATGACATTGCCATTTTGAAACTAGCGAAATCGGTAGGCGGCAATCAGTCGCTTGGCTTTGCCCCCTTACCGAAGCAGGACTCTGACCCTACAGAAGGAACTAACTTGGTCGTGGCTGGCTGGTATGTGTTTTAGCAAAATCTTTTGTCCGCCCCTATCGAAAAAAAATTCTGACTGTGATTCTAGGGGAGCAACAAGGGAAGGATCAAAGAATCTCCCTGGGCAACTGCGAGAAGTTGCGGTTCCGGTAGTAAGGCGTGATCAGTGCCAGAGAGCAAACGAAGACAGAAGTGGACGGTCACGGGTGAATAAAAATATGTTTTGCGCCGGTCTACCGGAAGGTGGCAAGGATGCTTGCCAAGGGGACAGTGGTGGCCCAATAGTTGATGAAACTGGAACTTTGGTCGGAATTGTGTCATTTGGCGAAGGTTGTGCAAGGGCCAATAGGTTCGGCATCTACACTAGACTGGGTAAATATGTTAACTTTGTACAGCAAAATATGGGGAGCTCGCAGTCAAAGGACGACGATTTTTAGCCCTCTCACTCCCTCTCATAACAGTACGGCGTCTTGTACCGTCACAAACTTATAGAGTACTACCTGACACTGTATTTTGCATATAAAAATACTTGCCTGCTTAAAGGGACTTAATTGCGACCTGGACTAACTGCTATAGGTGTTGAGAAATTTATGTATACTCTATTTAATAACGTAGCTTAATATTAGGTAAAGAGATTAATACTTAAGAACACAAGCAAAACTTGTAACGAGCTGCAATCGGCTGTTCTCTACGCCTCAGAAGCCGAGAGACAGGCCGAACGTGCATGAGAGGAGGCAGGTCAGATTAAATGCCCAGCGGCGACCTGAACTGTCAACTGTTAGGCCAGTGTGCTTGCATGGACAATGGACGGTTAGACACAAGGACGTAGATACTAGAAGGTACTGACCTGTAATGTCTGACACCAAACCCCAGAAGATGGCCCCCGCAGTTAGGCCAGCTTTGAGGCTCGTCGAAATGTTTCCTGACTGACTGTCTCTAAACCCATCTCTTGCTGTACGGGATTGAGGACGCCGAGCGCTTGTGCTCATAGAAGATGAAGCAAGTAGCTAAGCCTGTACAAGATGCAGATGTACCACAAATATCGGCCTATACCTTGATCAATCTCTCGGTTGACCAGGCGACATTTGTTCTCGTACAGCGTCAACCCCTCCGAGACCAGGGGCAGGGAGGCTCAGTTGAGCACACTCCCCAAATTTGGGCGAGGAAAGAACTTGCTCCATTTCGAAGTTGGGAAGGACCTTGATCAGAACTTGGCGCAATGAATACTGTTCTTTTTTTTTTTTTCCCCTGGGCTAGAGTAGAAAGAACAGCTTGCTGCGGCAGAGGGCCGGACAACGTATAGGTGACAAAACGGCAAACTGGACGTTTACTCTCATTCATTAGTTTTCCATGTCAAAATTAGTCAGCGGATTGCTTTGGACAGAAGTATCTCTAGCCATGGTGCTTGCAGCGGAAATCGGGCGACGATGGGCACCACCTAGCCCACGGCTTGGCTCAACCTACCACGGAAACATGGCATCGACAAACGTGAAATTACACTTGCTACTCCATAATACCTACTTGATGAATCATAATGCAGTCAAGTTCTTTACGTGACACTTCTTGCATGTAGGCGTTGGTCAACTTGCCGCTGATTGAGGTATGCAGGGCGATGGAAGCGAAGAGGAACCACAGGCCAGAGATGGGTCAAGACCAACGACGTCATGAACCGGCCGCACGGCGGGTTATCACTGACGCAAACGGTCAAGTATTTACGGAGAAAGGAGGTAGTTCAACTTGCCAGGAATTATCTGGTCGCTTCCAAGTTGACTCTATTACATTTCGCAGCAGGTACACAATCATCAGGAGGTGTGCCGGTGTCAACAAGGGCACATTGAAGCATGCAATGTTGACAAATTGAGGAAGCTGTGGTCGTGGCGATAGCTTTGATTGATTAATGGGCACATTGCGAGCTGGTAGTAGCTTGACCGAGTGCATCCTGTACCAGGCGCCTGAGGTATTCAACGTTGACTACCTAGCTTTACGGTACAAGTTGATTCTCCCTACAGCGGAATTGGAATTAGTACATGGCTCTCCCTAAACAACTTGCCCATGCTGACATTTCCCTTGTGCCGTCGGCCCTTAACGAGGTACCTACCTCATAGATCATGGCTATTGAATGTGATGGAAGCACAAGAAAATAAGCGAATCCCATGTCTCGAAAACTTCATCTTGCTAGTGAGAAGCGGTATTCTCTCAATTCTGGCAGACTGTTTGCCATGAAGAAATACCCTTACACCAGGCACAAACAAGGGATAATCCCAACTTGAATCTGCTTAATAGAGGACGCGATTGATAACACACTCATCGCCAGACATTTCTTTGAAATACTTGCATAGTTTGCATGCTGTGATGGAAGCTTCGTGCATACCCTTCTAGTCAACAAATGCCCCAGGCATAGGCGGAACATCCTTCTCTGGCTCTTTCTGAACAAGCAATCTTTGTTGCAGTGATGTTCTGGCGGGAGCGTTCCATCTCGCCCGGCGCTTCGTAACACCATCCTTGTTCACGCGGACCGGCACCGGTGTAGCACGCTGCTTGGCGACTGATACATGGGCACCCGGGTGCCCAAATAGACTAGCGCACCCAGGTGCCCAAATTATGTCAGCACTCCTCTAGCGCTGGGACAGACCCGCAAGACCCGGCTGGAAGATCATTTCAACTAGTTACTCTCTCCAGTTTAATCTACAACTTGACAACAATGCAATCCTCCGTCGCGCTATTCGCTGAGTGCAAAGCTTGTTGCTCATTACTGTCTACCTCTATTCTCTTCCATATTTCTTTCATTCCTCTTCTCTTGTTAGCCAAAGGATGATCACCCATCTCCCGAGCGACCTGGGCTTCAATCCGCTCATCTTCCTGGTTGCTCCAGTCTAGATACGCCATCATTTCCTCTTTCGTCCATTCTCTGGACCCTGTCGCAGTGACGCGATGCTTCGACATTTGTTTGTAGTCCAAGCACCACTCGTAACTCCGCTTGTCGTATCTTTGTGGGAGCCCCATCGCTTTGCGATATTGCTGGTTGGTCTTGATGCTGCCAGCAGGTTGCGCAGCGTACCACGCATTTCTAGCAGCTACATATCTCTCATAAATGGCACCCGGGGAATCGTACCGCGGCTCTTCCAAGGTGACACCAGACAAAGACTGGACTTGCTCAACCGTTGGCCCTTCAACGGTCAACATTGGCGGACTGCCGGGCGCGTTGTTTGATGTGGCAAGCGACCCCAAGTCAGTCGACGTATTAAATCTCATGAGAGGAGATGAACGGATGGGTGGCATGCGTGCTGCAAAGGAAGAGGGTTGATCAATCTCTGCCAAGGCATCCGCCACTGCATTTGAACATTGCGACTGCTGGGTCGTTGGCACGATTTCCGGGGGGGCCTTAGAGACACCCGCAGGAGCCATTTCCGCCGTGGCACCTGAAAATGTGACTGAACTTCGAGCTTCCGGCAGAGGTACTACCGGCGACCCCTTGAACTTCAGCGGACAGGACCTCGAGGTCATAATGTGGCCTACCACGTGGCATGCGCTGCAAGTGGGAGCCTTTCTGTTACCCTGGATTCTCTCGAAACCGGATGGTTCGCGTCTTGTGCTCGTTAAGGGTTGAGTCCTATTTAGTTGGTTTGCAGCCCGGCGAGGTTCCAGAACAGGTTTTGGCAGTGCCACCCCTCGCTTTAAGTGCCAATGTGGGTGAAAATGCTCTAACAGAAGACCCTGAGCTTCTTCTTCCAGCTTCTCGAGGGTGTGGGAGCACGGCAACCCATGTGACGAAGTGAAAGTCTGACTACATAGAATCTGACGTGGCTCTTGTAGACATAACTGCCGTTGCCCCTGGACTTTGCGCAAAGCATCATGCGAAACCCTACCTCGTACTGCTTCGAACATGAGCCCGGATACATCTAGAGGTGTGCGTAACTGTTGCGAAGCTCGAATATGTTTAAGTTCCTTGAGTTGGTTTGCGATGGCATGCTTCATGGCTTGCCAAACGTCGAAAAGGTCCAAATTCGATTTCTTAATGTGTGCTTTCATCAGTGAATGGATACCCTCGGCCCTGGGAACGTTCCATTAGCGTCTTGTCAATTGCATATAGTATAAGCCACCTGCCTCGAGGTGGCCACATTGCCGAAATGCAAGTGCATATCCACCCATGCTTTAATGATCATCTCTTTGTACGGCTCGAGCCAATACATCTTGATATACCCTACACACTCTGGATATTTTTCGCCATACTTCAGTTCAAACTTGGCCAGGCGCTCGTCAAATATCTTTTCACTTGGTGAAGCAACAATCGAGTGCCAGGAGGTGTAGAATTCTTCCCATGTGTCATTTTCTGCCCGCTCTGAGGTTTCGTTTTCTTTCTGCACAAAAAAGGGCCGGCAGCGCTGGAGGACCGCTTTGTTGACATGCCAGAGGCAGAGGAGCGCTTTGGTCGTTGGAAACCAATGTGCAGCAGCGTTCATTGCAGCTAGGCATCGATCAGTCAAGACAACTGACGGAAGTTCACGCTGGTAAAGTGACCTGAGATGTTGTAACGCCCAAGAGTAATCCTCTTCCGATTCACCGGATAGAAATGCAAATGCGATACAGAACGACCGCTGGCTAGAATCTACTCCGACCATGTCGAGTAGCGGCATACCGTGTTTATTCGTCTTGTAGGTACAATCCAGCAATAATACGTCCGGGTTGCATTGTAAATACGCCACAGAGTCAGGATGGGCAAAGAAGATAGCCGTCAGTCGATTGTCTACATCCAAGCGGACGCGACACCAAAAGCCCTCGTTATCTAATTGGTCGACTAGGGCTTGAATGCTGCTCTGGCCTTCGCGAAGATCTCTCCTGGTTGCCGCAATCCGGTTGTATATATCCCGCTGAGTTGCAAGTGTTTCTGAGTGGTTATGGAGGTAGGTCCTTATTTCTCGAGGGGCAGTTCCAGACTTCACGAGTTTGGAGACGATCGCCGCATCTTTTCCCACAAGCTTGCGGTGGGCAGGGTGTGCAGAAGGATCATCGCTGGGCGCGTGATTATGTTTAGCACATTCGATGTCTGGTCGATGGCTCAAGACCCATGTACTACCATCTAGCGATTGCTTGGCTAGAACTGAAAACTTGCAGCCAGTTCTTCGGCTCGAAGTGCGTCGCACTCGATCAGTAGAAGGGCTTGGAGGAGGTTTATTCCTATCACAAGCGAATATTACTCTGACTCTGCCATTTGGTGTCTTGAGGGATTTCCCTGTTGTAAATGCGTACCCTCGAGGTTTCGCCCAAGAATTGATAGCATCAAGTAAGGACTCGCGTGATTCATATGTGCCTTCGGGTGGAAGAACGTCGTCAGGGAATGCTGCCTGATCCATGTTTCATCAATCTGATTGGCGCTGCAATGTGCAGTGGCTGCAGGAACATGCTGGGGCACAGGTTCTGTCCCAGCGCTAGAGGAGTGCTGACATAATTTGGGCACCTGGGTGCGCTAGTCTATTTGGGCACCCGGGTGCCCATGTATCAGTCGCCCGTACGGCACCCGTCATTTTTACCCACAGCCTCTCATGATTACGCATACGCACTTTTTGCACGACTTGAGCAAACACCTTCAGCCCTCAAGCACATGTACCCAACCCTCGAAGGCATCCATGTCTCCGGCCCTCACGCCACTCACCCACCCTCTTCATCTGCTGTTGTTGGTGTGCATTGTTTCCCACTTCCGCGGTCGCAGCCCAAGCCCGTCACATCCAAGTGCTTGAAGCATCCGGCTTAGACGGTACAGCTCCGCCGAGGATTGCCAATCTTGGTCATCTCCTCTAGAAATGATACGCAAATCATGTGTCGACAACATGTGACATCTCACATGCACCATGTTTGCCGTAGTCGCAGATTAGTGTGTCGGTTTCGGGCTTCCGGGCGGGTGATGGATGGTGTTGATAGCGACGTTGTGGGTTGCTATGAAGAAGGATCGAACACGAGTCTCTTGGGCTTGACGAGCCCAGGGACCTGGTGTGGTGTGATGCGGATTCTGGGATTTCGATCAATGGAATCTGATATGATGGTTTTTGGTTTTTTGCTAGGCAGAGCCTCATGCCAGCTTGTGTTGGTGGGCACGGCCAAAAAGCAAGAGACGACACGGAATAAATACAATCTCACAGAATTTCTGTTTGTCCCTAGTTCCTCTGGAGACAAATACCTCATCCTGCTCCGGTAAATAGTCTGGGTCAAGCATTGGAGTAGTTGCTACAGATACCTAGGCAGAATAATACGGACTCGTGTGCTATTCAGCCGACGAAAAAATCGCTCTTCAGGCAACCCTCCCCAATAATGACTCAATTAAGACTTGTACATGTTCCAAATAGGCAGAATTTGCGTTATTAAAAGTTCAACCTGTACGTGCCACACGGGCCAGTGGTTGCCCGAACAGCTCCAACTGACAACGTGATCCCATCACGAAAAGCCTCATACTTCCGGATGCGGGAAGTAGAGTAGCAGCAACTACCCCGAAGCAAATGAAAACCAATCCACGGACAAGGAGAGGGCTACTACAGAACACGTGAGAAACAATCCGCGAACAGGGGAGGGCACATGGATGAAAGACATCAGCGGTCAACCAGGACAATAAGGGCCATTAAGCTCGTGCTCCCGTCATGTCTCAGTTGTGCTGGAACTTCAGATGGTCCAGCACGCATGCACTGCGCGAAATGATATTCACTTGTCTGTTGTGCCATCATATTACTGTTTCTTGAGCCTGTTCCCATCGTGGACTGTTCACATGGAAAAGGTATCAAAACCCAAGCCCGGCCGCCTTTTTCAACAGCCGCTTCATTCCATCGCCGCAATCACACCGAGACATACCAAGGAAAAAACCAAAAACTCTGACGCAAATCACATCATAACCAATCTCCTTTCAAAATGAAGTTCTCTCTCGCCTTTGCCGCCCTTTTCATCGGCGCCGCCGTGACCGCCATGGAAGGCGACCACCTCTATCTAACGGGTGGAAGTGGACGTCCCCCTGCTCCGGGCATCTCGCAAAGCTAATCGGTTCATATCCGCGCCTACGTATAGACATGCGTCAAGATTAACGGTGGCAACGGCCCGTACAAACTTAGAAAGCCGGTGAACAAGAAGATCAATGGCAAGATGGAGATGGTCATGGAACGGGACAGTGAGACTTGCGAGCCCAGCCATATCGTGAGTTACTTGGCTCGTCCCACACCGAGGGGGGAAGAGCTGGCAACTTGGCCATCTATCAAGTTGCTTGCGCAAGACCCCCAGGTTTGTTCCTGCTATAGGCTGTCCCGGTGGGCACCTAACGCTGACTGCATGGTGTAATAATACCGGAAACGTCTGCACCTATAGCACCGCCTTGGGCGATGCTCTCTGCACTTGAGTTACATAGGAGGTGGGTGGCACTGGGGCGGGTTTATCGATGTTTGTGATGTATTTGGGGACCAGGCTTTGCAGTGCCCCGTTGGGTATTGAATGGATGAAAAGACACTTTTTGTATGGCTACCTTGGTTCATGTAGTCATGTTTAGGGAGACCTGAGTACCATCACATCGATAAACGCACCACGAGGGCTTGAGCCACAGCAGGACTACTAGGTTACGAGTCCGTCTTGAAAGATGATGGCAATAAAGTCAAGGTTCCTGTGATGTTTTGCCACGTGGAGGTCCAATATGGTTTACCACGAGAGAAAGCTGGAATATGACCGGGCAGATGATATACAGGGTGTGAAAACCATTATTGATCAAGTACGAAATCGGGGACTTGGGACCTCGATGCTCCCAGTGACATCGCCCCATCCATGAGCCAGATTTGTTTGACTTCACTGCTCGGGGTTCTTGGAGGCAGGGGATAATTTCAGCTATCCGGAGCATCGTACGTCCTGGCTGTATCATGAGCTTCTTACAGGCTCATAGCATGGTGAAGCAGCAAATGCGTGATATCAATTGAGGTAGTAGGCGGGCGGTAGCATGTAGGTATTCAATAATCCATAATCAACTTCCTCAGACCACAAACTCGTTTCCATATCCCACCGAGACCTAATGATCCATTATAGACTTATACATTTGCGGTGGCTAGATACAGAAAGAGCACCTCCTGCTTGAATTCTACTTGCCAAAACATCGCCATCCATCTTGCGGTTCCTCGGTTGTTTTCGCCGAGGTCCACCACCAAGACCATATTGACCAGCGACGATGTGGCGGCTTTGACTCTGGGGTCGATTTCGATTTCGATGTGGAGATGATGTCCTCGGCTGCACTGTTACACTTCTTGCAGGCTGCTTCCTTGCCATGGGTCCTCTTGGGGCAGGACTTTTGCCCGCACGGAGTGACTTCGACGGGTGCCGGTGGTTTGGACATGGAGGCCCGAAGTGATGTTTTGCCATTGTCTGATTCCGCCGATAGCGGAGCCGGCTTTGATAGCGGGACCGGCTTTGGATTTCCACGAGGTAGAGCATGCGACGGCGCGGATGCATGTACAGCAGGTGGACTCGCCTGGTTGTGGTGTCTTTTCAGCGGAGAATCATGGGTCGAGGTGGTTCGATGACTGCCATGTGGTCTTGCATCTGAGCTTTTTGTGTGGGATCTAGTCGACTGGGTGGATGTACGTCTATGTTTGCTGCTACGTTTTCGCTTAGGTTCAATGGGCGATATGAAGCAGTTGTACCCCAGCATTGGGGGAAACATGGCTGCGGATTTCTCGTCGGGGTTGCTCGACTAGTGAAAGTGATAGGCGACGAGGTCGATGAGCACAGCCTTGCTAGGGGATATGTAATCAGGGCAAGTTGATAGAAGTGAATGTGATAAAAATATTCTGCTGTAGGAGACACAACCACTGCTTCGGGTTCCTCTTGTTGACGGAATGCTAGTCGCCAAAAGACACAAGCAGTGGAGGAGCAAGGACAAGGAGAGAACACACGGCCACCCGTATAGCTCCAAGGAAGAGGTTGAGTTCTTGCTAGATTGTAATAAAATTTGGCATCAATCCACCTTCCACATGATTGGACAGTGTGAGGCAAGTCGAGGAAGCTTGGCACTGCATCTCAACCGTGACTTCCCTTGTCCCTTGCGCCACCCTTGATCCAAGCCGTACAGGTCGTTCGGCATTGCACAATACCTACCTAGAAACTAGGCTAGGTACTGAGTAGCGACAAGGAATCGAGTCTGGCTGAACCGTCGTCTCGTGGCTGAAGTATGCTGCCTGCGAACGGCTGCAACTTGGGCGCAGTGTCGTGAGTCGCGAGTCGTGAAGTCGTGACCATCTGCCGCCATCTTCTCCGGGCAGTGAAGCGCAAATTGGGATAACTTGCTGGCTGATTTTGGCATGAAAGTAAAACCCTTTCGCCTTTCCCACCTCGAGCCCTCATACCACCCGTGCATAACAGTTCCACCCACACAATCGTGGAGGTCCTAATCCCGATGAGTTGATGGCAAGTTCACCAAGTCTGGCATCCACAGAAGCGACTTGGCCCATGTACGAGTTGAAAACAAATCCAGAAAGAAATGGAAACTTGGGACTCGTCTTTGTCAGCCTCATCCTATTAGATGCAATGGGGATGCGGCGTCTAGAGTCTGAAAATGACACAGTAGTCGCTGACTGCGTACTGGAGATGGATCTGGTGCGAAATCGCCCCTCTGACTCACCAACGTACCAGAGTGACCGACTCGCCGGTGTCACCACCCGCCCACTTGACCGAGTATCCTGACTGGTAGCGCAACCGTCAAACTACAAATGTCAAACTTGGACAACCTGCAAAACCATTGCTCCAGGACCATTACCGTTCAGCGCAACCGTTTTATGCTATACCTGTTCACCGGGCTCCTCATTTCCTGGCTCGCATCGCCATGACTGCGAATTTTCCCAAATTCGAGGAGGAGACTCTCCGCTTTTGGCGGGAAGTCGACGCGTTCAAGACACAGCTTCGGTTGACAGAAGGAGGTCCGAGATTCTCGTTCTACGATGGCCCGCCGTTTGGTATGTTCTGATTCTGTCTTCCCTGGGCAAAGCGAACCATTGACTGATCATGACCAACAACAGCGACTGGTACGTGCAAAGCAATTTGCGAGATTTCAACCTTGCGTCCTTTGGCGCCCTCAAGTCTTCCCTGTTGACCAACGTGGCAGGCCTCCCTCACTATGGTCATTTTTTGACCGGAACGTTGAAAGACATTATTCCGAGATACTGGTCCATGAAGGGATACCACGTGGTGCGACGATTCGGCTGGGACACGCATGGCGTTCCGATTGAATATCAAATCGATAAGAAGTTTGGTGTCTCTGGTCCCGAAGCAGTTCGCCAAATGGGCATTGACAAGTACAATGCCGAGTGCAAGGCCATCGTCATGACATATGCCCAGGACTGGAAGCAGATCATGGAACGACTTGGTCGCTGGGTGGACATGGACAATGATTACAAGGTGCGGTTGGCATTCTGACCAAGCAGTCCGTGTTGTGCTAACTGTCCCAAGGCCATGGATCCGTCATTCATGGAGACAGTGTGGTGGGTATTCAGCCAGCTCTTTGATAAAGACCAGGTATATCGAGCATACCGCATCATGCCATATTCTACCGCCCTCTGCACGCCGCTTAGTCTTATGGAGGCCAAGGAAAACGAAAAGATGACACAGGATCCCGCTATCCTGGTTTCCTTTCCGTTACTTGGCGTCCAGGGCAAGGAAAGCACTTCTCTCGTCGTGTACACAACCACCCCGTGGACCCTGCCTTCGAATTTGCTCATCGCAGTCCACCCCGACCTCGAGTACTTGGAAATACTTGACCAACAGAGTGGAAACCAGTACATCACTATGGAGAGTGGTCTGAGCATGCTCTACAAAGACCCCAAGAAAGCCAAGTACAAGGTCGTCGGACGTCTAAGAGGCAAAGAGCTGGTCGGATGGAAGTACATACCTCTTTTCAATTACTTCACCAAAACATTTTCCGATTGCTTCCAAGTTATTGCCGCCGACTATGTTGAAGCTGGCGAAGGAACAGGACTGGTACATCAGGCACCTGCATTTGGCCAAGAGGATTACGACGCCGCCCTTGCGGCTGGGTTTATTGGTCCAAGTCGCCTGCCTCCTTGTCCAGTGGACGACAAGGGCTGTTTTACTGCTGAAATACCTGAATATGTTGGTATCCATGTCAAAGTTGCGGACAAAGCTATTATGAAGGACTTGAGGCCTACCGGTCGCCTCCTTGTTGAAAGCCACATCATGCATGTTGACAAGTTCTGCTGGCGGTCAGACACGCAACTCATCAGAAAAGCCGTGTCGTCGTGGTTCATCAAGGTCGAAAACTCCATACCCCAAATGATGGAGAACCTGCAAAGCACGACAAGCTGGACGCCTGCGTTTGTGAAGGAGAAGCGATTTGCGAATTGGATCGCCAATGCCCGCGATTGGAATGTTTCTCGCAACCGATACTGGGGTACTCCTATACCACTTTGGGTAAGCGACGACTACGAAGAGGTCGTCTGTGTTGGTAGCGTGGCCGAGTTGAGACGATTGAGCGGCTACACTGGTGAGATTGATGATTTACATCGTGACAAGATTGATCACATCACTATACCTTCCAAGAAGGGCAAGGGCGATCTAAGACGCGTTGAAGAAATTTTTGACTGCTGGTAAGTGTTTAGAATAAGCCCATCGATGTTCTCTGGGCTGACAAACCAAGGCTCGAGTCTGGTGCCATGCCGTACGCGTCCATTCATTATCCATTCGAGAACCACGACGAGTTCGACGGAGGACATTTCCCAGCTGATTTTATCGCCGAGGGGCTGGATCAGACACGAGGATGGTTCTACACCCTCACAGTGCTTGGAAATAAACTCTTTGGGAAATCACCCTTCAAGAATGTTCTTGTTAATGGCATGGTTCTTGCCGAAGATGGGAAGAAGATGTCTAAAAGTTTAAAGAACTTTCCAGACCCGAGTCGTATATTTGAGAGATATGGATCCGATGCTCTGAGGCTATACCTCATCAACTCTCCTGTTGTAAAAGCAGAGCCACTTCGCTTCAAGGAGAGTGGCGTCAAAGAGATTGTGTCAAAAGTTTTGCTTCCCTTATGGAATAGCTATCGATTCTTCTCGGAACAAGCAGCGCTATATAAGAAGACAACTGGCCAAGATTTCGTGGCGGATATCACGTTTTCAACTGGTGGCTTGAACAACGTGATGGACCGCTGGGTCTTGGCTGAGTGTCAAAGTCTGCTTCAATTCATTGAGCAGGAGATGCGCGGTGCGTTTGTCCCTGCATCGCATGAATCTCAGGTGCTAATATTATATAGGATACCGAGTATACACTGTAGTTCCACGGTTGTTGAAAATGATTGACGACTTGACTAACTGGTACATTCGATTCAATCGAAAGAGACTCAAGGGAGCTGCCGGCCTTGGGGAAGCTGACACTTCTGCTGCTCTGAATACTCTACTACAGGTCCTGTTTACCTTGGTCACAGCCCTGGCTCCCTTTATTCCATTCATCACTGAACACATATATGGCCTGCTTAGGCCGTTCCTTGGCGACGTTCTTGCTTCATTTAGAGATACAAGAAGCGTGCATTTTTTACCTTTTCCCACGGCCCAAGAGGAATTGTTTGATCAACTTATCGAAAGAAAGATGGCAGTATTACAAAAAGTCATACAACTGGGTCGTGTTGCCCGGGAAAAAAGAAACGTATCTCTTAAGACTCCATTGTTGAGCCTCGTCGTGATTGCTGCCAGCCAATTCATATCCGACGTTGACTCCTTGAAGGACTACATCCGAGAGGAGCTCAATGTCCGAGATGTAATCTTGACTACGGATGAAGAGAAATATGGTATTTCCCTTGAAGCAAGGGTGGATTGGCCAACTCTCGGTAAGAAGCTCAAGAAGGATGTGCAGATTGTACGAATGGCACTCCCATCGCTATCGCAAAACGAGCTGCGATCGTATCAGCGGGAGAAAAAGATGACTATCCAGAACATTGAGCTTGGTGAGAACGACCTGACCATCGTAAGAATAATGGACAAGCATTCCACTGCTACTGCGATCGGGTCTGGTCCTCAATGGGAGCCAGCATTCGCGGACGATGCCGTAATATTACTCGACACAGCACCACATGCAGAACTCATAAACGAGGGCTTCACAAGAGAGCTTATTAACCGTGTTCAGAGGCTGCGGAAAAAGGCCGGTCTCGTCCCAACCGATGATGTCCATATGGGATATACGATCGTTTCCTATCCAGAGGCTGCGGATATTGATGCAGTGATCTCATCCAGAAGGGATCTGTTTGAAAGTGCTCTGCGTGGCATGCTGGAAAAAATGCCAGAGCACGCCGGAAGCAAGGAGGTCATCTTGGAAGAGGA
Source organism: Metarhizium acridum (assembly GCF_019434415.1). Classification (NCBI taxonomy): domain Eukaryota; kingdom Fungi; phylum Ascomycota; class Sordariomycetes; order Hypocreales; family Clavicipitaceae; genus Metarhizium; species Metarhizium acridum. The sequence goes on along the minus strand of NW_027094047.1, from coordinate 116,631 downwards.
GAGCACTGTCGGGGAATTGACATTGAAACTGGGGCTGTTTAAGATTTGATAGAGCAGGACGATTGATCAGGCGCAGATGGCGGTGTAATTCAAATGAGGACTGAAGACTACCATTGGTACCCTTTTTTTCTTTTGATCTCCGATATTCACCATTTTCCTCCGGTAAATCATTTTTCCTCCAAGCAACTGAAAGCAATAACCGACCATCATCACCAATCCACACGCGAATAACACTGCCTATCGAAAGGGCCCTCAAACACACTCCTCATTCTTCAAAACCTCGTATTGTTAACCCTTTGCATCCTCCTCCATTTCCTTCAGTTCAGCCGCCAAAAAATCAACTTCTCCTCTGGCCTCAAGTATTTCTTTGTAAAGTTCGTCTAGACGGTCTTGAATCATTTTCAGCTCATCAATGTACGATTGCAATCCTTGGGCACTTTCGGGATCGTCCTCATCACACATGGACTTGTAGTTATTCTTCAGCTGCTCGTAGTATCCAAGTTCTTCATACGCCTTGTTGTGTTCCGCGGAAAGGACATTGCGACGCTCCATCCATGCTTCCAGTTTTGCGCGCTTGTCCGGTATTTCGCTGGCGGCAAGCTCCCTACAAGACATTCCGCTGTCCATGTCCATGTCCATGTCCAGGTCCATGACTGCTGCGGTGGTGGACTAGACTTGATTCAAAGTGGATTTCAGGGGTCAAGACAAAATATGTTTGCAGTTGAAGAAGCAATGTACGGGAATTTGGTCTTTAGGAAATGTTCGAAGTTTCGAGGTGTGCGTGTGGTGCAATTGTTGAAGAAAGGGGGAAAGACGGCTTGTTGGTAGAGGAGATTAAAACCTGACAGAGGCATTAGGGGGTTAAAGAGCTCTTTATATATATCAATTCGCACGGAGATGTTCAGTCGCAGATCCTTTGGCTTACTTTCATTGTAGATTGTGATGCGTTAGGGGTCATTATCAGGGCGGTGTTTGGAATGAAGGTGGTCGATGTCCAGTAGCTCACTGCCGTGGACAATATTGACAAGAACTTGCAAAGATGTGGAGAGGCGGTGGGTGCCTGTGATTGTTTAGAAACTACTGGCCAGCATAGCTGTTGGCAAGTGGAAGAATCATATGCACGCTCCTTTTTTCGAAGACTTGGTCCGTGAACCGGTGCTTGTTCAAAGGAAGCTCATTGTATTGACGCCCTATGTGGGACGGATAAGTCCGAGGCTCTGTCAAAGGAGGTGGCCGATAATCAATAAAGCGACTTTAAACACGACGGGTACGTTACGCACACGGAAACGAATCTCTGGAATGCCCCCCCGGACAGAGGTTGGTCAAGGTTTGTACGGAATAATGTTGCCAGTGTCCCCAACTTGAACTCTGATGAAGCACCAGGTTCCAAATATGCACGTCTTATCTATCTGCTTGTGTAGAGTGCAGCTACTGCATGCAGTGAGCCCGTCCGCAGTCACGACATGTGCGGCTTAATGCAGTGTTTTTCGTATTCATCGAACGGCATAGTAACCGTTTGCCTGAGCTAATTTTAGATGGGTTCGCCTTGGATTATTGTGTTGGGTAGACACTAATCGGCACAAGTCGCATATTTTAAGGACGTACAATGCAATTTATACAATATACATGCAGCGGTATACAGGAGAACTCGACTAGAACACAGTTTTCCGTGATTCTCCATGCCCCCAGGCCACTACACAAGGTTGCATTACAGCATAGGAAGTTGTAGTCCGAGCCTGTTACACGGTCAATGCCCAACAAATGGGCATCGCCGATGCGGGAGCTAGAGGATACACAGACTGAACACATGACCCGCCGGGAGCCTTGGGCATAGCTGTTCTTTTCATGCATACATAATGGTTCCTCGTCCCTTCCTTTCCCTTGGAAATCAAGGACCTTGACATCCTACAAGATTATTATTGAATAAAGTCATTCCGCTCCAAGCACTTGATATCGATTCAAGCCCTGGCACAGAACCCGTCCTTTCACAGACCAAATCAAGCTGTCATGTTTAGACCTTGACGTCCGAGACGCCAATAACTGTTGACGTCCACAGTGTATTTATGTAATCAAATGTCGACGAGTGAATGCCTCGGCATCTAATGCCACGGCATTTCTTGATTCACACCAGCTGAAGACGACTGCGTGTTGCGTACTTGACACAAGCTCTCAATCGACTTCCTTTCACAGCGTTGGATGCAGCAGGCCTGGTGGACCATTTGCAGAAGGCAGCTAATTCTTTCACTTGATCAACGCCGAGGGCCGGTCTTGTAAGTCAATTGGAGGGGACTGTTGGGGAGTAAGAAAGTTATATAGCTTACAGCTAATTGCAACAGCGACTAGCCATGCCGTCGGTCGCGACTGAGCCACAGAGCATAACCAACTAAACTTTTTAGTTTTTCAATAAGTCTTATGGGTCATAAATGGAGAGAACGTTGTAGCCAAGACCATGGGAATCCGTGAGTTTATTACGTATACGCATGCGTGATAGGACCGACAAATGATGGCAAAGGGTAAACATACAAGTCTTACACAAGCATGAGGTTATACGAATCAACAACACCAAGCACTAGTGGACAGCCAAGTTGCGTAATCCCATTAGACTCCGGATGCGATCGATATAAAGCATACCTATGCTCTGGTAAACCAAAAAAACGCGATACCTCCTAAAACAGCTATGATGATGCTCTCGCGCCATGCACCAGACGTATCTAGAAACGAACCTGGTCGAAAATGGTTCAGCTGACGATATTAGTCGTGAAGGAAGAGTTCAACTCGGACTCGCCTGTGAGTTTAGTGATGATATTGGCGGAGCTGTTCTGATCCATCCTTGTCGTGTTTATTTCAATGCATTCCCAGCTACTAGCTTCGTTTACACCGCCGTGTCCCAAATACCGTGGTTGCTTGGGGTACGTGCAGAGTGGTCGTTGCGATTCCACCCCGGCAAGGGCCGAGTCGTTGCGGAATTTGGTAGCGATCATCTTGTCGGGCGCCTTGCCGCTCTCAACCCAGGCCATGATGGCCAAGATGACGTCGTGTTGGGGATCCATGAACCCGGGAACAGAATGACTTGCCCCCGTTACGCTTTGTGACCCGCCCCCGATATACCAAGGCGCCACCGTCGAGCCCATGCAGTGCTGCATGCCGGGAACAAAGAAGAAGCGGTAGAATTCGTCAACTTTGATCCCTTTCGGGGCCAAGGTACGATAGACTTGGTCGTAGAAATGCCGGCTGCTTCCCGCGGGAATCAAGTCATCAGCTAGCCCATGGTAGTGAATCAGTTTGCCGCCTCGGCTTTGGAAAGGAGACAGGTCGAAATCGTCGGCTGTCGCGCCCCCGGGATTGACCTTCTCCGCCATCAGCACGTCTTCGTACTTGAAAGTCGTGTAGTCCCAGCTGCTGTCATTGAAAACCCAGTAGCGGAGAAAGTCGACCCCCAGGGTCGAGGGCTGAGCAGAGAGAGCGGCTGCACTGGCGCCAAGGGACATGCCGGGAAACACGAGGGCCTGGTCTGTATCCAGGTAGTTTCTGTAGAGCCTTTCGGCAGTGTCTATCTGGGAGGGCGTCAGGCAGGCCGTCTTGTGGCCTGGCGAGCAGAGAAGCCGATTAAAGTCAAAATTGCATCCGTCCGGGTCGCTGATGATGCCGTCTGGCACCCCGTCCTGAGCATCACACTGCCGAACCATTTCATCCGCAATGGCACCGAAGAGAGCGGAGGGTACATGATGAGAGCTATTCGCCGGCAAGTTGGTCAGCCCCTGCTTCACGGTCCATGTCTGAAGGTGTGTCGTCCACCAGGCCGGTGCTCCCACCACGACGCCGTCGAATGTGTCGGGGTGAAGCTGAATCTCTCTGAGCCCCTGACGACCACCAGTGGAGCAACTGGCATAATAGGAGAATTCAATGTCCTCGGCGTAGTAGGACCTGACAATCTCCTTTGTTGCCGTGGCAGAGCCGTGCATGGCTCGATATCCCCAGTTGATGAGCTTTTCCGGCTGATGCAGGCCCCATTTCCCATCAGTCGCCGCAGAACTGTGCCCAGTATCCGTAGACATTGATGCGAATCCATACTGGGAGAATATGCCCTGTAATTTCGTAAGTGGACTGATTTACAAGGAAGACGTGGCTGCGGTGGCGGCTTGAACTGACCATGTCGATCCAGTTTATTCCGCCCCCCAAGCCGCCGTTGCCCGTAGCCAAAAAGCGACCATTCCATTGACTCGGAAGGAAAACACCAAAGTTGTACGAGGTATCTCCTGGGGTTTTGGTGTTGAATGATGCGGCGCAAAGTTCTGGAAGCCCCGTGGCGTTGTGTGGAAAAGGGATGTTTGTAGCGGCATCGCCAAACGATCCGTTCAGAGGCACCTCGGCGATGTAATTGATCGATGTGCCAGGGATGGAATCCAAGACTGCCTTGAAGGTAGACTGCGAGCACTTTGATTGACTGCAATGGCACCTAGCAGCCAGAAGGATGCCGGCAAAGATTGGTAGCGCAGCGCGTGACGAACGCATGGTGGTGACCAAGGCGTTGATGCAAGAATTTGCCAATATAGAAGCACCTCTTACGTTGGGCGAGTAGTCTTGTGATGGTTATGAGACGTTTTTGTCCCTGGTAACTGGGTGCCAGGTGTCACCTTGATGGTATTCCAAGTCTAGGTACTCGTACGCATGACACGGCATCGGAGCATCAACCAATTCCCGCAAGGCGAAGAACCTATGGCCCGATCTCACTGGGATTCTGCCAGTTTTGTGGAGTGTTGATGTGGGCACTGGGGAAGGACGATACCAATTTGCCGATCAAGAGAGCCGGGCGTCGCTCGGACCGAATGAGTTGCAGTCACTTGAGCTACTTGGTTGCAAATAACTTGTAGGAGTAGATATTTCCCCCGACGCGCGCACTGATCAGGTTATAGCAGGATGTAAAGGCCAGGGCAGGTGGTAGTTGAAACCGAGCAACGAAACTTACCATGCGCTATACTTTGATTTGTAACTCGTCCCTCGCATTCGGTCGGTCTTGTTGAAAAGTCCGGTTTGAGGACCTTTATGCCATGCCTAATTGAGCAAGTAACTTGGTCGGCAACCAATCGGGAGTCTATTAGCCGAATCTTTGGCGTGACACGTCCGCAGCGAAGAACGAAAAGACAAAATAGTTATCGACCAGCCTTGGATTTTGAGTATATACTATAACAAGCCTTATAGCAAGTTATAGTATAAGGAATTACTTTTAAAAAGGGTTATGAATGAGGTTCAGAGGCTTCATGTCATTGCGAAGCAAATTAATACCGACATTCGCTTAGAAACCCCGCCCGCCTGCGCAAGCGTCGGATCGGGACGCTTGATGCATTCGGATCGGAAGTGACGTAATTGCGGGGAAACCCTGTCCACTGAGTCCATCTATTCGCCGCTGTATGCATGAGCGCTGTATGCATACGACTAACCCGATTTAGCTGGGAACCCTATATCCCACACCTCTTAGTGTGTTCTACATATAAAAAAATAGTTATGTAATATATTATTTAAAACGCGCTTAATAATAAGTTTAAAATTTAATAGTATTAAGTGGTAATAATATTAAAAGAGCTTAATTCATTTAAAAACGCGATTTTTAGTATTTTATTTAAAATATATATATTCTATTAAGCTAGCTATTAATTTAAGCTATTTAAGGGGTTATTATAATAATAATTTTCTTCTTTATAATTAACGCTTATAATAGGTTACTTTTAATAACTTATACGTTTATTAATCTTATTACCTTATTAATTATAGTATTTTTAAAACGAATTAATAATTATAAGCTACTTTTATTATTACTTCATATTCTTAGCTATAATTACCCTTTAATTTTAGCTTATATAAGGGTTCTTTCAATATTAGAATTAAGCTATTATAAGCCCTATTAATTTAAGCGCTATAATTATAATTATAAAGGTAATTTAATTAATTAAAGCACTTAAGTTAATTAACGTAATAGGGTTAATTCAGGTAATTAAGTTACTTATAATAATTAAATTATTATTAAATCGTATTATTAAGGGTTAATTTAGTTATTTTAAGCTTTACGTACGCGGTTAACCTTAATAGGGTTTAGAATTTAAAGGGTTAAGTTATTAATATTTTAAAGGTAAATATTAGGTATAATTTTTATATTATTTTCTTTTAAATTTAACTAATAACTTACTAGAGGCTTTTAAAGCTATTAATAAGAATAAATAATAGTTTTATTAAGCGCTTAATTATTATTTTAAAAATTAAGGATAATATAAGCGTATAATAGGCTAAATTATTATTAAAATTTATAAGGTTTCTTATAAGAATAAAGCTATATTATATCTCTTTAAGCTACTTTAATAAGTTAATATTATTAATTAATTAAATTTATAGCTTAAAAGAATATTTAATAGAGAAGCCTATTAAAGTACTCTCTTTTAATATATTTACTTTATTACTTAACCTTTAATTAAGCTATTTTTTTAAAATAATTTTAATGTAAAGCTATTATTATTTATTAAAGCTCTTAAAGTATTATATAAAGGTTACTTATACCTATAATTAAGTAGCTTTTAATATTATAATATAATAATTCTATTAGATTATTAGTTAATTAATTAAAATACTAATAATTTAAAAGGAAGTAAAGGGCCTATTACTCCCTTTAATTAAACTATTATTAGAATATATATTAAATAATAGCGCTTTAATACTTATAATACGTATTATTTATTCTTTTTTAAATATTAATAAAGTTATTATATTAGTTAATAGTTATAAGTTACTTAAATGCCTTAAATAGGCCTATAAGATTATTTTTAAAGGTATTATATTCCTTATTATTTATAATTTATAGCTTATTACCTTATTAATCCCGTTTAATTTAAGCTTAAATAATAGTAAATAAATAAAAATAATAGAGCTACTATTAATAGTTTAAGCTTTTACCACGTTTTTTAATATAAGCTTTATATTTATAATAATAATTAAAGAAGTATAAATATTATTTTACTCTTCTTAAATCTTATTAAATAATATAAGTATTTAATAATAGCTATCTTTAATCTTTAATAATAAAAGAGTAAATACGATATTTATAGTTATATTTTAATTAATAATAACTATTATTTACGTAAGGTAAAGATTATAATAGTTAATCTTATAAGTGTTATTTATCTTTAAAATATTAGGAAAATACTTTTATCTCTTAAGGTATTTATTAAAGGTTTAAACTATAATTTAAAGCTAGCTCTTATAATATTTAAACCTATAAGGTAAACTTTTAACTTTAAGGGTTATAATAAAGGCTTATAAGCTATTATAACCTTTAAGAAGCTTTTAATAAAGTTAAAAATAATTATTAATAATATCTTAAGTGTTACGAACAACACTATATAAGATACAAGACGGGACTATACCGGCTAGGACAAGTATAACTCGTAGGTATAAGAAGAAGGTAAGAGCACGTAACTAGCCACGTAACCTAAGAGGCGATTAAAGAGGTTAATATTTAAATATATTAACTAGAGAGAATTAAGCTAATTAAATCTTAAGCTAATTAATTAAGGTTTAAAGGGATTAATAGTTAAGTTAATTAATTTAAAACTATAATAAAGAGATAAATAAGTACTTAAGAAGAAGATATTCTTATAGTTAAATAATTTAAATCTCTATTAATTAATTTAAGTAATAGTCTTATTATTAAGAGTTATACTCTTAATAGCCTTATTATAATATTACTTAAAAGCTACTTTATAGTATTTAACTTAACTTACTTTTTAAGAAATAAACCTATTATACCTTAGAATTTAAGCTATTATTATATTTTAATTAATTCTATTTAATAAGTTACCTTAAAACTTTAAGTAATAATAACTTTTAAGATATTTACTTTAAGTAGAAAGACTATTAACCCTAAGAAGATAATAAAGTACCTTTATAATAAGATTATTAAGCTTAAGAAGTAAAATTTATAGCTTTTTAACTAATAGAATAATCTCTACGAAAAACTTAAGGTATAAGAAGAGAAACTTATAGTAGTTTAAAATCTTATACCTATATTCTTTATTAATAATAATAATATATTAAAATTCTCTAAGCTTAAATTATATAATAGTTATAAGGGTAATATAAGAAACTTTCTTATATAAGCTTAAGCTTACCTATAAGTTAATAAAAAAATCTATATAATACTTAAGTTATAAATTCTTTATATTAATAATCTCTTAACTAAAAAAGTAATAGAATAATAGAAGCTAACTCTTTATATATATCTTAAATATAATATTAAAGTTAAAGTAAAAGTTATTTATATCTTCTTTAATTATAAAACCTTTAAAGAATAACTTCTTATTACATTTAAAAGCCCTAATAAGTATAAAGAAGCTATATAATAGCTTACTTAACTTAAGTTAACTAGATTTATAGCTTATTATACTAGGGAATTTAAACGTATTATAGTAAAACTTAATTAAAATATTAAACCTAAAATAAAAGTCTTTTATTAAGAACTTAAAGAAAAAGTAAAGAATAATATTTATTAAGATGATTATTTTAAGTTATTTAATAACTTTATTAAAATAATTATTAAGGTAAATAATTATTTATATAAGTAATATTACGAAAAAAGTTATAGGAAATTTAAATTATATACTAGGTTTAATAAACCTAATAATAATAAGTTACGTTAAATATTAATAGTATATAGGTACCACGTTAAACCTATAGAACTTAACGCTATAAATAAGAAAAGGGAGAGAACTTATTATAATTATAGTAAGATTAAATACTTTATAAATGAATGTAAAGCCTTAAAGAAGCTATAAAAGCTAATTCCTAAAGGTAAAAAGCTTTATACTATAAACTAAAAAGACTTACTCACGTGAAATCTTAGTATAATAAGTAATAAAGAAAGCTTTACGTTAATAAATAATATTAGTTTAAATAAAGATTAGAAATTTAAAACCTAATTAATACCTAATAACTTTTAGGAATATTAAATACCCTTATTAAAAAGTAAACCTTTACTAGAATAAATCTAAGAAGAAGAGAATTATTTAATTAAGAAAAATAAACTTAAAATTAAATATAGACTTTTTAATTAAACCTTTTATTATAATAATAATTATTATACGCACCTTAATAGTAAGTAAAGTAATAAATAGTTTTTATAAGAATAAAAGGGAAGAAAAATAACCCTTATAATATAATTAAAATTATAATAAACTAATTTAAAGATATTAAACGAGAAGTTATATTATACTAAGAATAACGTATATATTATTTAAGTTATAACCTTATAATATAAGAAGAAAGGGAATTATATAATTATAAGTAACTTACTTAGCTTAAGTTTAATTAATATAAATAGTAAATTAAGCGATTATTAAGAAAGCTTTAATAATACGTTAAAGAATAATTACTAATAATAGCGCTTAAAGATACGCGCTAAATAATAAAAGAAGAGAAATAATAAATTAGAAAATAATAGCTATTATTATAATTAAAACCGATTTCTTAACGGAGATTTAATAGGTCTTTATATACTATAAATATTAATAGTATAATATACCTTATAATTAATATAACTATAATAAAACGAAAGATTTAAGTAATAATTAATAGCGGAGTATAAGGAAATTTTATCTTATTAAATTTTATTAATAGATTATAATTACTTTAAACACCTAAAGATAAGCTTTATTAACTTATAATTATAAAAGGAACTATAGTAAAGTATAACTAAGAAGTAATTAATAAGAAAGTAGCGTAACTTCTCGTTAATATATAAGGTATAAAATACTAAGTTACATTAAATATTATAGTAATCTTAAAACATAATATTATATTAGGGATACCTTAATTATAAGCGAGTAATCTATAAGTTAATTAAAGAATTAATTAACTTTAATAGAATTTACTAGAATATAATTATAAAGCTAAGAGTAGCCTATAAAGAGCACCTTATTTAAACTATAATAGGCCTTTAAAAATATATGTAATTATTAGAGAGCTAAAAGCTAAGATAATAGAGATTTTTAAGAAATACTTAAAGTATAATAAGCTATTTAATAGAGAGTTAAAAATAAGACTACTAGAGTATTTACGTTAAGACTATAAGATTAAACTTTAGCTTAGTATTAAATTAACGTTTAATAAAATTTATTCTTAGAACCTTAAGTAAGATAAAGCGCTTAAGAAGTATTTAAAGAATATACTATAAAAGGGATATATATAACTATTAAAGTCTCTAATAGAATATTTAATCTTATAGGTATTAAAGAAGAATAAAAAACTATAATTATATATTAATTATTAACACTTAAATAAGATTATAATTAAGAATTAATACTTATTACTACTTATAACGAAAATTAAAGATAAAGTTAAAAAAGCTAAATAGTTTACTACACTTAACTTAAAAGAAGCTTATAACCTTATATAAATAAATGAAAGCTACGAGTAAATAATAGTATTTTAAACTAGTAAAAAATACTAGGAATATTTAGTAATACCTTTTAAGCTTACTAACGTATTAATAACCTTTTAAAGAATAATTAATATAATCTTATAAAAATAACTAAAAGTGTTTATAATTATATACCTTAATAATATTCTTATTTATTTAAATACCCTTAAGAAATATAAATAATATATATATAAGGTACTATAAACTTTATAGAATAATAAACTCTTAGTTAAAGCCTTAAAATACTAGTTCTATTAGAATATTATATACTTTTTAGGGTATATACTTATATATAAAGAAATATAAATAAGCTTAAATAAAATTAAAACTATTAAGAAATAGCTTATATTAAAGAATTTAAAGGAAGTTAAAGAATTTATAGTATTTATAAACTTTTATCGTAAATTCTTAAGCGAATATAAAGATATCTTATAACCTTTTATAAACCTAATAAAAAAAGAAATTAGCTTTTAATAGAATAAACTAAAAGCTATAATATTTTAAAAGATAAAAGATTTAGTTACGTTAAAACCTATATTAAAAGCATTTAATTAAAATAAACCTTATAAGCTTAAAATAAACGCTTTAAACTTTATACTAGGCGAATAGCTTAAATAATAAGATAATTAAGAAAGATTACACTTAATTATATTCTTATTAAAGAAACTTTAAGAACCTAAACTTAATTATAAGATTTATAATAAAGAACTTATAATTATTATTAAGTGCTTTAAAGAATAAAGATATTATCTTATAAGAGTAAAGCATTAAATTAAGGTTTATATTAACTATAAGAATCTTATATTATTCTTAACTATAAAGAATTTAAATAGATAATAGATTAAATAATATAAAACCCTTATAAATTATAACTTTAAGATTATATATTATAAAGGATTTAAAAATAAAAGGGTTAACGCGCTTAGCTAAAAAGAGAATTTAAAATTAAATAAGTAAGTAAGTGATATACCTTTACTATACGCTATTAAGAATAAGAACCTTATACTAGGCACCTAAGAAGTTAATATAACCTAGTAAGTTAAGCTAAATAAAACATAAATATAATAAATTATATTATATATTAAGAATAATAGTTACTTAAATAATTAAAAAATAAAAACGCATTTATTTAAGAAAGGTAAAACCTTCTTATATAATAAACGGTAGTATATTTCTAGTATACTTTAAGAATAGCTTATTAAAGAAATATTAGAACACCTATTATATAAATATTAGGGTATAGGGAAGATAATTAGTAGATTATAAAGATTATATAACTTTCTAGAAAGTAAAAAAAATAGTATAAGAAGTTATTAAGAAATATAACACGTGTAATAAGATAAAGGTAATATAATACGTACTATACAGTAAACTATAACTAATATTACCACTTAAAAGAGTATAGTAAACTATTATAATAGACTTTATTATTAAACTATTAAAGTTAAAAGAACCTATAATAAAAGTAACTTATAATAGCATTTTAATTATTATAAATAAACTTATAAAATACGCTTATTATATTCTATATAAGAAATTAAGTAATACTAAGAACTTAGCGTATATATTCTTTAAAATAATTATTATATAATATAAATTACTAATAAAGCTTATATTAAATTATAATAAATTATTTACCTTAAACGTTTAGAAATACCTTATAAAAACTATAAAGATTAAATAAAGCTTATTAATAGTATTTCACTTATAATTAAATAAATAAATAAAAATCTTAAATTAAATACTCGAATAATATTTATAAAGCTATATGAACTACCAGAGCATTGACAAAAAAACTACACTACATGTAGTTTTTTAGTGTAGTTTTTAGTGTAGTGTAGTTTTTGTAGTTTTAGTGTAGTTTAACTACACTACAACTACATTTATAGTGTAATATGTAATTATAAGGGCTTTAAAAGTAGACTTATAAGCTTATAAAAATAATCAAAAAATACTATAATTTTAGCTTATTATAATGCTATAAAAATATCCTTTATAAGTTAATTAATAAGTAAGATATTAAAGTTTAAAGAATTTTAAAAATAAAGATATTAACTTGATTTATTTTAAGTATTTAATAAGAAATAAATGCTTCTTAAATGTTATTTATATATATATAATATATGTAATTAATATAAAAATTTAAAATATATATTTTTTTACCTTAATTATATGTAAATAATATTTTAAAATATTTTTAGTTTTTATTTATATTTTATTTAATTAAAATAAATCTATAAAAATAAGTAATAAGTATTTTTATATTTTATATAAGTTATCCTAATAGCTTATTAATATAAAACGTATAACTTTATCTAATATATATTTAATAAAATTTATATAAATTATTTTATATATAATTATATATGTTTTTTAATTTAATTAATATATATTATTTATATTAAAGTAAAATTATATATATTATTAATTTATATATTATAAAGTATTTTATAAGCTTAAATATATATTTAATATAGTTAATTCTATATATATAAAGATTAATATAAATATTAAAAACTTTATTCTTAAGTTTTTTTTATTCTATATATTAAAACTATTATAACTTTATGAAAAAAAGGAGTTTAAAAACAAGAGTAGTATCATTTTAAAGCTTATAATCTTAGCTATTTAAAAATATTAACCCCACTTAATTTCACCCATTAATTATAAAGATAATAGCCGTGGTATTTAGTGGGGCAAGTTAACTAGGGTAAAACGCTATAGCGTTTTACCCCACTTTAATAAAAAACGCCACAATTTCTATTTCCTAATATCTCTACGAATACTTGACTAAAATTTATAAGCTTATAACTAATCGATAGCCCTTAAAAAGCCCTTTAATTTATTACTAGTTGCATAATTATAAGTCTAGTATTCTAGGAGTTATATTCGGTTAAAGTTTTAAGATACAAAGATTTCCTGTAAGCTGCATATGCATGTTTTAAGTGATAAAACAGCATATTATCACATAATATAACGCCTTTAATACATTATAAGCACACCGGCTTTTTCAACTGTTTCACTATAGTTACATTTTCTCGTAAAACTATTCTATTATTTTCCGCACGAATATGCATGTTTAAGGGGTAAGTTAGGCATTAAAAAAATGCCTAAATTTTAAGGTTTCTAAAACCGTTTATATTATAAATTTATTCTATATATTGACTGTATTCTCCCACTTTAAAGTTCAGAACCTTTCTTTTCTACATTAATCTTCTTACCCTTATAACTCTACGAATACTTAACTTTTATCTAAACTTTTTTTATTATTAGATAGCCTTAAATTTAGGCTATCTTATAAAAACTTTTTATTATTTAAAACCTACCTTTATAATGGATTAAAATCCTCTTGGAATTACACCTCTTATTATTACGGATAATTCAAGCTTTTCTCAGCAAACTTCAACTAAAAAAGACTATACAAATGATAAAAGCTATCAATTTCGCACAAAATCATATATTATTCAACATAACCTTTTTTCTTATAAGGTTTCAGCAGTTAATTTAGAAAAACCACGAGAAATCACCTTTTTTTACAGCTAACCAAGCTGTAACTTTACTTTTACCTACCTAGCTAGCCGTTTTCAGTCCTCCAATGGTTTAGCACATTATAGGAAAAAACATCCTACTATTACAGTATTAAAAGCCGAAGAAAACGATAAAATAACTAGTAAGTTACTTCTTTTATTATTTTATATCTTATTATATTATTATTTTATATCCTATTATATTATTAATTTATATATCTATAATATTATAAATTTATAATTTACTAATTTACTTATAAATAGTACCTGCTATTATAGAGTTACCTTTAATATCCGACTTTTCAACTGAATCTAGCTTTTCTAGCTTTTTAAGAAGCAATAAAAGACCTAAAAATAATACTATTACTAGTAGTAGTAATGGATTTTCTAAGGATACTACTCTTATATTAGCTCTTGAATTTATGCTTTAAAATAACCTATCTTTTACTACTATAACTAGTAAAAGCTTTAAAAAGCTTTTAAGTTATTATTACAAGTAAGTTTATATTATATTATTATATTATTTATATATAAGTTATATATTATACTAATATTAAGTTATTTTAGCCATGATATAAGCTTTTTTCATTATAGAGGCCTTACATCTCACATGAAAATATTACATTCCAATATGAAAAAGAATATAATAAATAAAATTCAAAATCAAGTTAATAAAATGGGTTTTATATCTATTTAACTTAATATTTGGACTTCAATTAATTCTAAATTATATTTAGGGGTTATAGCTAATTGGTTAAACCCCTAATTTAACTTAGAATATTATTTAATTGGTAAGTATATTTATATTTATATTTATATTATTATTATTATTATTATTATAATTTAAAAGCTAATTATATATTAGGATTTGAATATTTACCTACTAGCCATACCGGCCATTTAATTAATTCAATTTTTAATGAATTATTAACTGAATATAATATAAACCCTAAAAAAATTACAAGGTTAGTAGTTTATAATTAATAATTATATATAAAATAATATTAATTTCCTAACTTTTTAATTATTATAGCTTTACTAGAGATAACAGCTCTAATAATAACACCTTTTTATCTTCTTTTTTAAACTTATATTCTAAAAGGCATAAAAAGCCTTTAAATATTCGTTATACAGCCTATATTTTAAATATAGTAGCTAAAGATATAATATTTATATTTATTAACGAAATAACAAATACCGAAAATATCGAAGATTATATAAATAGCGAATTTTTACATTATTCTACCGAAGAATTCAACGATTTATCTGCTGAAAAAAGAACAAAATTTAATAATTTAATTCCAGGTATTTATTATAATTTATAATACTTATTTTAAGTTATTTTATATAATTTAAGCTAATTATAAAATAGGAATTATTGGAAAAGTTAAAAGAATAGCTATTCTTATTAAAAATAACTAACAACTTTATTTACAATGGTTAGAAGCTTTAAAAGAAGCTAAAGATAAAGGATTTATTACTAGAAATAGTAATCTTACAAAAATACTATTAGGTAAGTTATTAAATCTATATTATAAATATTATTTAAAGCTTTAAAAGCTTATAAATATTATTATTAATATTAATAAGTTATAATAACTAACTTTACTTATATTAGCAAACGCAATAAGATGGAATTCAACCTATAAAATGCTTTACACAGCTATTTTATTAGCAGAACCTATTAAAATATTACAAAAAAAAACGAATTTAGCAGCTTTTAAAGATGCTAGCTTAACTACGCAAGAATAGGCTGATTTAAATACTTTAACAAGTATTTTAGAGATTTTTAATCAGCCTACAACACAATTACAAAGCTAATCTTATAATACTATAAGTTTAGTATGTTTTTTTCTAATAAGAATTCATACTTTACTTTAAGATATATTAAAAGATCAAAAAGGTTGGCTTAAAAATGTAAGTTTTATAATATTTATAATATTTATAATTTTATTTTAAATTACTAACTATTTTATAGTTAAATACTTATAATCCATTAGCTAAGGTCTTTATTTTAGCTTTAGAAAAAGGCTTACATAAATTAAATTACTATTTTCCTAAGGATATTAATAGTAATTATAATTTTTAGAAGCCTTATTTATTTGCTATTATATTAGACCCTAGGCTTAATTTACAATCAATTAAAAATCAATTAAGTATTAATTCTAATACTATTAATCAACTATTAAAAGACTTAAAAGCCGAATATAAAGAGTAAGTTATAATTTATTATATATATATTTTAAATCCCTTAATAACTATTAACTAATTATATAATAGAACTTATTAAGAATATATAAAAGACCCTAAAATAAAGCAATTCCTTATATAGAATTAGAAGAAATTTCTTCTAATTCTAAAAAATCGACTAAAAATATAAATAATACTCGAATCGAAGTTAATTTACAACAACCAGCTAATTTAACTTCTTATAATAATACTAAGCTTCAACCTAGCTTATTTAATAACTTATTTCTAAAGCAAAAAACTAAAGCTATTAAAAAAACTAGAAAAAATGAGATTTCTAGTTATTTAAAGCTTAATTTTAAAGAAGATACGGTATTTTTTATCTTTATAATATTATTTATACATTTATAATTATAAGCTAACTTTTAATAGCAAGATATATTTATTTAGTAGGCTAATTCCACTGAATCTTTCCCAATTCTTTCTATAATAGCTCGAAAATATTTAGCTATTCCAGCTACTTTAGGAGCTATAGAAGGGAATTTTAACTAGGGAACTAATATTATTACTAAGCGAAGAACTACTTTATTACATGAAAATATTCGAATTATTTTATTATTAAAAAACTGGGTTAAAAATAAGAATAAAAGGGTAGAAAATAAGAGATATTATAATTTATTTTCATATTCTAGTGGAAATTCAGAAGAAAAAGAAGAGGAAGAGGAAGAGAAAGAAGAAGAAGATCAGAATAAAGTTTTAACTAATTCTAATAAAAATAAGAATATTTCTAAGTCTAATTATATAGATATTAGTGAGGATATGGAAGAAGAAGAAGAGGAGGAAAATATTTATGATTCTGATACTTAATTTAATATTAAAAGGGTTTTTTTATTATTATTTTTTATTTTATATAAAAGAGTGAAATTTTAGCGTTATAAAAGTCTAAAAAGTAATATTTAAAGTTAATTATATAAAGAGTTATTTAAATTTATATTTTATATAAATTTATATATATAATATAACTAAAAGAATATAATCTCTTATATTTATAATAATAATTATATTACTTATAAGGCTAAAGCTAATATATTTAATTAAGAATATTATTTATTACCTTAATATATTACTTATAAGCTTTATATTTAATATTTTTATATTTAAGTTATAGGGTAATAAGTTAAATCTCTTTTTTTATAAAATATTTATATATAAATAATAGGATTTTTTTCCTTTATTAAATTAAGTAAATTTTAATTATAATTATAATATAAAATAATACTTACTTACCTAATATAAATCCCTTAAATTTCTCTTATACTTTCTCTTATTTTTATATTTTTATTACGTCTTTAATCCCTGTTTTTAGCTTATCTAAGCTAGCTAATCCCTGCTTACTAATACTAATATTAGTAAGTAAATTTAGCCCTATTTTAGCTTACTAATTATATTAGCTAATAATAGCTTATAAATTTATTAATACTACATATTACACTAATTTTTAAAATGTAATGTAGTGTAGTAAAACTACACTACACTACACTACACTAAATTTCACTAAAAACTACAAAACTACACTACTTTCAATGCTCTGTTAACTACTAATAAAATAATTAGGTAAAATAGTTATTATTAGTATAATAGGCTTATAATAGCTCTAAGATTAATAATATAAAGATATTATTATTTAGGGTAAATTACGAATTTAACCCTATTATTAGATATATATAATATAAAATATAAACGCGTTAATAGCTATAACGTATATAGTAACTATAATAAAAATATAAAAACACTTATAATAGAAATAGATATTTTTATAAAACTAAATAAAATATTATACGAATAAAAAGAGATTATTAACACTAATTTTAAAGAAGAGATATAAAGTATGCCTTATTCGTAAAAACATTAAAATTAAGCGACTTAATAATAAACTTAACTAAAAGAAGATTAGACTATTTCTTATTAAACGGAAAATCTTAAATACTAATTATAAACTATTATTACTAAATAAAATAAGAATTCACCTTATATTTTATATATTACTATTAGAGAAAGTATTAAATAAATCTATAATTACTATAAATATTATAATAAAAGATACTAATAAATATAAAGTTAAACGAATACTTAAAGTATAAGGAAATATAAAAAATTATTATTACCTTATTAAATAAAAAGGATATTTAAACACTAAAAACACTTAAAAACTAGCTAAAAATCTTATGAATTACTTAACGTTACTTAAATAGTTTTATTTTTAAGAAACGTATTTTAATTAATCTTTTAAGTATTATTTAATAACTTAATATTAAATTTAATATTTAAGAAACGAACTAAAATAGAATTTAAATTCTTAAAAGAAGTAAAAAGAACCTTTATAGTCTTTTAAAGCTATTTTACTTTCTTATATTTTACACGTTTTAACTCTTTAACGTTATTAATACTACGCGTAATTACACGTATTATTTTCTTAAACTATAATTTCTTTTATTTTTATAAACGTAAGACCTTTTAATTCTTAGTTAAGGCACGCTTCTTAGCTTCTTTAAGCTCTCTCTTAAGCTTATAATATTAATTTATAATACTATAAAGCTATTAAAAGGTTACCCCTATAATATTATAATTCCTTTACTTATCTACTAAGACTACTATACACTTTATATAATAACTTAAATTAAAAATAAAGGCTTTATATTAAGAAAGTCTTATATAAGTGTAATAAGTGTAAGCCTTTATAAAGCATAAAGATAAATTATTAATTATTATAAAAAGAAGGTTATTCTAGTAAAGGGAAGAAGTAAATAAAGCTTTAAACCGCTATTTTAAGACATAATTAGTTAATATAATAGTATATAATAATAGAAGAAAGAAAACGTATAACACTTAAGCTAGCTTATTTTAATAGCCTTAAGAATAAAATTAATAAAGGAGAGGTATAATATTACGAATAATACTATATAAGATATAAGACGAGACTATATTAGCTAAAATAGGTATAACCTATAGGTATAAGAAGAAGGTAAAAGCACGTAATTAGCTACGTAATCTAAGAGGCAATTAAAGAGGTTAATATTTAAATATATTAATTAAAGAGAATTAAATTAATTAAACCTTAAGCTAATTAATTAAAGTTTAAAGGGATTAATAGTTAAGCTAATTAATTTAAGACTATAATAAAGAGATAAACGAGTACTTAAAAAGAAGATATTCCTATAATTAAATAATTTAGATCTCTATTAATTACTTTAAGTAATAGTTTTACTATTAAGAGTTATACTCTTAACGGCCTTATTATAATACTACTTAAAAGCTACTTTATAGCATTTAACCTAACTTACTTCCTAAGAAATAGACCTACTATGCCTTAGAACCTAAGCTACCATTATATTAAGGTATAAAATAAAAGAGTTTTAAGCCTTAAAAGCGTAAAAAGTTAAAGGCCTTATAAGTAGCTATAGCATTATATTAAGTGATTTTTAATAGTAAGCTTAACTATTATAACGTGCGATAATAATAGATTAAATATACTTATAGCCTTAAAAATTAATTATAATTATACGTTAAGTTAATAATCTAATAAGTTTAAGTATAATTTATATTTATATAATAAAAGACTTATAATTAAAATAAGTAATTAACCTACCTTATTAAAATCCCTTATTAAAGCTCTAGTAAAGCTAATAGCCTTTAAGGGCTTTAATTATAAATAAATAAGATATACGTAGGTTAATAGCCTCTATTAGGTATCTTATAATAATTACTATTAGACCTTCTTATAATACCTATTTCGTTTTCGCGGGTAAATTACTATAAAAAGGTATAAACCTTATAAAAGGTTTAATAGGTCTTAAATAGCGGAAAAGGCCTAATATTAGCGCCTTTATAGTAGCCTTCTTTAAAGGTATTATAGCTGTTATTGATTAATATAATAGAATAATTATAATAATAGGTAAAAGGGATAAATATAATTATTTTAATAATTAAAAAATAATATTTATTTATTTATTTAAGTACCCTAAAGCTATTATAGCTATTCTAGTACTTTTACATGTAGTTTAAGTGGGAAAACCCTTTATATAAAAAGAAAAACCCCCTTACTTTTATTCTAAGTTATCCTCGCTCTGCTATAACCTATAATTATATAAAGCGTATTTTAAATTATATAAGTTAAAGGTACCTACTAGGCTAGCTATTCTAGTAGTAGTTTATTAAAGCGTATATAGTAGGGGTTTAAGCTAAGTTTAGATTAGCTTTAATACGTTAATTAGGTAGCTATTCTAGTATTTAAGTATTTAAGGCTATTATATAGTTTCCTTTAAGCGTTATATTATATCGTATTATTTTAGGCCTAGCGTAACGCTATATCCTAGATATTCCTAGTATAATTAATGTATTATAGTAAACTTTACTTTATCCTTACTTTTAGGGCTACTTAGCTAGGCTTAGCTAGCTATTACCAGCTATTTAAGGCCTATTATAGCCTTTATAAGAGCTTTAAATTAAGCTACTAATTTTCCTTTCTTTCTTTCTTCTTTAAACCCTTAATTTTCGTACGTATAACCTCTTTTTATAGCCTTTAATATTAGGCTAGCCTTATAATAGCTTTTAGCTCTCTTTATAAGCTTATTAAAGTCGTGCTTATATTAGCTTATTTTTTAGGCGTTTTTTAGGCGAATTTAGCTAACGCGCGTTATTTTTTTAGGCTTTTTCTCGTCTTATATAGCTTCTATAAGCTTTTTTTGATTTAAGGTAAGTTCTTACCTAATATTAGCCTAACGCTAGGCGTCTCTCTCCCTTATCTTATTTGCTATTTTTAATCGTATATTAGTTTATTTTACTTTATACGTTTACTTAACTCTAGCTTAGTTTTAATATCTTTCTATTAATATTTTATAAAAGCTTATTATTTTTAAAATAATTATGCTTAACGCTACCCTTAAGGTACGCCTTAACTAATTAATTAACTCTAGTTTAATAGTAATATTAACTTAACTATAAAAGAATAGCCCTTTTAAGGGTAAGATACTCACGCTTACCTAGGAGAAAAAGGCTATTAAGTAAAAGGTTACTATAAGTACCTCTATTCTACTCCGGCTAGAGCATTAAAAGTAGTGTAGTTTTATAGTTTTTAGTGAATTTTAGTGTAGTGTAGTGTAGTGTAGTTTTACTACACTATATTACATTTTAAAAATTAGTGTAATATGTAATATTAATTAATTTATAAGCTATTATTAGCTAATATAATTAGTAAGCTAAAATAAAGCTAAATTTACTTCCTAATATCAGTATTAGTAAGCAGGGATTAGCTAGCTTAAATAAGCTAAAAATAGGGATTAAAAAACTAATAAAAATATAAAAATAAGAGAAAGTATAAGGGAAATTTAAGGGATTTATATTAAGTAAGTAAGTATTACTTTATATTATAATTATAATTATAATTTACTTAATTTAATAAAGGAAAAAAATCCTATTATTTATATATAAATACTTTATAAAAAAAGAGATTTAACTTATTACCCTATAACTTAAATATAAAAATATTAAATATAAATTTATATAAAATATAAATTTAAATAACTCTTTATATAGTTAACTTTAAATATTACTTTTTAAACTTTTATAAAGCTAAAATTTTACTCTTTTATATAAAATAAAAAATAATAATAAAAAAACCCTTTTAATATCAAATTAAGTATTAGAATTATAAATATTTTCCTTCTCTTCTTCTTCTTCTATATTCTTACTAATATCTATATAATTAAACTTAAAAATATCCTTATTTTTATTAGAATTAATTAAAACTTTATTTTTATCTTCTTCTTTCTCTTCTTCTTTCTCTTCTTCTTCTTTTTCTTTTAAATTTCTACTAGAATATAAAAATAAATTATAATATCTCTTATTTTCCACCCTTTTATTCTTATTTTTAACCTAGTTTTTTAATAATAAAATAATTCGAATATTTTCATGTAATAAAGCAGTTCTTCGCTTAGTAATAATATTAGTTCCCTAGTTAAAACTCCCTTTTATAGCTCTTAAAGTAGCTAGAATAGCTAAATATTTTCGGGCTATTATAGAAAGAATTAGGAAAGATTTAGTAGAATTAGCCTACCAAATAAATGTATCTTACTATTAAAAGTTAACTTATAATTATAAATGTATAAATAATATTATAAAAGATTATAAAAGATTAAAAATACCGTATCTTCTCTAAAATTAAGCTTTAAATAACTAGAAATCTTATTTTTTTTAGTTTTTTTAATAGCTTTAGTTTTGGCTTTAAAAATAAGTTATTAAATAAGCTAGGCTTTTTTTAAAGCCTAATATTATTATAAGAAGCTAAATTAGCTGGTTATGATAAATTAACTTTAATTTAAGTATTATTCGTATTTTTAGTTAATTTTTTAGAAGTAGAAGAAATTTCTTCTAATTTTATATAAGGAATTGCTTTATTTTTAGGGTCTTTTATATATTCGTAATAGGTTCTATTATATAATTAGTTATTAAGAAATTCAAAATATATATTATATATAATAAATTATAACTTACTCTTTATATTTAGCTTTTAAGTCTTTTAATAGTTAATTAATAGTATTAGAATTAATACTTAATTGATTTTTAATTAATTATAAATTAAGCCTAGGGTTTAATATAATAGCAAATAAATAAGGCTTCTAAAAATTATAATTACTATTAATATTCTTAGGAAAATAGTAATTTAATTTATATAAGCCTTTTTTTAAAGCTAAAATAAAGACCTTAACTAATAGATTATAAGTATTTAATTATAAAATAGTTAGTAATTTAAAATAAAATTATAAATATTATAAAACTTATATTTTTAAGCTAACTTTTTTAATCTTTTAATATATCTTAAAGTAAAGTATAAATTCTTATTAGAAAAAAACATACTAAACTTATAGTATTATAAGATTAGCTTTATAATTATATTATAAGCTAATTAAAAATCTCTAAAATACTTATTAAAGTATTTAAATTAGCCTATTCTTACGTAGTTAAGCTAGTATCTTTAAAAGCTATTAAATTCGTTTTTTTCTGTAATATTTTAATAGGTTCTACTAGTAAAATAGCTGTGTAAAGCATTTTATAGGTTAAATTCCATCTTATTACGTTTACTAATATAAGTAAAGTTAGTTATTAATACTTATTATAACTTATTAATATTAATAATACTATTTATAAGCTTTTAAAGCTTTAAATAATATTTATAATATAGAATTAATAACTTACTTAATAGTATTTTTATAAGATTACTATTTTTAGTAATAAATCCTTTATCTTTAGCTTCTTTTAAAGCTTTTAACTATTATAAATAAAGTTATTAGTTATTTTTAATAAGAATAGCTATTCTTTTAACTTTTCTAATATTTCCTATTTTATAATTAGCTTAAATTATATAAAATAACTTAAAATAAGTAATATAATAAATACCTGGAATTAAATTATTAAATTTTATTCTTTTTTTAGTAGATAAATCGTTGAATTCTTCGGTAGAATAATATACAAATTCGCTATTTATATAATCTTTAATATTTTTAGTATTTATTATTTCGTTAATAAATATAAATATTATATTTTTAGCTACTATATTTAAAATATAAGCTATACAATAAATATTTAAAGGCTTTTTATACCTTTTAGAATATAAGTTTAAAAAAGAAGATAAAAAGGTATTATTATTAGAACTATTATCTCTAGTAAAGCTATAATTAAAAAGTTAATAAATTAATATTATTTTATATATAAACTATTAACCTTATAATGTTTTTAGGGTTTATATTATATTCAGTTAATAATTCATTAAAAATTAAATTAATTAAATGGCCGGTATAGCTAGTAGGTAAATATTTAAATCCTAAATATATAATTAGCTTTTAAATTATAATAATAATAATAATAATAATAATAATAATAATAATAATAATAATAATAATAATATAAATATAAGAATACTTACCAATTAAATAATATTCTAAGTTAAATTAGGGGTTTAACCAATTAGCTATAACCTCTAAATATAATTTAGAATTAATAGAAGTCTAAATATTAAGTTAAATAAATATAAAACCTATTTTATTAACTTAATTTTAAATTTTATTTATTATATTCTTTTTTATATTAGAATATAATATTTTCATGTAAGATATAAGGCCTTTATAATGAAAAAAGCTAATATTATAACTAAAATAACTTAATATTAGTATAATATATTATATTTAAGTTATATATTAATATAATAATATAAACTTACTTGTAATAATAACTTAAAAGCTTTTTAAAGCTTTTACTAGTTATAGTAGTAAAAGATAGGTTATTTTAAAGCATAAATTTAAGAGCTAATATAAGAGTAGTATCCTTAGAAAATCCATTACTACTACTAGTAATAGTATTATTTTTAGGTCTTTTATTGCTTCTTAAAAAGCTAGAAAAGCTAGATTCGGTTAAAAAGTCAGAAATTAAAGGTAATTCTATAATAGCAGGGACTATTTATAAGTATATTAGTAAATTATAAATTTATAATATTATAAATATATAACTTAATAATATAATAAGATATAAAATAATAATATAATAAGATATAAAATAATAAAAGAAGTAACTTACTAGTTATTTTATCGTTTTCTTTAGCTTTTAATACTATAATAATAGAATGTCTTTTCCTATAATATACTAAACTATTAAAGGACTAAAAACGGCTAGCTAAGTAGGTAAAAGTAAAGTTATAGCTTAGCTAGCTATAAAAAAAGGTGATTTCTCGTGGTTTTTTTAAATTAACTGCTAAGACCTTATAAGAAAAAAGGTTATGTTAAATAATATATAATTTTATACGAAATTAATAGCTCTTATTATTTGTATAGTCTTTTTTAGTTAAAGTTTACTAAGAAAAGCTTAAATTATTCGTAATAATAAGAGGTGTAATTCTAAGAGGATTTTAATCTATTATAAAGGTAGGTTTTAAATAATAGATAGTTTTTATAAGATAGCTTAAATTTAAGGCTATTTAATAATAAAAAAAGTTTAAATAAAAGTTAAGTATTTATAGAGTTATAAGGGTAAGAAGATTAATGTAGAAAAGAAAGGTTTTAAACTTTAAAGCGAAAGAATATAATTAATATATAAAATAAATTTATAATATAAACGGTTTTAAAAACCTTAGAATTTAGGCATTTTTTTAAATACCTAACTTACCCCTTAAACATGTATATTCGTGTGGAAAATAATAGAATAGTTTTACGAGAAAATGTAACTATAGTGAAATAATTAAAAAAGCTAGTATACTTATAATATATTAAAGGCGTTATATTATATGATAATATGCTATTTTATCACTTAAAACATGTATATACAGCTTATAGGAAATCTTTATATCTTAAAACTTTAACCGAATATAACTCCTAGAATATTAGACTTATAATTATGCAATTAATATTAAATTAAAGGGCTTTTTAAAAGCTATTAATTAATTATAAGCTTATAAATTTTAATCAAGTATTCGTAGAGATATTAGGAAATAGAAATTATAGCGTTTTTTATTAAAGTAAAGTAAAATGCTATAGCGTTTTACTTTAGTTAACTTACCCTACTAAATACCGCGGCTTTATTATCTTTATAATTAATAGGTGAAGTTAAGTGGGGTTAATATTTTTAAATAGCTAAGATTATAAGCTTTAAAATAATATTACTCTTATTTTTAAACTCTTTTTTTTATAAAGTTATAATAGTTTTAATATATAGAATAAAAAAAACTTAAGAATAAAGTTTTTAATATTTATATTAATCTTTATATATATAAGATTAATTATATTAAATATATATTTAAGCTTATAAAATACTTTATAATATATAAATTAATAATATATATAATTTTACTTTAATATAAATAATATATATTAATTAAATTAAAAAACATATATAATTATATATAAATAATTTATATAAATTTTATTAATATATATTAAATAAAGTTATACGTTTTATATTAATAAGCTATTAAAATAACTTATATAAAATATAAAGATACTTATTACTTACTTTTATAGATTTATTTTAATTAAATAAAATATAAATAAAAACTAAAAATATTTTAATATATTATTTACATATAATTAAAGTAAAAAAAATATATTTTAAATTTTTATATTAATAACATATATTATATATATATAAATAACATTTAAAAAGCATTTATTTCTTATTAAATACTTAAAATAAATTAAGTTAATATCTTTATTTTTAGAATTCTTTAAACTTTAATATCTTACTTATTAATTAACTTATAAAGAATATTTTTATAGTATTATAATAAGCTAAAATTACAGTATTTTTTAGTTATTTCTATAAGCTTATAAGTCTACTTTTAAAGCCCTTATAATTACATATTACACTATAAATGTAATTATAGTGTAGTTAAACTACACTAAAACTACAAAAACTACACTACACTAAAAACTACACTAAAAAACTACATGTAGTGTAGTTTTTTTGTCAATGCTCTGACTCCGGCCCAGCATCGTGTTAATATCCGTACAGGTTAGCGCTTAGCGCTAAATTCTATGCTTACCCTATGTGGCCCGAGTCGCCACCGGCGTGGAGGAGAGCCGAGCCTATCTCTGTTATGCTATCTCTGGTAAGATTGTTCCCATGCCCTGGCTCCGGCCTGGCTCCGCTAACTCCCATAGGATCTAGTACTGCTACTTGCTTTAATTGCTGGGTCCGTAATTGTCCCTGCCCGGAGGATTAAAAAATAATAAGAATAGCTTTAATAAAGATGTTTAAGAGCTTAATTAATTATATTAATAAATTTAATAATATTATTAAAGGAGAGAAAAATTTACTATAATTACCTTATTATACGCTACTAAAAACCCTATATATTATAATACCCTTAATTAGGTTATAACTTAACGCGAAAAAACGCGAAAATAATAATAGATCACGATTTCCATTTAATTACACGTAAATTACATACGAGGGTGTGGCAGCCTAAATGTGTGTGTATCATCTTGTGGAGCGATGTGGGTTACAGCGCTCATGCATACAGCGGCGAATAAATGGACTCTGTCCACTGGGTATTAGAGCATCGCCAAGGTCAAGTTCTCAGGCTTTCTAAGCGGCTTATCTGTTCGCATTCCGTACCGCTGTCCACTTACGGATGATCATTTGGGTAAATCTATCTGCTTTAAACGTCCACAACTTTCCTACTTAGGCGGAAAAACACTGCTAACCCCTTTCACTTTAGCCTTGAATATTTGTACACGTATACATACAGGCTCTCCTTGCACAAATTCATATTCCAAGGCAGCGGCAGCAGTCTTAGGGAGCTTCATCTTGCCTAATCCTGTAGCAGAGCTTGAGCTCAAAGGGAAA
Organism: Metarhizium acridum; assembly: GCF_019434415.1. Taxonomy (NCBI): domain Eukaryota; kingdom Fungi; phylum Ascomycota; class Sordariomycetes; order Hypocreales; family Clavicipitaceae; genus Metarhizium; species Metarhizium acridum. Next base: position 89,070 of record NW_027094047.1, on the reverse strand, counting down.
GGGCTAGCTAGTTGGTGTTTATGTTACAAAGAGACAGAACGTTAGGCCTGGGTACGCTGCGTAAGAACTCCGGAAGGGCAGATTGACCACACTTTTTTCCTCTGTAAATAATCCAAGAAAATGCCATGAGAATTGTCCAGAATAAGCCATAAGATGCCAATTTCAGCCTTGACAAGCCCCAAGACCTGGAACACATCACTCTCTTGTCAACAGCGTCATCTCCTCCCCAAATCATGGCTCAAGAGCGAGCACGACTATTTATTATGTTGGCTCAAAAGCTCGAGATTGAGCGCAGCTTGGCTTGGCTCAGACCTTTTCAAATCCTCAAATTAGGGTTCTTGCTTTAAGCTGTTGTCTCAGATCAGGTGACATGGTGACGGTCTTAGTCTTAGTCCCACTTGGGACTTTCCTGCCCTTTAGTGACCTGGACGGTATTCTTGGTGGGATATCGATTATTGGCATGTCTGTTCTACTGCTCACCCTCCCCGTATCAGTGTGAGTGCGCATAGAGTAGAAACTGTGCGAGAAAAGCCCAGGAATCCCACACAACCCCTTATCTGGGTATTTGACCTCTATTGATATTATAAGCTGTTTGCCTGGGAGCTTCCTATATAATATTATCCCGGAGGGGTCTCCAATAAATTAGAAACAGGCTCTGGTGAGAAGTTGTTGTACTTTTCATGGTAGGTTTAACCGTGTATGTATTGTAGTGTAATAATGAGTAAATGTCTATCCCATATGATAATTTTGATGCGTTCCTCTATGGACATCAAGGCCCTGCAACGACAAGGATTGAAAATCTTGACTAGCGTGACGGACTCTGAAAGAGACCTTGCCGAAAAATTGAACCGTTTGACCGTTTAAAGTTCCGCTGCCGAAAATACGATCTGTTGCCTTTTGTCTCAAAGGGACATGTGGATTCTTAAACGTCCGGTAGTCCACAGTGTAGACTGGCCTTGAAGGCTCCCTTGGGTTAGAGATGAGTGCTGTGAGGCTTTTCCGTGTGAAATCGTCTTCTAGATCAATCACTATCGGGGACGTCTCTTCTGCAGTAGGTTGCGTTGCCACTGGTTGAGTATGCTGTCGGTGCTTGACGTGTGCGGGGGAGCTGCACGGTGCCCGAGTATGCGTCATACGACGGAAGGGCTTCAGTGGTCATGGACGACACTTCTGCTCATCTTGGTCGATGAAACAAGTCACTTGGTTGGAATATAAGCGTTGGGCTATTGCAGGGGTAGAAGCAGTGTCTAATTATCGAGGCTGTTTACATAATTGTTGGAAGAAGTACATAATATTTTAGCAGCCAGGGTCATAACTTGGGGGCGTCTACAGTTTGTTTTCCCAACAATAAATGATGTCAGGTCCGCGCCCTCAGTAATCTTGCGTACCATGTGTTCTGCTAAGCGTCGCAGTATAGACTGACCAACAGCACTCAATATATACATGGTAATACATATATCTGTATATCCTCATTGGTTAGGCTCCTTGGTTCAACGTATGTGTTGCCTACGCCAACGTCATGCGTTGACGCCTCACAGCTCGACCCGCCGCGAATCGAACGACAACTGGCGTGCTCCAAATCTAAATGGGACAAATAAACACTTGATGGGATTAGACACACTGCATGGCGAGGATGAAGTCGAGCTAAAGGCCTGCTGAGAGACCTGTACCGTCCAGAAAAACTCACATCAGGCAACAGACTGCCTATTCACGATGTTCAATGCCAGGAAGCTATAGATTAGCAGAAACATCAAGTATATTATTGAACACAAAAGCTGTATATTAGCTACAAAAACTGCTCATGTCAAAAACTCATACACGCTATACCTTTCCATTCCCACACCCCCTCCGAACCCACTCCAAGCCATCCAGACTCCCGTGCTTTGCGCGAAAGTCGTCAGCCAAATAATTGTCCCGCGGCGCAAAGACGCCTTTGGTCGCGGCCTTGGGCATTGCGCCCGCCGCCGCCTTCACATACGTCGAATTCAGATCCAGAAGCGACGTCGGCTGCATGGCTTCGGGGTTCTGCACCCTTGGCACCATGCTCGTGCTGCCGTTTTGCTCAAGAGTCCGAAACAGCCGCACGACCAAGGTAGCAGTCGCGTCGGCACCCAGGGTCCAGGAAGCGTTCGTGTACCCCATGACGAAGAAGGCATTGGGGACATCCTGCAACATGGCGCCCCTCCACATGAACTTGTCCGCCGGGGCCACCGGCTCGCCGTCCACGTCTAGCGTCGCGCCGCCGCCGAGCTGGACTTTTAGGCCTGTCGCTGTGACGATGATGTCGGCGTCTAGGAAGCCGCCCGAGTTGAGTTGGATGCCAGCAGACGTGACGGACTTGATGGTGCCAGTGACCACGTCGGCGTGTCCCGTGTGCAGGGCCTTGTAGAAGTCGCCGTCTGGGCAGACACATAGCCGCTGCGCCCAAGGGTCGTACTTGGGGTTGAAGTGAGGGTCAAAGGACATGGTGGTCGGTAGGAGGCGCAGGGTCCCGCGTCTAAACAGCCATCTTGCGGCCGAGGGGAAGGATCTGCAGAACAGGAAGAAGAGGCGGGACGTGATGATCCAGCGCAACCGTTTCAGCCGCAGCGCGACGGCGCGGGGAAGAATATAGTCGACCAAGGAGCTTGCTGAGCGGTTGGGCAGCGCGACAATGTACGTCGGGCTTCGCTGGAGCATGGTTGCCAGCCTGGCCTTTTCGGCGAGTTTGGGTAGGAGGGTGACGGCGGTGGCGCCTGAGCCGATGACGACGACCTTTTTGCCGGCGTAGTCCAGCTTGTCGGGCCAGAACTGGGGATGGACCACTTGTCCTGCGAAGCTGTCGAGGCCGGGAATGTGGGTTTGCAGCGGCGTGCCGTAGTCGTAGTATCCGGTGCCAAAGACGACAAACCGAGACGAGATGGAGGTGGCTTTGTTGCCTCGGGCTACTGACAGTGTCCATTCTTGGTATTCTGTAGACCACGAGGCATGTTGCAGTTTGTGCCTGAACCGAATGTTTTTGTCTATGCCGTACTTTGACGACGCCTCGGCGAGGTACTCCAGGATGGACTCGCCAGTGGCGATGGGATTGTTCCGATTCCACGGGTACCACTGGAAGCCAAACGTGAACAGGTCCGAGTCGGACCGGATCCCGGGGTACTTGAAGAGATGCCACGTTCCGCCGATGGCGTCTCGCGCTTCGAGGATGCAATATTTGCAGCTGGGAAAGTTGGACTGGATGCGGTACGCAGTGTTGATGCCTGATATGCCGGCACCGATGATGACGACGTCAAAATCTGGAGCGCTGGCCATCATGTATTGTCTTGTACCAGGACACGAGTCGCGGAATGCTCACGATGGATGGCAATTATAGGTGCAGGATCCGTCTCTTATCAAACCCCGGCTGGCCCACAGGGTCGGAAAGGACCCGGCGCAACTCCTCAAGACACCGCTGACGGGTCGTGGATAGAGCAGGTCAGGTAGGCGAGCAATGGTCGGGTGGTGTGCATTCTCAATGCCGAGGCACTCCCGGCCCCAGTCGGCAACGCACATACCCATGTATTAGTTAGTGCAAGTCTTCGAAAGAATTTCCCTCTTCGGCTACAATATGGGCCCAAGGCTGCTAGGTAGTGGAATAATTGGTGGCTGGACATTGGGGTTTTGCTCCGTCTCCGATGGACTTGTGAAAGCCGGGGGCCCGGGACTCGGGACTAACCCGACACGGCCGCCGGGATTGCGTGTCAAGGCCGTAACCACCACAGTGTGGCCGGCACATGTGCTAAATTTCATATCCAGAGCGACGCATATCCGCCAGTGCCTTTTCCATGGCTTGGCCGTCCGCCTTGAACGTCGTGTGTGTCGAGGCTCGCTTTGCATCCACCCACTTCAGCTCATACTGCTGCTCCCAGCGCTCCTTTGTATCCCGTCTGGGGTCCTCGAGTGAATCCGCTTGGGCTGCATACCAGAAAATAATCTTGAAAGCAAGAGTCATCTCACACCGATATGTCGTAATACCTAAAGGCTCACAATGGTGTGCCCAACCGGTCAGACCGCTAGCACGCTCCGTGTTGGTCCCCTCCTCATCTACATCTTCCCAGACATCTCCTCCTTCTTCATCTTCTCCAGCTGCATCTGCTGCGACTCCCTCCTCATGCACGAGTTGGCCGAGTATTTGCGCCGTTGGCGTTGCGCGGGTCAGGCCCTTTAGGGGGAGAGGAGCGACGTGCAAGCCTGTTTCTTCACGCGCCTCTCGCAGCGCGGCGGCATGGATGTCTTCGCCAATGTTTTTTCGACCTTTGGGAAGCTGGTTGATGCCGGTGGACGGGTCGTGAATGAAGGCAACCTTGCGTAGTGTAGGGTCAATGATTACACATCCGCCGCAAACGAGAGCGCCTTGCGACGGCGTGAATCGTGGAATGAAGTCGCTAGAGGGCAAACTAGACGGTGCCTTGGACTTGCTAAATACTGCCTTCGCTGATAAAGGCATCGCAGTGTCTATGCAGTCGGGGCGATGGTCGCGAGCTCATGGACCAATAGCGAGAAAACGGCGCCCGGCAAGTGAGTGTCGAGAATGCGAAAAGTCTGGATTACTCTGCCATGGCAAATAGTCTGATATCTGAATCAAGTTATCAAAGCGCAGAGCGACTGGAACTGGGTTGGGCTGGTTGATGTGCCTGGTGTACGTCATTACGTGGACGCTTTCGACAGTGGCTGACGACGATCCACGGGGCGCAATCCTCAATTCTCGGCATGACTTGAGCCTCTCGAGTCTTTGGGCTAGTCACTGCTCTTCTCATCGGCTTGGTGAGTAGTGTTTTTGCGCCGTCTCGATGGAAGAGCAGTGCTGGGGATGAAGACTTTGTAACAAGGAAGTTAGGTTGACCTTGCAACAGATATTCATTTAGCAAGGAAGCAACTTGTTTGTAGCGCCGCCACACTGTAACCTACATTGATAGCAATTATTGCAACTGGGATAGCGATTCCACAACTACACAAATCTTGCTCGACACTCTTGCATGGTGTAGTCATGTTTTTCGTGCGTCCCGTGTCCATGATAATAGTAACGTTGTTGTCATCCCTTACAAGCTCATAGCTGACGTTTAGTAAATACTCTCTGTGCCATGTACACATCAATTCGAACTTGCGTGAGACAGCAAAAGGCTCACTCCGTCCGGCACAGAACGCCGCCGCCCTTCACTCTGCCGACCCAAGTCCAGATTTTTTTGAAGGCTATCTGTCCTTGGCGACCCTCAAAATATCCAAAGGCATTGAAAATGGGTGTAAAAGGGTCTCAGCGTCCCAGATGCCGACCTAGGTCGTAACATGGGGTCGACATTCGGAGCCTAGGCACAACAGAAGTAAGCGTCACTTCCTCCGGTGATGAGTCTTTGAGCGTTAACCTTTCGCAAGTGTCTTGGCCAAGCGTTGACTGCAAGGCGCTTAGAGAAGCATTGCCGCGGGCTGAATAACATGGTGCGGGAAGGAGTAGAGAGTCGTTGAAAGAGCGGCGAGTACTTTTACTGGCGAATATCAACAAGTGTCTGGTCAGCAAACTGGACAGGCGGTGCAGACATGTTTGTACTTGGTATTTGTGTAGCCCATTTGGTCTACGCCTACGAGGCGCTAGCACGTAACCCGCATATTCCTTCTCTTCCATGAGTTGTCAAAGTATCGGAATTCGCCCTCGGAGATGAGCGGGTGCACCTGGACTTGCGTCTAGCAGGTGAATGCTACCAACCTGATCCAAATGCATCAAGAGTAAAGTGCTCATGTAAAATAGAGAGACACTACCTTGGAATTTGCGCACCATCCGCCGATTATACAGAATTCAGCCATACACCATCATGTCGCGGCATCTCGACTCACTGACTCCCAAGCATTGAGTAATTACAATTATGAGGATACATTGAATAGCAGGACTGGAAGACAAGTAGGCAACCGACAGCACACATGTCCAAAAGCGGACTCATACATCGCTGTTATATTTGGCCGCAACAGGCAAGTTGGCATAACACAGGCTCCATTTTCAACGCAAGAATCATGCGGTTTATACTTTTCAGGGCCACGACGTCTTACAAGCTGTCCCTGGAGTTACGTACTCAACTTGCGGCATTAAAATTAAATTATTAGACATATTCACGCTTCATCCATCTTAGGGCTCCAACTGCCTCAGCCAATACCATGACCGGCTTTGACTGAGAAAAGCTCGGCTAGATGCATTTCGTGCTGTTCGCTGTTATTTTGCAAAATGCACGCAATGAAGCTCATGTAAGTGCTTTTGATGAGCTAATACTATAAATAGTGGATTTTGCTAATAAATACACAGCTCTGTGACGATCTGAAGCATCCCAATCACTCACATATCACAGCGGTGCTGCTTCGCCCCTAGGAGGCCTAGTAATCGAGCCAGCCTACTTTTTCCAGTCGTTTTGAGGAGACACACGGTATTACCGAGGATGGACAACATGGGCTCGTCTTGCCATGCCAAATTAGCGGCCTAGAAAGAAGAGATGTACGAACGAGAACTGGAGATGCCGGACAGCCTTACAAGTAACGGAATGCTCCACAAACGGGCTGCCAATTGCTATGCAATAAGAGCGCCCTTGTTTTGCGATGTTTGCAATGACTAGTCTGCCCACGGGACGCTCACCTACAGGAAATCACAAATGTGACTACTCCCCAGTCGGCTCAGGAAATACGACTGTTATGGTACACAGCGGTGATGTGTCCGCCTTTGAACCCGAGAAAACAAGAACGAACCATACTCCACGTACGTTTTGTATTTTAAACGGACCCGATTCACCCAAAATAAATATAATAAAACGGTCAACCGTGTCAGAATTTCGGCTCCAATACACGAATGGACAGCTTCGTTTTTGAAAGTAGCTCTACTGAGCATCTGTGTTTATCTTGGTCTAGACTCCACCATGACGCGTGACAGCTCACAATAACCATCGAGTGCTCTTGGAGTAAAGAAGCCATGTCCTGACTCGTGGTAAGTCAAACATGTTGAGACAAGCTACATGGCTGTGCGTGCAAGCAAGATCCGTTCCATGCCGCCCGGATGCAGTCTTGTCGTTGCGGGTTTCAGGAAGAGGTGGCAGAGATTCGCGAATCGGGGTCCTTCAAAAAAAAATTGACCAGAAGCATCTATGTAATTGAAACGATTGGCATACAAGTGTAGATGGATGGATTTCCCCCCGATGGCAACCCAGGCACGACAGTCACTAGAAAAGGGTTATGCAGACTCCCATCATAGTAACATTCGGAGGAAGAAGAGAAATGAAAAGAAATGAGAGCGACAGTGGCGGTGATGTTACATCTTGGGAGTAGGAACGCCACTCTCACAGACTGAGCAGCATAATGTTCGTTCCCAGTGTAGACTAATAATTGAAAAAATTATAGAAAACCAACCAAGGCGTGAAATGACACCTCCGAATGTCGCGACTCGCTGTGGTCCATAAAAGAAAAAAAAAAAAAAAAAAAAAAAAAAAAAAAGAAGAGGGCCCCAGCGCACGTGGACGTTTTGTTGAGTTTGGAGTTTGGCAAAGGAAGACATGTGGATTGGTACCGTGAACAAGGCCGAAATTGGGTGCATGAAACGATACTGATCCTTTGTCTGAATATAGCACGGCCAATCATGTCTCATATCAACATTGGAGCGTGCAATGGCAATGCGATGGGGTTACAGCCGAACTTCTTCCCCCGAGAAACAGAATTCTCTACTCATAAGCTAGTGTCCGACTTCCTGTAATTTTAACATGTCACTTGGGCATAATTCTAGCGGGAGGCAAAAACTATTCAACCAAACCAGGCACCTGGCCATCTCGGAATATAGTACAATAATCCACAGCAGTATGTCAGTGAATACATATTAAAACGCACATAAATGACGCTACAGGCATGTATACAAGCTGTCTCCGGTAGGAATGGGAATTGGCTCCCACTCATCTATTCTTCCTTGGCCGCCCGCGTTTCCTGGCTACATTTGAGGTGTCTGTTTCTGTATCCCTGCTTTTCTTGGGCCTAGCAGGGGCGGTTGTCCTCTGGGGTTTCGTCTGCACGGCGGAGCGTATGTTTGACCCCTTCTTCTTTCTCGGACGACCCGGCCCTCGCTTCACTCCAGTCTCCGTCTTCCCCTTTACTGGGGGCCGTCCAGGGCCGGGTCTTGCCTTGGAGTTGCGAGTCTCCCTTGACGAGGACTGGGTGACTGGTGTTGCCGGTTTTGGTGCCACTGCGACCTTGGATCTCTTGTTCGGCACCGTTTGTATCGGTGAGGACTCTGCGGGTCGTTTCTTAGCCGCGATCCTGGCACTACGGCGTGGTAGCGGTGGAAGAGATTCGCCCTGCTCTTGAGATTCGTGTACCTGGTCCCGCGGTTGGCGGGGGCGTAGGCCTCGCGTTCGGGATGGAGGGGAAGCAGCGTGTTCCTGTAGCTCGGACACCTCTTCGTTCTCAGCTGGCGGCGGCCGGCCGAGCATGTGCAAAGCCCCGTGTTTCTTGAGAAAGAATTCAGCGGCGGGGTGAAGCCGGGGTTCCTGCCCCTCGGCCCTCATCCTCGCACGGTACGCCTGTCTTTCTTTTTCGACTTGCGCAGCTTCTGCTTGAACGTCGGCCATCATCCCAGGGAAGTTATACCTTGTGTAGTCATGCATTTTAGCCACCCAGAAACCTTGGGGCTGTTCCGATCTTGGGAGGTTTATAGTCTCTAGCTCATCAATCTCAGAAGGAGTAAACTCCATCTCCGCCGCCACGTCCAGCGGGTTTTCCTTCATCGGATTGAGGGGTGCCAGATCTTCGGGCTCTGGGGAGGGAGACTCGTGCCGCCACTTCCAGGCCGTGACGCAGTTGCTCTTGTTGAACTCGTCTCGCCAGTCCCCGCGTTCTTTCCACCACTTGATGACTTGGTCCTGGACCGAGTAGGAGTAGCGGCCATGGCCCTCATTGGAGAGGCGCATGTACCTGTGAGCTTCCTCGGCCATCTCGAGCTGAAAGATGAACCAGGGCCGAGAGATTAGGAAAGCCTCTGCTTCGGCGGCAGTAGTGTGATGTCCAGGGTGAGAACGGGGAACCACGGGGGCATACTCACCACGCGCCAGGTTTTGGCGCAGGCGCACAGCGCGTGCAGCGAGCTCGTATTCATAATCGTTCCCGGATCCAAGGTCGTTGACTGCCATCGCGGGCTCCCACCACCACTTCCAGTCTTGGTACTTGTCGCGAGGCTGCATTTGACGCCCGGCAAACCCCCAGTCTGGATTCCAGACGCCGAGCTTCTCCCAGCGACGTTTGACGTTGTGACGAACAACGACACCCTTGCGCCGACTGAAATTCAGTGTTCTGAACTCTGGGGGCAACGGGCCCTTGGGAATATTTTCTTCAAACCGGCTCTCCTCAAATTTGGCTTCCGCATAATAAAAATCATAAGGACGTAGGTGCTGTCTCAGAGAGCTAGCAATTAGTTTAGCCTCGTAGTCGTCAATGGGACGCTCCATTACGGCCTGTAGCTCCTCTGGAATCTGTCGACACCGTGGCGGTACCATGAAATCTGCCTCGTGATCCGATGACTCGCTCGACGAGACATAGGGCGGGGGGTCATCGCGCTCAAAGCGACGCAGGTGTCGCAAGTGTTCGTTTGAAGCGATTGCCTGGAGAACAGGCATGGCCTGGTTGCTCATAGCCTGATTGAAATGGACCGGGTCTAAAAAGGAAGGCATGGTGTGGTTAGGTGGAAGGGTTGCGAGAAGGGTTGCGAGAAGCAAATGAGCCGTTTCACGCCGTCAAGTTGGGATGGGCATGACATTGACCCGATAAGGCCTTATCAGCGCGCGCGTCAACTGGTGTCTGGTGTGCAGCCCTCAAGCTGGCAGGTGGACAGCCGAGCAGCCCTGACGCGAGCGCATCGCGGGCGGGTAGCTGACCAGAACCGCAATGGTTGATTGGCTGTGACCCTAGAAAAGGCTGCCTTGGCTCGCCTTGACAAGACCTTGCCCTTCCCCTTCTTCTCTCGCCGAGTCGTCCTCCAAGCATCCCCTTATCCTCTTCTCACCATGATGAGAAACCCCACGAAAAAACACTCTTTCACCTCGTACCAACCAACCGACTCGCCGAGGAAGCCCTCGCTCACCCTGACGATATATTCCAGGACCGCGGGGGAAAACGGCCAGGGCGGTCCGAGAACAGGCATGTCGCTTCGCAGGCTGGGGATGAACAACACCACAATCGAAAATCCTCCCGATAAAGCCCGAGCTACAAGGGGCTACTCGTCAAGACCTGTTGCCAACTGCCGGGCCTAGTGCACCCCGCCAAATGAATAATGGCCACGAGAAACCTCGCCAGCAAGCAGCGGCCACGCCCGATCGCTTAATCACATATCCGCCACGCAACACACGGTCCCGCAAGCAGCGTGGCGACTGATACATGGGCACCCGGGTGCCCAAATAGACTAGCGCACCCAGGTGCCCAAATTATGTCAGCACTCCTCTAGCGCTGGGACAGAACCTGTGCCCCAGCATGTTCCTGCAGCCACTGCACATTGCAGCGCCAATCAGATTGATGAAACATGGATCAGGCAGCATTCCCTGACGACGTTCTTCCACCCGAAGGCACATATGAATCACGCGAGTCCTTACTTGATGCTATCAATTCTTGGGCGAAACCTCGAGGGTACGCATTTACAACAGGGAAATCCCTCAAGACACCAAATGGCAGAGTCAGAGTAATATTCGCTTGTGATAGGAATAAACCTCCTCCAAGCCCTTCTACTGATCGAGTGCGACGCACTTCGAGCCGAAGAACTGGCTGCAAGTTTTCAGTTCTAGCCAAGCAATCGCTAGATGGTAGTACATGGGTCTTGAGCCATCGACCAGACATCGAATGTGCTAAACATAATCACGCGCCCAGCGATGATCCTTCTGCACACCCTGCCCACCGCAAGCTTGTGGGAAAAGATGCGGCGATCGTCTCCAAACTCGTGAAGTCTGGAACTGCCCCTCGAGAAATAAGGACCTACCTCCATAACCACTCAGAAACACTTGCAACTCAGCGGGATATATACAACCGGATTGCGGCAACCAGGAGAGATCTTCGCGAAGGCCAGAGCAGCATTCAAGCCCTAGTCGACCAATTAGATAACGAGGGCTTTTGGTGTCGCGTCCGCTTGGATGTAGACAATCGACTGACGGCTATCTTCTTTGCCCATCCTGACTCTGTGGCGTATTTACAATGCAACCCGGACGTATTATTGCTGGATTGTACCTACAAGACGAATAAACACGGTATGCCGCTACTCGACATGGTCGGAGTAGATTCTAGCCAGCGGTCGTTCTGTATCGCATTTGCATTTCTATCCGGTGAATCGGAAGAGGATTACTCTTGGGCGTTACAACATCTCAGGTCACTTTACCAGCGTGAACTTCCGTCAGTTGTCTTGACTGATCGATGCCTAGCTGCAATGAACGCTGCTGCACATTGGTTTCCAACGACCAAAGCGCTCCTCTGCCTCTGGCATGTCAACAAAGCGGTCCTCCAGCGCTGCCGGCCCTTTTTTGTGCAGAAAGAAAACGAAACCTCAGAGCGGGCAGAAAATGACACATGGGAAGAATTCTACACCTCCTGGCACTCGATTGTTGCTTCACCAAGTGAAAAGATATTTGACGAGCGCCTGGCCAAGTTTGAACTGAAGTATGGCGAAAAATATCCAGAGTGTGTAGGGTATATCAAGATGTATTGGCTCGAGCCGTACAAAGAGATGATCATTAAAGCATGGGTGGATATGCACTTGCATTTCGGCAATGTGGCCACCTCGAGGCAGGTGGCTTATACTATATGCAATTGACAAGACGCTAATGGAACGTTCCCAGGGCCGAGGGTATCCATTCACTGATGAAAGCACACATTAAGAAATCGAATTTGGACCTTTTCGACGTTTGGCAAGCCATGAAGCATGCCATCGCAAACCAACTCAAGGAACTTAAACATATTCGAGCTTCGCAACAGTTACGCACACCTCTAGATGTATCCGGGCTCATGTTCGAAGCAGTACGAGGTAGGGTTTCGCATGATGCTTTGCGCAAAGTCCAGGGGCAACGGCAGTTATGTCTACAAGAGCCACGTCAGATTCTATGTAGTCAGACTTTCACTTCGTCACATGGGTTGCCGTGCTCCCACACCCTCGAGAAGCTGGAAGAAGAAGCTCAGGGTCTTCTGTTAGAGCATTTTCACCCACATTGGCACTTAAAGCGAGGGGTGGCACTGCCAAAACCTGTTCTGGAACCTCGCCGGGCTGCAAACCAACTAAATAGGACTCAACCCTTAACGAGCACAAGACGCGAACCATCCGGTTTCGAGAGAATCCAGGGTAACAGAAAGGCTCCCACTTGCAGCGCATGCCACGTGGTAGGCCACATTATGACCTCGAGGTCCTGTCCGCTGAAGTTCAAGGGGTCGCCGGTAGTACCTCTGCCGGAAGCTCGAAGTTCAGTCACATTTTCAGGTGCCACGGCGGAAATGGCTCCTGCGGGTGTCTCTAAGGCCCCCCCGGAAATCGTGCCAACGACCCAGCAGTCGCAATGTTCAAATGCAGTGGCGGATGCCTTGGCAGAGATTGATCAACCCTCTTCCTTTGCAGCACGCATGCCACCCATCCGTTCATCTCCTCTCATGAGATTTAATACGTCGACTGACTTGGGGTCGCTTGCCACATCAAACAACGCGCCCGGCAGTCCGCCAATGTTGACCGTTGAAGGGCCAACGGTTGAGCAAGTCCAGTCTTTGTCTGGTGTCACCTTGGAAGAGCCGCGGTACGATTCCCCGGGTGCCATTTATGAGAGATATGTAGCTGCTAGAAATGCGTGGTACGCTGCGCAACCTGCTGGCAGCATCAAGACCAACCAGCAATATCGCAAAGCGATGGGGCTCCCACAAAGATACGACAAGCGGAGTTACGAGTGGTGCTTGGACTACAAACAAATGTCGAAGCATCGCGTCACTGCGACAGGGTCCAGAGAATGGACGAAAGAGGAAATGATGGCGTATCTAGACTGGAGCAACCAGGAAGATGAGCGGATTGAAGCCCAGGTCGCTCGGGAGATGGGTGATCATCCTTTGGCTAACAAGAGAAGAGGAATGAAAGAAATATGGAAGAGAATAGAGGTAGACAGTAATGAGCAACAAGCTTTGCACTCAGCGAATAGCGCGACGGAGGATTGCATTGTTGTCAAGTTGTAGATTAAACTGGAGAGAGTAACTAGTTGAAATGATCTTCCAGCCGGGTCTTGCGGGTCTGTCCCAGCGCTAGAGGAGTGCTGACATAATTTGGGCACCTGGGTGCGCTAGTCTATTTGGGCACCCGGGTGCCCATGTATCAGTCGCCGTGCCGTACGGTGTATGTATGACACAGTACAAAAACAAGATCAATTTGAACTACACCATTTTCATCACTAAAACACCCACACCAATCTACCGTGTCTGTCATGGCGAATGACGGACCATGCCCTCGCAGCTTCGAAAGAGAAAGAAAAATAGAAACAAAGCTTTTAAGCGTGCCACAGATACAGTATATCTCAGGTCTCCAGCAACATAAACAAAGAAAAACAGACAAAAAAATGACCACAACAAAAAATAAAACAATCAATATATACCAGCTCTAAAGCAATCGTACCGTAAACAATGGGGTATCAAGATTTTGCACGTGTTGCATACTGTCCATTTCTCCAGCTCGCCAATTCGTGTTCTGTTGTCTCCAGACTTGGGGCTGTGCAGTTTCAGGTAATCAGAACGCTTGGAAAAAAAAACTTTTCATGCAATCTAAGTGAGTCTAGCCGTGAGAATCAAGCTAGCCATAAGAATATGGAGGTTGAAACCCCCCCTGTGAAGTTCGTCCATATGACCGATAAGTCAGAGTGTTGTTAGATTAGACAATACTGGGTGTAACGGCGAGCACCGTGTGCTACATTTTCGTCAGTTCAAGCCCAGGATGTCACTACTTTTGACATGTCGAAATGTTTTCAGTGTCGGCGGTTTGAAGTGAAGTTCGCCGTCGGATGCAGCTCTCGACTTCTGAGGGCTTCCCTGGCGGGCAGAATATTCTGACATCTCGCTACCGTAGTTCTTGTCCATCTCTTCGCCTGATGACATAGTATCATCTCGCCACCAGTAATACAGGACATCGCACTGCCATCGCCAATAATCCCGAACTTTAAGCCCGCATTCTGAGCCAAAAACAGACTGTAGGAGTAGCGCATTCAAAGGAGACTGCCTCAGCTGTTGGAGTATCCAGCGATTGACCAGGTCCGCCTTGCTGTCAGAGTCGTAGCTTTGAACAAGACTCTCGATCGCATACTCTTTTGCGGCAAGATGTTGTTTTTGGCTTTTGAGGGGGTCGTTATATGGCAGCGTAGATACGGTTGATAAAGCTTGTTTCGCTGTGAGTGGCACTGGACCATCCAGCAAGTGACTCTTCTGCGCGAGTAGCTCAGAATAACGCGGATGTTTTACAGTTTTGTACTTTTCAAGTATGTCGCGAGTGTCTTCAAGGACCATGTCTTCATATACCATATCAGGGTTCAACAAGTAAGACATTTGTAGGGGTAAGAACTTCTTCATGGCCCCCTTCTCCTCACATAGGAGTCTCAGTCGCTGTACTTCACTTTCAAGCTCGTTGATGACACCCTCCATTCGAGATTTCTCCTTCGGCAGCTCGGCAAAGAATTCCTCGGCATCCAGATTTATGTTTCGGCCTGTCCCTTCTCTCAGGGCTCGATCCTCTTCGTACTCAGAGTTCATAAGCAGTAAATCCTCATATTCCTCCTTTGCGTTCTCCAAATTGCCAACGGCGGTCGAAAATTTGTGATACAGGGGGTGAACGTCTTCCAAAGACTTGTCAGCAGATATTCCAATGAGGAAGTATGGAGTTTCTGAATCAGCGCCGCGGGTTGCGTCGGTAGTGCTTGTACGAGTCGGCTCAGACTGCTCTGCGTGGCAATCTTGTCCCGCCGCTAAGATGCTGAAAAACTTGGTCTCAAGTCCACTGAGCTCCTGCTCCTCCTCGTCCAGGTCAAGCTCTAGGCTTTCGTAGCTCGCTTCGCTGAAGTGGTACTCCTCCCTCAGTTTCAGCATTGCGGCCATACGGCTGTCAAGGATTTTGAGAGATGATGACAAGACGTCGCTCCGTTGGCTCACTAGCAAAGGACGTAGAACAGCCATGAATGCATTGTCAGCATCATCCTTTCGAAGCCGTAGATTTCGTAGCTCTTGTCGTCGTTGAGTCATATGCTTCCTTATATCCTGCAATTTTGCCCTCTTCTGCTTAAGTTGCTTCCACAAGTGTTCCACCGCGGCGTGCGATGAAACAGCAGATGACTGGGATCTTGCAGCTTCAGACTCGAGGAGGTCTGATAATGTAGGTGTGGTCCCTTCTTGGCGTCGTAACCTAGCAGGACTGTGTGACTTTTCATACTCAGATACCCAGTTTGTGATTCGATTTGTGGCGGATGACCTGTTTCGTCTCGTTGATAAATGTTGATTGGGTTGAGCTGGAAGCTGAGGAGGGAATTGCCTAGCATTGCGATATGCAAAAGTGTCCTCCTGAGAGCTATATTCAGAGCTCGATGCTTCTTTACTTGTTTCAGGACATGGTATGAACTGTAGTGTCTTGTTGAAGCCTTGACTAGAGCAGCTGGAGCTTTGCAGTTGCATAGGGCTCTCATTAGACCTCGTAATGCTTGGGGACGGATATTGCCGGAACAAGACATTTGTGCTGCTTTCTGACTGTGGTTGTGAGTTTCTGTGCGTTGCCGGTAGTGAAAATCTTTGGTGGTTTGTATCTAATTTTTCCGCAAGGAACCTTGGCGGCGGAGGAAAAGCATACGGCAGGGGGGCCTGAGGAGCTCGATCAAAGCGGAAGCCATCTGGCAGAGGAAAGGATTGCGACAGGATATGCGTTTCCTCTAAATATTACGTTAGTCTGGCAGTGAGGAACTCCGCCTGCGGAAAGACAATGCGAACCATTTGTACCAATATTTGGGACTGGAGCGAGGTTGAGGGGAAGCTCAGGAACTTGGCGAGGCTGATTAAACTGTTGGGAGTATTGAGGGTCGCGATGACGGGGAGGAGGGGGCGGTGGCGGCAGGGCCCCGGGAATAGGTATCGCTGGCGTTCTGCTGGCGTGGGGAGTATGGGTCTCGGTTGTACGAGAAGACAGTGATGGTCGTGATATTGGCGGTGGTTGTGGATCCGGCGTAGTAACTCGGCTCGAGGCAGTCGATGTGTCGCTATGCAACTTCCAACTATCACTTCCCTTCATATCATCGTCATCACGCGACGAGGCCGTAGTCGCCAGCTTTTCCATCAATCGATCTGTACTAGCAGACATATCAGACTGGACAGCATGATCCGAGGCCACTATATCCATGTCATGATGTCGAGTCGACGTAGCGACGGCTCGAAAGGTGGCAGACTGCATAATGAAAGATGGTGACTGATGAATGTTTCTGAATCAGACGTTTCTGTTGCTGCTGCACCTCGTACTGAGCAGGGAGACTGCGTCAGCGATGGGCAGCGGCCATGCCTTGCCTGGAATGAAGGCATTCGAGCCTCGCGAACAAGGCCGAGACAGGAAGCGTCAGACTCGAGGTTGGCAAATACTCCGTCGGTCAAGTCGCTGTTCAGTATGGACGCTGGCGGGTTTCAAGAGTCGTCTTCCGCTTGTTTTCTGCGTGTTTCTTGCGACGGCGCTGCTCGTTCCCGCTGGACTCGTAAAGACGTCACTCCTTAAGTAAGAAGGTGTGTGAGGCTTCGCCTCCGTCGGGCATCCTTTTGCCCGCCCCTTGACGGGCGCTGATATTCGTCGGACGGACTGTCACAGAAACTCGGTCAAGCTTTGCTTTGTTGATTGTACTACAGCTTTGGCACCTAGGCCTCCTCGTCAGCTCCAAGCCAGCACACGGCCTTGCGACAAGACAGGCCCAGTGCAATCCGTACTCCAAACAGAGCAGGAAATTCCAGTGTTCAAGTGTCGGCCAGGGAGGGCAGGGCTCACAGACTGGTCCATGTCTTCGTTGGTACGCGGGGATTGGATGCAGAGAAAACGACAGACCAGTGAGATGAGTTTGAAAGCAGGGTGCGTCTGTTAATAGCCCGGGAATGGCACACCCAGGACACATCCATGTCTCTGCACAAAGTGTTCATTGTTGTCTGTGTCTGTGACACGAGGCCATCCGCGGAAGGACGAAATAAATCAAAGTGAAGGACAAGGGCAGCCTGGTCACAGCCGCCATGTCCAGCCACCAGTCTAATGCTCCCCGGACTGGCTCCTCATGCACGACTGATTGCAGCGGTGCATCCGGATTCCTGTACAGAGTAGCCAGCGCAAAAGAACCCACAAGGCACTCGACTTCGCACTGGACAGACAGACAGACAGACAGAACAGACGGACGGACAAACAGACGGATGGACGGACATAGACCACTTGACGGCCCCGGGGCTGACGCTGGTGCATCATGGACATGATGGACCGATGGAAAACGGAGGTGTAGGGTCGTGTCCAGCGTCTGTCGGACTGTCCACTGAGGGGACAGTTATGGGTGCACGGGTTGTGGGTCTCCCGCCACCAAGGCGCCACAGGGGAGGAAGGAGCCAACGGAACGGGCCTTCAGGGCAGCTTCGGCCAACTCGTAGGGAAGGAGCCACTCACGCGATGCGCAGATGGTGAGGAGGAGGGGCCAGCTGGCATGGCACTTGAGACCCAGCAGTGCCCGTCATCTTCCAAGCCTTTGTTGCTCATGATCCTCGCAGTCCCCGTTTCGAGCTCCTTTCCCCGTTGCTAAGCTGCACTAGAGCTGCGAATTCTCCTGCAACTGGACGTGGGTATACCTGGTCAGGCTGCGATCTGTCGACTCGTTTCTCATTTGCATTGTACCGTACGGAATCGCAAATCTGGCGCTGGTGCAATGCCCGCCCGCACCTCTCCCCGCTTACGCGCTCAAGCACGCCAACGTGTCCTCATCTGAGCCGGCGACAGGGCTGGGTGAGAATATTGAGGCTCTGTCGGATGTGCCTTCACAATTGCTTCGTCTGTTTGGCGGTTGCCTAGGATTCCTGGTGTGAGAGCTGACAGTTGAGTCACAGTCCCATATAATATGTTTCACTTTGTCTGGCTGATCAGGGCTGGATATCAATGCGGGATGCACCACCATTTGGAAGTGCGCCTGGGATGACTGCCCACCATCACCTCCCACGCCGCGGACCATGGGCCCAGTTGGTTCAATACAAAACGCTGTGTCACTCAGATCCAGGCGCGCATTGTGTGCTCATCATGGCCCGGACAACCCCAAGTTTGCCGGTGTACAACATTGAGGTGCATTGTGGACTTCACAGCAAGCCGATGGAGTCTCCCACCATGGCCAACCGCTGCTGTCCCTTGCTCTTCATGGAACGCCAACGACCTGCCCACAATGAGAAAAACACATCTCCAGCGCTCTCCTGTGGATGAATTGCTGACTGGCTAGTGAGCTGACCGGAGCACTAGGCTTGAC
Source organism: Metarhizium acridum (assembly GCF_019434415.1). Taxonomy (NCBI): domain Eukaryota; kingdom Fungi; phylum Ascomycota; class Sordariomycetes; order Hypocreales; family Clavicipitaceae; genus Metarhizium; species Metarhizium acridum. The sequence continues at coordinate 70,561 of NW_027094047.1, read as the reverse complement.
CTCCCGAGTGGTTGCACCCATGGAATAGGTTCATGGCAAAACACGCAACCTCCAGTGAATCCGGGTCCCAAGCTGGGTCTCAAGACCGACGTGTGCGCGACCATTCTGTCCGCTTCCTGCACTCCACCCCGTGGTAGCTTATCCTGTCCTATGCTAGTTTTGCTATCCTATCCGTGTGTGTTGGGGATGCCGTCAACCCACTTGATGCAGCACCGTCAGATGCCAACCAACCCAGAGACGCGGCTGCATGGGCACCGCCGCCGCGTGCGCAGAAAACGCCAGAGAGGGGGGGAAACATTGGCCCACGGCCTACCCACGTCTGGCGGCAATGTAATAGTTCTTTGAGACGAATTTACGACCCGTGCGGCGTGGGATCCTCGCTATCTGGTGTTGTGCCCCAAGCCAACTCACCCGCTTGTCGCAGCGGCAACTTGGAGGCTGCCGCTTCAGTTGCTTATAGCCTCCACTTTGGGTCCTTGAGCCGCACCCGCCCATGCTTTGGATCCCCCATCCTACAAGAACCCCTCTTGGCCATCTTAGGATAGGTTGTGTTTGTTGCTGATACTCGCCTTCCTGGCGCAACTCGTGCTTGTGACTCGCCTTGTTCTTGAATAGCGCCCTCGTGTATACTTGCACATCAGACACGGGCAGAATATCGGCCGAGAGGCTTTTCATATGTTAGCTACCCCAGCGTCACAATGGACACATGGAGCCCTTGGTCGTCTTGGGCCTACGATCAGGAACAACAGATTACGTATCGTGTTCGGCAGGACAGAAACGGTGGGATACCCAATCTGGATCATTACCTTATTCGACTTCATTGCTAAACCACTAGCAGGAAATTTAGATTATGATTACAACTATGATACCCCTCGAGAATCTGGGGATGTTGCGGGAATAACTCAAAGCCTAGGAAATACCCGTCTCTCTCCCTCTTCCTCGAGCTACGAACAGCAGCCACCCAATTCACCAGGTTAGTTGTATCAAGTGAAGTGGTTTCGGTGTTGGACACCTTTGCCAAGACACCATATTTCCACCCCCCAGCTTCTGAATACTCTTGAAAACTGACAACGTGTCCTGTTGAACTCAAAGAGAACTATGTTGTAGCTAGTCATAAGGACAAGGAACGGTCCAAAGCATCCAAGTCGAAAAGCAAGGACAAGGACAGGTCATCAAAAGAGAAGAGCAGCAGCAGCAGCAGCAGCAAACATTACTCGCATGATAAGACTTCTCCCTATCGTAAAGGGTATGGAAGCTCTTCAGCTTCGGCGTCTTCTCACGGCCTTGGAAGCTCTTCCACCACGCCGCAACAGAGCTCCCATCCCCCCTCATATGATCAAGCACAGTCACAATGTAAGAGCCATGACCACTGACAAACGACCTACTGTCACCTATGCTTACCAGAGCAGACTCATATGATACGCAGAAATACGTCATGCCAGGGGACTACCAGACATCGGAGGCACCTTACGCATGTATGTCGCTTTGAACAGGCAATTCCGTCTACCTACCTGGCCGCTCAGTATCAGTACTCGCGTACAAGTCTTACTAATTCTTACGACAGCTACTCAGGGCTCTGGCTATGCTACGACTCATGCTCAACAGCCGCTGCCACCAGGCTACGATGATATCCAAAACCTGACATATGGCATGGGTCAAGCTGCGGCCGGCCCGTCAGACTTGAATTACTCTGTTTCAGCACATAGTACGTCAAAATTTCTTCTTACACGAGCATGTTTATCCCCCAACCTGAGTCTAATAACAGCAACACAGCCTACGAGCAAGAGGATGATGGCGCTTCCACTCCTCGAAATTACATTGCCGCAGATATGGGAGATGAATTTGACGCAATTGATCCAAGTAAGGGACTGATCATCCATATACATGTCTATATCGCTCATGTCGTATATCGCTAGGGTACCGAGTTGAACACTCAAATAAATTCGAGCCTGGAGCGGTGAGTTCGCGGGTGCAAGTACAACCAGAAAGCGGTAATACTGATATATCTCCAACCCATAGATTTTCAAGGTGCTCTGGTCCGAACCCAAAGGATCCGCGGACGGTCCAAAACATCCCAGTGTTTCTGGGAAGCAAGAAGTACAGAACAAATATGGTGCGAAATTCCATGTGGGATTTCGCCGCTTCATCGTGATCGCAAATGACCATGGGCATTGTACCTGCGTGTGAGACTCAGCCGCCTGATTTTGTACAGTCCAATTCTAGCATAGCGGGGCAAAGTGCTAATATTCTATAGCCCGATTCTCACCTATGGCGGCAGAGGCTGTAAGAAGTCTGGTGTTAAACCCAACAAGCATGGAATCGTTTACGAAGCAGGCCAGAGACCTCGCCAGGTCGAAGGTGAGCCTCGGCTAGGATTTCAGGCCGTTCAGGTTCACCTGACAGAAGATGGTGAGAAACTTTCCAGAGAGTCTCGCGTAAATTATTCCAAGCTGGTGACTATTGAACACAACGTCAATGTCTTTTTCATTGGATTTGTTGCGCAAAATAGCTGGCCCATTGTTGAGGAAGCCGTCAATCAATGTTGGGACCAAAAGGTCCACCACCGACATCCAAAGCATGAGAGATAGAGCGGTCATTGCGGCGCACTCGACTCATTCTTGCTTCGGCTCACAGACACGTTTTTCTCTTACTCTTTACCATATCTCTCGACGCGATATAGCTATTTTAGGCGTATCGCAAAGCACAAATACGTTCCTCTCCCAGCCGTGCAATGGCCGGCTGACTTCCATGCTGTGGAGATTTCTCTTCCGTCTCGCAGGCTTTTAAAGAAATAAGCTGCTTATAGGAGTAGGGAGATCTTATGAAAGATGATTTGGGGGTAGCATCAGACAAGAACGCAGAGGCTAGGTCAGGTTTTTCGCCAATTTTATTCTAATTTTTTTTTTTTCGTTCCACTTATTCTTTCACGCGGGCAAAACAAGGGTCAGTTTGAACAGAACACAGCTCTACATTTAGGTAGAGAGCAACACGTCATGGAGGCAAACGGTGATAACCCTTTAAGGTTTCATCTCTAATGTCATCAGCATGTTGTTTCCTTTTTTTTTTTTTTTTTTTTTCCTACGCCATATCTGCCCTGCCATCTATAGGGCACTTGTTTTCGTGTTTTATTTTCCTACGGTGGAGGAACAGTACACACATAGGTGGTTACAACACCACATTATGATGATACAGCGCATGCCAGTCGCAGAATACAGTTACCAAGGCGCAACGGGTATACCTCCCCCCTTTTTCTCCACGCAATGACCATGTAATGTTTGGCATCGATTTGTTTCTGGTGGAAGCCCCGTGGTGTCCTTGGATGCACGTCTCCTTGGTTGGCAACTTGGTTATTAGGTTGTTAGTCTGGACTTTAAATTGATTACATTACTCCGTACTTGGCACTCATTCTATAAGACTGACCTCGACCCTGCATCCGAGGCGGCCAACTACTCCGTACTCGATCTAGAAATATCCCACATGGCTACAGAGGAGTTTATCAATTGATTTGACTGGTTGAAGTTGTCTAGATCCCCCACATCGCGCAGCCCCGTATTACTAGTATTGATAAATACCTCGGCATCTCCCCCACAAACACCAATGCGTCACTGGAGCCCCAGGCACCGAGGTGCGATTCCTCCCACGTTAGCCGGAGCCGCAGGTCTCACTGCCGAAGACCCCGGAGTTTGGTCGCCCAGGTGTGTAACAGTGTAGCTAACATGGGCCGAGGACCAACCTTGGGGTTGCATGGTTTGACACTACGGCTTCATACATAATAACCCTAGCTTCCCACAGACTGCCCTCGCCTTGCTCTGACTTCTGTCTCTTTTCTTCCACACACTCGGCGTCATCATCCCCGACAGATAGCAGCAACCATGGCCGAGGCCCAATTGGCAGATTTCCCATCCCTCTTCTCGCTGAAGGGCAAGGTCGCAGTGGTGACTGGCGGTTCTCGCGGTCTCGGACTACACGCCGCATCCGCGTAAGTTGAGCCTCGCCACCAAGGAGAAAAGGGCAAGACGAAGCAAGGACAAAAACGGCTAACAATCCGCCAAAAGCTTCCTACAAGCCGGCGCCTCCAAGGTCTTCATCTCGTCCCGCAAAGCCGCCGCCTGCGACGAGGCCTGCAAAGCACTCAATGCGCTTCCCAACCGCTCGCCCGGCGCCGTTGCCATCCCCGTCCCCGCCGACTCGGCCAACATGAAGGGCGTGACGCACCTGCTCGAAGAGGTCAAGAAGCACACTGACCGCGTGGACATTCTCTTTGCCAACGCCGGCGCCACCTGGGGCCAGGCCTTTGACAGCCACCCGGACGAGGCCTTTGCCAAGGTCATGGATCTCAACGTCAAGGCCGTCTTCAACACCGTCCGCGTCTTTGCGCCGCTGCTGGAGAAGGCCGCTTCCCGCGCGGACCCCGCCCGCGTCATCATCACGGCCAGCGTCGCCGGCTTGGGCATCGGCTCCCTTGGCAAGCAGGGCACCTATGGGTATTCCGCGTCCAAGGCGGCCGTCATCCACCTCGGCCGCAACCTGGCCATTGAGCTGGGCCCCAGGGGCATCACCGTAAACTCCATCTGCCCTGGTTTCTTCCCTAGCAAGATGTCGAACGGGCTGCTGGAGATGGCGGGCGGCGCGGACAAGATTGCCAGCAAGAATCCCATGGGGCGGCTTGGCATGCCCGAAGATATTGCGGGTGTGGTGGTGTATTTGGCGAGCAGGGCCGGTTCGCATGTCAACGGCGAGGCCATCGCCATTGATGGAGGTGCGTTGTGGGCGAGGGGGGAGATGGCTTCGTCTGGGGAGGAGAGCTCAAAGTTGTAGATGTATGTGTACGGAAAAGACCAATGCAATGACCGAATGTGAAGTTCATGAATCAGGGGGTCAATGGAAATGCCGTGAGTCGCCACGTCTATTGCTGTGCATATTTCTGCTCACTATCAAAATTTTATACGCAACAACAACGCTTTATCCCCCCCCCCCCCCCCCCCCCAACTCCCAAAACGAAAATGAACACCATGCACTGGGCTTGCCAACTCGTCAAATCTTGCACACAGGCATAGGGTCAATCACCTCCATCCTGTTCCGGCTTCCTTGCCACCCATGCTGCGGCTTTATATACAGTGTGCAACATGCTCTCGCTGTCCTGGATATATGGCGTCTCTATCCCCGTCTGTTTCCACTCCACTGTGAATCCCAGCTTCCCCAGCAACGTCATGACCTCGTCATTAGACAGCTCGAAGCTCCCCGGGTCTGCAATGCCCGACGAGTTATTATAGTCGTGCTCGCCGTCTCCGTCGTCGTCATGCCCATGGTTCCCGGGGGCTTGGTTCTCAAAATGCCACAGCAGCGGGCCGACATTGATGAGAACACCACCTGGTCGGAGACAGTGGTGAATGACTTCCAGATACCGTATCAGATTAGGCGCAGTGTCAAGGAAGAACAGGCTCGCGACAACATCGTACGACTCCTTGTGGTCCTCATCTGCGTACAGGCAGAGAAAATCAGCCGCGCACATGGACATGCTCCCTGCGTCTGCTGTATTGGCCAACGTCGTGGCGGGATGTATGTCGGGCACTTTGTAGCTCCGTAGGTGGTTCGCCCGGGTGAGATGGTTGGAGAAGGTGTGTATCCAGGGGTATATGGTGTATTTCCCAGCCGTTTGGCACTCGTTCAACATGTAGGATGACGCCAGAAGCTGGTGATATGAAATCTCGTTGCCTTCGGCTTCGTATCCCTTGCGGCACAGCTCAAACACCAATCTCCCCAGTCCCGCGCCTGGCACCAGCACTTTCGGTCGTCTGCCCTCCCCGATGCGTGCTCGTTCTTGCTCAAGAGTCTTCAAGATGGGCGCGTAGCAGATGTCGCGCTCCACGGCGCCTTCTGCTGTCCAGTCCCTGTACAATTGTCTGATTGTACTCCGAGCCTTGTCAATATCTCCATGCTTAGCTACGCCTGTCCACTCCAGTGGTATCATGGGCTCGCCCTGTGGTGAGACGGCTGCAAGGTTGTGGAATGACCGTAAACCATGGGCCACAATTGCACGGGCCAGCTCCGCATTAGCATCTATTGCGTCGTCTGTCCTGTCTAGGGTTTCAAGGAAATTGAAAGGGGGCGCCGCCAGCATTTTCCAGTGTGCTTGAGGAAGTGCGTAAAAGGAGCGCCGTCTGAGGTGAGTGACATTAAAGTGTGCGACTTTGGGGTACTGTCTGAAAAGGATGGGGTCAGTACCAAGTCACATGTCACAAATGAACCAAAGATCAATAAGATGAATAGCAGGCAAAGAACCGTTGTGTTGTTATTGGGAGAAGGAGCGGTGCAGCCGGCTCATTGGGGACAAGATTCACAACATGTCTAGGACTTACGAGAAAGAGTCGAGAGCATAGAAAACGACTTTCACCTCCTCTGGATCGTCCATGTTATCTTCCGTGCCGCGCCAGGCGGTAGTATCAGATGACGAAGCTAATTGCTCGCCTTGATCCGCCATCTTGTTGTGTTGGGATATCTAGTCACAGGATACTTATTGCACTGCCAGCAATGGCCGGCTAGCGTGGATTCGAGGCGGCCTTGGTAAAAATAGTTTAGACAGTATCCGGGCCATACAGACTTCTCAAAAGGGATCTCCGGTTTACTAACGAGAACCCAGAATATACAGCATTGGCGGAAGAGCGAGACTTTGGTTTGCTTTTTCAAGCACGGAGGGGAATGAATAGCGGAGCTTGTAGATACGTGCACGATCCAATCAGGCATAACTGCTATAAGGTTCTAGCCAATCATGTGATCTACCTTGAGCATCAGATTTCCATTTCAACACCAGGTAGTTGCATTGTTCATGATCAACAGCTGCGGTTACACACGTCGTAGCTCTTGCGCACACAAACCCCGGAGCATTTATTAAAATTCTTCTCGCCTTGGCACGGGGTACAGACATGGCAGCTATTCAAAATGAACCCCTCAACTTCTCAATACCCCTCCCCCACTCTCTGGACACGCGTATCTACGTTCGCCTGAGCACCCAGGCCAAGGCCATCGTGTTGTCTCTGACCACAGCAACACAAGATGAGTTGGCGGCTCCGAAGCCCATGGGCTCCTTTGTTTATGCATTGCCGAATGTTTGTCAACCCTTGGGCTTGTGTGCAATGTAATGATTGAATGTGGCTAATTGGTGACGTTACATGTAGAGGTTTGATGACAAACAGCCGCTCTCGACGACCCTGTTCCCTTCAGAATCAAGCGTCGAATTCACGACTCGATTGGCAAAGCTTCTAGCCAGGAGAGTACAGTTGCCCGTTTATGTGACTAATTCTATGAGCTTGGCCAACACGGGGATGGGAGGCACTGTCGAGGAGGAAATGGAAGCGTTTAGGAACCTTGTTGCGGTGATAGTTGATAAACTAAAAGCTGCTGGGGCGGGTGCGTTGGCGGCGAATGGGGAGTTTTCCGAGTGATGGTGGAATTTTTGAAAGCATTGGAGAAAATATCACGCCGGTCGCGTGCCTTGGGCTTCGTCGTCGGCAGGATGTGCGCTGAAGGGCCCGCCGTGAGGAAATTTTGCAGCCACCAAGCGGCAATCTAAAGGGTTGGCTGTTTTCATATGGACAACACAGTGTTTGGGTGCTCAAGTACTGCTCCACGTGTCGGGTATGTTGACTCTACGTGCCTCGCCCAAGCGCCGCCGGTTGAATCACGTTGCGGTCATGCAACTGGATGCGACGCGGGGGCATTCTTGAACTGGACCCCCGGTTTTGGCCGCAGAGGCCACCGAATGTTGAAAAATTGCTGCCGACCCCTGGCTTTCGCTGGCACTCGACATAAATAAAATCTGGTAGAGGCAACTTGGACCGTGTGTGTGGTCAGGGGATTGAGCCAATGAGCCTGCAACCCCGACCAGGAATGGATGCCCGGGTTATCGTTATCGCACCCCGCCACCACAATGTCTGGTGCGGGCAAGTTTGTTCAATGTCCAGTTGGTTCCCCGCCAGACCAAATGGCACTGCTTGCACAAGCGCCATTCAGCTTCGCAAACAGGTTTTGATCACCCTTCGGTGCTCAGCAGGCGAAAGGTCTTGGTGTCTTTGACAACCGCTGCTCCGTACTTGGCATTCCTCCAACGACGCTTGCTAACTCTCGAGTCTCGAGTCTTGCATACCGGACGGATACCCTGACATTCGTCCGGCCTACCCCACGACCCTGGTCCTACCTGGAGGGGCAGAAACTTTGACCTTACCATCTCACCTGACTGTACCGAGTATGCCATTCACAGGCTGCCCTTTGCCCGCCCCCGTTCCTCTGAGCTAACAAGCTGATGCTCGTCAAGACGCACTCCTGCCAAATCACGCGCAAAAGAAGTCTTTTGCTCCAACCCGTCCCCGACACAACGCCAGGACTCGACTCCTTCGTTCCTGAAGTCGTCGAAATGTCGTGGCAACCATCTCAGGACTCGCTGAGGCAGCTCGCTGCATGCCTCAGAGACTCCCTGAGCGGCTTCGATAAGAATGCTCAGAAACAAGCCGAAGTGGTCTGTACCTCCTCGCCTCTTTGCTCACATAGTGAACTGCTACTGAGTCCCGCCTAGATGCTGCAGCAAGCAAAGAGCTCCCCCGACGTTAATAATTATCTTGCATATCTCTTCTCGAGCGCCCACCCACCAGATGGGTTGCAATGCAGCGAATCTGACTACCACCTCGTGCGATCGGCTGCGGGAATCATGCTGAAGAATAATGTCAAATCGGAGTGGAAGAGCATACCGGAGGAGAGTCTTAACTTCGTCAAGATGGCTGTTCCGATGGCCCTGCAAGATAAGAACCCTCAAGTTCGCAACTATGCTGGAAACATTGCGACAGAAGTCATTCGGAGAGGGGGCCTCCTGAGTTGGCCTGATTTGCTACCCCAGCTGATGGATATGGTCGGAAACACTAGCGGCCATGTTGCCAACGAAGCTCAGGAGGGAGCCATGTCAGCCATGACTAAAATATGCGAGGATAATCCTCGTGTTTTTTTAAGAGAAGTCAATGGACAGCGTCCATTGAACTTTGTGCTCCCCCAGCTCATTGCTGCCACCAAGAGCCCGCTTCCCAAGGTCCGCGCCGGAGCTTTGACTGCCATAAATGTCTTCACACCTCGAGCTTCCCAGGCCATGGTCAACTCCATCGACGAGCTCCTACAACACCTATTCGTTCTTTCCAGCGACACTAGCCCCGACGTTAGACGACAAGTTTGCCGCGCCTTTGTTCACCTTGTTGAAAGGCGGCCAGACAAGCTGCAACCCCATATCGGCGGCTTGGTGGACTACATCATTTCGCAGCAAAAGGGAGATGACGAAGATCTTGCTTGTGAAGCTGCCGAATTCTGGCTTGCTGTGGGAGAGCATGACGATTTGTGGCAAGGCCTACAACCATATCTTCACAAAATCATCCCTGTCCTCTTGCAATGTATGGTTTACAGCGGTGAAGACATTGCTCTTCTTGGTGGCGAGTCCGACGATGAGGATGAAGAGGACAAGGAGCAAGATATCAAGCCAGCATTCGCCAAAAAGAACTTGAACAGGAATACCAATGCAAACGGTGACTCGGCGAATCAAAATGAAGGCGGCAATGCCTATGAAAAGCTTGCTGGCATGGATGATGACTTGGAGGAAGGCGAGATTGATGAAGTAGATGATGGAGACGAGAACCCCGATGAACGGTGGACGCTTCGTAAATGCTCAGCTGCAGCACTGGACGTTTTTGCCCGGGACTTTCGAAATCCTGTCTTTGAGGCCATCTTCCCTTATCTATCTCAGAACTTGAAGCACGAAGAGTGGCCACACCGTGAGGCCGCTGTCCTGGCTTTAGGAGCCGTTGCCGAGGGCTGCATGGATGTCGTTGTTCCTCATCTTCCGGAACTTGTGCCGTACTTGATCTCCCTCTTGGAAGACTCCGAACCTGTTGTCCGGCAAATCACCTGTTGGACGCTAGGTCGGTATTCAGAATGGGCAGCGGAATTGCCGGAACAGAGCCAGAGAGAGCAATATTTCGTGCCGCTCATGGATGGTATCCTTCGCAAGATGCTCGACAAAAACAAGAAAGTCCAAGCTGCCGGTGCTTCAGCCTTCGCCAACATTGAATACAAGGCTGGCTCCCACCTGGAGCCATATTGCGGGCCCATTATTCAACAGTTTGTTCGATGTTTTGGCAAATACAAGGACAAGAACATGTATGTCCTCTACGATTGTGTTCAGACACTTGCCGAGCGTATTGGATCATTGCTCGCCACTCCTGAGCTCATGAACCAGTTGATGCCAGCCCTGACAGAAAGGTACAACCTCGTCTCAGACCAATCTAGAGAAGTTTTCCCACTACTGGAATGCCTATCTTATGTTGCCTTGTCCCTGGGGCCCGATTTCGCCCCATATGCGCCGCCGATCTTCGTACGATGCATCAATATCATTCACATGAACCTGGAGCAGAGTCTAGCCGCTGCAAGCAATGGTGCTCTCGACACCCCTGACAAGGACTTCCTGGTAACTAGTCTTGATCTCCTAAGTGCGATTATTCAAGCCCTGGGTGAGGAGAAGTCTACAGAGCTTGTCAAGACATCCCCTCAGCCGTTCTTCGAGCTACTTACATTCTGCATGGAGGACCCGGCCGACGAGGTCCGACAATCTGCATATGCTCTGTTGGGCGACTGCGCAAATTACGTGTACCCATTGATGCAGCCACACCTGAGGTCTATTTTACCTATTGCCATAAAACAACTAGACTTGGATTCTATGCTGGACGATGAGGTTGGAGATGGTTTTGGAGCGTACAACAACACCTGTTGGTCTCTCGGCGAGATTACCATGCAGCACGGCAAAGGCATGGCACACTGGGTTCCTGGTCTTCTCAAGCACCTTGTTGAGATCATGTGCAACGCTCGCGTTCCAAAGAGCCTCGCTGAGAATGCCGCTATTGCTCTGGGTCGGCTTGGCATAGAAAATTCGGAGCTGTTAGGCCCGGCTCTCCCAACGTTTGCCGAGGATTTCTTAAGCCTAATGAAGAAGATCGAACCAACTGATGAAAAAGCTTCTGCTTTTAAGGGTTTTTCTATGATTGTGGGTCAAAATCCGCAAGCTATGGAAAAGGTGTTGTTGGATTACTTTGTGGCAGTTGCGCAGTATGAGGACTCGGAATTGCAGAATCCATTGAAGCAGGAACTTCACGATGTCATTCAGCATGTAAGTATATATCGATCAGCACCGGCGGTGACCCGATCCATGTGACTAACAGCGATTTGACGCTAGGTCCTGAACCAGTACAAGCAAATAATGCCGCAATTTAATGACTTTATCGGACAAATGCGTCCCCAGGATAGACAAACTCTCACAAATAACTACTCGGTTTAATTGCTCTGAGTTGGCTAATTCAGAAACATCAAGGCTGAATGTGCCGGTTGGGAAGCAAAGCATGGTCTGGAACATGGCTACCCTATAGCTTGAATCTTTGACGGCGTAACCTGTTTCTTGGCGATACTTCCAAGGTTGGGTGGAAAGGAATCGGAAGCAGGGCATGAATCAATTATGGAGGAAAACATCATGGAGTTGCACGCTTGATGATTCGGGGGGTTGGGGGAACTTCGGCATGTTTTTGGAGGCTTATTGTGCTGTGGATGCAGGTATACCAGTGGTTATGATACATTGTTCAAGGGATGGGTTTATGCATGGCACCATCAAGTCCCCCGGGACCAAATATTATACAAGCATTTGCAAATCCATTTACTAGATAGCTATAACGTAGATAGAGGCGTCTCGTTCAGCCAGGTCGAACCGAATGGAATGAAAAGCATTGTGACTTTGATTGGCAACACTTTGGACTTGACTTCCTTCCTTCACAACTAATCGACGTGGCCCTCCTACGGCACGGGGCAATCGGCTTGCGAGGAAGGTACGACGCAGCCAGCGTAAATGCCAGCTGGCAAGAAACCGATGTCGACAGTGGCTATGAATTGTGTGACTCTTCTTTTCCCCAAGAATGATGCGTGAACACAAAATCCAGCCTCTGCTGATTTGAACGCCCCATCTCCCCTATTAAATACATTTCAATGGATCGCGCACACGCATCGCCGCAGACTATCTCGCGTCAGTTATCCAGCAGAGCCTGAAGGTGTCTGGAAATGCCGTTCTAACGTCCTCGGTGTTTGAAGTTACCTGGTACGACTAGGTTCGGGACCATTCTTTAGCTACACACAAATGACATCCGCAAAACATTGGCATTCTCACTGCGCAGCATATTCCAAGTCGTTTGAATAGACCGTGTGTTCAAAATCACTATGAACTCTGCATCTGAAGATGCGATTTGCGAAGGGGGACCTTTTCTATTCTCTGTCCCAGGGACGTCAGGTAAGGTGGCATCCACCCACCTAGGCCTTCTGACCAAAAAAAAATTGTGCTTACAGTGTACCGCCGTCGCCGGAGGCAACATCAGAAAAGGCAGTTTTCGATTGGCGGAAGGTCTGGCCATCTGATGACAGGCAAAAATGTGGGGGAAATAGGCAACACCATCATGCCACTAGCACACAAGCCATGATACGCCAGATTTGCAGAGAATAATGTGTGGCAGTACTGGCAAGAAGCCGCCAGTCTCCAAATTCAACATTTATCTATCATAAGTCTTGACGAAACAGCTTTCTGGTTCTGTCCGAAACTTTAAGTTATCCGAACAAGGCGTTGGGTCGACGGTGCGCGCTTCAAAATGCCCATTGAATGGAAGCTGAAAGAAGGTATTCGGCTAAACCATGAGACGCTCGGGGTAATTGCAAACGAGGTAGTGCTTGGCTTGGCGGGACGGCTGGGAATCAGTCAACCTTCCTTTGTCACATGAAGCAACTCGGCGGTCTGCCAAGTCCACAAAGATTTGTACGGTACGCCAAGTTCTAAATTTAGGGTTATACCTCCCACATGCCGAAGCAAAAGAAGCTAGCTCCTCCATCAGCAGCCAGTGACCATCGTCATAGTACTTGGTCAGAGACGCCCCTGGTGTTTGCCATCCGGTCAGCCCATGCCATTCTTGCCCTAGCTTTTGCTCCAACAGAGTGAGCGAGAGAATCTTGGCGTACAATAGTGTACCAAATAATGTCTGGGCGTTGATCATTCAACCGGCAGAAAACCAAGGCAAAGAGCAAATCATCACGTGAGGCTCGCCAAGCTGCGGGACAACACCGGTCCTTTGCCTTGGGTTCAATCACACTTTTTTTGTCGCGATGCAGAAATGCAGAGTGAGATACCTAAGTCTGCTGCGAGGGCTATTGCCGAAGTGGTTCCAAAGTTCTGTGGAATGAAAGCTCCGGCATATCAATGTAACTACCCACGGGTACCAGAATGCAGTCACAACTCTCGCATTGATCTGCGGCAACCCTACGGCTTGGATCTCTGAGCAAATCTTGTGAAGTCAAACGTGGGTGCTATTTTCAGTCCGTGCGAAAGACGTCCCCGACTGGCTGCAAGGAGACAACGGGATACACACTTGCATATGTTATGGAGTCTGAACAGACATACTTCAGACCGCTACATGGATGACGGTCTCCAAGGCGGGATCTCATCGGGCTGTGCCGAAAAACTGGTCATCCGAGAAGGCGACGCCATTCCACATGGTGAATTTGCCTAGAAGGCGAGAACCTCCCCAGCTTTTCCGCTAGACAACACGGCCGTGCGCTCCTTCCACACCACGGATCGCATGGCATTTCAACCCTGCGCCTGATAAACGATTTAGACGTTCTTCCTCAGCTGCATCTCTTGTGGATGCCGTTAATTTGAAGGTCGCATCTCTTGGGGCTTATAAAATGCTAACGATCAATATAGTCTGCAAGAACTGGACGAGCAGAATTACAAAGTTTGTGACTGTGGCAGACACTACGCTTTTGCAGTAAGCTACCGGTGACGAAGTATCGTTTACAAACCATCGGGATATTTGACGGGAGATCTGTCGGAGCTGGTGGATCAGACCAGCGCAAAACAAGATCATTACATAAATTTTGGTACCGGCTTGATAGGAAGTCAGCCACATCCATCAGGGATCGCTAGTGGCCATGAAACGTTGTATTTTGCCTCTTGCATCGCCCCCCCACACCTGTTCTGCGCAGACGGCACTCCGTAAAGCTTAACCTTTGCCCGAGGGTTTAGGGAAATGCCAGCGTACTAGGCCAGTCGGGTGCGACTTGAACGGGTGGAAGTGGGCTAACTTGTCCCATTGCACATGACTGCATTTCTGTGAGATCCTGCTGATGGCCTGAAATGCGCGAGAGCATCAGGGTGAAGTTGCTACCAGACCTTACGCTGCTCTAGCAGCAAGGGAGTCAACGCGCGTCGCTTATTATTCTTACCGGCCACACACAGGGGGGGACTTGGTGTTGGAGTACCGTGTAGGACAGCTACGTATTTTTACAGTCTCCCGTCCTGTCTGTGTACAGCGCAGCTGGGCCGCTATTCAAGAACCCTCTTCGATGATAAGTTTGAGTTTTTGCGGGTTGGTTGGGTTTCAGAATGTCCGACTGGTGCGGCAAGCATTTTTGGGGGACAGGCGCATTCGCAAAACCACAACGGCTAGTGCTGGACATATCATGCACTAGTAACTACTCCATAGATTCCAGAGGATCGACACGGTTTCGGCCGCTCTGTCAGCCACCAGGACCGGTAAGGCTACATGCGTACTCCGTATACGCGCTGTCGTCTCGGACAACACAGGCGGTGGTTGATAGCCTCGGTCGGGTACACATGGAGGTATTTGGCGAGGTTGAACCATCATGGAGAAGGGCGAAAATGCAATGCAATCAACAGAATGGGGACATGCATATGAGCACCTGGCAACTAGCATGAGAAGGGGTGCTGGCGTCTGAGCGTTGGTCTGCAGAGACCTTAAGGGTTGGTGCCAATTTTGGACACGAGCTGATATCCTTCCGCCAACGAGAGGACAGGAACAGAGTGATTCAGATCTTGGGTCATACGCCGCAAGGTTTTGGGCATGACGAGCCAGGGTAATGCTGGTACGAATATCAGGGTTCAAACGACTACTACTCGTGCCACGCCCCACCATTAGGTAATTCAGCTACAGAAGCTCTCACCACCTATGGTGGTGCTTATCACCAAGGCGGGCACATCAGCAAGGCGGGCAGGTTAGGGTTATAATATGTAAATATTTAAATATTTAAATAAATATATTATATTTAAATATATATAAAATTTAATAAATTAATAAATATTAGTATTATTATTATTATAATTTTATTTTTTCAAAAATACTTAAAATAAATATAATATAATTAAAATTAAATATATTTTTTTAATTTTCTAAAAATAAAAACTTAAAGAATATTTTTTATAATTTAAATAATTATAATATATAATATATAATCTTATATATATATTAGATATATATTATTAAATTAAAATACATTTAAAATTATCTCTATCCTCTCCCCCTCCTTCCTCCTTCCTTCCTTTCTCTTTCTCTCCTTTCTCTTCCTTTTCCTTCCCCCTTCCCTCCCCCTCCTTCCCCTTCTTTTTCTCTTCTCCTCCTTTTCTCTCCCTCTTTCTCCTCTCTGTCCTCTTTTCCCTCTCTTTTCTCTCTTTCTTTTCCCTTCTTCTTCTTCTTTTTTCCCTTTTTTTCTTCTCCCCTCTTCTTCTTTCCCCTTCCCTTCCCCCTGTCCCTTCTTCTCCTTTCTCCCTTCCTCTTCTCTTCTCCCCTCCTTTCTCCTCTCCCTCCTCTCCTCCTCTTTCCCCCTTCTCTCCCCTCTCTTTCTTTTCTCTTCTCCTTTCCTCTTCTCTTTTTCTTTCCTTTCTTCTTTCGCCTTTCCGCCCCCTTCTCTTTCCTTCCTTCCCCTCCCTCCCCTTCTCCTTCTCCTTTTTTCTTCTCTCCTCTTCTTTCCTCTCTTTTCTCTCCTTTCTTTTCTCCTTTTCTTTCTTTTCTTTCCTCTTCTTTTCTTTTTTCCTCGTCCTCTTTCTCTGTCCGTGCCCGCCTTGCTCCTGTGCCCGCCTTGGTGATAAGCACCACCATAGGTGGTGAGAGCTTCTGTAGCTGAATTACCTAATGGTGGGGCGTGGCACGAGTACTGGCTGCCCATGGTAACAGCACAGTCGCTGGGTTATGGAGAAGCAAGGCATTGCATTCAAGACCCCCTGTCCATGCAACAAGCGGTACGCTTTCATCCTTTTTGGTAATTGTCGGTCCAGAAGAAGCTGAAAGCTGCAATCTAATTCTCACTTGGTAGTGAAGCTTTCAATCAAGGCGACAAAAAACATTATAGAAGACGATGCCTAAAGAATGATCCACAAGGAAGAAGAAAACTTCCTTCTACGTTTGGACCTGCAGGTTCTGATGTCACATTTTTCGACGGGTCTCGGCGGGATGATCTGATAGCACTACTCCGGTACCGTGCTAGAGTTTAGCTCAAGATCAGCGCAAGCTTGGGCTTTTCGCGTAGGCATATCTTGAGCCATACCGAGCTTAGGAGAGCGCGAAGCTGTCGGCTACGCCATGTCGCCTTTCATGGAATCAGTTTCCCTGTCAACTCCAGCGACGGACCTAGTACCAGGGATCTGTCAAACTGAGACAAAACCGCTAGAGAATGAAACTGGAGAAAGATTGAAGTACATGGCCCGAAGACGCTTCGGACAGTACATGCTATAGGTCCTGGGTATATAACCCGTATGTTCCGTACGAACCACCGCATGAATACCGAGAGCTACCGCAGCCACAGCTGCAATGAGCTGCCAGGGTCCAGCTACGGCTTCTGGATAAATTCTGAAAGGAGTTAGTATAACCACAAGAGGGAGACCTGGGCCTTCCAGATTCAACGAAGAGCGTAAATGAGAAGTCACCAGATGGTACTCCGTATCGTCTTGCCATTTATTATGGTGAGGCAAGAAAGAATTGGATTGCCACACGTGTATGGAGCACAGCTTGCTGTCACTGTCGCTGTGAACCTTTGGCCGTGCGGCCTTGGCTCTGCAGATGGAGCGCTCATTCTGTGTGGGGAAATGAAATTTGAGTTGAACGTAGCGACTTGCATGGTGACCACCAGAGACAAGTTGCCGTTTATTATAGGAAAGGATTTGCCACCGACTGAACTGCTGTCAAAGGCTTGGTCGATAGAAATGGGAGGCCCAATCTTCTGGCGCAGCACGAGACAGACGCTGGCCTCTGCAATATCCCCATTCAACATTGCAGGTCATCAGCCGAGACCATTTGGGGATCACAGAGAGACGCCCTGTTTAGCTAGGCTGTCTGTATTATCAAGACGTGTTCCTTCGGTGTGACAGGGGCGGCGTCTTCACATAATGCCTCGATGACACGCAGCAGTACTCGTGCGAGTCGGGAGCAGCCTGAAAAGCATGATATTTTTGGGTGCGAAAACAGGCGGCAAGAGTAACACCGAGAAGCACACCGGCATGTGAAGCAATAATATCGCAAGGTTTTGTAAACCTACAAACGGGCGAGGCTCTCAAAAGCAAGCAGATCAATGTGCTTCCCTCATCAACAGCATTAACAATGGTATATTGCATTATGCCAGTGCTTTCGCCCGGGCGCATTTCACATTGGACACATTGTTTGCCGAGTCAAGTCTGACTTGGTTACTTATTCGACTGGGCAGGGACCTTACGATGGGAATAATGCACAAGCCACTGGGTGAATGCGATGCTGTTGAGCTCAACTCGGTGCTAGGGATATCGCATTGGCTAATTCGTGGCGTTTAGCTTGAGGCTCAGCGCCATCATACGCCGACGGCCTGGCATTCCCCCGGGGGTTATCACGAGGACCGACGGCACAAGCCCGGAGGCAGACTCCTGCAACAGCGTACGTGACACATACATTTACGGTTGATGTCTTGTGAGATACCTAGGTACTTTGCAGTTTGTCAACCAATGCACTGCTTTGTGCATCTGGGAGCGCCGTGGGGCGAAGCATGGGAGATCTGTCAAGGGCGTAACTCATGAACTGATGCTGCATGACTGGATCTGGATCCAGAATAGGGTAACATTGTAGGCCTCAAGCAAGGGGACGGGGGCCGGTAGGTTTTGGCGGCGGCAGAGGAAGAAGGAAGACTTACAGGAGTTGACAGGACCGAGGGTTGGATTTCAAGACGGGAACAACTCCTCTCTCGGCCGTCGGTAACAAACTTTTGCCGGAAACATACATGTCCAGATTTGAGCTGAGTCATCGGGCCAGTTCTCCCCTCCCAGGAGAGGAAGAAAAAAAAGGGTCCTTGTTGCCGGGATGCCTTTTCTTTGTTGGAGAAAGATAAGATGAGAGTATTCCAACTGTCCTTTGATATATCATTTGTCCATCTCACTTCCCTGTTTCTGATTAACATTTGTCCTAGCGCGATCCATTGCTACGGGATTGGCACGACGCTGTGGACACAGAGAGGCTCGCGGCATTCGTCATTGGAGACCTTGTCGGAACATTGCTCTGCTTGGTGTGGCCATGGACTGGCCATGATCTGGGACATGTGATGTAACGAGCGCAGTGGGCAACAGTGAACAGTGAACTTGAGGTTTGCGGGTCGGGCTTCTTGACGTCGCCTTTCGACCCAGGGCCCGCAACAAAAACCAACCTGCTGGCTCTCTCCAGTTGTTATTTTTACCACGGCTTCCGAATGGCTGGAGGACCCCTGCTCTTCTCTTGCATGCACCCTGCCGCCGAAGCGATGTGCGTCATGGTTCCATTTGCGCACCATGTCTCCGAGAGAGGGATGGCGCTGGCCAAGACAAGGGGGTGGGCAAGGGAGAACAAGCTGCTGACGGGACACCCGGAGTTACAAGTCTCCATGGTTTGATGTACGGTGACGGACTGGATGGGCGCCAGGGCCAGAGGCAAAAGCCCAGCCAGCCAACCTCTCTATGGCTTGTAGTCTACGGAGTATTGTCGCCCGCAAAGAGGAGGCTGAGGCAGAGGCAGGACCTTGGAGTGTGGGGAGTGCTGCTGTTGGGGCGGTACCTGTAGCGTGCCAGCACACCCCCAAAGGTCTTGGGGGGGTGGGTACGTGATACTTGGTGTATTATGGCAGACTGCTTGTACTGTACTCGGTACGGAGTACTTGATGAAGTTTGCCAGCCCAGAAGTGCTTAGGCGTGCTCACTCCACATGAACGGGGGTACTCGGCAGCGACTATGTATGTTTCTAATACGACCAACTACTCACTACGAGGCACTACTTCGATGTTCGTGGACAGTCCTGATAACTCGGGGCCATTGGCAAGCGCTATCACAACAGAGACCGGTTGGACGTGGACTAAGAGCAAACAACCAGACACAGACTGCGACCTAGCACGTCCACAAGAAGCTAGGTGCTAAAATGCTATCAACTGCTTGTCAAACATGTAGGCAGTTGGGAGGAAGAGCACAGGTAATTGGATAGCCGGTGGCTTTGATATGCTCAAATCGTACGGCTAGTTGATGTGTAATACGTGGTTGAACTTGGCTTCGGCGATAGGAGAAAAGACAGTAGACGCGCTTTGGGGGCTTCGTCTCATTAGAATGGGCATGTAGCCGTCAACCACACTCCTCCCAAAATGAAGACATTTCGGCCACATATCCACCGTTTGCCCAATCCAACCATGTGTGCGTTTCGCCATATGAATCGAGTCGCAACACTGGGTGAAGGCGAGCACGTAGACGTCTGGTAAGGCATCTCAGCCGCGGCTCCAGCGGTTATAACTGGCCTGGGTAGGTGCCGGAGTAACCAAACACAATAAATCAGGTGCTAACTTGAGAAAGTCAGCCCTGCCCGCTTGCCTCACTAGCGAAGGGGCCGGGGGTGTGAGGCCCCATGCCTCACGTCCCGAGTCCAGCACTTGCACTGGATGCCAGGAGATGTTCCTGGTGCCGCTCTCTGGCCATCAGCAGGTGGTTAGTAGTGCTCTGCTGTGCCAACTACTCCGTACAGTAGAGACATAAAATAGTACAGATGTTCTGAGTCGCCCCCAGCCCCAGTCGCCGCGGATTTGGTGACCCGCAGCGAGGACCAAGGGCCGTCTTCCACTTGTGCCCTTACTTCGGGGGGTTTGGGTGGTCAGGCGAGTTGGCGAGTTCACTACGTAGTTGGATTGGTCGGTCTGAGCTGACCCTTGGCCTTGTCTGCTGCGCCGCGCGGGCGTCGGTCGTCTGCATGATGCTCGGCTGGCCATTTTTGCTCCGTCAGGCCGGCCGGACCTGACACGGTGGTGCATGGAGGCGGAGAGGGGCCAACATGGAGTTTGGCATCTGGCTGGCGGACATGGAGTTGTGATGATGATGCTAATGCTGATGCCGAAGGATAGACGGGGGCCACGTTCAAGATAGAACAACGAGGGCAACCGCAATCCGCTCGGCCCCATCCTGCCCTACCCGTGTTGTCTTTGACCGTTTGGCTTTGCCCACCCCCATGTGGCGACGCCCTTTTGTGCGTTGTGTGGTTGTGTTTTGTGTGTTTTGTCGTGGATTCGTGGGTGGTCGGTACAATGTGTGGCCGGTACAATCGAATGATGCCAGGTACAATATACATACAGCATCAACGTACCTAGTATGTAGATGTGTATGTGTGTGCAGAAGTGTCAACTGAGTAGCGAGGAGAGGATGGTCGGCCCTCGCAAGTGGTGCATGCTTGCTTAGGTGGACATAAGTTGACATGTACTTGGTACCAATGCATAAGCCCGGCCAGCCCCAGCCCAGCCAGGCCGCAAGCATTAGCCAGCATTAGCCAGCATTAGCCAGCATTAGCCATGCCCTGCAGCACCTCAAACACTGAGCCGTCAACTGGTTGACCTTGCGCCTCAGCCCACCCATGCCTTTCGCTGTATTTAACTTTCACCATCCCCTCCCATCCCGAACTTCCCCTCCCCCCGGTTCGACATCTCGTCTCAATCATATCTCGACTCGATTTGTGTGCAATACACACGCTCACCCATCTCTCTCAAACTCTTCCCACTCTCGCTCTTAGGAAGTCCTCGTTGGCTCCTGTCATTCGCTTTATCGGTGTTGTTGTGCTTTTTGCTACCACTCTCAAGTCATCCTCCTACTAGCCGCGCTCTGCGCCTCTCCCACCCTCCCACGACCAACGTCTCTCCTCTACCGCCACATCTGATTACGGTTGGAGAAGCTGTCCACGTCCTGTGTGCGTTCGTAAAGCGTATCGAAGGAGAAGAAGAAGAAAAGAAACCGGGGAAAGAGTTGATACAGAAGTGGTTTCGTCCGGTAGTGAAGACGCATTGGGTTATACCGATACATTTCGCTCGTCTCCTACCTCGTCAACCGTTCTAACCACTTTAGCGGCATCCCTCGCGGAAACTTTCACGTCTCAACTATAAGCCAAGTCCACCAAGACCACAACGCAGGCATCCATGTTGTTGTAGACGTGGTGATCCGTTTTCTTTTTCTTTTTCAAAACCCACACTCGCTTTCAAACAGAACCCGCAGTCGTTTATTTTCCAGTCCATCTGGAAGATACGAAATCTAGTAGGGGTCAAATAGCTCTAGACACCGCATTACGATCGCTACTCCGTTGGAATACAAGGGAACCAAGATTCAGGCGGATCAACTACTTTGGGTTTTCCCTGCCTCTCAGTCTACCCGCTCCAGCAAAACCATTTCACGTTCGCTACGACTAATCACACGGCTGCTTTCGCGTTGCGTGGTTAACGTTTTACGACTTTTTTCTTCGCTTCTTCTCTTCTTTTCTTCTTTTCTTTCTTCAGATCCAAGCATTCAAAATGGCTGGCCCTGGCGGTGGTCCTCCTCGTCGCAGGTTAGTAAAGTCTGTTCCATCTCAAACAACCAAGAGACCGTTGGAGCTAACTGAGTTAAACAATCAGTCACACCAAGTCCCGCAAGGGTTGTGAGACCTGCAAGCGTCGGCACATCCGTTGTGATGAGAACTTCCCTCAATGGTAAGTCCATGTTCCATTCGCCGTCTCTGGCTCTGTGACGCCATATGGGCACACACAATATGCAGCCAAGCCTGGGACGCAAAGGATCCCCCCACTCTCTTTCTCAGAGGCACACTTGTAATTTCGGCGTACTGACAATGCCTTGATTTCAGCCGCAACTGCACCAAACACAAGATCCGCTGTCCGTACAACGACGTACAGGTGCCCGATGCAGACCGCTCTACCACCCCCGATAAGCCTGATCTCATGTGGACTCCCCAGGTAGAGGCAGCCATCGCTGAGTGGCAGGCAACCGGTGTTTTCCCTTTCCCGTCCCTGCATGTCTACCCGGCGCCCTTGCCGCACCTGTACTCGCTGGAGGATTTGCGCCTGATCTACCACGTTGCCAACTTGTACCATCAGCTCTCTGCCATTGACGCCAATAACTTCACTCTCTGGACCCGTCACATCCCAACGTAAGTGCAAAACCGACTTGGAACTCACCTACAGCCTGTGGGCGTTGGGGAACCCAAAACCAGCAAACTGACTTGGCTGGCCAGTCTCCTGAAAATTGGTGTCACCACACCGTATGTGATGCACGCTCTGCTCGCCTTTTCGGCCATGCACATCGCCTTCCTCACCGACTGCCCTCTTGTCGGCAGCATGGCTTTCGAGCACCGTGGCATCGCTCTCAGCGGCCTTCACGAGGCTATTGGCACCTTCTCCCGAGAGACGTCGGATGCCATCTTGGCAGCTTCTCTTGTCCTGTCCTGGCAAGCTACGGATTGGTAAGCAAATAGTTTCCTGCACGGTCCCGACTTGTGCGTGCAAGAGTAGAAGCGGCTAACAACATCTGATAGGCGCAGTTGGACCCAGCTCATGCAGGGAACCTCGACGGTACGTACGCCAAAATGCAAGACATGTTGTTGATCTTGGCAGCGCTCAAATTCCTGTACCATGCTTGTGGCATCTTCAGCTAGCGAGCTCGACCTCTTCTCCATTCTTATTGGATCTTGGCTAACACGACTCGTCCCACACAGGTGATTGATGCGATGGACGCGTGGAAGCACGAGTCCCAGTTCGGTGACTTCATTGCTGAAAGCAGCACATTTCCCACTGCCCCTCCGTCTCCCGGACCCGACCACAGGCCGACGCAGCCCCGGGATGAGGATATCCAAGCCTTCCAGCGCACTCTCGAGCAAGTCCAAAAGGTTGAGTTGCATCTCAAGCACCACAAGGAAGAGACCACCCAGGTTCAGCATCTTATTGGATTCCTCAAGGGTTCTCGCAAAATCAGCCCGACGCTCTCCATTGCCCAGCAGTATGAGCGCCTGCAACCCCTGAGAACCTGGCTGTTCTGGATGCCCGTTGGATACCTTCAGAACTACCAGGGGTCGGCCAACTCGCTCGTCGTCATTGCGCACCTGTACACCGTTGCACTTCTCATGGAGCGTCTCTTCCCCGAGATTGGCGCTGCGTACTTTGGCAGCTTGTGCATTTCTCCCATTGAGGAAATCGCCCGTCGCCTGATGTCCATCAGTGTCGCTGGCGGTTCCGAGGGCGGTGCTCAGCGTGAGACTCCTCTCACATTGATGGAGTTCCCCATCAACACTGTTGGTGAATTCCGCTCCCGCATGGGCTGGGTTCACCCTGAGAGGACCCCGTCATTCCCTCAGTTCCACCCTCCCAACTTCCCGGTGCCCGAGGAGTACTCGGTGCCTCCCGGCGCCGCTCCCTCGCCTCACTACATGTACAGCAATGTCGCCTTCAGCTATAGCGCCGAGGAGATGCCCATGCTCAATAGCGCCGCCATCCCAGGAAACCAGGGTCACTCCGCCAGCCCGCTCGTGCTCTCGTCTCCCTTCTCAAGTCAGCAGTATCTCAACGTCCCGTCTCCATCGTACGCCGCCGGAGCGTACAGCCCTGCCTCGTCCACGTTTGAGGGCTCGGCCACTTATAGTGACACCGAGGAGTATGGACCCTACGACATGCGAGGAAGCGCCCCTGCCTATCTCACTTCTGGTCAGCCGTCCATGTATAACGAAGCTCATAGCAGCTACGGCCTAGGGTTCGTCACTCCCCACCAGCCTGTGTGGATCTAGGCTCCTTTGCATGGTTTAATCCTACACATCGGCCTCCTTCTCTGCCGCTTTCTCGAAGGGGACACAATCGGATTGACTTGTTTTGTTTTTCTTACCACTCAGGCACTCAGTCACCACCACACCGACGTACCCGCCACCGGAAGACCCTGCCGTTTTCGCAGCTGGCCTCTCGGCAGCCCCGTCTCCGTTTCTCAACGCCGAGCACTTCGGGATGCTCCCCATGCCAGAGTCACCAGTCCTTTCGCACAGCACGCCGCACCTCCGACACCGCCATACTGCATCGATATCCTCGGGCCCGCATCCTCCGTCCCCACTCGCACAGGCGCCTCTCGTCCCTCCTCCCGATATGCCAAACAATACACAAGTCAAGGGCAAAGGACCTGCTTACCACGGACAGGGGCCAGTCCAGTGAACAAACTTGCAGCTGTTTTTTTTTTTTTTTTTTTTTAAAAAAAAAAACGCCGCGACGACATCGAGACAATAGCCCACGGACAACAATTCCCTTTTTGCTTCGGATCTGAAGAATTTTCTCTACTTCTTGTTACGACTGGTTTGAGTTTAATGAACGCTACCTGTTTTTATTGAATTTTTTTTCCGCCCCTTGACGCAGACGCGCCATGTACACTACATTCCTTGGACACTCGCTAAACAACCACAACGGCTGATGTGGAGACAAAACCTCTTATCAGAATGTCTTGCCCGTCCACACGGTCGGCCACACTCCTTACTACCGAGTTGATCTCGACGACAATCCTTACGACGATAATACCGCCGGCAACCATGGACACTTAATGTATTATTTGATACTCAACGCTCCTTACGACGATGATACCCATAATCAACACTCCTTTGCATGATACAAGATACCCAACATTAATATATAGACACTCCTTACGACGACCAAAAATCATGACGACCAAAAACTCATGTATAGATATTCACTCCTTACGGATTATACAAAGATTTAGCGAGAAAGACATGGCGAAGGGTTACAGCCCACTGCATTAGCGAAGCATTTGGCAAGGTGTGTCTGCATATTCAGACACGGGACTTTTTTTTGGGGGACAAAGCATGGAGTTTTGTGGAGTTTTGTACTTGAAATTTTTTGACAAGTGATTGTATTTTTGTTGTTTTATCCTTCTTTTTTTTTATTTGAAATTGGAACACGAGGTAGCATATGGAATTGGAGTTTGCAACAGAGTGCATTTTTTGGGATTTGCGAGGCAAGGAAAATTGAGATTTGGACGGGGACACGATTTTCTGGTGTGACGCGTCGGGTGAATGATGAGATAGTTGAAGGCACGTCTGCCTCGGAGAATAATACTAGTGCGCCGCAAGTTGGCTTGTCTCTGGTTACATTGGCTCTAGTGACAGTGGAAGAAGATTAGACTTTGAAACAAGGTCGACGTAGGGAGGGCAAAAACCACGTTGGCTACGCAACCAAGCGGTGAGACATGGAACTGTATCTGGTTAGGACAACGGGCGCATTGGCTTCGGTACTCGCTGGCCACGTCTCGTCCACCGCTCTCGCCTGATGTCGCCTGATGTGCGTCGTTGCCCCCCGGTTGACCGTTGACGGCTTTATCTTGGTCACGGCTGTGCCTCGCGATTTTCGGGGCCATTTACCCCGACGCCCGTCCTGAGTTGGGTTCTGATTGGTGGCCAGGTCAAGGCGCTTAATGCGCGGCACCACCCCCAGAAAAGGCCCCAGTGCGAAATGGAAGGTTCCGTCTTCTCCTTTTTCGGTCTGGGATAGATTGGGTGTTGATTTGATCATGTTATCATGGTGGAGCGTGCTCTTTTTTTTTGTAGGGCTGAGTGTGGTGGGCTCGGTTATCGGTTAGAGTGGGTTGTTTTTTTTCTTTCTTTCTTTTTTTTTTGCTCGCGGTGTATGGTTATACACCCACCCCCCCCCTTTTGACGCCGACATGGCAACATGAACGGTAGCTCGGAAACGGGCCGTTTGACGACGGGCCTTCAGGTAGGTAACGTTGGGTGTTGTGTGAGGCCGTTTGGGCAACGGGGGTCAGTGGGAGCTAATTTTATCCCCCCCTGTATGGTGCCCTGAACGCTTGAGAATGGGCGAATACGAGGCTTTTTTCCTTTTTCCCCAAAGGAAGAAGGCCCCGGGGATGGGGGCTGTCCGTACGGCAGATTGGGATTGGGAGCATTGGACGAGCCCGTCTTGTTTTGGTTCGATGCCGAGAGGGCCGGACGGAACCTGGTTCGTCGTCTTCTCGGTAGGGCTGGCGGACGACGGTGGAAGATGCACTGGATCGGGTGGGTTGCCGTTTGCTTGTTTCGACAGAGGCTGAATAGGTCTCGCTGCGAGACCGTTTGAGCAATGCACAGTTGCGGTTTATTTATTCCTCTTTTTTCTTCTGCAGCTCTCGGTACGGAACAGCGGCTGTTTAGGCCGAGTCGACTTGCTGGTTGGAGGAAAAGAAACCAGATGATGCCGTCCTCGCCAAGAGGGCGTCTTTGTTGTCTCCGCCGAGATTGTGCCCGCGGCCGTGGGCGTTTGCAGCAGGCACACAACTTGCCGCCTTGGTGCTCTTGTACAAGGGGGAAACCGACCCGTGTCCCCGGACGGGAATGCGGAATCAGAGTTTCCCATGGCGAATGTGAGGAAGCCTGTTGGGCCACGGAACCCTCGTGACTGGCCTTCTCCTAGGCTGACGGGGAAGAAGATCAAAACACCACGTCCAATGGGGCAGCGGCTCTTTTCCGTACTGGGATGAAATTCATTTTTGGCAAAGAACTCGGCAGTAGCTGGCGAAGGGCTACGGCTCGCGGGCAGGAGACGGCGACGAAAGGGGCGGGGGGCGTGAGGAACACGAGGTCTGCCGCGCTATTGATCCAGGAGCCTCGCTGGTGTGGGCTACGAGCTGGGCAAAACTGGACCTTGGCTGTATCTGCGGACTGATAAAAGGGCTGACGTGCGAAATCCAGAAAGGGGCGTTGGGGTCTGGTCGAATCGGGGGACGGCAGATGTGTGCCATCTGTGTGCTTTTACCCTCCCCCTGACTGTGGAATCAAAAGATGCTGCGGTTCGAGGCGAGGTGCTGGGGATAAGTTGATTATCTGTTTGGCATGAGAGAGATGGGCACGTTTTTCCTGCAAGGGAATGGATGGATGGGTGGGCTGGCATCGACACGGAGGCAATCTCTATTGTTCACAAGCCGCTGGGCAATACGTTGCCGAGATGCGTATGTATTTTCCCCTTTTGGTTTGAATTCTTTGTGCGGGTTGACTCCGAGTTTGCCGGAGCGGACAAAGCTTGAGATGGATGCCGTTGACGAGGGCCTTGTTTTTGCAGTTGGCTCCCCTTTTTTTCCAACATGGTGGACCGGCGCTTTGAGACGGCTGCAATTTTTGACAGCCGAGTCGTATCATGTATTCGGAGCTGTGTCTTTTGCTTGTAATATCAGCAGCAAGCGGCATGGTCCCTGGGCCGCCGTCATGACCGCGGCTTGGAGCGATGCCTCGTTTGTATGTTGGCCTTGGTCTTCACCAACACCAACACGTTGACGTATATAACCACCATGGTTCAACAAGCGCATGGCGTAAAGACGCCGGCAAGTCCTCCGGTGTGCCTTTCGCATCAGGGGACAAGGTGATGTCTGGTGCTCCAACATGAATGTCACGCCAGGCCACGGAGCAGCAAGAGATGCGGCAATGCCGGCACCCTAGATGGATATTCCCAATACCCAGCTCATAAGGTGCCCTTTTTTTTCGCCCTTGGCAATGACGTGCTTCCTGGGCGCATTGAAAAACGTATAGCCGGCATTTCGGCTTTTGGACGGCTCCCGCAGCCGGAAGAAGTGCTCCGGCAAATACACCATCGGGCCCTTGTCCGGATCCTTGTTAACAAGACAGTATGACTTAAAAGCAATAAAACACACCTTGTCAAGCATAATGTACGGTTAGGCTGTGATTCCCGGAATTGGGGTCAATCTTTTGACCTTAATTTTGACGTACAATTTAGCATAATATAGGCGCTAGACTTAAATTAACTGGATGTAACACATAAATTTAAGTAAAGACCTAATATTTTACATAAACCTTTATTTATCTCTGCTTATAATATACTAAGCTAATAGAGGTAACTTTAATACTTATAAAAGGCTTAATTATTAAGATTTACGTGAAATCTTTTTAAAAAAAATGTTAATAGAAGGTTAAAATAACTTCACGTTAATTTCTATAATTAAGGTAATTAATATTCTTTATTCTAACGAAATAAGCTTATTAATTAGCTTAAATAACCTTTTAATATTAGCTTTTTTAATTAATAATAATAATAATAATAATTTAAGGCTTATAATATATATTATAGCGTTTATAAGGTGTTTTTTACCTTTAAGAACTTATTAGTTATTAAAATAAGAGACGAAATATTAAATAACCTACCTCTTAAAGACTTATTATTAGTATATACTTAAGAGCTTTTTTATACTTTAAATAGCATCTTTTTTAATCTTTATAGAATGCTAAAGAGTGTGTTTTTTCTACTATATAAGTAATTATTAAATAATATAAAAGTTAAGGTAAGTAGGGATATATCTCTTAAATAGAAAGTCCTTATTTTCCTATGAATTTATGCGTTTAATACCTCTTAAAGGCTTATTATAGCTTAATTTAAGCTCTCTTAAATATTAGTATTCTAAATCTTTTATAATATAATTAAACTAATATAAGATTTACATATAAAGTTTATTCGTTTATTAAATTAAATATATATCTCTTATTTTATAGAACTTAACGAGAGATTCCTATAATTTAATAGTGCTATTAAAGCGATTAATAGCACGTATATTAAAGCGTTTATTTTAGTAGCCTAATAGTAGCGATTTTAATCTTAAAAGCATTAAATATTATAAAACGTATTTATAGCTGTAAATTTTAAGGGATTATTTACTTACGTGCTTATTAGCGCTAAGGGATTAATTAATAATACTAAGTTACTTTATCTTATATTAATAAGGTCTTTTACGTATTAAAGGGAAGGTTTTACCTTAATAATACTAGCTTTAGCCTTAAAAAAGGTATATTAATGCCTTTTAAAGGGAAGCGCTATTATTTTTAGGATTTTAGAGAAGAAAACTACTAGCTAATAACGTAAAAGAAGCTATATATCTATTATTACTTATAGCTTTATATATAAGTTAAATAATAATTTAAAAAAGTAAAACGTAAATAAAAGGTAATCTATTATAGCGCGGTAGAGTATAAGTTCTTAGATTAAATTTAATTAATTTATGCTATAATAGGTTTATTTAACTTTATTACGTTAAATAACGTTAAACCTAAGGTATTTAAGAAGGTATAAATTAAAGCCTTAAAAGATAATAAGCGTTTAATACTTTTAGAAGCTTATAAGCGAGTAAATAAAGTGGTTAAGGTATTTTTAATAAGGGAATTACGTGAAAATATTATAGAATAGCTTTAATAGTAAAATTTAACTTCTTTTAATAATAAAAATATATAGGAAATAATAAAATTAATAGTATTATTATTATTATTATTATTAAAAGGGAAAAAAGGCTAGCTATATAGCCTAATAGGTAATAAAATTACTAGTTAACCAGCTTATTAATTTTTAACTCTTTTAATAATATTATAGCTTTAAAAATCACCTTAAATTATTATTAAAGTTTAATTTAATCCACGTATTCTTTACTAGGCTAGAATTAAGTAAATTCTATATTATAGTATTTATTAGATTCTTCTTTATCTATTTTATTACTTTTAATATATTAGTTAATTAATTTAATTTTATATACTCCTAGTAATTTAAAAGAGCCTTTTTAACTTCTTTTTAGCCTAATACTTTTATTATTATTATAATTATTACATGATTTTTAGTTTATAGAGTAATAAAAGCTAAATTTATTATCGCGATAAATTATAACGTTAATTTATTACTTTTCTTCTTTATTATACTACTTTAAACTAAATTTACTATAAATCTTACTAGTATTAGTATTCTAGTAGAATCTAGGGTTAATAATATAAGTAGTGAAAAGGCGTCTTAATTATCCTATTAATTAGGCTAACTTTATTTTAAATTACTAGTATTAATAATAGTATTATTATTAAAGTTCTCGCTAAACTCATTAAATATAAGCCTAGGGCTTTTTAATTATTATAACTCGTAATTTCTCTTTATTACCTTTATAAAAGCAGCTTAATTACTAGCCTTAATTATATTATAGTTAATAGAAAGGTCTTTTATAAATATTTTTAACTAGGTATTAAATATAATATTATTATTAATTAATAATAGCTTTTAAATAACTTAATTTACGATTCTTAATAGCTCTTTTACTTAAATTAAATTAATATTATTAACGCTTATTAAAAGCATTCCCATTTATTTATTATATTTAATACTTAACTAATTTACTACTTTAAAAAACACTTACTAGAAGTTTTAAAAGTTATTTTCCTTCTTATTTAATATAATATAATCTTAATTATATTCTAGAAATTATTCTTAAAGATTTAAAAGAAAGCTAATAAATATAGCCTTTTAAACGCCTTTTGTTAAGCTTTTTAATTAACCGTTAACTTAAGCCTTATATAAAAGTTATAAAAATTATAATTATTAGTGATTAATCCACCTATTATATATTATTTAAAAGCTTAAACCCTCTTAAATATTATAAGAAGGTATTATAGAAAGCTAATCTTAAATAATAGGTTAAATACAGCGTAATTTAGGTGGTTTAATTATCTATAACCTTTAATAGTGCTTAAAAGCCTTTCCCAGCTTAAAAAGGCGGTTAAAATTTAACCCTCTTATATATAAAAGTGGAAAAGCCTAAAAAAATCACTGTGGGACGGTATAAAGTAATATCCCCACTATAAATGCGTGGAGAATGTACTGACTAGGGTCGAAAAGTTGACCTTAATTTTTTGACCCCAATTCCGGGAATCACAGCCTTAGGAGTAGCCGGGGGGTTTGTCGTTGAAAGCGCCGCCGTCAAAGGACAGAAATCCCGTTGCTAGCTTCGTATAGTCCTCGCTCGCGGCTGAAGGGGTAGCCCTGTATTCTCCTGGACTCAGTGGCCATGGAGGAGAGCCTAGTTGAAATACTCTAATACACACAGTCTAAGATCGTACGTGTCTACTTACTCGCAAGTCACTCGAGACTACCGGCATATAAAGGGGGGAATACTCGATGCCTCCACCTGTAAAATGGCCGTTTACCAAAAGAACGCCGCTCCAATTACACCGATTGGTACCTTGTTACATTCTCTTGAATCATGGCCGTAGATGGGGGATTTATCCTGTAGGCTTCTTGACCGGGCGGCGGTGGTCGCTTCGTGCTCGGTAGTGAGGAGGCGTGGAATATCAAAAGATTTACCGCCGCCGACGCTGGGGGAGACGAGAGAAATTTGAATCCTCGGGCAGCGAGGGATTTTTTCTACCAGACTTTGTCCTTTTTTGATCCCTTTATTTCGACTGGCAAGTTTCAAGCGTCTATGTATATGATTTTTTTTTTTCCTCAAGGCCTCACACACGTGCAAGCCAAAACACCACTTTTGATATTGACCTTCCCGGGCAGAGAGAACTAGATGAATTGGCCACGCGGTACATTATCAAAGCTGAGTCGACTGCCTTGCGCCAGGGGCGAACGCACATCTCGCTCAGGCCAGTTGTCCTAGTCTAGCCACCGATTCCCAAGGGCAGCATCCGAGAATATCCCCGTAGGGACATGTTTGTCCAGTCCAGTGCCGGAATCATCACATGAGTTGGCTCTAATACACACTGCGCCTTCTAAACAACCATCTTTCTAAAGCGTGGTGAGATGATGGTGCCTCGCCCGTCCAGAATGCCAGGCTATTTACCAGTATTTCCTAATCCGACAGAGCCACCGGTAGGAGAATAACATGGCAAGTCACATCCTCATCTCGTCGAGATCCGCACGGCTACAACGGGAGCTCTTGTTTCGAGCTCGCCCCATGCACACGACCACCATGGATATAAACGTGCCCCAATCGTCACGGGTCTGGACCACTGTCACGGAGCAAAAAGATGCAGCAACAGTGGCCCGTGGCCGAATGTCCCGATACCCAGCTTACAAGTGTGCACATCTTGGCTCTTTACGCATGTCCTCATGGACAAACCACATGGTTAGTACAAGACACAGTATCCAACACCGGCAGCAGCTACGGCTCGCATTGAACTGGACTGGTCCTCAGGTCAATGTCTTTAATACCCGGAAGCCAGCCATCTGCGGCCGCTCCCTGGAATCTTGCCACGCCACCGTTGACGACGGCCCAGGCCTCACTGTTGAGCGAGGGCAAAAACGACATGGCCAACATTTGGCGCCGGGCCCGTTTGAGGGCCCCAAACTGACAATATAGCAGACATGAACAGCACAGGATGCACCCGAGAGCAAGAGCAAGACACGAAGCAAACGATGGGATCAGCGCATCCACGTCGAGACCACGTCGAGACCACGTCGACACCAGCCGCCATGTCAGAAACACTCGCGGCGTGTCACGGCCACAGACGACACATACACTACAATGTCAAAGTACCACCATCAACAGGCTTTCCACAGCCCCTCCTCCTACCTACCCTACATCGTCGCCACCACACAGACAAGACATGATCGAAGGGGGGAAACAAGTAAAATGTGTAATCTGGTATTTCATTCCTGATAGCCTGCAGCAAGACATGTTTCCACAAGACTAAGCATACACCAAACTACCTGGGCGACCCAAGTTCAAACGGCACGGCAGAACACCAGCCAGACACAACACAAAACAGCAGTCATGATACTCATGTCAACAACCACAGGTTCAACAACCCCCAAAGACTCCCATAGCGAGCGTCCAGGCAAAAAAGTGTATCAAAAACCCGCCGACAGACCAAACGGCGTTCCCTAATTGATGTAGGAATGCCAGTGCCAAGTAAAATAGAAACGAGCAAGGGATAAAAAAAAAAGAGACCAAATCAAGAAAAAGACCGTGCGTCAGCGCAGTGCGTGCCGGTAAGATGCCAGCCGACTTTGAAAAGCTGTGTATCTTATGATTCAAAACGGAAAACACGAAAAAATTTGCCAACGTGCTGATCCCAATGCTTATACAAAAAAAAAAAAAAAAAAAAAAAAACGCCGAGGCGCCAGAGGTAGCAGCACCAACTTCTGCTGTAGAGCAATACGAAATAAAATGCCTTTTCCCTTGTAGCCTGCTCGCCGCCGCAACTCCTACTCTTTTTATCCCCTTTTTGCTAATCTGGTCGACCTGTCAGTCAAGGCTCGCGTACATGTTGTCCGCTCCTTGCTTGCTTTAATGCTGCGCTTGCTCTAGGAAAAAGAACTTTGGGGTTTATGACGATGACGATGACGATTCGTTTGATGAGTCGGATTCCGAGCTGTCACTGCGCTGGATTCCGGCACCATCCCGGACGGCGTCACTGTAGCTTGGGACTGGTCCGCTGGGTGTATGTTGTGGTCTTGCTGTCGCGGTAGCAGACGAGTTCCCGCGGCTTCGGTTCATTACTCGTATCAAGGGCGTGTTCTCCTCGCTGTCGGTGCTATACCGTCGTCGATCCTGTCCGGAATCCGAGTGTGTTGGGCTGGAATAGTCTGGAGGGGGATTAGTGGCGTCTTCAAGGTGCAGATGCAGCGGGTCGTTGTCATGATATGCCTCCTGATGGCCGGTGCTGCCACTAGCTTCACCGCCTTCATCGTTGGGAACGAGCTGCGCAAGCGAGATGTCGGTCGGACTTCGCACAGGGCCTGGGCTTGTTGGTGGAAGGACTCGAAAGTTGCCGCTTCGTGTACGGCCGTGGCTGGGATTCATGTTTCTTCTTCCACCGGCAACTGTATACGGCGAACCCGTGACGGATTGGCGATGTGGCAATCCCTGGCCAGACACGGCGCCATCCTTGGTGCCCGTCTCCAACAGAATGCTTCCCTGCTCAGACCCGTACGGCGGCGGCGGCGCCAAACTACCCGTCACGGGAGCCAGACCCCATTTCTTGACATTGGCCTCGATGAAGACAAACCCAGACTGGCCCAAATTGACATGTACAATGGCGGGACCGTTGGCACCGATAGCCGGAAAGAAGTTTTGCGACTTGAGTCCGTGGACAACCTCTTCGTATCGTTTGCCGTTTCGTGTAAAAAATATGGCTCCGGTTCTAGGTCTGTATCCCACACCAACAACATCGCCTTGGACCAGTTTCGGAGCGTATGGCGTAGAGCTAAAGGGCTGGTTGTAATGGCGGGAGCCGTCCGAATGGTATGCCACGGAATACTTGTGATAACCTGCAAAGGACGGTTAGCAACACAAACGGCTACAATCTCACACCGTGCTCGGTCAGCGACATACCGGGCAGTCGGAACAGCGGATAGGGTTTTGTGGCCATTCCAATGCTCAGCAGGGTATTCTCGGGCTTTTCGTAAATCTTGGCTTCCCAGTAGTAGACGTCGTTCTGCTTGGGAACAGGCAGGTTGCACATGACGGTGCACTCGGAGTCGAAGAACTCGATTTCCGTACGGGCCTCGACAAAACAGTTGGCAACCTCGAGCTCTGGCTCAAACTCCCAGGCCGAAACCCCCTTTTCCTGAATAGCTAGATATTGCGAAAGCGAAATGTCGGTATGCAGCGACTCGGGCGGATTGGCAGTGACGAATGCTAAAGAGATGATGAGCAGGTTAGCCACGGGACCGACCCTACCATGATGCGCGGCCCGAGGTGGCAAATGTGACGTTCTTACCCTTTGCTCTGAGATATTCGGTGCGGGCCATGTCGTCCATGGTCTCCAGGGCCTCGGCCTCCTCCCGCAAAAAGGCCTGCTCGTCATCATACTCGCCGGGCCGGCCGAGGCGATCGAGGATAATGCGTCCCGAGCCCGCACAGCCAGAAGCCCAGAACACAAAGACCACGAGGGCGATGAGAACGATGGAGCCGAAAGAGGAGGCGAGGCCGATGATGACGCCGGTGAAGGCAGAGGTGGGCGGATTGCTGATGGCCATGGTGTAGTTGTAGTTGCAGTGAGGTGTGGTGTTGCTGTGTGGCATTGAACTATTGATGATGCGACCACCAGGCCAGTCGCCTGCGAAATTCAAGTCGGCGGCGATAAGACGACAGTGGCGGTGGCCGCCGCGGGGAGAGGAGAAACACGAAGCGCTCTGTTGGTGCGTATGGGACGCAGGATGCACAGGTAGGTTGCGGTATCGGCGAGGGAAGAAAAAGAAGCTCGCAAGGTCGAAGGAGAGGCGGGCAAATGACGGACGATGGCTGTGACTGACTGGCTGTATTCGCCGGCTTGCGGACGGAGGAGGGACAGGCGACAAGACGTCAAGTATCGGAACTCGATGGCTGAGGCGGTCAAGAAGAATGAGAGAGGTAAGAGACGAAGGACAAAGGATGAAGCGACCGCCAGCGGATTAGGATACGGATGGAAGTTGAATGCTTGCGGATTGGAGATTGGGGACTGGGCGAGCTGAGCGAGGTGGATGTGGATCGTGGTGACGGAAGACTGGCGTGGTGACGGACTGGTGCCGGGCCGTCGGATTGGCCGGATTCGATCTTCGCCACCAGAGAGGGTGAAGTGTGTGCGTGGGAGAGAATGCGAGAAGAGGGAATATTGATCGCCAAGCCAAGTCCAAGTTGGGCGGGTCCCGAAGCGCTGCTTCAGCCGCCGGTCTGGGAGCAGCAGGGGGCGACAGCAAACGCCAGAGGTCTGGTGCCAATAATAAACAAATGCCTGAAAGAGCCAACAAAGAGAGTCTACATGGGCGCAGCAATTGCATCTGGCGCTTTGCATTCCTGCCTCCCTGTGGCCTGTGCACTTGACGGCATTGCCCTACACACGATCAATTGATGGTTATACTTGCTTTTAAGGATACCACTAAGCCCTGACCACTCCCGACGGCGTCCCTGTTGATCCGCCGGGCAGGCCAACTTGCTGCCTGCCTATTGGCCGTCTCTGCCCCCTCCGCACGCACGTGCATGTGTCCCCATCACCCGCACAATCAATTGATGCTTGAAACCAGAAGCAGTCACGGACTCACGGGCCACGCGTTTCACCTCTCACCGAGACACTTCAGGGCCATTGTGCAAACCGTCTTCATATTGACTATATACCGCCTTGCGTTGTTCATGCCCTCATCAACCCAAGCCTCCCGACTGACGACACTCGATGCCACAAACAACCATGATGCCTTGTAAACCCATCCCCCCCCCCCCAAAAAAAAGTGAGAGTGTGAGAACAAAAAATAGACTCTGCCAAGCTACGCATGCCAATCTGTTGTAAAAGTTGAGAAAAAAGAAAAATCTCCACGCTCCCTCACAAGTCGTCGTCCTCAGTCCGCCCCCGTCTATACCCGCCGCGCCGCGCCCTCCTCTCCTCGCGCTGCTGCTCCCTCAGCGCCCTCAACTCCGGCATGGGGTGGTAGTACGTCTTGTTGCCCAGGTCGCTCCCCTCCAGCAGACTCTCGCTGGCATTGCTCTCCGCCGCCCCCGGCCGGTTGTAGCTAAAGTCGCGGCGCGAGACCCTGCTCTCCTCCCGCAGCCGCCGGGCCTCGGAGCGAATCCGCTCAGACTCGCGCGCCGCGTTCCGGTCCGCCGTCGAGTACACCTTGCGGATGGGCGCCGGCTTCTTGGTAGGCGTCGCCTCCTGCCGGCCCGAGAGCAGCTCCGACGACACGGTCGAGTCCGAAGGGTTGGTCGACCCGTCCCACTGCGACCCGTCCGACTCCTTGTTCAGCCCGCCGACGCGCGCCGCCTTCTCGTGGCGATAGTTGCGCAGCTCCTTCTGCGCCTCCTTCTCCGCCATCTCGTCCGTCACCCCGTCCTCGCCCACGTGCCGCCTGCCGCTGCTGCGCTTCTTCTCGCCGCGCCTCTTGCGCCGCTCGCGGTCCCTCGCCTCCTGCTTGGCCTTGCGCTTCTCCCGCGCCGCGATGTCGCTGGCCCCGGCCGTCACGCCGCTCAGCCCCGTGCTCGCCGTCACCACCGTCGTGCCGTCGTCCTCCGCCACGTCCTTGTACACGCTGCCGCCCCCGAGCTTGGTCGTCTTGGTCGCCCCCGACAGCACCGTGCCGTTGGGGCCCTTGCGCCTCAGCACCGTCGACTTGTACTCCTCCCAGTCGTTCTCCTTGAAATGGAACCCGCCGTTCTTGGCCCAGAAGAAGAACCAGATGCCCGTCACCACAAACGCCGCCCCAATCAGCGCGAAGAGCACGAAGAAGCCGACATTGTTGATGTCGTGGGGGTCCAACACGCCGTGTGAGGGACTCGGCGTCTCCTTGCCATCCCGGGCAAACACGCGGCCTGCCTCGCCGAGAGGGCCATCCGAAGCCCCCGAGGCACCATCAGGGGGGGCGTCGGCACCCGTCGTCGCCTTGATCATGATGCTCCGGAGGGAATGCCTCACAACAGCCGATACCGGAGCCATGATGACCTCCGTCAAGGTTGAGAGGAATGCAGCCTGTCTCTCCGCGTATGTGGATCAGTGATTCCAAGTCGATAAGCGTAGAAAGAGCCCGCCCCTCCCGGACGCGAGCGTCTGGAATGTCGAACAAAGCCTGAGTCGCAAATTCTTGATCCTTGTCACAAAATTAGATTCCAACAGCCTCGAGGCGACTTGACTTTTCGTGTGCGTAGACGGGATAAAATGCCCAAGTAAAGAATCGACCTCTGTTTGATGTTCGGGTGCGTAGTCGAGGAGCAGTGATGAGAATGGTGAGATGGTGCAGGTTCATGAATCATGACCACGGCCTGGTGTGTTGCTGCTGTTCCTACAGAAACCGGTGGCTGGGGGTCGGCGTTGGGGTCTCAGGGCCCCCTCGCGCCGCGCGTCGAGCCTGGAAGAGGTTGGGGCTTGCACCTTTTTTTTTTCTGATTATACGGAACAAGTTGAACCACCACTTCGTATTCCATTCATCATAGCAATTAGGTACCCAGATTCTACTCTTTCCATTTTCCTTTTCTTACAAACAATAGGCGCGTCTGCTTGCTGCCGTCGGCGTCTGGGGAACAACAATGAAAACCGATGACGCAAAAGTAAACAGGACCCGGGCTGACCAGGCAACCGCCGAACGGCAACGGCCCACCGCCCACTTACGACCGGAGCAATAACTACCATGTACGGAGTATGGCATTGTTCATGCCACCACCACCTCACATGTCTGTGTCACAGTATCATGGCTCATCTCCATCATGCTCCGTCACACTTTCGCGGGTTCCCCAAACACAGGCCCATATCTTGTGCCCCGTATTCACTTCCGCATAATTTGCACTTGGCCTTGGAATTAGCACAGCCTGACGGTCAAGCAACTTATATTTATCGCACAAGGTACTTTGCTACCAAGCCAGCCGTCGTCCATTCTCGCAACCACCACTCCACAAACCAGTTCTCGCACAAATGGTATGCCATCTACCCAACAGCTCATCATCCTTGATTTGATCTCTTTGACCAGCACATTACAGCCTTCTGCCTGTGGCTTCGCTTGCATTGGGCTTGACCATGTCGCCAGAAAGGCCCATGTCTCCCAAGGCTAGCGTTTCGCAGAGCACTTCGCCAATTTCCTTAGCCGTCAACTAATATCAATCTGAACCTCCATCCCTTCTGACAAAAAAATCTATCCAAAAGCCACAACGTGGCGACTAATCCACAGATCCACAGTGGTAGGGAAGGGATGAAAATACAAAAACATGAAATATCGTAGATGGCTTCCCAGTTGTAACAAAAACAATAACGCGCAACGGGCCCTAGAGAGTGAGAGGGTGCGAACCCCCATTGCCCATACAGTCTATATCGCTATGGTGGTATTGAGTGGCTAGGGAAATACATAACAGTGCTTTCTCGAGCTTGTGTCATATTTTGCATCGCACTGCAGCATTCCCGCTGCTGCAAGTTAGACAAGCAATAGTACAACCCCGAGAAAGAAATGATTATGCAACTCATAGAAAGACAGATAATGCAACAAGTAGCCAGAAAAGATAAGAAACCAGGCATGACTAGGCAAGCGTCAATTTTGACCACCATGTTGTCGCTTCCATCAGCATGACAACTTCGTGGAAGACCATTGGTGCCCAAAGTCTAGCCTCTAGCTTTCATACAATCTGATGTTCGACCTTTGAAAACCTCGTCTCGCCCGGCTCCAGCAATGACTGCAAGTATGATGGAAACCGGGCGTGGTTGTTGGTACAAGTTGCCATGCATTTGTAATATCTGCTTTAACGACGAAAGTGCAGAAGAAGGAAAAAAGGAAAGAGTTAAAGAGTCAAAATGAGCAAATCCTCATTCATCGCCAAGATTTTGGGTATCAAGCTTTCGTTGCTCCATGAGCGGTGCCACGAGAATGGCAGCCAAATGTCATAAGCACAGGGATATAGCGCATGCGACCAGGTTTCTATGTTAAAAACCAATTGCTCGAAGACCAGCTATCGAAATCACGAGTGATGAGTGCCCAGGTGTGTTGCAGCATGGGAAACCAAGAGCATCTTGAAGAAAATCGCAAGTAACGCTCGCTTTGACTCGGAGTAAAAAAAAAAAAAAAAAAACCCAAAGTGGGCAGGGAACAGGTCCTAAATCTACCCAACACTTAATAACCAGAATCAGTCGAAACGGACAAGAGTGGAGCTGAAAACAAATCGTCTCTGCAATGTTTAGGTCGTCAACGTCATCATTGAAATCGTAAATCATCGTAGTCGAGCTGTTCATTATCAAATGTATC
Organism: Metarhizium acridum; assembly: GCF_019434415.1. NCBI lineage: Eukaryota > Fungi > Ascomycota > Sordariomycetes > Hypocreales > Clavicipitaceae > Metarhizium > Metarhizium acridum. The sequence goes on along the minus strand of NW_027094047.1, from coordinate 30,904 downwards.
CTCCAGGAAAGTCGTAGTCAACATGGCTTGGTGCATAGCCTCTGCTTTGAGAATCGGACTGGCTTGGAGCCCGTGGCCGATAAGGTAGACTTCTGTGCTCCAAGCGACTGCGAGAATCCTCAAGCTGAGGATACATCAAGCTGGCCTTGTCGCTGGCTGGCCGTGAGCCACTTGGGCGGGTCGAGAATGTAATCTCACCGCCGTCCTCGCACTCTATCTCGGCGCCTGGCACACGAACACGCGCCCCCCCAGAGACCTTTATGGTGAAGTCGTCACTGTTGAAGGAAGTCCGTGTGATTCCCGTTGCATTGCTACGCTTATACTCGCTGTCGTCACGGCTACCGCTACTGCGAGTGGAGCGGCTGCTAGCGGCTGCACCTCGCTTCCCGGCTTTCCGCAACATTTCAGCAGTTAGCGGCATCTGCGGAGCACCACCGATGGCTTCCTGATACTTCAAGGCATCAGTATATTTCTTGTCATCAAGACTTACTCCACCAGAAGGCAGGGCGGAGCCATACATGGACGATCGCCGATCTCGACTCGTAGCCGGCACGAGGTCATAGTCATGGTTATCGTAGGCAACAGAGGCGCGCCGCGGACGGCGTGCTACTGCCTGCCGTTGATCAAACGAGGCATTAGGTGAGATATCATGGAATAGGCCATCATCGCCCAGAAAGTCGTCATCATCTGAGCCCGCTTGATCGGCGAATCCTACGGATCTTCGGTGAGCTGGTGGAGGTCTGGACTGGCTTTGGCGTGAGGGAGGACGCTGTGACAGAGGCGGTGGACGGTATGGTGTCGACGGTGGCAATGCAGACTGCGGGCGAATAGGGATATGCTCGGGCGGCGGCATCCTCCTACGGTCGTCTTCTGCTCGTCTCGACCTCGACGGCCGGCGGGTTGGCCGAGACACGGGAGGTGGCTCGTCTGTAAAATCCTCCGGATCATAGTAGTCAAGGCTTGGCGGCGGACGAGGAGGCGGCGGCGGGCCTGGCCTGTGATACCCCATGGCAGAAGAAGGGCGAGTATCGAACCGATACCGAAGGTGACTGTGAGGATTTGCAGCCACACCTCCTCCATCAAAATATCCAGCAGGAGGTCCAACCGGGGATGGCGGAGGCGGCCCGGCGAAGCCACCTGGCGAAGCTCCAGGTCCCTGCCAAGTGGGCGGGGGAGGGAATGATCCTACGGGAAACTGTGCTGAGGGTGGAGGGGGGTACCATGCCATATTCATGGGAGCTGGTCGTATAGGCTGACCAGCATAATAGCTCGCAGGCCGTGTCTGTGCTCTTGGGCGATTGCCCGTGATAGCAGGTTGCTGTATGCCATAGTTTGCAGGATTATCAACATGACCTCTCTTATACATCTGCTGAATCACTGGTTGTGTGGCAGACGACTTGAGCGAGGTTGGACGTTGTTTCCTGAGGGGCCGAGCGTCTTGCTCCTTCGCCTTCGCCTTGGCTGCCTTTGCTTGGGCGGCGGCGGCTCGTCTGTTCTCCTCTTCTTCCTCCTCTTCCTCCTCGTCCCTCAGCCGGTGCTCTCTTCTCCTGCGGTCTCGATCACGAATCCTCGGTTCCATATCACCGTACTCTCTGTCGGCGGTCCGTCTGGTCAGAGGCTTCCCCCTTTTGTCTGATGAGGGGCCAGATTCGTCGAAGCTGACGCTAGTAGATGATGATCTCGAATTGACTAGTCGTTTATCGGAGCGCGATTTGCCTGAATTGGGCTGTATCTTGATCGGGCTCATATACGCCTCTGACACGGCATATTTGCGAGTGCCTTCGATGCCATTGATGGAGCTTCCAGAGTCCTCTTCCGCGTCCTCGACGTGCGCTATACGGGAGCGACTCCTTGAGCTTGAAGACATGATGGGCTCAGAGGGAGTATGGGTGCGTCTAATTATTCCCCGGACGAGGCGTGTCGACGTCAAGACAGCCTGTCGACATGTACGGGAAGGATGCCGCGCAGGGGCGGGAGAGGGGGAAGTTGGACTGTACTCTGCTCAGAATATTGTGGTCGGCTTTTTTGGCGGTGGGTGTCGGAACGGTGGGACTGGGCAGTTTTTTCCTCATGGGCTCTAGGCTCTTTTTATGGTCCGGCTGCCCTCTTGAGTCGGGAGCGAGGGAGGTCCCGTGTGTGGGGGAGGGGATGAATGAGCAAGCAGAAAACTGATTGTGCCTTTATCTGTGTCGACGTTGGATACGACCCGCAAGGTACCAAAAAGCGACAGCGAACAAGGGCAAACCAGAAAAAAAAAAAAAAAAAAAAAAAAAAAAAAAAAAAAAAAAAATTGGCGCAATAGCGCCCAATGTCGAGTCGAGACCCCAGTCGTGAGCGATCAGCAGCGAGTACCACTGGCACCCATAGACTTGCAGGCTGGTCGAGCAAAGAAAACGTCGATGAAATTTTGTCGATGAGAAATGGAGAATGTGAGCATGTAAAGGACGGGGATGACAGGAGACGGCGCGGAGTGATGACTGTCAATTCTATGTCAGCAAGTCGGGGGGATATGGCCAGGCATGCAATGACACAGAGTGAACAAGGACGGACGTTGGTGGCAGCTATGAGGTTTTATTAGGCCTCTAGTTTAGTTCCTATCCTTGGGCAGTCCAATCGAGTGCCTGCCTGTCCCAACACAACACCACGTATTCCAAAGGCCAATATGGAACGCTCGTTCGTCAAAAGGGTGAATTGCCAGGGCACTGACTGGGTCAGAAAGGTGCTGCAACGGCTGGTGCGCATTTGAGTCGTGACGGACTGTCCCAAGGTTGGAGGGTGAAAGCTGAACTGGCAAATCTGGCCGAGAGAGAGGGCGTGGGCTTAGGGACACTCGGGAACTCCACCTTTTTGCTGGTGCCACTGAATCAGAGAACGGGTAGAGGGAGTGTATTCGATGTTGCCAGCTCAGTGTCATGGCGCGCATAAACATCTCTGTCTTGCAATCTGGCAGTGGCGCTGCTAGTCATACGTCTAGGCTGGCATCCTTTTTGTTTTATGTAGCCCAGGCATGAGACACGGTTCTCGGCGAAGACGGCTGTCCGTCTTGCGGTTCCGTTAGAATCATATACTCATGTCCTCTATCTTATTCACATGTTAGCCATCGCCACGGTGAACAAGGGTAACTTTGCTATTTGTGTAAGGTGTCCCAAGAACGACAAAGATGGGGGGGAGCACACCAGTTGAGGATGGCGAGGGCGTCAGGGGTGTGGTCCAAGTAAACTGCCAACGCAGACGAGAGGCTTGCAAGTCGACCAACTACAATCAAGGATATTGTCCGGCGACGAGGATGACGCTTTTTCTCGTGGAGATTAGGCATTGCATGCCTTGCTTGTGGTCATGGCATTGTAGCCGTAAATGTATGCAAGTTCTTCAACCGCGCACATGTCCTCTCGTAGCTGGAGACCCAGGTGAAGTCCATGTCACTGCATTGGTCCTTCCACATCTGATGGATCTGGTAAAATGGCAGGCGCGGCCTACCGAGGTGTCGGGCCCACGGTCCAAAACTCCAAGCCATGATGCCAAATTTCAATTGCCGCCCATCTAAGTTGTCGCCATCGCAGATGAAATGGGCCCCCGAGAGATGGACCCCCAACAAGACGTGCGGTTTCATCCCGCCGAGACTACCTCGTTAGCATCAGCTTGCTCCGTACCGGGACTAGTCTCTCCAGAGGACAAGCTGATGACAGCGTTGCGAGTTGCATTAGCAGAGCCTCCAATCTAGGTCAGTTAGGACACCCGCTCCATGTCTTTTCATGCTATTGAGACTAATCCGCCTATTTCCAGACAGACAGTCTGTCATCTGATTCGTTCAAACTCCCAAGCAGGAAGGCCTAACTGTGGATCTGGCGACGCAACGCTTCCTTCGATGCCGCTCCTCTCTACTTCTTAGGTCCGCTTTTCAACAAAATTTGCTGCAAAATTTTTGAGCCTTTGCTCTCTGCGATCAGTGTACTCAACAAATACGTCGGCTACCATGCGTAGTTTTTCCCTCGGACAGGCTGTCTAATGAAGTCCCGAACTACCAGGCATCAAACGTGCAGGTCATGGCAGCCAGATGAGTACAGATGCTGCAAGGCTCATGCTAGTCGTGGACCGGGGGTCGCATTACGCAAGAGTCAGCGGGGATATCTCCCTTATTGGCACAGAAGCCACATATTTTCCCGGGGTTTGCTTTGTTCCTTCATCATCGGTCTGACATTCCAAGTTTTTGCACCTATCCGCATCCCTCTCACGTTGTATGTTTTTCTGACTGCCGAGCGGTCTTGTTAGATACACACAACACACCAGTCCAGACAAACTACATTCCTATGCACTAGGTCGGTAGCTAAAACCAGTGTTGCTATAAAGACCTTTTCCCTACCCATTGCCCAAGATTGAGCTTTCACTTTGCCTTGCCTGTGCTTCCTTTTGGGTGTAGCTGGCTCTCTTTCTGCCTAACTGAATCCCCACTGCTGCCCGGGTGGCGGATTGGGTATCACTTTAATTGCAGCTTCTTGGAGCAATTTTGCTTCGCCGTTCCACGGCACAAATCTTGAGAGCTCAAGCTATGAACTCTTTGACAATTTACACATACATTCTATACCTGCAAGCAGCCGCGTCAAAGGGCGGAGGCCGTCACTTCCTGGACTTTAATTGGAAACTGTCTCGCAGACAAACAAACAAAAAAGCCAATAATACCTTAGCCATCACCATGATCGGTCGACGCCCAATCGTTGACTACTTGGTCATGCAAGCCCCCTCCACGCTGCACTAACATCATAGGGCCGTGGCCAAAACCCCGTACCTTTCCGAGTCAGAGTTGTCTGACTAACTATTGTCCAAGATAGGACTGGGCCTCCTATGACTGACAATCCATCGTTTTGATGGCCAGTTAGAGCCAACGTTCTTGCTTGGGTGCTGCAATCAAAACTACCGTTCCATTCGTCCATTCGTCCATTCGTCCATTCGTATTGTACACACGGTACTGTATACTACCACACTATGGAGCAGTTCGTAATTATTCCACCACCCCCGCCCACAAACCTCCGACGCCGTCAAGTAAGTTTACTATGGCTCAACTCTGAAGAGACAATCCTGCAGACACCCCAGCTGATCTACAGTGGTGCTCTGCCCTCTGGGACGAAATAACCGGGGCCGCATTGAACCCGCTGTGAATATCCGTAGTTTTTCTTGTCAATTCAGCCATTGCCCAATCTGCTTGGCTAATTGGAAGGATTACAAGATGCTCACTGCTGTGGAAGTATTCGGCAGGGTCACTCCAGAGGTATCGTAGGTACTGTATACTCAATCTTTAGCAAGTAAAAGCGACAAAACTTTTGGGCTTTCACCGAGCATAAGACAGTACAGAATATTATCAAAGTATTCATGACATTAGGCACTGCTGCCAGCCGAAGAAGCGGTCCATCAAACTCACTCCGCCTCTGGCAATGTTACCTAGGAGATTGTCTAACACAATTGAAATATAGTCAACCGACGGTTCTACGGGTGTTGCCTGCCGATATACTCCTCGTTGTGTCTTGCATAGGCATTGGCACTGCATGCAATCAGATCATGTCCAAGGTTTCAACTTGACACAACAACCCGTATTGTTGTAATGAAGTGCTACTGATAGCCCTAGAAGGTATTTATTCCCGCAGAATCAATCAATTTGACCCAAGTAGCTCCAGTAATGGCCATTCATTTTGGCGAAGAGCTTGATTGAAACTTAACGACTCCGTATAGCTCAACGGTAAGTGTTTGCCATGCCTTGCCTCCGCTACAGAGAGGAATTTACGAGCCATCGCCACCAGCCTCATTCCGGCAGTCATTATCATGAACTAACCGCAGGGCTGCCAGTGCAGTGTTGCACAGGAGGGCGGGTTGCCAACAACATGCTGTACCGTCCGTCGTCCTAGGTCGTCCTAGCCATGCAGGATTGTCAAATTCGGTCAATTCAGGGTCCTTAATTGGATGAATGACATCCATTCGTTTTCCTTCCCGTCTAATGACTTTTGTAGATGGACAACGCTGCGTCAACCTTTGGTGTTGCCCAGCACGAGGACGGACATGGCAGCTCCTAATCGTCCGTCTCACAGCATTACCAATTACCAACCCGATATCCAGCGCCATGTGGGCAAGGGGACGGGTTGAACTAGTAGTTATTGCGCAAGAGGGGTAAAGCCGTGGTTGAGAATGTAGATGAGTTCCTGCACCAAGAAATTAGGACATAGCGAGCGTCTATGTCCTTGTTATATTAGGACCCTTCCCCGTGCCTCGATACTTATCTGTACATATATCTTTCAGGCGGAACGTCTACCACCGGCCCCTTCGCTTCATCACTTTGGTAAAGCATATTGCTGCCTTAATGGCAATCAAATTATTATCTATACGGTACTTCAGGGCCCGATCAAGACGCGGCAAGCCGATGGCCACACAGGCATGAGTTGCAACACAGTAAGCTACGGATCGGTGCCCAAACGCGGTTGCTCAGCAGCATGTCATGTCCTGCTGTATAGACCACAAAGAAGAAAGACTGAAAATGAGTCTATTAACTCAAGTCTCGGCAAGTGGCTATCTCACAATGGTCTAGTTTTGCGTTGATATGTGCCGGCACCTCGCCACTCAAACTCGAGAATGAGATATCCTACTCGCCACGCTTTAAACATCCGAGGGCTGTCATCCGGTGCACGTACACCGCTTCTTTGACAATTTGCTTCTGTTGTCGACGCGCGTCTGCATCTCGAACGAACATGCATAGGCACAATGCAGTGGGGTTGAGTGGATGATGGTGTGCAGGATCGCGGTCAACACGACGGTGCTAATGCAAACACAGTAGGCTACCACCAACACAGTAGGCTACCACCACGAGAAGCAAAGGCGTTTATTGGTCGAGGCTGACACGATGTTTATGCGTATCCAAGGCATCTAGGACTTTTGGTCACCATGGTCTCTGCGAGCGGACGACGTTGATGTGTCGTCGATGCGCAAGTTTGCAATGCTCTCAAATGCCATCTTGGCCTGTGCCGTTTATGTCCAAAAGAATAGAACACTGACTCGTGTCTCGATAGGCCTGTTCAATGTAGCCGCCCAAGCCGAAGAGATGAATACATATCGCGCAGGGCGTCAATTCAAACGGCCGCCTTGACGAATGGATGAACTGATGGCGGGGAAGGCAGGGGTAACAAAGCGGCTGCTCGCTGGAGCCAAATGGTCTTCACATGGACAGATCTAAACTCGAATTTGCAAGTCGCTCACAATAGGCCGATGATCCGAGAATCGAATCTGGTCGTCAAAACTGTTTGCAAGCACACCAAACGTCTCCACTTGGGCAGTGCGAGGCTCCTGGATAAACAAGAAGTCAATCCGCTGTGGATGTTCGTTTGGTTCTCCAAAGCTCGTATACGTGAGGTGATTTCCGTAATGCCCGCGCTCGGGGACAAGACCAGAGATGTCTGACATGCCGGACCCGGGTGCTGTCATCATCTGGTATGCTTCATCGTCGGGCTCGCTGTTGAAATCGCCACCGATGAGGACGACGGATGGCGGCACGCCTTTGCCGTGACTCCATTCGTTGGCAAACTTGATGAGAAGCTTGGCGCTATTCTTGCGAGCCTCGACGCCAATATGGTCAAAGTGGGTGCTCATGACGACAACCTTTGTACCGTTTGCTCTGTGGGAGAAGAGTCCAATCGTGACGATTCTGTTGAGGGCCGCGTCCCAGCCCCGGGAAGGCTTCTCGGGAGTCTTGCTGAGCCACCGCGTCTCGCTGAGTTCGCAGGCCCAAGCATCGGACCGGTAGAAGATGGGTGAGAACTCCCCATCCGTCTCCCCCTCTTCCCGCCCACGACCAATATGCGCCCAAGGCTCACCGAGTTCAGCCTGGATGTCGTTGAGCTGCGAATACAAGCTCTCCTGGAGACAGACGAACGGGCTCTCGTGGCCTGCAGTGATGAAGCGCATCTGGGAGCACACCTTGGGACAGCGCACGTCCCACGGCTGCTCAGCCAACGCGCGTTCGTCTTCGTTGGCGGCGTACCGAATATTGAAGCTGATGAGCCGCACGGGCATGGTCGCATGCTTGGTCCGGATTTGCATCTTGAGCGACGACCCGGGAGACACGGCCTGTTGGTTTTGCGGCCGCACGTGTTGCTGTTGCTGTTGTTGTTGTAGTTGGTGGTGCGGGTGGTGGTTGTGAGATTCAGCCATGTCGTCCTTGGCCTCGTGCTGCGACGTAGAATGTGGGCGACGATGGAATAATGCTTGGTTGCCGGAGAAAAAGTGGCTACTGCACCAGGAAAAGAGAAGGCAAAGGAGAAGACACGACACGATGCTGAGTTGGAACTGGCTAGATGAGCGAGCTTCGCGCCGTCGTGCGGCCAAGCCAGTTCTCCGCATGGACTGGAGCGAGGAGCCGCAGCACCCGTCTTGGGAGGGGTGCGGTTGCGGTACCGGGTACTTCGTAAGGCGGTTTGACTCGGGTTCCTTTTTGGGCTGCAATGGCCTCCCGCCCTGCCGTCATCACATGGGAAACTTGCGAATGATGGTTCCGGCCATGGGCAAGTCGGCCAAGGTGAAGAACGCGCCGGGCTCCGTATTTAAAGGACCGGGTCAGGTCTGGTGGGTTATCCGTTTCATCCCGAGAAGACACTCCACAAAGGTTCTCTCGTGTAACGCATTTGCCTTTTGGCCATGTGTTTGGGCGTGAGCTCCCGACACAAATCGTTGGTGCCCGCCGCCCTCGACATGCGGATGGGACTCGGCCGGGGATCGCTGGTCGGTCAACTTGGGCAGCAGTACTTGGCGATGAAGGGCGGCGCCATCCGCAGCGACTGGCCATTCCATCGGCCGACGGACTAATGATGGGAGGTCTCAATCAGCCATGACATGGGGGATCCGACATGGAAACTGTCCAGTGGGCACCATGGAGTAGTCGCATCAAAGGAAACATGCAGCGTGAGCGGCTACACAGGGCCACGGTGAGCGAACCTACGCCCGTAAACTTGGACAAGTAAACGATGACAAAGATGGGGAACAACTGTCAATTGACATGGGCGTCGTGTTTTTTTTTTTTTTTTAAAAAAAATGCCAATATCCCATGTCCATGTCAATCCTCTCGGGATGTGCTCAATACCAATGCCCCTCAGTATCATTAGCCCGAAAGAAGAAGCAAACATGGCAATCGTCCCGCCGACAACCTTTTCTTCCGTCACGCAGCAAGGGCCCTGAGAGCACCGGTTTGGCAACAGGTGTCGCACACGTGGTAAGTCAAGCATTATCGTTCCCTACTGGCGGGCATGCTGATGAGAAAAGTGCACCCCTTTCCCTTTCTCTTTCCCTCCCTTTCCTTGTTTAATTAAAGGAAAGGTTTCTTGCGCAGATGGGAAAATGAAAATAAAAATAAAAAACAAAGCGCCGCCATTTACCCCGTCCAGGAATGCGTGACAAGCTCGCAGCCTCCCGAGGACACGCAACGCACCAGACGACACCACACCAGTCGACCTGCGAGAAACACGCTGCGACTGGCTTCTCTGGGCAGACTGGCCTCACGCGTGCCCCGAGACAGGTTCATGCACCGGCCCTTTTTGCTCATGGCCAGTGCTGTCCCCCATTGTTGCGGTGACGAGTGACGAGTGCCAAGGCGTCGGGGTTGTAGTTAGTATTTGCCGTCGGGAGGGTGGTGTGGGGGAACGTGTGCTGCGATGGTTCTCTGATTTTTTCAAGGCAAGGCTGACTGCTTCTTTTCGCGCCGAGACTGTGAGTCAAGCTGAATACACGGTTGCCTTGCCTTGGCCCCGTTGATAGCGGCCTCCAGACCTGATCCTAGAGCAGCCTCTCGAAGCATGACATGAGACTACTGGACATGTACCAAGTCGAGCCGTTCGCTTCCGAATACGCGGGCACCCGACCCAAAGCAGTCTTGGGGATAAATCGCAAGGCCAAAGTATGCTCCCCGCGCATTCACTATAAATAGGTCTATTTAGCTACATGCAACAATGACATGTACAGACTACTACCAGCCCAGGTAGGTACCGTGGCTTGAAAACCCAAAGGCTCTTGTTACGCATGCAACAAACGCAGTGAATTATAACTACCTGTAGAATGTATCAGAAAAAAAGGGTGTAGCTTGCAGTCAAGTGTAACGTAGAAATATAGTTTTCAACGCCAACTCCCCAGACACGGACCCGAACCCATGTACTTGACCTGTGTGTCACAAGTTGCACCTCTACCCGTGCATTACCACCTAGGTCCCTGCCTTCTACGCGATGCCTGCCGTGCCGGGATAACAGCACAACTACAGCACAAGACGGGCCCTTGAATGATCACGGGCCGTTTTGGAAAAGCCTGATAAGCCGTCCGTATGACTGACAAGTTACAAGGCGCCATTAGCAAACCTGTTGCCTGGACTCGTTCTCAACGGACTATTCTTGGGACACTTACACCGGGAACTCGTCGCTATTTTCCCTTTCCTACCGTGTTTGCTTTGTACATCTCAACTTTGCTCTCTTGAGGAAAACACAAGCCGCACATCTCGTATCTACCACCGTCCTCTCCTCCGGTATACGATGTGACCAGTGATTCTGGGGTATCCATCGTAGGAAAATAGCACATACCACTTATTGATGTGCTTGCTTAGAAAGACATGCGTGTCAAGGGAAGCTATTCGAGAGGGCAGGACACCCTCAACAAGGGCATTCAAGACCGACTTTGGTACAACAAAGAAAATAGTACAATCGTGGTATTAGCTTCCGGCCAAGACACGGGGAGCTATGGCGTGCTCTGGGAATCTGATAATTCCTTCCTTGGGCTGCATACACGGCCGGCAAGTGCCGCCATTCAAGGATCCCGATTCAGCATACCCTTTCCCGATACCGCATGCCCGGCCATGCGGAAAGATGAAGCACAATGGGGATTCGGGATGACCTTTTGTCGTATTTTCGCAGCTTCGGACCTGCTGCGCATGTCCCGGCTGCAAGGGCAGCGGCTCTCGGTCATGCAGGCTGGAAAACTGGCCACGGGGTGGCAGTCAGATGGCCGGGCCAATGGGTATGCCATGGCCTGGACGGACCGCCTTTTCTAATCGCTCCTCTTCATCGTCAACTAGTCAACTAGCGCCGGCCCTTGCCAAGAGGTGCTGCTATGATAGCTCCTTGGTGGTCCTGTTCAGTTGACGCTGCCTTCACACTCTGGCACGGGTCAAGCCCTGGTGTTTGGTGGCGGGCGGGCACACCCACTCCGTTCCCGCTGCGCACTGCGCACGCCGCACGTGCGTCAACGTCAACGGTGCTTTATCCATCATCGCCCATCTTCACCCACAAGACAGCTCGGCTGCCTGTTCAGCCTCGCAGCTCGCATCGTCCCGGACCTGCATCCCGCTCAGCATACGACTGCTTCTGCTCTTTCACCACCCTTCTGTCCTGTCCTCATCGCAGCCCGCGCAGAGCTTGTCGCCGTGAGTCCCACCACCAGATGGCTGCCCTTGGCCCATTGCTACCCAGCTATCTCCCATGATGCTCTCACCCATCCCAGGTGGAATGCAATCACGTCCACCACACATACTACTACTTCATGCCGCCATCCGTAGCGGCCTCCGTAGACTCGTCTCCGTCCCGTGAAAACTGGTCCAACCATCCTGTTTGTTCCATTCGCTGCTTCACGTGCGCCGAGTGATTCACCCACATTCTCTGCTACCGAGTCCTGACCGCCTCGGCTTCCGCCTCACACGGCCATCCGTGTCCACAGTCGCGTCGAGATGTGACTGAGCTAGTAGGAACTACTATCGCCTAGCCACCAAGTGGTGTGTGTGTGTGTGTGAGTCCTACGCAAAACGCCAATCCCGGTTAAAAAGAAAAGAAAGAGAGAAGGGGAGGGGCTGTTCATGCCTTTCCATCTGCCTTTTTCCAGTCTTCTTGTCTGCCTGCGCCCCAGTGAGGCTGGCAAAGCATCTCGGATGTGTATATATGTCTTTTCTCACCCCGTCCACTCGCATCTAGCCATATTATTCTTCCCTTCAGGCTTCTTTTTTCAAGGCAGCTTCCTCAGTTTGGATCCATTCCGCCCTACTGAGAATCACTGTTGCCGGCTCGGCCGGCCAGACTCTCCAAGTTGATTTAATTCTTCCAGTCGCTTCTTCCGCTTCCTTTTCTCTCTTAATTCTGTCAAGCAATAGTATTCCAAAGAGGAAAAAAAAAGGAAAAATTAAAAATTCATCATGTCCTCTCCAGACATTTGGTCTCGCCGAGACTCTTGGCCACCTACACAGGTGCGCCTGGCTCCCTTGCCACCAAAACAGAGCGAGCCTCGTCCTCTTCTTGAAGATATCGACGAGAATCCACTCACCTACTTCCTCACACCTACGGACAACAACGACGACATGGACGACTATGGCGCCAACGACATGCTCTTTGACGCCGGCATCGAGGACTCCAATAATCCACCCGAGTTTGTTCGTTCCGTGAGCCCCTCAACACTCGATGGGCTCTCCAAGCTCCGGGCCAAAAGCGCCTCGCCAGACTTTGATTCCGACGCCGTTACTACAGACGACGAGGCCGACGAGGAGGACTACATCCGCTTCTCGCCTCCCAGCTCCTCGTTCCTGACGCCCTTCAGAAGCCTGTCCGTAGAAAATTTCAAACTCCGCTCCAAGAGCCCGCCGCTCGGGCGACCCAACGGCTTCTTGCCCCCCGCGGCATCGTTCCCGCCTCCGTCGTCGCCGCCGCGTGGCAGGCCTCGTCAGGCGCTTACCCGGAGCTACTCGGCTGGAAGTAGGCTGCCTCCACGGGCACGACGTCTCTGGCGTGAACCGAGCCCGGATGTGTGGTCCATTGAGGAAGAAACTGAGGAGGACCTAATCATGGACGGGTCGTCGACTACGGCGCCCGCTCTCGCACAGAATAATCAGCCTGTACAGGGGGAGGCTTCAAAGCCCAAGAAGAAGGTTCGCTTTCTGCTCCCTCCTAGGGAGCAAATTGCTTGATTCATTTACACACTGCTTTCTCTTTGTCATTTGCTGCATGGATCATGATGGCGCTGGTGGACGTTTGTATTCGCTCTGATTTCCGCTTGTTATTATTACATTTGCGGCGCTCATCGTGCTGACTGTTGGGTCATCATGTTTGCATTTGCCCGGTGGGCATGGAGGGAGATGACAGGTAATTCTGGTCTAGTAGCTGGCAGCAGCTTGCATAGGCGGTGTTCTCGGCGTTTCCTGGAGGCTCTTGTCTTTTCCTTGGTGGCTCTTTGTGCTTTCTCGCATGGTCTGGTACATGCTTCATATTTTAGTTCTTCTTCTTCTCCCCCCATCATACTAGGCAACAAAACTCGTATCAAATATCCTCCATCCAGTCCCCTACTCCAAGTGACTTTGCTATCGCCTCCGTGTAAGTGTGACGAGCCATTTCACCGGATCCAACGGCGTGGGTGGCGTTTTGACCGGTTTTACCACCTAGGTAGCTTGCGGACCATGGAAAGTACTATGTGCCAATCCTCTTTTTAGGTCGGCTATCCGAGAGTCGAGTGCGTGACCGGTCTCCCTCCCATCTGGCCGGGCATCAGCATTTAGACATGCGTTCCGTATATGGAAATATGGCGTTGAAGATAATCGCTATGCACAATATCTGTGGGGCGAACTATCTCTGGTGTGAGTGGCACCAGGTCTTCTCCCGTAAGCCATGGGTGGTGGCTGTGGTGGGTTCGTCATGGCGGTTCCCTCACAAGAAGCCGCGACAACCATGGGGAGGAGATTGTGGAAGTTCAGCTCAGCCCGTCCTGAATGCATTCAACTGCAATATAGCAAAACAGGTCAAAAATCAACTTGACAGGGCTGAAGAGCAAAATGCAAAGGATTCACAAGTCAAATGATTGCTCGCCTGCGCCAAACACATTCTGCAATACGCGTCCAGTCATGGTGTCTCTCACGTCAGCCACAATACATGAGAATGTGGTTTGCCCGCCCTTGACGGGCCTCGTGAGGAGGCATGAGATCAAGCCCCACCGAACAGCGAACAAAGCGAGCCCGCCATCTCCATGGGCCGAACCACAACTGTGGGTTATCAACATGGACGAAGTCTCGGAGGAGACATGGAGGTTGGTGGATGACACCTTGTGACCATTTTGGTCCTACACCATTAGACTCTGAGGTGGTGCTCTTCGTAGGCGGCCCATGGTGCGGCGATAGCCCATATATGTGATACAGGATGCACTCTTTGAACCTCTGAATAGCTAGCGCTACCTCGAATGATTATCATTCAGAGCTCGGCGTATTCACTTATAGCTTCTGGAATTGGCTGCTCTTGACCACAGCCTCGTCCACGAGGTGTGCTTCAGAACATACTGAAGGAGCCAAATATGTGGGTGGCGTGCCGGGGAGGTCGAATACCAAATTGGGGTGGCAAGCACCATCAACTTCCAATCAAGGCACTGTCTCTTCCAATGTTGGCAGCAGAGGATGCTTGGTCATTGCAAAAATGGTCTCCTTTGTCAAGCCGGCTAGGTAAAGTCCCACGAGTTCCAACAGTTGCGACGGCGTTGCGAAATGGCTTCGCCGCTGAAGAGCTGCTCCTAGATTTCGTTCCAATGCCCAATATTCCGTCGAAGACTGCTCGCATTGTATGCCACCGACTGTATGGTACTTGGCCAATTATCCATGTTTTGACTGCAGGATATCGCATGACGCTGATACTAACTGTTAGACTTTTGACGTACCAGCCCAACTGGGGCGCTCTTTGTTGATTCTTGACCTGCGATATCCCTGTGAAGCTGTGCTTTGCCATCCAGCTGGGAATGGGATGGCGCCAAACTCTACCACGGCCCACTAGCAAACCTCAATGAAGCCTCAGTTATTATGCGAAGGCAAAAAAGGCTCTGAGCAGGGATGGTGCGCCTGTGTGGTTGCTCGAGGGACAGGGTTTTAAAAGGATCGCGTATTGTATGTATTGTATACAGGGCAATATTTCGCAATCCCCGCCCTCCGGGAGGAAGACTCCTCTGCCATGGGAGCACGATGTCGAAGTCATTTGGAGCTGGCCAATCCCACGGATATGATGGGCTGGAGCTGTTTCAGGCAGCGTTGAATGCTTCCCTTGTTGACCTCCTCATCAAAGCCCAGAAGCCGATGCTTGTTACGTTCATACGTATTGTGCATGGGCTGGTCCCACCACTGCTGCAAGTTATCTCAGATGGAAGTGCTGCAGGAGGTCAAGGTAGGCGCCGTGGTGGTTAGTTTTGGTCTGGTCGACGACGGGCGGTGGATCCTAATGAGGAGTCTGGTCAGCGTAGTCCGTATACAGTCGCTGACGATCGTATTGTTTACATGCGGCAGCGCACGCATTGGAAGCTGGTCTCAGAGACATGGGTACAGTCCGTCCGACTTTACCTTTGCTGGTCCTTGGTGAAAGACACTGGCGCTAGCTGGCGGGCCCCAGTGGTTACTGCGGCATCCAGATCCAACGCAGACTAAGGCAGAGGCAGATGGGGGTCGCAGCTCAAGAACAACGCCTGGTTGCCAAATTCTCCAGTTGTTCTTTGTGTCAGTAATACTCCGGATGCACTTCTTTGTTTGACGGTCGGTTGAGGAGATCTGTCACACAAGCTGATTCTATTTTTTGTTTTTGGCGGTGCTGATCAGCAGCATATCGTCCTTTGCGAAAGCACAGAGAAACAAATCTTGCCGGTGACGGTTCTTGCCCGAGCTTCTTGGAACTGTTTGGCGGGGTGTTTTGCGCGGCAAGACCAGCACGTCGCTCCTGCCCCAGTTGTGACGTCGCCCAGCCACTCTCCGTTGTACCCGAAGCCAGAGCTTGCGATAAACAAGTGAGCGAACGACCACGAACGGCAATTCAATCGCAAGCTTCGTGGGCAATAGCACGGCTGATATGCTGACGCGGTAGTACAATTGATTTTTTTTTTTTTTTTTTTTTTGCCATCGGCCTTTCAAAGCAGGCATGGTGCTCGTTACAGGTATGTTTCCTGAGCTCGATGCGCCTCCTGTTTTGTTGTTGCAGCTTTGCTCCAGTTTGGGCTTCACCGACGCATAAAGTCGCGACCCAAAGTCTTGCAACACGGGATGCAGCCTGTTGCGCACGCAGACCTAACCAAGGCAGTCGCCTTCTGATTGACTGCAAACTTGCGCTGACGAAGCTTGGTTAGATTAACCCATCATGCCACCCTCTACACCTCCCGACGACGACGATGTGTCGCAGGTTCCCACCACTCCTTCCAAGGCCAGCAGGCCAAACACCAATGCGACTGCAGAAACGCCGACAAATGATACCTCAAGCCCAGAAGCGAGGACTGACTCTACTCCTCCGGTTGTCGTAATAAGAACCCGGCCCAGAGCGAACTCCAAAAAAGAACCCACATTATTGACAGATTTCCTACGGGGTAAACAATCTCCGGCTCGCCTAGCAGCAGATCGTAAACGTCGACAGAGTATTGAAGCCGTCAAGGCTGAACTACGTCAGGGGATGAGACAAAGCTCCGTACAGAAACTGCAGCAACCTGGCGGTGTAAGAGAGAGGGTTCAAAAGTGGCAAAAGGCCAATGCTGCATCCCTCGCCGAGGGAGACCCAGACGATGCAGCAACAGAGCCTACAGATGTTGCATTCAAGGGGGAAGACGAGGAAAGCGTGACCGAATCTGATCGGATACGAATCAAGTTCAGGCAGAAAAGGAGAAGCACATCAAAACCAAAGCCGACGCCAGCATTCCTGAACGGCCAAACTGCTCCTTCGAGCACCGACCAGACCGAGACTGACGATGTACAACCTACTTCCCCGCCGAAGAAGAGGGTTGTCAGTGACGAACACTGGAAGAAGCCAAAAACCCGCAAGAGCCCTCCCAGGCGGAGGGCTTCTCCCTCGACCAAGAAGCCGTCGCCGAGCCCTAGCGGGCTCCCAAAAGATTTTGTTCAGCGATCTGGAGGAAACCCATTGGTATCAAACAAGATAAAAGAATGGGCTGCCAAAATAGATGTTCCTGATTCGCCGCCACCGCCAAGAAGCCACAGGTCGTCCAAATCAAGGGATAGGAGCGCTCGATCTGAGGGAGCCAGGAGCGAGGCAGGAGATTCCGCCAGTGACATTACGGCAAGATGGGTTCATAACCAAAGAACGCGAAATGATGAGGGCATTCGTATCAAACCTATGAGACCAAAAAAGTTGGATGGTGATGCCCGTACCGAGTCTCCAAATGCGACTACTCCCGTCAATGACGACGGCATCAGAATACGACCAACGAGCGAGACATTTCAATTCAGCGCTACGCGCAGAGAATTCAAAACTATATCGCGGTCAAGAAGCAAGACAACGTCTGGTTCCGGTCGCCCAAGTTCACCATCAAGTCGAACCGACGTCACGCAAGACCAATCTGATCTCTCGCAGCAAACTGGAAGTCAGCCACCCCACGATGAAACTGGTAAATTCGAAGCCACTGAGGACCGTGGTTCTGTGCTCGACACACCTACCAAGACCAGGGGATCGCGGCGACAAAAGCCAAAAACACAATACTGTGAACTATCCAAGACCACAGACGAGGCTTCATATCTAAGCGAAGAGCAATCCAATCTCAGCAGCGCTTACAATACAGCATCAGATCTGACTTCGAGTCTTGCCAACAAGTCCATCGCGGATCTCCCGGGAGATATTCCTTTCGGGCATTCAGCTTTCAGTGAGCTCGACTTGACTATTGAAGGCCAGCCCAGGAGTCGTCCCAAGCGCACCAAAGTCGACCGGACTACCAGCCTCAAATCCATGCCAAAAGTTTTCAAGAAAGTTGTTGAGGAGGGAAAGAAGATCATACATGAGATGAACGAACCTCCAAAACAGATCGTTCCAAATAAGCCACCAAGCATCGAAAAATGGCTTAACAATACGGTTGACCCGTTTGTGGATGCAAGATCAGGAGCCGACTCAAAGTCTCACTCGCCTGCAGCAAAAGAAGAGCATGCCGGAGAAGATCAAGCCGTAAATCCGCGCCGGCGCGGTTCGCATGGAACCAGAACATCCCAACAATCAACTTCGAGCAGTCATACCAAAGCCGATAAAGATATCCAGAAGGGGACAGTTGAGGACAACCATCAGACTCCGGTTTCCGAGACAACAAAAGCATCTACAACGCCTCAGTCATCAGGATTGAGGAGGAGCCGAGCAATTAGGAGCAACTCTTCTCCATTAAAGGTAGAAAGTGGCAGGCGCCAACTGTTTGGTGCTTTCAAAGAAGCATTCCAGGGAGAATCCAGCCCTCACTCAGTCCAACCAAGGAGCTACCAAAGCACTGAACGGAAATTGTCACATACCGAAGATGTCCCCCAACCTCTGCAAATACGAAAATCCATACCGCCACAGTCATCACCCAAACCGCCGGAGGGTGCCGAAGCTTCGTCGAAAACGCTGGCTGCACCAAGATTCCCCCCTCCCACTAGTGGGGATCACGAGCTATCGACAATTCTGTCAGAGGATAGTTCCAGCGCCATTGACTCTGACTTGACATCCGATGTCACTCAGTCAACTCTGACACAATCAACCATCCTTACAAAAGACAGCGGTGCATCAAAGCCCGATGAGAATCCCACAGCGGGACTAAAGAGACGGCTGACAAAACACTCTGATTTGGTGTCTGTGCTGTCGCTACCAGATGACACCAGCATCCCAAACGCCGCCAAGAGCAATCGCTGTAGACCAAGCCTGCGTAAGAGAAGAAATGCCTCGGGCGAGGTCACCCCACAAGAGTTGCTGCGAGAATTCATTGATGACGAAAATTTGTACCTCCGCGAGCTCAAGACATTAGTTGACGGTGTAGTGCCTGTACTACTCTCGCATGTGGTCAATGGCACCAATGCTACGGAGCTCTTTGGCCCCTCAGCCTCTGGAAAGGTGCCAGACGGCATTTCCAAATCTGTTGTCAACATGGGGGTGGCGTTGGAGAAGCTGAAAAGTGCACATAAGAAAGCCCCGACGACCGACATTCGCAAAATGGCCAACTGGGCACATGGTGTTGTGCCCATGTACGACAGCTATCTCAAGGCCTGGCGACTCGGCTTCGATGATGTGGTGGTCAATTTGGCCCCAGCAGCGGACGGTATGGATGACGCAGATTCGTTACTAGATGCTTTGCCCAGAAATGAAACCGGGGATATTGTCAATGGCGATGGAGAGCGCGTGGCAGTAGCGCACCTCCTGAAAAGGCCCTTGATTCGAGTAAAGCAAATCGCCAAGCTCATGAGATGTGTTGATTCTATTGTCGCATCCAACGACACTCATGAACTTCTCCGAGATTTTGAGAACCTGCAAGACAAGGCTCGTCGGCGATACAGAGAGGAGACTGCGAGAATTGTGGATGAGGAAGCGGCCAACACGGATACCTCAAGATGTCGAGACCTAGGAACGCTAGATGGCTGCCACGCAGTACTGGTTGACCCCAGCCGCCAGGTCAGCGCCAAGGACATCTTTTCTCTCAGCTTGTGTCACTCCAATGGCCAAAGACTGGACTGCCAGGTGGAGCTTATACACAGAGACAATCAGAGAAATATCACGGACAGAGGGGATGTTTTGATACGAGAGACGGGAGGGAGCCGTAAACCCTATCTTCTCTTCCCTCCCATTAGTATGTCAATGATATCTGCGAGGACAGGGGACAGTCATTTTGACGTTGTTGTCATGGTCCGCGGCACAACTAAGGAAGTGGCGTGGCGTGAGGTCTTTACCCTCACAGCTGACAATGAAGACCAAATTCTCGACTGGCTCGATATCCTTCCTGTACATCCCGTTCCACCTCTGGAATTTGGTCCGCAGACGCCTCGCGAGGCTGAAGAAAAGCCTCAAAACCAGCCGCGAACGCCAACACGACAGCGAGAGCCCTTGGTTGGGACCGCTACCGAGGCATCGCCTGAGAAATCCCCTCGATCCCCGATTGCCAAAGACGTCTCTGTCTCTACGCCTACAAGCATGAGCAAGAAGACGACTCCGTCGCGGTACCATACTCGCACTCCGACAGTGGGACAGACTCCTCCTTCGTCCGTCACCCAATCGCCGCAGCGGCATTCGGAAGATTTGGATAAGACACCAACGAAGGATGATTATAACGCAAGAGAAAATCCTGAAAGCCGAGGTCGTCCTTTGAAGGAAAGCATGCGACCAGACCCTGCGGTGTTTCAACCCAGGAGACAAGCTCAGGTCCCGAACTCGACACCGTATAGACAAGATGGAGCCCCTCCACCACCCGTCCATAAAACTCTCAGCACGAGCCCGAAGACCGAAGGGGGGAACATTAGCAAGTCGGCACCGGCCATACCGCCCCCAGCAGTAGATCACCATGGCAGTGATCGACTTAAGCGTCGCGGTTCTTCGCCATTGAAGCATGAGTATTTACCATCGGACCAGTCGTCAACCTCGGAGGCATACTCGACAGAAGAGTCCGAAGTAGAGTCATCTGACGACGAGATCGAGAGCCTCGACATCCCAGAAACCGAACTAGGTGTCAGTATCAAAGAAGAAGACCCTCGCCGCCCGCAGCCAAGCAGTACTCTCATGCCCGAGTCCGAGTGCAGCCTAACACCATCTAATTCGGCTTCCCAAGCCGGCCTGCACGGGCACAGCGTTGCTCCGGACGAACAGATTGCACGGTACATGGCTCGCATTTCCCGGTGGTCCGACAAGGGAATGTGGAAAGATATCGTGGCCGACCCATGTTCTGTTGTTGTTACGAACGGTCTGATTGAAGCATATAATTGTCGTACGGCATCGGAAAAGGCTAACATTGACCCTCCTCTTCTCGCTCTAGACCTGACGCCCGTGGTTCTCATTAGACAGAGCACCGCTGTTGACTTGGAAATTCGCTCATCTGTTCAATCTCACTCCAAGCTCTATCAGTCACACAACGGTGGAAACTTCCGATTCCGCTGTTTCGCTGCCCCTGATTGCTACAACTTGTACATGTCGGTACATCAAGCTCGACTCCACAATCAAAAATTCATTCAGCTCGAAAATGAAGCTAGGTTCAAGAGCTTCGGGGAGAGGCAGCCGCCTGAAAATGACGGTGAAACGAGCAGCCGACGACGGAGCTGGTTTGGTAGGAAGAACAGCTACCGGAGCTCGATCCGCGCTCCCTCGCAGTCTCACGATGGAGGTAGCACGCCCTCGTCCACGCCATCGGCATCCAGTTTCCTCAAGCGCCTGACAGTGAATGGCAACATGTCATTCAATATCGCTAGGTCATCCATCGACAGACGAAGCCGAGCCGGAAGCGGAGTGCATAGCCTATACACATCGGGATCATCATCGGCCAGCGGTACTCCTCCCCGCTCTCCGTCTGTCAGCGTGGCACAAAGCAGCCACCATCCAATGAATCTGGGTACGGACAACATCCGGATCCGACTTCATCTGCTTGTCACCCCGGCCAAATGGGAGGACTATGGAAATTGCAGTCTGCAGATCAGGCGACCACCGCCCGGCTGGCGCCAAGCGTTGAGGGCAGATCACGGCCTCGAAAAGCGCATCACGGTAACCACTTTGCCAAAGAAGGATAGTGAAGAAGCCAAGATTGTGCTAGATGCGGTCTTGGGCAGCGGTTGCTTTTCATCCATGGGGAGCCGAGGTATTGTGTGCGGCGTGTGGGAAGAGGTGAAGAATGGGGATGGCATTGTAGGAATGGTTCCGGAAACCGGTGCAACCGGCGGAAACATTAAGAAGTGGTGTTTCCAGTTCTCAAATGCCGCCGAGGCTAACGGTGTGCTTACCCTTGTACACCAGGAAGTCTTGCGGGCGTAGCGCGGCGTTTGTGATTTCCTTGTTCATGCTTTACTACTGAGTCTTGTTGTTGGACCATGGCTGTATTATTTTGATATCCCTGTCGCGACTGATTGAAGAATTAGATGTTGGTAATACTGTGGTGGGAAGAGGATCATGTACTGTATGGTGTTTTGTGCGGCTTTTTGGCGTTGCAAGCGAAGCGGTCTTGTTTTGCGAATTTGTTCTTTTGTTCATCATGTACGTAAAGACACGTGTTTAGACAAGAGGGCTATGTTGACATGGAGTTGGTGCCAACTAGAATTGGGAGAGGGAAAGGGGTTTTTGGCCGTAAGGGGCGGCGTTGTGCTGAAGTTACTCGAACAATATACTTATTCTGAACAATTTATGATGCGGCCTGAAAAATCAAGATTTTGTTCAGCACGGTTATCCGAGAAGGCTAGGATAGTTGCTGACTATTGATTCTGTTGCGTGGGCACCTTGATACCTAGTAATGGGTCGTGATTTATCTGCAGACGTTTCTCCCCCAACGGCCAACTCACATCGTTCCTCAAGACCTATCATGGATTGAAGTGAATTTGACGAAGCTGATTCCCCTATTATTTCTACTTGTTCTACACTATTCATCGAGCCTCAGCCGATCCTGGGGAGCCGCTGATCAAGTGGTCAGGCGCGCAAATGCGCTGCCAGCGTGATACCGGGTAGCGCTCACGTCTAAGCACGTTCTGCGGATATCCCGCGCCGGGCCAGCCTAGGCCAGGAATACGCTCTTGACCAAGGAAAAGAAAAAGGTTCATTAATTTTCAGAATGTCTCCTCGAAGTGCCCCCGTGGGCTACAAATTTCGCCACTGCAATGGCGCAAACGCTGTCCTTGTTGAAAGAGTTGTTTGGCTCATCTTGGCCTTGTGTACAGATTTGCAGCTCCTGTGCCAGCGCGTGCCATTACGGACTCCAAGTCGTATGTTTCTGGCTGGCTGAAAAGTAAAAACTAAGCTTACCGCCTGGACGTTTTCTATTACTTGGATGGACTGCATTCGATCCCGTACGACTATTGTGTTCGAGCGGGCAAGTGACTTCCTGAATAGTATGAAATAAGGACCAACTCGTTCAACAGCATCCTAGTCTTCATGGCGCAGTTGGTTTAGCGCGTTGGTCTCATAAGCCCCTGTTTGTGATCAGATGAATAATCTGGGCCATCCAAAGGTCGCGAGTTCGAGTCTCGCTGAGGACAACCTTTTTGACTTTTTAGTACTGTTTAAAGTTCAACTAGTGTCTTGGTCAATTGTCTTTTTTTTTTGTTTATTCCACAATTCGGTCTGGTGCATCGGATGGATGCCCCGCTGCATTTGCGGTTAGATCACATGGAGTACGGCTGAGCTTGTCTAAGTAGATACAGCAGCATTCATTACAAGGGGCATGTGAGCCCCAACATCTCACCATGCGCTTCAAATCTGCCTCTTTGGCTGGCAAGTAGACAGTTCCTTTTTTTGCTCTGTAATAAACAGCAGGTGCATTGGCCTTCATCTTGTCGTCTCTTTAAAGCCACTTTCCCGTATGTTGTCTGGGAAATGTCGTCGAAAGCTATTTGTTGGTGCTAAGAAGCTGTCGGCTTGTTTGATCACGGCTGCCAAGATGACCAAGAAAGAACATCTGTCAAGGCACAAAAATAAATCACACCAGCCTTTGTTGGGGTCAAGAGCGAATTGAGGGTTGGGTATGTGCTATTTTCGCATTTGGATGCAGGTCTCTTTGATGCATACATGTTGAAAGGAGACGCTGCCTGTACAAGTCAAATGTGCTGGTATTGGAGACATCCAGCGTTCCAAGCCAGAATAATGATAGAGATAATATTTTTCTGCGTTTGTTTAATGCAACAGACAAACGAACAGAGAACTCCGTGCTAACATGCATCTTGGTCACTACGCTTCGAGAAAGTGTCGCCATCGCCGGGGCATCAGCTTTAACACGTGAATGACCGCGAGTATAAGTGACATGATTCAGCAGGCGGCAAGTTTGAGAGTTCGTATCGATTCATGACACATATGACCATAGGGATGCGCTCAGCGGCCGGAAGCAGCAAGAACTAGTTGGTCGAGTGACCGATATAAATGGCCGTGCTGAGCTGTGCTGCGCCAGGACAAAGCGAGAAGACTCGAATCAAGGCCTCACTTCCTTTCACAGACTCTGATAGGTTGTGAAACTGTATAATGTGGTTCGTACAGGAGGCCTAGCGGCAAATGACTGGGCTCTATTCGCAACAACATACGCACGTTGGCTTTGCATCATGCGAAGCAGCGCATGGTCCATTATCGAATGATCAGGTGGGCAAGCATCCCTCGGCCCAACATTCGTATTTCCTGGCGGCATCATGGGAGAATACTCCCAATTAGAAAAGAAGATGGACTCGTCGGTAGAAATCATTAGACGTCAGTTTTCATTGCTCGCTGTCAAGGCTTGCACCTGCACCACTTCCTCGCGGCTTGACAACTGGTGCCTCAACACCAGAGGACTTATATACCGACTATCTCTGTAAGGGTCCCGCGACCAGTGTGATGTTTCCTATAATAATTTTCAGCTTCCATAGACCTTTGCAATGAGCGGCCAGGGTGGCAGCTCTAAGGCTGAGAAACCTCGCGATAGTATCGATTCCATCTTCAGCTACTACGAAAAACATTCTCTGGTTGAGAAATCTCCCAAAACATGCTCGTCAGGCAGCATTGTGATAGGGATAAAGAAAGAGGATGTTCCAACTCCGGATCGAGGACCAGCACTACAGAGGGAACTCAATGAGGCTAGGACCATCTTCACGGCTATTGGAAATATCCCCCCATCTGAAAAGGATCAAATGATCAAAACAGCAAATGCTAGTTTTGAAAAAAGAAATGATAACAAGTCAAAAAAAGACTAGTCATGAGAAGAAAACTGAGAGATGCGTTCTCGCATCATATACCATACAGCTCTTTGCTTAGGCACAGCACACCTACTCGTTTGACTTCTGCCTGATGTACAGAATATGTAAATCCAATGTTTCTTTACATATTGCATAGTTCGTCAGTACTAAAATACTACGCCACCCCTTGCACGTTAGAGCTGTGGGTGCAAGGGGTACGATCATCCGAAGGCTGGGAGTCCTTGGGCCAAGCAACTATTAAGCCATTACATTTAGCTAGCTATCTAGTTATGCAGAGCCGTGGTCTGACCTATATGGATTCCGTGTAAGGACCTGTCGTCTTCTATGCCGCTCATCCCTCATCTTCATCTTCATACCCTCTGGTGGAGACTCGTAAAACAGGTGACCACGATCAAAGGGCGCATCCAGCATCAAGCCCTGGAGCGTTTTTACGCGAGAGACAGCTACGTAGCTTAAACCAGTCTGAAAGTCCCGACAGGAGAGATCTGTCACGATGACATCTTCAGTGATGCTCTGCGACTTGTGAACCGTAATGGCGTAGCATACGATCAGGGGAAACTGCGTGCGAGTGCAGAGAGTGCTTCCGATGAGGAAGTCCCTGTCTACTGGGAGAATCGGGACAATCTTTCTGCCATCAGCGGTGGTCAGGAACACAGGTCCACTGTACTTGTCAAACTCCATCATGATAACACAGGGAGGGTCTTGGACTGGGTCAGCCCCCGGTGCCCAGCCGATATCGTAAACGGTACCGCGAGCGCCGTTGCAGAGACCAACTGGCTGCCAAAGGTTAGATGTCAGCATCAGACGGGCGCCAATGCATATAGGGATCTGCTTCGCAAGGTTGCCCGCCTTGTCATCAGGCGCCGCAGCCGCGCCAAGGCCGACATTCTTAGCCTTGACCTGAATGACTGGCCGGCCGAGGCGGTCGAGGTGGTAGTGGTTATATTCGTTCACCCTATCTTTCGTGGCGTATACTCGCAAGGCGTTGGCGAACCTGGCGACCTCCAGATCATCTAGCTTCGCCTGTACTCGACCGG
Organism: Metarhizium acridum; assembly: GCF_019434415.1. Taxonomy (NCBI): domain Eukaryota; kingdom Fungi; phylum Ascomycota; class Sordariomycetes; order Hypocreales; family Clavicipitaceae; genus Metarhizium; species Metarhizium acridum. Next base: position 5,239 of record NW_027094047.1, on the reverse strand, counting down.
AAAGGAGTTTCCAGGACTCGACTGACAGTTGGAGGAGCCGCAATTCCTCGAGAGCTGTGCGAAACGCCTTCTGATCGTCGCCCCGTTGCCGTTGGACAACCTTCAAGAAGACTGATTTATCGAAGCGTCTATATGCGTTCCTGCCTTTGATCTCCACTCCCTGCACCTCTTTATCGTAATAGAGCGGCTTCTGTAGCACGGGTGGAAGCTGGAAGAAGTCGCCAACCAGAAGGATGTTAAGACTACCAAAGAACTCCTCATTCCTACTCGGGAACGCCTCGCGCAGGCGGTCATCGATCCAAGAAAGCTGTCGCAGTCCCAGCATGCTCTTCTCATCGATGATCGGGTAGTTGATGTCCTTCAGCTTCTTCTGGAGCTGGGCCATGTCAGTGGGCGAGAGGGGCTTGAAGTCCTTGTTGATTGGAAGGTGTAACAGGGAGTGCAAAGTAGTGCCCGATATCTGATTTCCCGCGACGCCAGTGGGCGCGGCACGCCAAACAGGTGTCCCTCTCCCGGCAGCAGCGGCTTGGAGGTGCGCGGAGAGCAAATTAATGAGGTATGACTTCCCGGTACCACCTCCACCATCCACATGGAGCAGCAACTGAGAGGGTTCCTGATTCAGGAAGTGGTCCATCACGGTATCGTATACTAAGCGCTGATCCCGGTTTAGGGAATCTCGAGCTTCCAAGGGCTGATGATCCACATCAAGGTCAAGGCGGTTTGCCGCCTTGCGTTGCTTCCAGTAGTCGCCCTTGAGAATACCGTCATCAGTATACCGTCCAACGTGAGGGGTCCAATCATAATTGATGTCGATGTCTCGGCGGCCGAGCATGTCGATATCCTCTTCCTCCAGCGGGCGGTCGGGAAGCATGCGGGCGAGTTCATGCCAGTCTTCATCCACAATGGGCTCTTCATGGACCTCAAGCTCAAATTCGTCGTCCTCAGCCCTCAATTCATTTGTATCTGGCTCCCCATAATGATCGTCCGCATGGGTGTCACGGTGCTGCTCTCTGCAAAACCTGTACGCAGCCGCGAAGGAATCGAACCGCTGCCCGCCCACGGTGAGCAACTCCTCTGGAGAGCGATGCGGATGAGCCATCATCAATTTAACACGGCAGAAGTCACCAAACTGGGGAGATGCCTCCACGGACCTGTATCGAGGAAAGTAAGACAGGACTCTCTTCTTCGCGTTGGCAGCGAGTCTCCTCCACGTCTTGAGATTATACGATTGCAGGTACTCGAGGTAAGTTGCATCCTCGTGCTGGTCATTTCTCTCGAGATACCTCCTGTAGCTGCCGACGGTCTCGTTGACATCTTCATCCACGCGATACGAACGTGCATGTTGCTCCAAAGGACGGCAGTCGACAGAGACCACCATCCGCGTGCCTTCCTGCAGAGGAATGTTAAGGAGAAGATGGGAAATCTCCTGCGCCGAGTAATCTCTCTCGGCAATCAGCTTATTCATCAGGCGAGAGGAGAAGGATAATAGCGGCTGAAGGTGTGCCGTGTGCGGCAAAACCTGGTCTGCAAGCTTACAGTAAGGCTCAGTCTTCTTCTCAGATTTGCTGCAATACTTGGCAGCGTACGTAATAACCGCCTGTAGGCTGGTGCAAGGAGATATGTCGATATTGGCTAGCCAGCCTAGTATAATGGCGGGATTGAAGTGATTCATGAGGTTGTCATTCCGCGCCGCCTCGAAGACATAGTACGACTTGCCTTCCTTCCTGATCACTGCGGCCAGCTCCCGCAAGGCACGAGGAAAGTCAAAACGACACTCCCGCTCTGGATTGGCCGCATTGGCCGCCTCGATATCTGCAGCAGCGCCTTCCATATCCCTCGCCAGATCAACGGTTCTCTTCCTTACGCGTAAGCAGTATGTGGTATTGCATCTGTGGCGCTGGCAGCGGTTGACGATTTGTGAGAGACGCAGGAATGTCAGTTCTGTACTCAGTGGATCTACGCTCAGGGGGTTACCCTCACCCTGGGGCATAGTCCTAGTCGGCTCAGGATTAATGGCAGTGATGTGGAATCCCCACGTGCGTGCAAAAACATCACGAGCGGCTTCATCCACCATGTCGACTCTTGGGCAATTCTCCATCCAGTACAGGCCATGGTTGTGCGGACTGCCACGCCCTTGCCATTCATACCGATCCCAGTAATCCGTAATGTTGAACTTCTTGCTTAACACGATATCTCGAAAGAAACAGTATCGGCGGTAGAAATGGAAAGCAGCAATGTGAGGATTCTGACGCAAAAGTTGGCGCGAGAGACCCATCCTCTCGGACTCGGACGCAGCCAGCCATTCATCATATCGGGGCATGTGCTGGTAGAGACTCCGCCAGTGTAAATCTGCCGGGCTGAATGTGATGAATGCACCAGGACATCCAAGGTTGTAGGCATAGGCCTCGAGGTCCTGCCTCTTCCTGTTCCAGAAGGGGCGCGTGCCGCGAATAGGTACCGCATGTCTTGTGATTGAGTTGATTAGCACCTGCGCCTCAGGGTCCTCGCTGTGCTCCAGTGCCTGAACAAGCTGCTCCCGTGTGAGCGGTTCATGACTACCATCGTGTTGCTTCACGAAGAATTTGGACCGTGCACGGGCCTGTGACCGCATCAGAGTATTGAAGGCGACGAAGCGGAAGGTCGGGTGGCGTGCAAAACGCCCGTCATGCCAGCGCATCGCGTGCTCGATGTAGTCCTTGTAGTCGATTGACCGTAGCCGAGGCTCAACAAAGTCGGCTCTCCCGTCAGGAAAGAGGCAGGGAAAAGCTAAGGAGAGTAGGGCATGAGAGCGATTGAACTCATTAATGGGTGTGCGCCGTATATTCGGAAGCTGCAGCTCGTGCTGCACCTGCTCCTGGAAGCTTGTGGAAAGCCTTGGTTCAGCTTCTGGTTCTCCGGCAAGAATAGACCGCAGAGCATCGAGCTCCGTGTCCTTGGCCAAAAGGTCCGGCACCGCAGCCTCGTCCTCCAGGTCCGGTTCTGCCTCCTCATCTTCCTCGGGTCCAACTTCGGCAGCCTCCACCTGGCTCTGGGGGATGTCGTCCAGGACATTGCCATCTTGAGGCAATTGACTCAGCCGCTCTTCGTCGATGACGATGCATCGATAGCCAGGATGATGGCGCCGGAGGTAGTTAAGCCATATGGCAACTGGCTGGCGGCGTACACGGAACTGGCGGGTGAATTGCCGGCTAAGGTTTGCATGGGACGACGTATTGGAAGGACGGAGTAATACAGTGTTCAACTCCCGCGGCAAAAGCGGGAGTTGGTTGTACACCAAGCCAACCTCGCGGAGAAAGTGAACAACATGTCCCCGATATTTGTACTGCTGGCCCCGCACAAGCATAATATTCACGTGGACGTGAACACGGCCTATTAAAGACTCTTCAGTAGGTGTAAGCTGAGGCAATTGAGTCGGTACGGAGCCAAAATCCAACTGGTTGTCCACAGAGAAGAAGTACGGCTCTTCAGGGCCGCGTTTATCATCCTTTCGACAGCAACGCGCACAAATGCCATCAGAATCGATCTTCATCTGGAACCAACGCTCTTGACATCGACCACAAAATTGCATTTGGTCATTGTCCAGCTTTGTCCAGAACTCACGGAGGATTGCTTTATCACGACAGGTCAAGGCGCAAGCGTCCAGGTCCCCATTCCACACCGGATCTTGTGCGTGAAATACGGCCGATTCTTCAGGTGGAATCATCACTGGACTCCGGTACCGTCGTGGCGGCCCCGACGATCGAGTTTGCCTTTGAGATTTTTTTGGCCGCCCTCCTGTACCAGGGGCAGGACCACGGCGAGCACGGCGACGAGGCCCTGACTTTCTGGAAGGCTGCCGCGAGCAATAGCGAAGAGGGCTTTCGTCCAAGGCATTGCTATTATCGTTCCCGTCTTCGTCCCCTAGATCGGAATCAGACTCTACCCCTAGGTGTTCGAGGTACTTCCGTGGTCGAGCAGGTGAAAGCAGCAAGTTGAAATAGTCCTCGACGTCAACATCAGATTCAGAGAACTGTCCCCTGTCATCCGCTTCCTTGGTCATTCCATCCCCATCTGGGAGCTCATTTGCCTGTAGTCGATCTTGACTCCCAGCTACGTTCCGTGGTTAGCTTGAACAAACTGCCGGGACCACAGCACAAGGATACCTTCTCCAGGACCATCAGAACCTTCAAAGACGCCGAGTTGAGAGATTGTGGGAGTTAGTGACACAGCCTCCCCTGCACGGCGTCGTGAACGATGGTCGCGCCGAATAGTGGCCTGCTTGGCCCTGGCGCCGGCCTTGGAGGCATCATCTTGCGAGTCCTTCCCGCCCTTGTGGAACCTAACAGCCAGGTAAGAGTAGTCCACACCAGTCGTGCTGCTTCGGACAGTAGATGGATCAGAATGTGAGGCGACAGGATCGGTCGAGGGCGGCACAGGCGGTGAGGGAGCTAGAGCCCGGAAGAGCCGCGAGCTCGCTTGGGTTGGTGGGATCGGCGTCCCCAGCACTATCTGCGGCTGGCTGCCTGGCTCTCCGAACAAACTCCTAGCTGTATGTTGTTGCCGTAGCTTCTCTGGCGATGTAGGTTGGGTTCCAGATCTCTGGTTAGGAGGCGATAGGCCAGCGTCTCTGTCGGTTCTTTTCGGGGCAGTTCTCTCAGCTGAGGTAGGACGGACAGCCAGCTTTCTCAATGCAAGGACGGCACCTTTGGACCTGGCACGCTTGATCAGGTTAGGGAGGCATATATAGTATATCAATGGTGTCAGTTACCTCGGAATTGCGGTGGTCCCGGCATTCCAGACAGGTTGTAGTTGGATTGGCAGATTTCCTCCTGCTAACGAAATTACTTGGTGATTTTGTTCGGTCGCAAGACGGGCAATGGACTGCCAATTCAGATCTAGGACTAATATTACCCCTAGAATCATAATTCATACCCAACCATGCGGTACATCTGTTTCAATAATGGAAGAAAGGCTGCTGGCCAAGCAAACGAACAGATCGCTGGGCAAATTTAGCGATTGTAAACGATTGTAAACGATTGTAAACGATTGTAAACAGAGAAGTAAACAAAGAAGCACCGACAGACGGTGGCTGTCCTTTACCCACTTTTCTAGAGCCACCAACCAATCCAGCCTTCTTTCGCGATTTCCCATACAAAATTTGGACCAATAGAAACTTATTTGTCAAGCCTGCACCAAACCCTCATTATTCGGAAAACTTATGGATTAATGTAGAGTCAGCCTTCGGCTGAAATAATTAATT